>NC_059113.1:40907332-41612332 GCF_020740685.1 Jaculus jaculus | reverse complement strand
TCGAGAGAGAGGCAGACAGAGAGTAAGGACATGGCAGAGCCTCCTGGCACTGCAAACAAACTCCAGATGCATTTGCCACCCTCTGCACCAGGCTTGTTTTGTTTGTTTTTTCAAGGCGGGGTCTCACTCTAGCCCAGGCTGACCTGAAACTCACTTTGTAGTCTCAGGATGGCCTAGAATAACAGCAATCCTGTCTCTCCAGTGTGGAGATTAAAGGTGTGCACCATGCACCACACCTGGCCCCATGTGGGTTTTAGTCCCTACCCACCATTCTCTTCCCCAACTCTAGAAATTCCCTATCAAGCCCTCATTCCTCTCTCTTCCGAGGACCCCTTTTTGGTACTCTCCTTACCTCGTGGGGAAACATCAGAGGGTCTCCTTGTAAGCTCAAAAGCAAGCTTAATAGGTCGAAGGACAGAAGGGCTGGTACAAAGTGTCTGGAGGAAGAGGGTCAAAGGTTCATGGATCCTGGCTGGAGACTAGAAAAGGAAACAGGATTAATGGGAACTGAAGTTCCCAATCTTCTGCTAAAACCGCTGGTATCTGGGTTTGAGTCCCCACTTTCCAAGCACTTTTCACCTCTGATTCGGCTCCAGGCCCTTTAAAGTGCAAGGCCAATTTCCCTGATACTCGTACACAATCTAGGAGGAAAGTCCATTCACCAGGACTTAGTCCTAGAGCTGCTGCCACGTGATGATTCCTACAGGTCACCAGGGCTTCCGCAGTCCCATCCTCTACGAGGAACCTGGGGGAGGGAGGAAGCAAAAAACCATGTGGTCAACCCATTGAAGCCAACAGGCCTCCCTTCCCCAGCTTTCCCAGTCTAGCTCAAATTCATTTGGCTTGACAGGGTCATGCTATTTATCCCTGGATACTCCAAGTTGGCCTAGAACTCCTGCCTGAGCACTTCCTGCCCCTGCCCAATCAACAAACTATTAAGCAATGCTCATAAACAGGGAATTATGCTACTGAAGACGTATGAAGCTGTATAATGAGGAAATAAACAGTACAGTTGAGTGCTCACCTGATGCTGGCCTGGCTTATAGCTGTCTGAGTGGGGCAAGTGAGGTCCTGACGACTGCACCGCCCCTAGGAGGAAAAAAAAAAACCATTGCAAAAGTCCTCCTGGCCCACGACATCACGCTGGTATTCCACACTCACCTCACCTGTCCCCTGCAAATACCTGGGGGCAAAGGCTGGTACAATGAGCACAGACCCACATGATCTGAAGGCTGAAGATAAAAACAACATGACAAGAAGTAGTGGCCTGGAATGGAGCCTGGCCCTTTTGGAGAAGTTCAGCCAGGTAGATGTGGGGCAGGGGGTCACTAGGGAAAGAGACAGAGACAAGAGTCAAGAAAGAGGCAGAGAAATAGGCATGGCAGCTCACTCAGAAGGTTGAGGTAGGCCAGGAATGGTGGCACATACCTCTATTCTCAGCACTCAAGAGGCAGGAGGACTGCCATGAGTTGGAGGCCAGCCTGGGGCTACAGAGTGAGTTTCAAGTTGCCTGGGTTAGAGTGAGACCCTACCTTGGGGGGAATGGGACGGGGTGGGGAAAAAATAGGCAAAGAAGTTGAGCATAGTAACACAAGACTAACATTAATATTCTAATACAAGGGAAACTAAGGTCTCATCTCAAGGACAAAACCAGGCTGTCTCACAAAAGTAAAATCAGGCAAGAGTGGCATGGGTTTGTTTGTTTGGTTGGTTTTGGTTTTTCAAGGTAGGGTCTCACTCTAGCACAGGCTGACTTGGAATTCACTATGTAGTCTTAGGATAGCCTTGAACTCACGGCAATCTTCCTATCTCTGCCTCCCGAGTGCTGAGATTAAAGGTGTGCCAAGAGGCTAAGAGTCTTAATTCTTCTTCTTCTTTTTGGAGAGTCTTAATTCTTTTTTTTTTTTTTTTTTTTTTGGTTTTTCGAGGTAGGGTCTCACTCTAGCCCAGGCTGACCTGGAATTCACTATGGAGTCTCAGGGTGGCCTTGAACTCACAGCGATCCTCCTACCTCTGCCTCCCAAGTGCTGGGATTAAAGGCGTGCGCCACCATGCCCGGCGAGTCTTAATTCTTAAAGAGTCTAATTAGACTTAGCCAGGCATGGAGATTAGGGTAGTAATGGGTTCCAGGCTCTTCTGAAGCCCAAGGTTCTTGTTTAATTATGATTCCTAATCTTTTTTAGTTTAGTTTTGTGAGGCAAGGCCTCACTCTAACCCAGGCTGACCTGGAATTCACTCTGTAGTCTCAGGCTGGCCTTGAACTCACAGCAATACTACCTTTGCCTCCCGAGTGCTAGGATTAAAGGTGCATACCACTACGCCCAGCTCTGATTCCTAATCTTTAAAAGCATCAATTATTTCTCAGGCTTGAACATCAAGACATTAGTCAAGAAAGATACTTGGGTTTTAAAGCCAGGCTCAACAACCCAGTATCCACATATAGCCAGATACATAAAGTGGCATGTGTCTGGCGTTCCTTTGCAGTGCCAACAAACTCCCTGGCACACTCATATTCTTTCCCTGTCTCTCAAGTAAATAAATAAAGTATCTTTAAAAAAGAAAGAAAGAAAGAAAGAAAGAAAGAAAGAAAGAAAGAAAGAAAGAAAGAAAGAAAGAAAGAAAGAAAGAAAGAAACAGCCTGGCATGCTGGCACATGCCTTTTACCCCAGCACCTGGGAGGCAGAGGTAGGAGGATTGCCATGAACTTGAGGCCATCCTGAGACGACATAGTGACTTCCAGGTCAGCCTGAGCTAGAGTGAAACCAAACCCTACCTCAAAAAAACAAAATAAATAAATAAAAATTAAAAAAGAAAGATACACCAGGTGTGGTGGTGCATACCTTTAACCCCAGGATTTGGGAGGCTGAGGTAAGAGTATTGCTGTGAGTTTGAGGTCAGCCTGGGCTAGACCAAGATCCTACATTGAACAAACAAAAAAGAAAAAAAGAGAAAGAAAGAAAGATGGGACTTGTATTTGTAGACTGAAAGGCCTTCAAAAACCAGAATGGTAGTTTCATGCCTGTAATCCCAGAACTCAGGTGGCTACGGTAGGAGGATCATCATGAGTTTAAGGCCAGTCTGGACTAGAGTGAGACATTGCCCAAAACAAACAAAAAAAGTGCTTTAGAACTTTACATCTTTCTGGATAACTTGATAGATATGGCTGAATGGTTTTCATTTGGAGCATAAACCCCTCTCTTTCAAATACTCTGTTAATTGGAGAAAACTATAGCTGTGGCTAATAACATTCCAGGGACTGAGTGGGATGTGGGTTTGAGGCGATACAGCAGAACAGGTCCTGGACACTGACCTGACTCTGGTCTGCTGGGAAAAACTGAGGACCTGTATAGAAGTAGATGAGCAGAAACGACAGTAAACATTGCTGGATCTGCAAATGAGAAGAGTGAGGGGGAAGAGAGCAGTCAGGCTGGGGTAGGAACTCAGACTGAGATTCTCTCTCACAGGTTTGGTTCACCTCCCTACACCCCCAAGGGAATATCCTGCCCTCAGCTCTATCAAAGCAGAAGGAAGACTAGTTTGCAACATTTCTGGAGGATACAGGGCATATAATGCAGACTAACAACCAAAGTAATAGCAAAGACAAATGTGACACACACCTGTAATCCCAGAGTTTGGGAGGCACAGGCAGTGGCAGAAGGATTGCTGCTAGCTCAAGGCTAGCCTGGGCTATATAAGGAGTTCAGGTTAGCAAGGACTACACGGCAAGACCCTGTCTCAGAACAAAACAGCAACTCCAAAGATTATACCCTCCTAGTGGGGATGGGGGGAGTGAGTACTCAACAGAAAGACAACAGTAAGGAAAGGAAGTATGGCCACAAGATATAGGCCTTCACCTGGAAATTTTTTTCTCCAGCTGGCTAAAGTGGACTTGGGATCCTGGAAGGAGTCCTATCGGGGGAGGCAAGTGTGGATCTTCGATATATATGTTCAGGTGAGGGGTGAATTCATAGTCGGCAATCTCTAGAGCTACCGTTAGCTTCACACACGTTTTAACAGTCCCAGTGTTCCCTACAGATGGAGGGAAGGGTGGCTAGTGGGATCTTCCAGGACCATAAAGGCCCATCACTAACTCCCTTTTCCCTAGAGGAGGGGTCATTACCAGGCTGTCTCCTGCGAAAGGTCAGAGGTGGATCACATATTGTCCTTGACAAAATCTTTGCAGAGAAAGACACCAAGGAATCAGGGAATCTGAAAAGTAAGGGAAATACATAGGAAATATCAATGGCAAAGGTCAACCCAGATAACAGAAAAAGGAGCCATACAGAGAACAGCACATAAAAGTTTCAGGAAACCTGGTATTCTGCCAAATTGCCTGCTAAAAGTAATAGGACATGTGGAAAAAACTGGCTTGTGGCAGAAATGCAAAGCCTATCTTTTTTTTTTTTTTTGGAAGCAGTTCTTACTCTAAAACAGACTGGCCTAGAACTCATGTTGATTTTCCTACCTCAACCTACTAAGTGCTGGAATTAAAGACGTGAGCCACCATGCCCTGCTTTTTGTAGCTTCTTCATTTGTCTTTACCTAAAAAAGAGCCCAGTGTGGTAGTACATGCCTTTAATCCCAGCACTCAGGAGGCACAGGTAGGAGTTTGAGGCCAACCTGGGACTACATAGTGAATTCCAGGTCAGCCTGGGCTAGAGAGAGACCCTACCTTAAAAAAAAAAAAGTGACTCAAAAAAGCCTTCATGAAGAAATATTGTTCCTATAGTCACCCACCAACTAAACAAAGGCCCTTCTCCATATTTTCATCCTTCTTCCTTCAACTGCTAAATATTTTCCCTGAGAACACTTATTCAACTGGGCAAAGTGGTACACACATACAATCCCAGCACCTGGGGAGGTAGAAGCAGAATATTAGTTCAAGGTAATTCTCAGAATCATCAGGCACCTAAAGATCAAGGCCAGCCCAGGCTAGGTGAGACCCTGAAGTAAGAGAGATACAGGTAGAGGGAGGGAGGGAGGGACAATAACAAGCTCAGCATGAAATACACCTTCTCTCTTACTGATATCATTCTACTGACGGCTGAATCACATAAAAGAAACACCGACTGTACTGTTCAACTAGCCCAAAACAAGCAGGAGAATTGAGAGGGCCAAATTAACCAGAGGGGCTAGAGGACATTTACTTGTCACTAAGCAGGTGAGTCAATGAAGACTTAGGCAGTTCCCTGGAGATCTCCAGCACATCAGGGGTGTCCTGAGATCTTCCAAGCTCCAGGGTCCAATCATCCTGGACAGTGAGGCAGGACACACAGCCGGCTAACTCCAGAGGACGTTGAGATGAACTCTCTCCCTCAAACAACATTGAAGTCTGCCAGGAACAAGAAGGCATCTCTGAGTGTGCCTAGGCCACAGGGAAGCACCCCAAATCCTCCAATGCTTTTTTTCTAAATAGGATGGGATCCCAATGCAGACAGGCCATTTAGCTTCTCTAAATCTAGCCTCTTCTAGTTACCTACAGGGCCCAGCGCTGACATACCTGCTCCAGATGGCAACTTAACCAGCTTTCTGGGGCAGACAATGATAAAGCAGGCATGCACTCACCGGAGGGCCAGGAGCTATGAGTCGGTATACTTTCCCTGGATACAAAAATGCAAACCAGCGGACTGAAGAACCAAGGAAGATGAGGAAGACCTATGAGGAAGGACAGGATGGTGCTGGACCCCAGCACTGAATCAGGGGACAGGAAGACAGGCCCTAGTTGTCTGGAGCCCTGCTTTACCTTCTGATCCTTTTTCTCACTTCCCAGAGGCTCAGGTGGGCCCCACCCAGTCCCCTCCTTCCTCTGGGTGCCTCCAAGCCAGCTCCCTGACACATGGAAACTCAAAGTAGGCATAGGGGACTCTGAGCTGGCTCTCCCAGAGACACAAAAGTTCCGATTCATGAGGGCCTCCTTGTGGGACAACAAGAAAAGCCGGCTCTGTCCCTCTAGACAGGCAGAATCTGTCTGAGGAGGTGCTGAAGTAGTTGATGCATCAGGAGAGGGTCTGGGCACAGGCAGAATCAAGGCGTCAGTCAGAAAGAACTGGACATAGACTCTGTTGGGAGAGGCAGGAATAGATCTTATTGTGAGGCAATAATTAGTGATTTGAGCTCCACATTCCCCCACATGCATGCACCAGATCCTTCCTTCCCAGCAAACTTAGCACAAGCATTGCTCAAAGGAGCTGACCTGGTCTGCTGCCTCTGAATGAAGCCTGCCATGGTCAGCTCCTTCCAGGAAGGAAAATTGCTCTCGACCTCCCTTTCGACAACCAGCTGAAACCTCTCTGTCCGCACCAGGCAACCTAAGTAAAGAAAGTTCTCTATTTTGGCAAGAAAAACGAACTGTGGGGCAGGGCAGTGATGCAGCCTACCCTGAAGGATTCACTACTCATCCTCGGCAAGAGCTGCTGCCCTCACAGGAAGTGACAGCTTATACCTGACCACCCCAGCAATACCAAGGAAAAACCATTCCCTATGCATGTACAATTCTGCTCCTGGCCTCCCAGGCTGAAAGGTCTTGAATATACTTGTTCCATAAATAGCTAAAATGCCTTATCCTAAATCTAACCAATTTCCCTCTCTAGGGTTTCCCTCTTTACAAATCCCAGCAAGGTCAAATGTGGTGACTGTCTTTAATCCCAGCATTCAGTGGCTGAGGAAGGAGGAGCATCATGAATTTGAGGCCAGCCTAGACTACAGAGCTCCAGGCCATCTGGGCTAAAGACCCTGCCTCAGTAACAACAAAAATCCCAGTAAGCCAAGTAAGAACACTATTCTTCCAAACTATCAATGTAAAAAACAGCAATTGTAATCTGAAGATGCATATTAGCAGCCATAGGAGAGAATAACTGTTGGAAATTGTACTTCTGGCTATGGGCTCTCTGGCTTCTTTCTCACCCTGACATACTAATCTCAAACTTCTTCCCAAAGTTGCTGATCAACACATACCATTTCAGCATCAGTAACAAACCCCAGTAGAAGCTTTACTTTGGCCCCTGAGGTTCTAGAAACCTACACCCTATCACTATCACCGTTCCACCTCTGAACTCCATACCTATGAATCGGGGATCAGCAAGTGGTTGTGAATTCTCTGCCAAAAGTAGGCAGGGCATGGAAGCACTCAGGTCCCGAAGTTGCAGACAACCTTTATGTGATGAAGCTACCAGAACCCCAACTAAAACCTGCAGGAAGAGAAAGGTCACAGTATCAAGTAATACCGAAGGTTGGGCATGGTGGCACATGTCTGTAATCCCAGCACTCAGGATCAAAGTGAGTTGGAGGCCACCCTGAGGCTACAATGTGAACTCTAAATCAGCCTGGACTAGAGTGAGACCATGCCTCAAAAAAAAAGCCAGGCATGGTGGCGCCTGCCTTTAATCCTAGCACTGGGGAGACAGAGGTAGGTGGATTTCAGTGAGTTTAAGGCCACCATGAGACTACATAGTGAATTTCAGGTCAGCCTGGACTAGACTGAGACTACCTCAAAAGAAAGAAAGAAAGAAAGAAAGAAGGAAGGAAGGAAGGAAAGAAGGAAGGAAGGAAGGAAGGAAGGAGGGAAGGAAAAGAAAAGAAAAGAAAATTACTTATTTATTCTTATTAATAAAATTTTTTAAATGCCAGGCATGGTGGCACATGCCTTTAATCCCAACACTTGGGAGGCAGAGGTAGGAGGATTGCAGAGAGTTCAAAGCCACCCTGAGACTACATAGTGAATTCCAGGTCAGCAGAGCTAGAGTGAGACCCTACCTCAGAAAACCAAAATTAAATAAAATAATAATAATTATTATTATTATAGGGGCCTGAGCTGGAGAAATGGCTTACCAGTTAAGGTGCTTGCCTGTGAAGCCTAAGGACCCAAGTTTGATTCCCCAGGACCCACATAAGCCAGATGCGCAAGGTGGAACAAGCACCTGGAGTTTATTTACAGTGGCTGTAGGCCTTAGTACACCTATTCTTAAGTAAAATAAACTTTTAAAAAGAAAAAATTTGCTGGGCGTGGTGGCGCATGCCTTTAATCCCAGCACTCAGGAGGCAGAGGTGGGAGGATTGTGAGTTTGAGGCCACCCTGAGACTCCATAGTGAATTCCAGGTCAGCCTGGGCTACAGTGAGACCCTACCTCAAAAAACCAAAAAAAGAAAAAAAAAATTTAAGGCAGGAATGGTGACTCATGCCTTTATTTTATTTATTTATTTATTATTTATTTATTTGCTTATTTATTTATTTGCATCAGGCTTATGTGGGCCCTAGGGAATCAAATTGAGGTCCTTTGGCTTTGCAGGTAAGTGCCTTAACCATTAAGCCATCTCTCCAACCCTATTCTCTCGATCTACTGCTCTCTCAAAGAAATTAATTTTTTTTTTTTAATTCCAGCTCTGGAGAGATGGCTTAGCAGTTCAAGTGCTTGCCTGTGAAGCCTAAGGACCAAGGTTTGATTCACCATGTCTTACATAAACCAGATGCACAAGATGGCATGTGCATCTGGAGTTCATTGGCAGTAGCTAGAGTTCCTGGCATGACCATTCTCTTCCCCCACCTCCTCCTGTCTCTAATAAATAAGTAAAAATATTTTTTTAAAAAATTCCAAAGAAACAAACAAAACCCAGAATCCTGTATGTCAAGCTATATTTTTACCCTATTCTTTCTAGTTGCTTCAGGGAAGATAAATATTTAGCGGGGTGGGAGGACAAGAACACATGGGCAGTGTAGTTAGGCCAGCCAATAGTGAAATGATGGGGGGTGGGGGGAAGGTGACCTGAACTATGGTTAGTAGCAAATGAAGATGGTAAAAAGAAAAGTCCCCCAAGGCTCCCAGAGCCCCCTTACCTGGGCTGGCTGGAGAGTAGAGGGCAGAACACAGTGCCAGGACCATGCCAGACGGCGATTGATTTGGTAGCTCGTCAGGTAGGCAGACTCTGGAAGGGGTACAAGGGCCTTTGGATCAAAGTTAGCCCAAGCACTATGCTGTCCTTCCTTCATCATAGTGAGCAGATCAGGGAAAGTGTAAGGAGTCTGCAACTGTGTATACTGCCAGAGAAAAGAAATCAGATTATGTCTACTGTGCCCAGGGGTCTTTAGGCATTAACTCTGCTGCCCATCTTTCCCCACAAAATCATACTTCCTGGAAGATACACTGATGAGGCTCTTCCAGTATCTCACTGTGTGCATTTCGAATGGGACTGTCTGGTGGAGTAAGAACATCTGGGGAGGAAGCCAGGAGCTGCAATGCCAGGCTAGGATTCCCAGGAGAGGAATGCTTCAAGAGCTGGTGGCATCTCAGCACATGAGGACACAACCTTGGCCAGGGCAAGAAACAGAGTTATTTGCCCAAGGCTCTGTTCCTTCAAGGATGCTGTTTTACAAAGAAAGCATTACCCTCCCACCCACTTCCCACCCACAACCCTTATCCTCCATCTTCCTCACTTGCAGACCAGCTTCTCCAGGGCCTTAGTAGCCCACAGGTAGGTGGGAAGTCCCAACTGATAGTCCCACACCAGTTGCTCATATAAGTAGGTGCCATGAACTTGGTGGGATGACAGAATCTCAGGCTTCTGATGAGAAAAGCTTCGTAGCTGCACAGTCCCATGAAGGCAAGGCACCAACACTGGCCTTGTTGTTCCTCCACCCACTGAATGGAGGAGGTGAACATCCCGGAGCTACAAGAAAACAGACCGTCCTTCAGCCTATGCAGCTTGGATTACAGACCTGCATCACCAGGCCTAGCCAAGATTATTTTCCCTTCTAAACTCTTACCCAAATCATTCTTAATGAAAGTGCTCTCAACACATACTCATATATTTTTGGTTCTAAGCTAGCTAAAACAAACAAAAAAATATATTTTTTAATCCCATAAAAAAGCTGGGAGTGGTAGTGCATGTCTTTAATCCCAGCACTCAGGAAGCAGAGGTAGGAGGACGGCTAGGACTGTTCGAGGCCAGCCTGAGAATTCTAAGTCAGCTTGGTCTACAGCGAGATCCTGCCTCAAAAAAACAAAAAACAGGGCTGACAAGATGGCTTAGCAGTTAAGCACTTCCTATGAAGCCTAAGGACCCCAGTTTGAAGCTTGATTGCATGTATCTGGAGTTTTTTTGCAGTGGCTGGAGGACCTGGTGCACCCATTTTCTCTTTCTCCCTCTCTGTTGCACTCAGATAAATAAATAAAAATAGGGCTGGAGAGATGGCTTAGTGTTTAAGGCACTTGCTTGTAAAGCAAAAGGACCCAGGTTCAATTCCCCAGGACCCATATAAGCCAGATGCACAAGGGGGCACACGCATCTGGAGTTCTTTTTTGTAACGCTGGAGCCCCTGGAGCACCCATTCTCTCTCCCTCTCTTTCCCTGCCTATTTCTCTTTCTCAAATAAAGAAAAATACAATATTAAAAATAAAAAAATAATGTTCTGCTGTTCCTAAATAAAAATAAATAAATAAAATGAAATCCCATGAAGATAAAGAAATCTGCTCTGAGATTCTCATCACCACCTCTGACCTTTCTGACATACCTCCAGAGAGACACCTGGTCGAATCATCCGTTTGAGGCCACGGATCTGCTGGTATGCAAGGCACAAGATCAGCTGCCCATCCAGCAGGTAGAGGCTGGCAGATTCATTCAACACACCAGTGACCATTCCCTGCAAGGAGGCCAAAGGTTCTGATGACATTTCCTTCCTAGATTCACATTTCCTGCCCCACAAGCTCCAAGATCTCTTCTATATGCTCACCGAATAATGTAAGACTCTGGAGTGGCGGACAAGATCTGCTTGTCCCTTGCTGTTCTGGGACTTGGTAGGCACGGAAGGTGGTTTCGGTTTATCTTTCAAGGATGGTTTTCCCAGCCCCAGCTCCAGCTCCAGCTCCAGCTCCCGCACACAATCTGGTTTTAGGAGCATCAGATTGGAGGAAGGAATGGTTGTCCAAATATGGTAATGGTGACGACGGGTCTTGGCTATTCGCAGTCTTGTCAGCACATAGGACCTACCAGGCCAAAAGACTCGGTACCACACCATCTGGGCAGGAATCTAGCTTAGAGACAGGCAGGCCACATGACACATGAGACACTTTTCAAAATGCTACTCAAAGGCCCTTCATCACAATATAACCTTAAAGATCTCCTTGTCTTCCCTTGCCTCTTGTTTGTTTTGTTTCGTTGGCTGGTTTTTTGAGCCAGAATCTCATATAGCCCAGCCTAACCTCACACACACTATACAGTTAAGTCTTAAATTCCTGGTATCTTTTTGTTGTTGTTGTTTTTTGAGGTAGGGCCTTGCTCTAGCCCAGGCTAACCTGGAATGCACTAGTAGTATCAGGGTGGCCTTGAACTCATGGTGATCCTATCTCTGCTTCCCAAGTGTGTGCCACCACACCTGGCTGAATTCCCGATGTGTGTGTATGTATTTTATTTTTCGAGGTAGGGTTTCACTCTAGTCCAGGCTGACCTGGAATTCACTATGTAGTCTCAGGCTGGCCTTGAACTCACTGTGATCCTCCTATCTCTGCCTCACAAGTACTGGAATTAAAGGCATGAGCCAATATCCTAAGCCACTGAACTTTCAGGATCTCTCCACTCTAAGAAAGGATAAATATTTATTTAAAAAAAATATTTAAAATGTTAATAAAAATTGAGAAAAAGAAAAAAATTAAAAAAATAAATAAATTTATTTGAGGGCTGGAGAGATGGCTTAGTGGTTAAGGCCTCATGTTCAACTCTCCAGGTTCCAAGTAAGCCAGATGCATAATGTGACACAAGTACAGAAGATCACACAAGATGGCACACACTTCTGGAGTTCAATTGCAGTGGCTGGAGGTACTGGTGCACTAATTCTCTTGCACTCTCTCTGATGAAAAAATAACTTAGGGGCTGGAGAGATGACTCAGCAGTTAAGGCATTTGCCTGCAAAGCCAAAGGACCCAGGTTCAATTCCCCAGGACCCATGTTAGCCAGGTGTACAAGGGGGCACATGCATCTGGAGTTCGTTTGCAGTGGCTGGAGGCCCTGGCGTGCCCGTTCTCCCCCGTCTCTCTCCCTCTTTCTCTGACAAATAAATAAAAATAAAATATTTTTAAAAATAATAATTTTTAAAAAATTTGTGAGAGACAGAAAGAGGGTTGGGGGGAGAGGAAAAGATAGATCAATGTATTGTATATATGTAAGTACAATGATTGAGATGGGGAGGTAATATGATGGAGAATGGAATTTCAAAGGGGAAAGTGGGGGGGGGGAGGGAATTACCATGGGATTTTTTTTTATAATTATGGAAAATGCTAATAAAAATTAAAAAAGAAAGATAGATAAATGGATAGATATTGAGATAAAGGGCAGGCCAGGGCCCCTAGCCACTGCAAATGAACTCCAGAAGCATGTGCCAACTTGTGTATTTGACTTTACATGGGTACTAGGGAATCAAACTGAGGTCCTTAGGCTTTGTAGGCAAGTACCTTAACTGCTGAGCCATATCTCCAGCCCCTAGAGATTTTTTTTTCCCCCCATTTTTGGTTTTTGGAGGTAGGGTCTCACTCTAGCCCAGGCTGACCTGGAATTTACTCTGTAGTCTCAGAATGGCCTCAAACTCACGGCAACCCTCCTACCTCTGCCTCCCGAGTGCTGGGATTAAAGGCATATGCCACCATGCCCAGCCAATAAACTATTTCTTAATCCATCCATCAGGATATAAATCATCCCTAAAAATTTCCTTCAAAATCCATAAATATTCCATGATGACAATTATGTCCTTTGCAGCATTTCCTTACTCCAATCCCATCATACAAACCACACTCATTTATTTCATAAATATCAATTGTACATATATATCCAATATTGGGATAAATTAGAAGTTATATAATAAACTACTCCCAGGGCTCTTCCCACCTCTTCCTGGGTAGTTCTTTGCGTAATCAAGTGTGTGGGCAGGCACAGCAGTCTGGAATGGGAACTGGACTTAAGGAGATAAAGGACCCAGCACACTCCACCTCAGCCCCAGCTGAAACCACAGAGGAATTGGGGAAATGAGCAAGAATGTTGCTTTCTTAGTTAAGCTGATATCAGCACGAGGGTACTGGAGAAAGATACTGAGGACACTCAACATCTACCAAACCAGATATCTAGATGCTCCTAAGTGTTCATCACTGAAGTAGATTTAAAATGCTCCCAGCATGGCTCAGGAAATTTTGTGGAAGAGGGGGTGGAAAGACTGTTAGAGCCACAAGTTGGGACATTTTGCACATATACTGCCTCTCCTCCATAACTGACTGATGCCCCCCCATAATGCATGACCCACAATTCCCATGGGGTTGACCTGCATTCCCAATGAGGAAGACCACTTTAGAAAAGGAGCAGGGAGGAGGGAAAGGATAGTACCAACATGTGATATTTACATACAAAATATGTCCATATATAATAATAAAAAAATAAACTACTCCCTCCTCTTTAACATACTTCAGATCATCAGTGAATACAGAAACCTATGTGATAATAAAACAGCCAACACATGATCAAGTATCAAAACTAATTAGTAGTAAGAGTTGTTTTTTTTTTCCTCTTTCTTGGTGCTGGAAATCAAACCCAGGGTTTTGCATATGCTAGGCAAGCACTCTGCTACTAACCTATAACCCTGCTAAGATTTGAAATACATATATGAAGTGTGAAGGTCAAGATGAATTAGAATAATCAGGAAGACCTAGTGAATGTTCTGAAGGGCACATAGGCTGGTATCTCTTGCCCTCTTTTCTGGGGGGGAGGCAAGCCCAACAGACTGGCTTTATTTTATTTATTTATTTATCTGTTTGTTTTTCGAGGTAGGGTCTCACTCTAGCCCAGGCTGACCTAGAATTCACTCTGTAGTCTCAGGCTGGCCTTGAACTCACAGTGATCCTCCTACCTCTGCCTCCTGAGTGCTGGGATTAAAGTTGTGCGCCACCACTGCCAGCATATTTTATTTATTTTTTTAATGCAAGAGAGTGAAAGAGAAAATTGGCACATCAGGGCTTCCAGCCACTATAATCAAACTCCAGCCACCTGCGCCACCTTGTATACATGTGTGACCTTGCATGCTTGCATCGCCTTTTGTGTCTGGCTTACGTGAGACCTGGAGAGTCAAACTTGGGTCTTTAGGCTTCACAGGCACCTCTTCCACAATGGATTCTGAGCCTTGAAAGGTGTGATAGGGATGATTCACTGATGAGTAGTCCTCTGTCACTTATTCTCAGCATTATGGTGCCTTCTGAGTCATCACAAGGTCACTGCCACCTGAAAAGAGAAGCTTCTCTAACCAAAAGTAAGAATAGCATTAGTCTATGCATATGGCTGAGCATGGTGGCACATGCCTGTGATCCCAGCACTTGAGAGGCAGAGGTAGAAGGATCACCATGAGTTTGAGGCCACCCTGAGACTATATAGTGAGGTCCAGGTCAGTCTGGGCTAGAGTGAGACCCTACCTCAAAAAACAAAACAAAACACAAATGTATGTGTGTGTGTGTGTGTGTGTACATAATAAGAGAACTGCTTACCAGGCAGTCTGGTGAACATAGTATATATACTCAGCTAGACAACAGCAGAAATTATACCCCTAGAGCTGATGAATTCCCCCATCATAGGTTTCAGTATCAGGCATATTCCCTCCTGTGGAGTAGGCCTCCAGGCTAATTAGAGAGCAACTGGTTTTTCCCATAACAGACATGCCACTGTTGCATCTGTTGGCTCATTTGACCTGGCTGGACAAATTTAAGGCCTGCAGTGTCCACTGTTGAGTATCTCCACTGGGTATTTCTCTCTGTCCCATTGAATTGCATGCAGCATAGCTTTTTCCAGATTTCTGTTAGCTGGTCTACACACAGAAAGTTTTCAGCTCAGCACCAGCAGGATATTTTAGACCTTGCAGCCCAAGTATGTGGAGTCTTCAGCAATATGGTCTTACCATCTATTCCTGGTGGGAAACCAAGAGCCTTGGAGATGGCCTATGTTTTGGGGCATCAGGGGCCTCCCTGGCCAATAACTCACTGGAAGGTATCTCATCTCTGGCACTGAAAATTTTCTAGTAACAATCTATGGCTTCTGGGTGTGTCACTGCCCAAAAAATTAGGTTTCCATATGAATTATTTATATCCACTTAGATTTTGATTAGGCTTCCCCCTACTTTTCCTTTACTCAATCTCTTCCCCTGAACTTACTTAGGCCTTTCCAGAAGAACAGTAATCTGTTCTTCTACATATATATATATATATATATATATATATGTATATATATATACATATATATATATGTATGTATGTATGTATGTATGTATGTATGTATATAATATCATCCTCTTACATACAACCCTCCTCCTTCCCTTTCTATTCCCTTTATATACCCCTTTCTAGCTTACTGGCTTCTGCTATTGAGTTTTCTTCCAATTCACACAAAAGTCCAAATATTTGTAGGTAGGATCCACATGAGAGAGAAAATGTCCTTTTTTTTTTTTTAAATCTTTATTTTTTTTTTATTTGAGAATGGCAGAGAGAGAGAGAGAGAAAGAGGCAGATAGACAGAGAGAGAGAATGGGCACGCCAGGGCCTCCAGCCACTGCAAACGAACTCCAGACGTGTGTGCCCACTTGTGCATCTGGCTAATGTGGGTCCTGGGGAATCGAGCCTCGAACCAGGGTCCTTAGGCTTCACAGGCAAGTGCTTAACCACTAAGCCATCTCGCCAGCCCGAAAATGTCCTTTTTTTAAAGTAACTTATTTGCACGTGTGTGTGGGTGCAAATGAGTCTGACAGGGCCTCTTGCCTGAGCCACTTTTTCTGTACAGGTTATGAGGGCAAAAGGTGATGCAAAACCAAGTTTTCACATGCTCATAATGTGGCCCACGTGTCTGTAGCTTGACTGTAGTGGCTGGAGGCACAGGCACGCCAATTCTTTCTCAAATTAAAAAAAAAAAAAGCCAGGCGCATGCTTTAATCCCAGCACTCTAGAGGTAGAGGTAGGAGGATCACTGTGAGTTCAAGGCCACCCTGAGACTACACAGTGAATTGCAGGTCAACCAGGGCTAGAGTGGGACCCTACCTCGAAAAAAATATAATACAGCTGAGCATAGTGGCACATACCTTTAATCCCAGCACTCGGGAGGCAGAGGTAGGATTGCTATGACTTAGAGGCCAGCCTGCGACTACATAGTAAATTCCAGATCAGCCTGAGCTAGAGCAAGACCCTAACTCCAAAACCAAAACTAAGTAAATTAAATTTAAAAATTCCAAGCCATGGGCTGGAGAGATGGCTTAGCAGTTAAGTGCTTGCCTGTGAAGCCTAAGGACCCCAGTTCGAGGCTCGATTCCCCAGGTCCCACGTTAGCCAGATGCACAAGGGGGCGCACGCGTCTGGAGTTCGTTTGCAGAGGCTGGAAGCCCTGGTGCGCCCATTCTCTCTCTCCCTCTATCTGTCTTTCTCTCTGTGTCTGTCGCTCTCAAATAAATAAATAAAAAATGAACAAAAAATATTAAAAAAAAAAATTCCAAGCCAGTCCCAGCATTTGGGAGGCAGAGGTAGGAGGATTGCCATGAGTTCGAGGCCACCCTGAGACTCCATAGTGAATTCCAGGTCAGCCTGGGCTAGAGTGAGACCCTACCTCGAAAAACCAAAAAAATAAATAAATAAATAAATTCTAAGCCAGGTATGGTGGTACACACCTTTAATGCCAGCACTCAGAAGACAGAGGTAGGAGGATTACCATGAGTTAAAGGCCACCTTGACACAACAGTGAATTCCAGGTCAGCCTGGGCTATAGGGAGAACCTAGCTCAAAAAATATATATATAATAAATTAAATAAATAAATAACCCTTCAGGAAGGCCCGCTCCATGGGAAGGGAATACATCTCTGAGACTGAAAACTTAAAACAGGGGTAGTCAGGAGCCATAGGGCTGAAGCGTCTGCTGTTGTCTGGCCAAATGTATATACTATGCTTATCAAACTGCCCAATAAGCACTTCTCTTAATGTTCACACCCTTATATTAACGCTACTCTCACTTTTGGTTGAGAATCTTCTCTTTTCAGATGGCAGTGACCTTGGGACAACTCAGAAGGTATCATGGTGATGGAAAGAAATGACCACAGTGCTCAGTATTGCAATATCTCTATCACATCTTCTAAGCCTCAGGGTCTAAAGCGGAAGAGGTGGCGGAAAGAATGTAAGAGCCAAAGGAAGGGCAGGACTCCATACAAGATGCTCCCTCCAGACACAAAATGGCCTGGATATCCATGGCCTCACAGTGCCTGACACTACCTGCATAAGACCATTATAAGAGGAGGAAAAGATCAAGACATCAAAAGTAAAAGAGAGACTGATTGAGATGGGGAGGGGGTATGATGAAGAGTGGAGTTTCAAAGGGGTAAGTAGGGGGAGGGAGGGTATTACCATGGGGTATTTTTTATAATCATGGAAGTTGTTAATAAAAAAATTAAAAAAAAAAACAAAACTCCAGGAGTTGGGCAGGATGGTGTTCACCTTTAATCCCAGCACTTGGGAGGCAGAGGTAGGAAGACTGCCATGAGTTCAAGGCCACCCTAAGACTACATAGTGAATTCCAGGTTAGCCTGAGCTAGAATGAGACCTTACCTGGGGGGGTGGGAGAGAAGGGGGAACCTTCAGGAGCTACAGAAATGGCTCAGCAGTTAAGGGTGCTTCCTTGCAAGGTCTGAAGGCCTAAGTCTAAGATGTGTGTGCCCCCTTGTGCATCTGGCTTGAGTGAGTCCTGGGGAGTCCAAATTTGGGTCCTTTGGCTTTGTAGGCAAATGCCTTTACCGCTAAGCCATCTCACCAGCCCCATTTTTTTTTTTTTTTTTTTTTTTAAGGTAGGGTCTCATTCTGGCCCACACTGACCTGTAATTCACTGTGTAGTCTCAGGGCAGCCTCAAACTCATGATGACCCTCCTACCTCTGCCTCTCGAGTGCTGGGATTAAAGGCAAGCACCACCATGCCTGGCCTCAATTTTTTTTTTTTAATTAGCCTGGGTGTAGTGTTGTATGCCTTTAATCACATAATCAGGAAGACTGAGGTAGGAGGTTTGTTATGAGTTTGAGGACAGCCTGGGGCTACAGAGTGAATTCCTCCAGGTTAGCCTGAACTACAGTGAGACCCTACCTAGGGGTTAAAAAAAAAAAAAAATCAAGCTACGGCTGGAGAGATGGCTTAGCAGTTAAGGCATTTGTGTGCAAAACCAAAGGACCCAGGTTCAATTCTCCAGGACCCATGTAAGCCAGATGCACAAGGTGGCGCATGCACCTGGAGTTCGTTTGCAGTGGCCGGAGGCCCAGGTGCACCCATTCGCGCTCTCTGCCTGTCGCTCTCAAATAAATAAAGAAATATAAAAAGATAAAAATTAAAAGGCTGTAGTGGCTAATACCTATGAACACAGCACTTGAGAAGCTGAGGTAGGATAATTGCTGTGCTTTCCAGGCCAGCCTGGGTTAGAGTAAGACCATGCCTCAAAAAAAAAAGCTGGGTATGGTAGTGCACACCTTTAATCCCAGCACTCAGGAGGCAGAGGTAAGAGGATCACTGTGAGTTCAAGGCCACCCTGAGACTACATAGTGAATTCTAGGTCAGCCTGGGTAA
The DNA here is from genome assembly GCF_020740685.1 of Jaculus jaculus. Lineage (NCBI taxonomy): Eukaryota > Metazoa > Chordata > Mammalia > Rodentia > Dipodidae > Jaculus > Jaculus jaculus. The sequence goes on along the minus strand of NC_059113.1, from coordinate 41,593,744 downwards.
ACGTGAGACCCACCCTCGAGGAAAAACAAAACATAAACAAGTCCTTTCTCAGCCCCCCCTAAAAAACTTACTGTTTTAAGGCCAAGCATGGTGGTGTACACCTTTAATCCCAGCATTTGGGAGGCAGAGGCAAGAAGATTGCTGTGTGTTTGAGGTCACCCTGAGACTCCATAGTGAATTCCTCGTCAGCCTAGGCTAGAATGAAACTAAAAACAATTTACTGTTTGGGATAAAATAAAGGGTTAATAATGCTTCAATTTTCTTTTTTTGTGTGTGTATTTCGCTCTAGCCCAGGCTGACCTGGAATTCACTATGTAGTCTCAGGTTTGCCTCAAACTCACAGTGATCCTCCTACCTCTGCCTCCTGAGTAGGGATTAAAGGCATGTGCCACCATGCCTGGCTTTTATTTATTTATTTATTTATTGGACAAAGGCCAGGTCTCAAACCCAGTATTAACCAAAGATGACCTTGAACTTCTGACCTCCTGCCTCTACTTCTATTACAGGTGTGTGCCACCACACCTGGTTTATGTGTTGCAGAGGATAGAACACAAGTTTTCCTGCACATTAGGCAAGCACTGTTAACAATTAAATTACACACTACCAGTCCCCTCTCAGGAGTTCCACTACCCCTTCCACACCATATGCCCCTGAGTTGACGCATCCTCACCTGCACCATGATGGACACCTGGTTGAGAGCTTGGCTGTCAGTTGGGGATAATTCACCAAGAGTCAGGACAAAGTATTCTTTCTTCTGACTTTTTATCAGAGCGCTCAATCTAATCAGTTTCCCAGCCAGATTTGCCTCTTGGACTTGGCGTCTCATTCTAAAGAAAGAAAAAGCTGAGCTGGAGAGATGGCTTAGTGGTTAAGCACTTGCCTGTGAAGCCTAAAGACCCAGGTTCAAGTCTTGATTCCTCAGGATCCACATAAGCCAGATGCACAAGGGGGTGCAGGCACGTGGAGTTTGTTTGCAGTGGTTGGAGGCCCTGGTGTGCCCATTCTTTCTCTCTCTCTACCTCTCTCTCTCTGTCAAATAAATAAAAATAACAAAATTTAAAAATTTCTTCCAGAACTCCCAGCTGTACAAAGTAGCACATACACCTGGAGCTTGTTTGCAGTGGCTAGAGGCCCTGGTGTGTCCATTTCTCTCCCTCTTTCAAATAAATAAATGAATATTTAAAAAATCAGTACTTGGGAGGCAGAGGTAGGAGGACTTCCAAGAGTTCAAAGCCACCCTGAGACTATACAGTGAATTTTAGGTTAGCCTGGAATATAGGAAGACCTTACCTCAAAAAACAAAAACAAACAAACAAACAAAAAAGCCAGGTATGGTGATGCATGCCTTTAATCCCAGCACTGGGGAGGCAGAGGTAGGAGGATCACTGTGAGTTCCAGGCCACCCTGAGACTACATAGGGAATTCCAGGTCAGCCTGCACTAGAGTGAGACCCTATCTCAAAAAAAGGAGGGGGGGAGGCTGGAGAGGTTGCTTAGTGGTTAATGCACTTGCCTATGAAGCCTAACAACCCAGGTTCAACTCCCCAGGACCCAAGTAAGCCAGACACACAAGGTGGCACATGTGTCTGGAGTTCGCCTACAGTGGCTAGAGATCCTGGAACACCCATTATCTCTCTCTTTATCTGCCTCTTTCTCCCTCTGTCTCAAATAAATAAATAAATAAAATTCAAACTCTTTTTGATAAGGTAAATTACCATTTAAGAATCCTCTTAGAGAAGCCAGGCATGGTGGTGCATGCCTTTAATCCCAGCACTTGGGAGGCAGAGGCCACCCTGAGAATACATAGTAAATTCCAGGTCAGCCTGAGCTACAGTGAGACCTACCATGAAAAACCAAAATCAAAAAAGAATCCCCTTAGGGGCTGAAGAGATGGCTTAGTGGTTAAAGCATTTGCCCTGCAAAGTCCAAGGACCCAGGCTTGATTCCCCAGGACCCACATAAGCCAGATGCACAAGGTTGTGCATGTGTCTGGAGCTCATTTGTGGTGGCTGAAGGCCCTAGCATGCCCATTCTATCTGCCTCTTTCTCCCTTTCTCTCTAATAAAAATAAAATAAAATAAAATAAATTAAAAAAAAAAGAATCTTCTTGGTTTTTTTTTTTTCCAACCAAGTGCCTTTAACTGCTGAGCCATCTCTTCAGGCCCCTCTCTTTCAATTTTTGTTTTATTTTTGAGGCAGGGTCTTACTCTAGTTCAGGCTGACCTACAACTCCCTCTATAGCTCACCTAGAACATACTATGTAGGACAGGCAATCTTCAGCCTCCTGAGTGTTGGAATAATAGACCTGAGCCACCACAATAGTCTCCTCTTGGTTTTCTTTTTGTTTTTTTTGGTTTTTCGAGGTATCCTCCTACCTCTGCCTCCCAAGTGCTGGGATTCAAGGCATGCACACCACGCCCAGCCCCTCTTGATTTTCTTGGTATCCAAAGCCCCAGTGTTCCCTTGGTTTGGCACATTTCATCTATATCAGTATCAAAACATTTCCTCCCTCTGCGGAAGCACCTCGATCCTCCAAGTTTTACAATGTTCCTTTCTCCTTTAAGAGATGTAGGAGTAAACCGGGCATGGTGGCGCAAGCCTTTCTTTAATCCCAGCACTTGGGAGGCAGAGGTAGGAGGATTGCCATGAGTTTAAGGTCACCCTGGGACTACAGAGTGAATTCCAGGTCAGCCTGAGCTACAGTGAGACCCTACCTCAAAAAAAAAAAAAAAAAAAAAAAAAGAGAGAGAGATGTAGGAGTTACCTGTGTGTGAGCAGGTACAATGCTTTCTCTGGGTAGAGCACAGGAATAGGTGCAAGAGGTTCAGGATTGGTGGTCAAAGGAAACACTGGTACAGGGGCACCCCAGAGCTCCAAGTGCCCTTCCTCCAAGGATTTCCACTTGGCAGGAGGGAGGTAACTCCAACTGGGGAATAGGAAGAGATGCCCCAACCAAGAAAGGTCTAGATCTATGAGCTGGAAAAGACCAAGAGCATAGATTAGGCAGGATCTTAGCATGTGATCTTCCACTTCAGTTAGGACCTGAGACAGTTGACTTCCAATTTCTACTCACCTCACAGCCCAGGATTCCAGTGTTATCTTTCACATATAGGCTTCCATCTGGGCGCTCATGCTCCAAGTCCCCTGATAGGTCTGTTAGTGTCCCCAAAAGTAACAACTGCTCCCGGGGAAGGGCATTCCCATTTGGCCCGGCTCCTTGGACCCAAGCCTGATAGGCAGTACTGCTCCAAGTTAGATGGCTACAGCATGGGAGATTCTGGTGAGTCTTAAGGTTTTGCACTGAGACAAATCTGCAAAGTGAAGATAACAATGGTCCTCCAAAATCAGCCAAACGTAGGGTACCCTCAAACCCTGATAAAGAAAGGCTAAAGGGGAACAGAGACCAAGAGATCCTTGACTAAAGAGGGAAAGAAAAGCCTAAGAAAATGAGGATGGAGTCCAGGTCGAGGATGGGCAATGCCTCTGGGAAAACAGGAAGTCTGTGCTAAACAGTATCTTAAACAAGATAGTAGTCAAGGACAAAACTCAGAGAGGAGAAATAGAATGCAGGAGGGGCCTGAGTGAATAAGTGTGCATGGGGAACACTTTATAACTACAATGTACTTTAATTCTTAGCTTCATAAAGAACTTCAAAGACAGCCAGGTACGGTGGCTCATGCCTTTAATTCCAGCACTGTGGTGGTTGAGGCAGGAGACTCACTATGAGTTCAAGGCCAGCCTGAGCTAGAGTGAGACCCTACCTTGGAGGTCAGGAGGACTCCCAAAGGCCTCAAATAGTTTTTTTTTTTGTTTTTTTTTTTAAATAGAATACCACAGTACTAGTGATTGGCTAGGAAGCTGAGGCAGTCAGCAAATAATGACACAAATAATATTTGAGTCTGGTGCTCTACTGACTGAGCTAGCTGGGCACCCTACAAATATAATATTCAAATTATCAGCTGGGATATGTAACTAACCAGTAGAACACTTGCTTAGCATGTAAAAGGCCCTAGATTCAATGCTAAACACCAAAAATGAAAAAGATATAGAAGTAATCTGGTGGGCTGGAGAGATGGCTTAGCGGTTAAGCGCTTGCCTGTGAAGCCTAAGGACCCCGGTTCGAGGCTCGGTTCCCCAGGTCCCACGTTAGCCAGTGCACAAGGGGGCGCACACGTCTGGAGTTCGTTTGCAGAGGCTGGAAGCCCTGGCGCGCCCATTCTCTCTCTCTCCCTCTATCTGTCTTTCTCTCTGTGTCTGTCTCTCTCAAATAAATAAATAAATAAATAAATAAATAAAAAGAAGTAATCTGGCATGAATGTAAACTGATCCAATTCCACTAAAAACAATGTGAGCAGAGCTAATGGGACTGATATGGTACACACCTTCAAGTGAGCACTTCCCTTCAGGATGCTGATAACTTTTGACAATGAGGTAAGGGAATAATAGGATCAAAATAGTTTTTAGAGGACCTCAGTAAACATGTATCCTACATCTTATGAAAAAGAACTATAAGGGCCCCCTGAGATTACAGAGTGAGTTCCAGGTCAGCCTGGCATACAGTGGGACCCTGCCTTGAAAAAGAAAAACAAAAAGGAAAAGAACGAAAGCAAATTATGACAAAATGTAAAGTTTTTTTTTGTTTTGTTTTGTTTTGTTTTTTGCTTTTTGAAGTAAGTCTCACTCTAGTTAAGAGAAAGAATAAGGGCCAGGCATGGTGATGCATGCATAGTGAATTCTAGGTCAGCCTGGGCTAGAGTAAGACCCTACCTCAAAAAAAAAAAAAAAAAAAAAAAAAGAGGTATAAGTACCTACAATCCCAGCACTCAGGAAGCAGAGGCAGGATTGTGAGTTTAAGGCCATCCAGAGCTACACATACAGTAAGACCCCCTTTTTTTAAAAAAAAAAAAAAACAAAACACTGTGTGTCTACGTATAATTTGAAGTTTGCCCCATCTCCTCTTGATCATTCTGTTATATATAAAATGGTGCTGTGAGAAAAGGGGAAACATTTTCAATACACTGAACTTTTGTAGGGAGATTTTTTTATAATAAACAATCATGGTTACTTTTTTTTTAAATAGAAAAGAGAAGGCAATATTGACCCTAACCATCATGTAAGCACTCTGGATGGAGGATCCCACTAAACTTGTTTTTATGGTTACTTCTCTTAGATTCTTAATTCCTAAGGAGAATGGGGGACAGGGGCAGGGTTGTGGGGTGGGGGAAGGGTTTCTCTATTAAAATGCATTAGTTGTGGTTTTTTTTTTAATAGTGTAACATGCTTAAATTTCTTATGTGACATTAACAAATAAAAAGCTGTTTTAATATTAAAAAAAAAAAAAAGACAGGGCTGTAGAGATGGCTTAGCAGTTAAGGCCCTTGCCTGCGAAGCCTAAGGACTCAGGTTTGATTTCACAGAACCCATGTAAGCCAGATGCATCTCCCTAGCATGGACCCCCCTCACATACATACACACACACTTTTTTTTTTTTGGTTTTTCAAGGTAGGGTCTCACTCTACCTCAGGTTGACCTGGAATTCACTATGTAGTCTCAGGGTGGCCTTAACTCACGGTGATCCTCCTACCTCTGCCTCCCAAGTGCTGAGACTAAAGGCGTGTGCCACCACACCTGGCTATACACACACTTTTTGAGGCAGGGTCTCTCCTCTAGCCCAGGCTGACCTGGAACTCAGGCTAGCTTTGAACTCAGTGATCCTCCTACCTCAGCCTTCTTATCACTGCAATGGAACTCCAGATGCATGTGCCACTTTGTGCATATTAAACTATCTCTCCAGCCCCACCCCAGGATTTTTTAAAAACCCTCCATAAAGGGCTGTAGAGATGGCTTAGCAGTTAAGGGGCTTGCCTTTGAAGTCTAAGGAGTCAGGTGCAATTTCCCAGTACCCACGTAAGCCAGATGCACAACATGGTGCATGTGCAAGTTAGTTTTCAGTGGCTAAGACCTTGGCACACCCATTCTCTCTCTCAAATAAATAAATACTTTAAAAAACCCTCCTTGAAGTTATGCATCATTCTTTATTAGTGGCCCAATATGCAAAGTGAGCACCTTTTAACTGCTAAGCTATCTCTCCAACAGATGGTTTCCAAATTTCCTATCTTCCCCACTTCTTCACTCCTTTTCTACAAATTATGCCAGTTTTATTTATATTTATTTATATCTAGATGAAGAGGGAAATTTTGCAGAAAGGGATGTCTTTAGAACACATTCTTCTCCACTCATTCTTCTCACTTCCCTTTATTCTAACTATAGGTCCTTCTCAATCCTAAATTCAACCACCTATTAAGCCCCATTTCTCCTTACCTGTAGCTGAGAGGCAGTGTAAAACCCTGGTTCTCCCCCTGGGATAACCACATCATCTTTACACAATCAATTACCAACTGAGTCAACTCGTTGTTTGGCTCCTTGCCAGTTGGACAAAGGGTCTCTTGAATGAAGGTCTGGGCATCTGCAAGCCAGGCTTGCTCCTGAGGAAAGTAAACCTAGTTAAAACATCTTCATGGGCTGGAGAGATGGCTTAACAGTGAAAGCACTTGCCTGTGAAGCCTAAGGACTCAGGTTAGAATCCCCAGAACCCATATAAGCCACATGTACAAGGTGACACATACATCTGGAGTTCCATTGAAGTGGCTAGAGGCCCTGGCATGCCCATTTTCTCTCTCCACCAAATAAATAAATAATCATGATTAACCTTCTTCCTACCAGAGTCTTTCAGCAGTAAGTAGAAAATACATGTATGCATATATACATGCATACACAAAACATATGAATGGGCTGGATAGATGGCTTAGCAGTTAAAGCGCTTGCCTGCAAAGCCTAAGGACAAGGTCCGATTCTCCAGATCCCATATAAGACAGATGCACATGGTGACACGTGTCTGGAGTTTGTTTGCACCCACTGTCTCTCTCCCCTTCTGTCTGTCTCTAATAAATAGATAAATAAAACATGAAAAAAATAAAATGACAATCTTACCAAAAGCAATCTACACATTTAATGCAATCCCCATCAAAATTCCAATGGTAAGCCAGGTGTGGTGGCGCATGCCTTTAATCCCAGCATTCAAGAGGCAGAGGTAGGAGGATCGCTTTGAGTTCGAGGCCACCTAGAGACTAAACAGTGAATTCCAGGTCAGCCTGGACTAGAGTGAGACCCTACCTTGAAAAACCAAAAACCAACAACAACAACAACAAAAATCCAACAATGGCATTCTTCACAGAAATAGAAAGAACAATCCAAAAATTCATTTGGAAACAAAAAAAAAACCTCAAAAATATAAAACAATTGTGAGCAACAAATATAAGGCTGGTGGTATCACCAAACCTGATTTTAAAGAGCCACAGTAACAAAAACAGCATGGTACTGACACAAAAACAGACATGTAGATCAATGGAACAGAATAGAAGACCCAGCTGGGCGTGGTGGCGCACACCTTTAATCCCAGCACTTGGGAGGCAGAGGTGGGAGGATTGTGAGTTCGAGGCCACCCTGAGACTCCATAGTGAATTCCAGGTCAGCCTGGGCTACAGTGAGACCCTACCTCGAAAAACAAACAAACAAAAAAAAAAGAATAGAAGACCCAGATGTAAATCTGGGTAGCTACAGCCACCTGACCTTAGCCAAAAATAGGGCTAGGGGGAAGGCGTAGTGCTTAAGGCGCTTGCCTGCAAAGCCAAAGGACCCAGGATGGGGCTGGAGAGATGGCCTAGCAGTTTAAGTACTTGCCTATGAAGTCTAAGGTCCCTGGTTCAAGGCTCAATTCCCCAGGACCCACGTTAGCCAGATGTACAAAGGGGCATATGCAGCTGGAGTTCATTTGCAGTGGCTGGAGGCCTGGTGTGCCCATTCTCTCTCTCTCTCTCTCTCTGCCTCTTTCTGGCACTCTCAAATAAATAAGAATGAATAAGATATTTTTAAAAAAAGGACCCAGGATGGATTTCCCAGGACCCACATTAGCCAGATGCATCTAGAGTTGGTTTGCAGTGGCTGGAGGCCCTGGCACTCCCATTCTCTCTCCCTTTTCCTGTCAAATAAATAAATAAAAATAAAAAATATTATATATGTATATATATATGTATGTATACACACACACATATAAATATATATATAAAACAACCGGGCACGGTGGCACATGTCTTTTATACCAGCACTCGGGAGGCAGAGGTAGGATGATGACCAGGAGTTCAAGGTCACCCTGAGACTACATAGTGAATTCCAGGTCAGCCTGAGCTAGAGCAAGACCTACCTCAAACCCCCACCCCCCACAAAAAAAAAAAAGTTAATGCCAAAAATACTCATTGGAGAAAAGACAGCATCTTCAGCAAATGAGGCTGCAACACTGGATATTTATCTGTAGAAAGATGAAAATAGATCCTTATCTCTCTCCATGCACATGGATCAAACACCAGACCTGAAACTCTGAAACTGCTAGAGGAAAAAGTAGGGGAAACCCTTCAACATATTGGTCTTGGCAAAGACTTTCTGAATATAACCCCAACTTCTCAGGAAATAAAACCACATATCAACTACTGGGATCTCATGAAATTACAAAGGTTTTGTACAGTACAGGACACTGTGAATAGAGCAAAAAGGCAACCTATAGAATGGGAAAAAAATCTTTGCCAGCTACAGATCTGACAGAGGATTAATATCTAGGATATACAAAGAACTCACAATGCCATTAAATAATGGGCTATGGAACTAAATAGAGTTCTCAAAAGAAATACAGGTGGTTTAAAAACATATAAAAAATTCTACATCCTTAGTCATCAGGGAAATACAGATTAGAACTATGTTGAGATTCCATCTCATTCCTGTCAGATTGGCTACCATCATGAAAACAAGTGAGCATAAATTCTGGTGAGGATGTGGAAAAGAGGAACCCTTTTACATTGTTGGTGGGAATGTAATCTGGTACAGCTATTGTGGAAATCAATGTGGAGGTTCCTGAAACAGCTAAAAATAGATCTACCATATAACCCAGCTATAGCCCTCCTAGGTATATATCCTAAAGACTCATCTCACTACCTTAGAGAGATACTTGCTCAACCATGTTCATTGCCACTCTATTCACAATAGCTAGGAAATGGAACCAGCCTAGATGTCCCTCAACAGATGAGTGGATAATGAAGATGTGGCACATTTACACAATGGAGTTCTACTCAGCAGTAAAGAAAAATGAAGCTATGAAATTTGTAGGAAAATGGATGGATCTGGAAATGATTACACTTTGTGAGGTAACCCAGACCCAGAAAGCCAAACGTCACATGTTCTCTCATATGTGGAAAACTCAGCAGCAGAGGCCAGTAAGCTAGAAAGAAGAAATAAAGGAATAGAAAGTGAGGGAAGGAAGGACTTAATAGGATGGTATTTATTATATATATGTAAGTAGAAGAACAGATTGATGGGGGTGAAAAGGCCTAAGTGAGGTTAGGGGAAGAGATTAAAGGAAAGAGGATATAAATAAGTCACACGGAAACCAACTTTATTGGACAATGGAACACACAGGAGCAATAGATTATTACTGGAAAATTTTCAGTGCCAGGGACACCTTCCAGTAAGTTGTTGGCCATGGAGGTAACTGATACCCCAAAAACATTACAGGCCATTGACAAGGTCCTTGGTTTCCCACCAGGAATAAATGGTAAGACCCTATTGCTGTAGACTCCACATATTTGGGCGGCAAGATCACTGAGAAATTCCACTGGAGCTGAGCTGAAAACCTCCTCCATGTAGACCAGCTCACAGAAAGCTGGAAAAGGCCATGCTGCATGCAGTTCAGTGGAAGAGAAACCACCAGTGAAGATACTCCACAGTGGACACTGCAAGCCTTATATTTTGCCAGCCAGAGCAAATGAGCCAACAGGTGCAATACTGGTATGTCTGTTATGGGCCAAACCAATCATCCTCTAATTTGACTGGAGACCTGCTCCATGGAAGGGAATACATCCCTGATATTGAAAACCTACAACAGGGGTAGTCATGAGCCCTAAAGGTGTAACATCTGCTGGTGTCTGGCTAAATGTATAAACTATGCTCATCAAACTGCCCAGTAACCACTTCTCTTAATGTTCATACCCATATATTAATGCTACTCTCACTTTTGGTTAGAGTAGCTTCTCTTTTCAGATGGCAGTGACCTTGGGATGACTCAGAAGGCATTATGAGCTGGGTCTGGTGGTGTATGCCTTTAATCCCAGCACTTGGGAGGCAGAGGTAGGAGGATTGCAGTGAGTTCAAGGTCACCCTGAGACTCCATAGTGAATTCCAGGTCAGCCTAGGTTAGAGACCCTAACTTGAAAAGATGATGACATCAAAATAAAAGAGAGATGGGCTGGAGAGATGGCTTAGTGGTTAAGCGCTTGCCTGTGAAGCCTAAGGACCCCGGTTCAAGGCTCAGTTCCCCAGGTCCCACGTTAGCCAGATGCACAAGGGGGCGCACGCGTCTGGAGTTCGTTTGCAGTGGCTGGAAGCCCTGGCGCGCCCATTCTCTCTCTCTCCATGTGTCTTTCTCTCTGTGTCTGTAGCTCTCAAATAAATAAATAAATAATGAACAAAATAAAAGAGAGACTGATTGAAGGGGCACAGGAATGATGGAGAGTGCAGTTTCAAAGGGGAAAGTGGGGGTATGGGTTATTGTCTACATTATGGAAGTTGTCAATAAAATAAATAAATAAAAAGCCCAGCATGGTGGGGCACATCTTTAATCCCAGCACTCAGGAGGCAGAGGTATAAGGACAACTGTGAGCTCAAGGCCACCCTGAGGCTACCAAGTAAATTAGAGGTCGGCCTGAGCTAGAATAAGACTCTACCATGAAAAAAAAAAAAAAAAAGTTCTTGTTTGTAAAGTCTGGACAGCCCAGGTTCAATTCTCCAGTACCAATGTACAGCCAGACACACAAAGTGGTGCATGTATCTGGAGTTTGTTTGCAGTGGCACAAGGCCATGGTACATCCATACTTTCTTTCTCCCTCCTTCCTTCTAGTAAATAAATTAAAAAAAAATGTTTAGAACATGAAAAAGCCTTAAGTTAGTTCAAGGCTAGGGAGATGTCTTAGTGATTAAAGTTTTTGCCTGTGAAGTGTAAGGACCCAGGTTTGATTCCCTAGAACCCATGTAAGCCAGATGCACAAAGTGGCGCATATGTGTGTTTGTTTGCAGTGGTTGGAGGCCCTGATGTACCCATTCTCTCTTTCAAATAAATAAATAAAATATATTTTTTAAGTTAGTTCAACAGCCAGGCATGGCCAAATGAGCCAACAGGTGCAATAGTGGCATGTCTGTTATGGGGAAAACCAATTGCTCTCTACTTGGACTGGAGGTCTGCTCCATGGGAGGGAATATATGTCTGATACTGAAAACCTATGATGGAGGAAGTCATGAGCCCTAGTGATGTAATGCCTGCTGTTATCTGGCTAAATGCATATATTATGCTCACCAAACCATCCAGTCAGCACTTTTCTTAAAGTTCATACTCATGTATTAATGCTACTCTCACTTTTGGTTACAGGAACATTTCTTTTCAGATGGCAGTGATCTCTGGGATTACTCAAAAGGCACCATAGTGCTGAGAAGTTGACAGAGGAGTGCACAGCACTAAAACATCTCTAATACACCTTTCAAGGCTTAGGATCCACTGAGGAAGAGACGGGAAAAATGTATGAGCCAAAGGAAGAAGAAAACTCCTTACAATACACTCTTCCAGACACAAAATGGCCTGGATATCTATGATCTTGAAGTGCCTGGCACTACCTACACAAGACCATCATAATAGGAGAAAATGATGATGACATCAAAATAAGAGACTGAGAAGGGGAGAGGATATGATGGAGAGTAGAGTTGTAAAGGGGAAAGTGAGGAGGGGAGGAAGCTATCATGGTTTATTGTCTATAATTATGGAAGTTATTAATAATAAAAATGTTTTTTAAATGCTCATCTGAAATATAGATTACTCCATGGACCTTTCTCTGACCTTTACAAGTCTGCTGCTGCTGTCCTTGGACCTCCCACACTATGCACACACCTCTATTCAGAGCATGTTTAATGTTGTCACATTTTATCTGGAGTCTGTTCTAAAGCCAGCAAGAGGAATAGCAACAATGAGCAAAATCACTCTCTCCAAAACCTTTGTGCCGGGTGTGGTGGCATATGCCTTTAATCTCAGCACTCAGGAGGCAGAGGCAGGAGGGTTGCCATGAATTCGAGGCCACCCTGAAACTACACAGCTAATTCCATGTCTACCTGGGCTACAGCAAGACCCTACCTTGAAGCGCACACACACACACACACACACACACACACACAAAACCTTTGAAATTGGGCTGGAGAGATATAGCTTAGCAGTTAAGGTACTTGCCTGCAAAATCTAAGGACCTAGGTTCAAGTCCCCAGTACTCACATAAGCCAGATGCACAAAGTGGTGCACATGTCTGGAGGCCCTGGCATGTCCCATCTCTCTCAAATAAATAATTTTTTTGTTTGTTTGCTTTTGGTTTTTCGAGGAAGGATCTCACTCTAGGCTGACCTGGAATTCACTATGTAGTCTCAGAATGGCCTCGAACTCAGGGCAATCCTCTTTCCTCTACCTTCCTAGTGCTGGAATTAAAGGTGTACACCACCATCCCCAGCAAATACAATAAATACAATATTTAAAAAAAAAAAAAAAAAACCTTTGAAAGCCAGGCATGGTGGCTCATGCCTTTAATCCCAGCACTTGGGAGGCAGAGGTAGGAGGATCACCATGAATTTGAGGCCACCTGAGACTACATAGTGAATTCCAGGTCAGCCTGAGCTAGAGCATGACCCTACCAAAAAACTAAAAAAATAAGAAATAAAAAACCGTTGAAATGCTCAAAAGCTGGGTGTGGTGGCTTCAATTCCAGTACTAAAGAGGCTGAGGTTGAGGTTGAGGTAAGAACGATCACCATGAGTTTGAGGTCAGTCTGCGATACAGAGTGAGTTCTAGGTCATGCTGGATTAGAGTGAAACCTTGCCTAAAAACAAACAAACAAGCAAGCAAACAAACAAACAAACAAACAAGGGCTGGAGAGATGGCTTTGTGGTTAAGGCACTTGCCTGCAAAGCCAAAGTACCTCAGTTCAATTCCCCAGGACCCATGTAAGCCAGATGCATAAGGTGGCACATGGGTCTGGAGTTCCTTTGCAGTGGCTGGAGGCCATTCTGTCCTCTCCCTGTGTCTTTATCTCAAATAAACAAAAATAAAGATAAAAAGAAAACATAGTACTGTTGCCTCTTGCCATTGCAAAGAAATGTCCCACCAGTTTTATGTGGGTGCCTGGGGAATTAAACTGAGGGCAGCAGGCTTTGCAAGGAAGTGCCTTTAACTATTGAGCCATCTCTTTCTTCCTTTTTTTTAAAAAAATTTTTTTTCTTTAGCATCTGTATTTGAGAGAAGACAGAAAGGGGCACAGAGAGACAGTGTGTGTGTATGGGCACCCCACGGCCTCCTGCCACTGCAAATGAACTCCAGATGCATGTGTCACTTTGTGCATGTAGCTTTACTTAGGTACTAGGGAATCGAACCCAGGCCATTAGACTTTCCAAGAAAGCACCTTAACTTCTGAGCCATCTCTCCACCCTTCCTCTTTCTTTTTTCTAAGATGGGGGGGGGGGGCGCTCAATCTGTAGCCCGGGTTAGCCTCAGTCTTGGGAAATCCTTGTTTCAGCCTCCCAAAGGCTGGGATTTACAAAAGTGAGTTACCATGTGCAGCTCAGACTATATTTTTTTTTATAATTTTTACTTTAAAAAAATATTTTATTTTTATTTATTTGAGAGAGGAAAAGATGCAAAGCGAGAGTGAATGGGCATGCCAGGGCTTCCAGCCACTGCCAACGAACTCCAGACATATGTGCCACCTTGTGCAACTGTCTTCCGTGGGTCCTGGGGAGTCAAACTGAGGTCCTTTAGTTTTGTAGGCAAACACCTTAACCACCAAACCCTCTCTCCAGCACAAGTTTTAAAAAATATATTTTGTATTTATTTTTTGAGATGGAGAGAGAGAATGGGCACGCCAGGGCCTCCAGCCACTGCAAACGATCTCCAGACACATGCGCCCCCTTGTGCAGCTGGCTTACGTGGGTCCTGGGGAATCAAACCAGGATCCTTAGGCTTCACAGGCAAGCACCTTAACCGCTCAGCCATTTCCCCAGCCCTCCAGCCCACATTTTTCCTTTTTAAAAAAGGTGTATATATTTGAGTTCCCACAAGCTAAAAATATACCAGACATAATCTTTTGTATATTTTCCCAGTGTCAGCAGTATCTTAAAATTCCAAGATTTAACAGTACTTAGAGATCCTACTATATGCTCGTTGCTACTTCTAAACCATTACAGCTCCCATCCATGGTCTTCCCAGGTCTTTCTATTAACTTTCTGGTCAATCTCCCATATTCAGCACATTAATGTTCTAAATTATTTTAGCATTTTTGTGGACCTTCAACTTCACCGATTCTGCCAATCATTCTCGAGCGTCGGCGGAAGCACCCGCCGCAGCGAGGTGGGTTGGCGCGCAGCTGGCGGAAGCGCGGCCCTCAGAGGCGGGACAAGCGGCTCGGGCACCTATCCGAGCGGTGTCCGTGTGCGCTGCCCGTCGCTAAGCCCGCCCAGGACCAGCGCGTGCCAGTCCCCTGCGGGAGACCCAGACCGCGCGACATGTTCTTGCCATAAGGAGTCCTGTTTATAGCCCTGGGTCTTCTGGGGTTCCCTATCCAAATGCCAAAGGAATTGGTTACCCAGCTGGTTTCCCTATGGGCTATGTGCAGCAGCAGCTCCAGCCTATTCTAACATGTACCCTGGAGGGACAGGCTACACTCCTGGAACACCTTACACAGTATTCTGTTCCCCCACCAGTGAGGCTGTGCCAGCATACTCTTCCTCCCCCAATCCCTACCAGACGGCCGTGTACCTCGTGAGAAGAGCCCATATGCCCAGCACGGCACGTTATTATACGCAGCCACTGTATGCAGCATCTCCTCACATCATCCACCACACCATGGTGGTGCAGCCCAAGGGCATGGCAGCAACGTTGTACCCTGCTCCCATCCCTCCTCCTAGAGGGACCACCATGGTCATGTCAGCAGGAACCCTGCTGACTGCTCATTCTTCAGCTCCTGTTGCCCCTCACCCAGTCACTGTGCCCACATACTGGGCCCCAGGAACACCTACCTACAGCTATGTGCCCCCTCAGTGGTAGTGGTGATCACCCTGCAAGTTAATGTTTGAGGATAGAGCTGTGCAGTCATCATTGAGTCCCACAGCTGGTGCTGCAGGCCTTGTGCCTCCAACCAGGACTTTCTTCTTAATGCTCTCCACGGCTATTTATGTCAATCACTCTCCTTCCATTCATGGTTAGAGTTTTGGACAGTGGGCCGATTCATTATATTATATTATATTATATTATATTATATTATATTATATTATTTATATTACATTACATTATATTATATTACATATTTTTAAATTTTTATTTATTTATTAGAGACAGAAAGGGAGAAAGTGAGAATGGGTGTACCAGGGCCTCTAGCTACTGCAAACGAACTCCAGACGCATGTGCCACCATGTACATCAGGCTTACATGGGACCTAGAGAATTGAACCTGGGTCCTTAGGCTTCACTGGCAAGTGCCATAACCACTAAGACATCTCTCCAGCCCTCATTATATTGATTAT
Organism: Jaculus jaculus; assembly: GCF_020740685.1. Taxonomy (NCBI): domain Eukaryota; kingdom Metazoa; phylum Chordata; class Mammalia; order Rodentia; family Dipodidae; genus Jaculus; species Jaculus jaculus. The sequence goes on along the minus strand of NC_059113.1, from coordinate 41,578,044 downwards.
TTAGCGATATAATAGTATGACCAAAGCTAGATATGTACATTGTTTTTTCGAGGTAGGGTCTCACTCTAGCCCAGGCTGTCCTGGAACTCACTCTGTAGTCCCAGGTTGGCATCAAATTCACAGCAATCCTCCTACCTCTGCCTCCCGAGTACTGGGATTAAAGGCATGCACCACCACGCCTGGCTTTATATTCTCTTTTTAAAATATTTTTTTTATTTGCAACCAAAGACAGATAGAGAAAATAGGTGTGCCAGGGCCTCCAGCTGCTGCAGGGCCTCCAGCTGCTGCACAAAAAGTTTGTGTGCATTTGGCTTTACGTGGGTACTGGCAAATTGAACCCAGGTCATTCAGCGTTCACAGGCAAACACCCTAACTGTTGAGCCATCTCTCCAGCCCATACCCCATGTTTTGTTTTTTTTTTTCGTTTTTGTTTTACAAGGTAGGGTCTCACTCTAGTCCAGGCTGACCTGGAACTCACTGTGTCTCAGGGTGAAGTCTCAGGGTGACTTCAAATTCATGGTGATCCTCCTAACCTCTGCCTCTCAGTGCTGGGATCAAAGGCATGTGCCACCGTGCCTGGCTGCCATACTAATTTCTTTATTGGGAAATTTATTATATAAACATATTACAAATTGGGCCTATTCCCATCAGATTATCCTCTTATGTTCACCCCCTCCCCGTTTCAAGGCAAATCCAAACAAACAAACTAGAGGGATGTCTGTAATACCAGGACTCAGAAGGCTCAGGCAGGATGATCTCAAATTTAAGACTGGCCTAGGCTACATGAGTTCAAAGCTAGCCTGAGATACATTGAGAATTTCAATGTCAGCCTCTGTCTCAAAAACAAAAATGACCAAAAGAGGGGGGAGGAAGGTGCAAACCAAGAACCTGTTCTGCTAAAACAGGACAGGTCTGTATCTTGTGTATCTGAATGAACTTTCCAGAATGATTTTCTATATAAAATAAGCTTAAGAACACTTCACACTTTTACCCTCAGTAACTTTATCCATTCTCTGGTTTCAACAGCCATTTGACATATGATAACTGATCTTAGATCTCTAAGTTGGCAGAGTTCTCTTACCTACATCTGGTCCTAACAACCTGCCCTTCACAGAGCCTACCTAGAAAAATCTACAGGCAGCACACATGCCCACAGGGACTCCTCTTCACAACCACCCTCCAAATAGTTGCTCTAGGGCTGGAGATACGGCTTAGCGGTTAAGCGCTTGCCTGTGAAGCCTAATGACCCACATAAGCCAGATGCACAAGGGGGCGCAGGTGTCTGGAGTTCGTTTGCAATGGCTAGAGGCCCTGGTGCACCCTTTCTCTCTATCTACCTCTTTCTCTCTCTGTCACTTTCAAATAAATAAATAAAAATAATCAAAGTTCAAAGCCATCCTGAGACTACATAGTGAATTCCAGGTCAGCCTGGGCTACAGTGAGACCCTACCTTAAAAACAAAATAATAAAGCCGGGCGTGGTGGCGCACGCCTTTAATCCCAGCACTCGGGAGGCAGAGGTAGGAGGATCGCCGTGAGTTCAAGGCCACCCTGAGACTACAGAGTTAATTCCAGGTCAGCCTGGACCAGAGTGAGACCCTACCTCGAAAAACAAAAAAAATAAATAAATAAATAAAAATAAAATAAAAGTATTAAAGGGGGGGGAAACGGGCTGGAGAAATGGCTTAGCGGTTGAGGCACTTGCCTGCAAAGCCTAAGAAACACACCCAGTACCCACATATAAGCCAGCTGCAAAGTGGTATGTGCATCTGGAGCTTGTTTGCAGTGGCTAGAGGCCCTGACACACCCATGCTCTCTCTTTCTGCTTTTCTCTTATCATAAACAAACAAAACTTAAAAAAAAAAAAAAACACTGCCAAGCCAGGTGTGGTGGGGCCCGTCCTTGACAGAGGTAGGAGGATTGGCGTGAGTTAGAGGCCACCCTGAGACTACATAGTGAATTCCAGGTCAGTGAGACTCTACCTCAAAAACCAAAAAATAAAAATATATAGGGCTGGAAAGATGGTTTAGTGGTTAAGCGCTTTCCCGATGACACCTAATGACCCCGGTTGGAGACTCGATTACCCAGGACCCACGTTAGATGCACAAGGCGGCGCACACGTCTGGAGTTCGTTTGCAGTGGCTGGAGGCCCTGGCGCGCCCATTCTCTCTCTACTCTCTGCCTCTCTCTGTCTGTCGCTCTCAAATAAATAAATAAAAATAAACAAAAAGTTCAAAATAATAATTATATATGTATAGATATATTTATTATTATTATTATTTTTTGGCCTGGCTAACACCTACACGCAGCTCAGGCCTCCGAGGCCTGGCTCTCCTCTGAGGAGCCCGCGGCGTGAACCAGAGGCTGAGCAGAGACAAGTTCAAGGCTCACGGTGGCGCTCCACAGACAAGGGCGGAAAATCTCCGTAGAACCAGTCAAGCGGAACAAGAGGAACAACACGAGAGGAAAGAAAAAAGACACAAGCATAGGTCACCAGCACTCACAGGGGAAGGACCCGGAGCCGGGCAGGCCGCCATGACGCACCAAACTCCCGCCCCAGAACTACGCGCGAACGAACCGCGCAAGGGCTCACGGGAAGGTGGTTGGACGTAACGTGGCTTCACCGCCCCTCCCGGTGTAGGCGCCTGCGCATTCTCTTGAGTCAGGTCTGTGTCGTCTGTGTATCTGGTTGGTTGGCTTCAGAGTAATTTTTTTTTTTTTTTGAGACCGGAACTCTGTTTTAGCCTTGAGTTTACTCAAGGGCTGAGATTATAGATGTGATCCCATCCTCTGTTCTCTTTATTTTATTTTTCATGAAATATTTTTATTTACTTATGAATGAGAGAATGTGCTCTCCAGGGCCTCTAGCCGCTGCAAACTCCAGAGACGCATGCGCCAACATGCGCTTCTGGTTTATGTGGGTACTGTACTGGGGAGCCAAACCCTGGTCCATAAGCTTTGCCGGCAAACGCCTTAAACGCTAAGCCACCTCTCCTGCCTGCTTCTCTTAATAAAATAATAAAATAAGGAGGCTGGAGAAATGGCGTAGCGGTTGAGACACTTGCCTGCAAAACCAAAGAACCCAGGACCCATGTAAGCCAGATGCACAACGTAGCACGTAAGTCTGGAATTCGTTTGCAGTGGCTGGAGGCTCTGGTGTGCCCATTCTCTCTGTCTCTCCCTCTCTCCCTATTTCTCTCGCTCGCTCTCTCAAATAAATAATTTTTTTAAAATAGTGTAAAAAAAAAAAAAAAGAGAGAGGCAGACAGAGTGGGTAAGCCACGTCAGGACCTCCTGCCACACTGCATACGAACTCCAGACTGTGGGAATCAAACACACACCATCAGGTTTTGCAAGCAAGCTCCTTTACTAGCTGAGCCTTCTCTCCAACTCCCTTTCTCTTTTATAGTGACGTCATGTCCATCACAAGGGATCGGGTGGGAGTACACAGGCACTCAAACACAGCGCACCTAGTTGATGACTCCTAAGTCTCCTTCAGTCTCAGTGATCTTGCTAAACAAAAAGTGTTTCTTCCTAAAAGCAGCCAGAGGACATCGCTTATAATTGTATAGTGGCCCTAAGTCACTGATAAAATTATTATTTTTTTGCCACTTAAATGTGAGCTCCTAGAGAGTGTGTTCTGTTCACTTTTGTATTCTGAAGCTAGAGGACTTGAAAATACACGGATCAATAAATTAAAGCTTCCACTCTTCATTCACTCAGTCAATTCACAGCTCAGTACCAATGGCCTAAACCATTCATCTACCTATGTGTCAGGTGTGCCAGACTCTGTTTTAGGCTCTAAGGATAACCAGTGAACAAAACCTAAATATCTTTTTGTTTTGTTTTGTTTTGTTTTTTCGAGGTAGGGTCTCACTCTAGCCCAAGCGGACCTGGAATTCACTATGGAGTCTCAGGGTGGCCTCAAACTCATGGCCATCCTCCTACCTCTGCCTCCCGAGTGCTGGGATTAAAGGTGTGCGCCACCACGCCCGGCTTTATGTTCTATGAAAAGGAGACTGACAGGGGAGGGGGGGCTGCAAAATAAGTAGAATGTTAGTAATTCTACAGAAAAAGAAAATATGGCCCCAAGCATAGTGGTAATTCAGGTTTTGAGAGTGACAGCCTTTCTTGGCTCTGCATGGGCTTAGTTTAGACTGCTGGACACTTAATGGTCACTAGAACTCCCCAAACCAGTGGCTTTCTCAAATCCCTTGTCTTACAGTTGGTAAAGGATTGATTTTTTTAAAAACTTTTTTTTTTTTTTTTTTTTGGTTTTTCGAGGTAGGGTCTCACTCTGGTCCAGGCTGACCTGGAATTAACTCTGTCATCTCAGGGTGACCTTGAACTCATGGCAATCCTCCTACCTCTGCCTCCCGAGTGCTGGGATTAAAGGCGTGCGCCACCACGCCCGGCTCAAAACTATTTTGTTTTTATTGTTAGAGAGAGAGAGACAGAATGGGTATGATAGGGCCTCTACCCACTGCAAGTGAACTCCAGATGCCAGTGCATCTTGCTTATGTGTGATCTGGGAAATTGAACCTGGTTCCTTAGGCTTCCCAGACAAGTGCCTTAACTGCCAAGCCATTTCTCCAGCCCAAGTCTTTATTCTTAGAAAAGCAAAAATCTCCCAAGCTGGGAGAGCACCTGAACAGGTAACCCACTTCGTGACTGGGACCAAGTGTTCTTAAAACATCCAGGGATGCATATTAGGTATCAGGTGAGGATGGATTAAATTAGTTTCTTTTCTGGGCATGGTAGAGCATGCCTTTTAATTCCAGCACTTTGGAAGCAGGGGTAGAAGGATCATTGTAAATTCAAGATCACCTGAGACTACATAGTGAATTCCAAGTTAACCCAGGCTAGAGTGAGACCCTACCTCAAAAAAAAAAAAAAAATTGATTTCTTTGAGTGTATATGAGGGTTCTACCTTGGTGATGGAAACTACCTATCAAACCATGTTGAGAGCCAGGCGTGGTGGCATATGCCTTTACTCCCAGCCCTTGGGAGACAGAGGTAGGAGAATCGCTGTGAGTTCGAGGCCACTCTGAGTCTCTGTAGTAAATTCCAGGTTAGCCTGGGCTAAAGTGAGACCTTACCTCGAAAAACAAAAACAAAATCATATGCTGAAGGCATTCTCTAGGGTGATGGTAGGAGAAGATGGGGTCTGAGGGAAAGCCTACTCTCTCGTTCTACCATGTGAGAATACCCCAAGAAGAGGGTGGTTTGCCAGATGGCCCTCAGTAGAGCCTAACCATGCTGGGACCTTGACCTTGGACTTCCAGCCACTAGAATTATGGGATGTAGATGTCTGTTGTTTATACCTCCCACTCTGTGGTAACTTGTTAGAGCAGCTCAAACTGACTGAGACAGGTGCCGTCTGCTTATGGATGGTGAGTTGACACCCATGGACTTACCAATACACCACATTTAAGCCTTCTGTTCATTTGATGGGAAGGGAAGGAAGGCTCGCCTAACTCCAGACATTATGTGGAGTTGCTCTCTCACCTCATCCCGAGATACCAGGGACCTTTTAGGTGGGGAAGTGGACATTAAAATTACATAGAAGGGCCAAGGATGTAGCTCAGATGGTAGGATGTTTGCCTAGCACAAAGCCTTGAGTTTGATCCCAGGACCAAATAAAACTGAGTGTGGGTGACACATGTCTGTAATCCCAACACTCAGGAAGTAGAGGCAGAAGGGTCTGGAGTTCAAAATCATCCTTCATTACATATTGAAAGCTTGTTTGGAGGTTCTAGCAGGGGAGTGCAGCTACTCGTGTACCCTTGACCGCAGACCACTCTTTGGGGAAGGTCGTCCTCTTCCACCGTGCCCGCAGCTTCCAGTGAGAGGGACACACATGGAGTGGTGAGGGAGGAAGGGGACACCCACCTAGCCAGGAAGATTAGCTGAATCGACCCTGGCGATCAATGGGGTGACATATGTCAGAGCCAGATTGTCCTCACATCCTTGGTTACACATACTGAGTTCAAGGCAAGTTCTGAGATCCATGAGGCTTTGTCTCAAAAATTTTGGGAAAAAAAAAATCTTGGAAATGACTCATTTGACAACTAGCTCCTAAATCCCCTGGATGTGAATTGAGCAGATCTCATCCTGGGTGAGCCACAGGAATGATTGCTCTGTGGCTATCACAAGCCAAGTTCATCTTTTCTGCTCTATGTGCCTGGCTGGGTCTGTTGTTTGGCTGAATGATTTTGTTTGATTGGTTGCTTGGGATTTTTATTGTTGTTATTCTGTTTTTTTTTTTTTTTTTTTTAAATAAACTGGTGCTACTTGAGGCGGGCTTATGGGCTTTATAGCCAGTTTCCCCATGCCAATGTTTGGCACACCCTCCTGTTGCTGTGGTCCACCTTATGTTGTGATGTCCACCCTCTGCTCATGCCATCGTGGAGCTTCCCCTCGAGCCTGTAGGCCAAAATAAATTTCTTTTTCCCAGAAGCTGCTTTTGGTTGGGTGATTTCTACCAGCAATGCAAACCGGACTGCAACAAGATGGCTCAGCAACTAAAGGTGCTTGCTTGCAAAACCTACTGGCCCAAGTTCAATTTCCCAGCCATCTCCAGAAACTCAGATGGACATTTTCAGTGCCCCTCCTCAATACACATGCAAATAAAAATTTGTTGTTGTTGTTGTTTTTCAAAGTAGGATCAAACTCTAGCCCAGGCTCTAGCCCCAGCTGAAATTTACTATGTAGTCTCAGGGTGGCCTTGAACTCATGGTGATTTCTACCAATACCTCCCAAGTGCTAGATTAAAGGTTTTTTGGTTTTTTCAAGTAGACTTTCACTCTAGCCCAGGCTGAGCTGGAATTCACTATGTCCTCGAACTCACAGAGATCCTCCTACCTCTACCTCCCGAGTGCTGCCCCTAATTTTTTAAAAAATATTTTATTTATTTGACAGAGAGAGAGAGAGAGAATGTACGCAAACCCCCAACTAATGTGGGTCCTGAGGAATCAAACTTGGGTCCTTTGGCTTTGCAGGCAAATGCCTTAATCGCGAAGCCATCCCTCCAGCCCCCCTAATTTTTTTTTTAATAAACATATCCTGGGCTAGAGAGATGGCTCAGTGGTTAAGGTGCTTGCTTATAAAGCTTAATGACTTGAGTTCAGTTCTCCAGTAACCACATAAAGCCACATGTGCAAAGTGATTCACGTGTCTGAGTGGCTAGAGGTCCTAGTATACCCATTCACGCTCCCTCTCCTCCTCCCTATTTCCCTTTTTCCTCCCCCTTCCTCTCCCTTTTCCTCTCTTTCTTTCTCTGCTGGCATGGTGGTGCATGCCTTTAATCCCAGCACTAGGGAAGTAGAGGTAGGAGGATCATTGTGACTTTGAAGCCAGCCTGAGTACATAGTGAATTCCAGGTCAGCCTGGGCTAGAATGACTCTACTGGAAAAACCAAAATAGCTGAGGCCTTGTCACACATGTCTTTAGTCCCAGCCAGATGCATTTGCAGGTGTAAGAGGCACTGGCCCATTTCCCCCCTCTCACCTTCAAAAAAAAGAGGGGGTTCAGGCATGGTAGCCCCATGCCTTTAATCCCAGCAGTTGGGAGGCAGGGGTAGGAGGATCAGTGTAAGGCCAACCAGGTCAGCCTGAACTAGAGTGAGACCCTACCTCAAAAAACAAATACAAAAACAAAAAAATAAGGAGAGAGAAAGGAAGGAAGGAAAAGGAAAAAAGAAAAAGAAACCTGGGGAGAATGTTCAGTGGTTAAAGGTGCTTACTTGCAAAGCCTACTGGCTCAGATTCAATTCCCCAAAACCTACATAAAGCCAGATACACAAAGTGGTACATGTGTTTCGTTGGAGTCCAGGTAACCCTAGTGTGCCCATAGTGCAAATAACTGAATATTTAACAACAACAACAACAAAAAAAAAAAGACATGTGGTAGTGAAAAGGAAAATGGGATTTAGTTATTTCATTTGTTTATTATTTATTTATTTATTTTGGTTTTCAGAGGTAGGGTCTACTGGAATTCACTATGTGGCCTCAGGGTGGCCTCAAACGCACTGTGATCCTCCTACCCTTGTCTCCCAAGAGCTGCGATCAAAGGCACAAGGTGTGTACCAACATACCAGGCTTTTTTTTTTTAAGATTTATTTTTATTTTATTTATTTAATACGGGGGGGGGGGGGTTGCACCAGTGCCTTTAGCCACTACAAACGAACTCCAGATGCATGTGCCACCTGTGCATCTGGCTTATGTGGGACCTGAAGAATCAAACCTGGATCCTTAGGCTTCACAGGCAAGTGCCTTAACTGCTAAGCTATCTGTCCAGCCCCAGCATTTGTGTGTGTGTGTGTGTGTGTGTGTGTGTGTGTGTGTGTGTGTGTGTGTGTGTTGAAACAAGGTCTTCTAGTATCTCTGGATGTCCTGATTCTCATCATCAGCTAGACAGGCTTTGAATTTGTATAATCCCCTGGCCTCATCCTCCTGTGTACTGGGATTATGGAATGCCCCATCACACTTGGCAGGAATGAGCTATTAGCAGATTCACACCAGGAAGGGTATAAATAGAGATCTAATGAATCAAAATTTGTCATCCAATTGTTTAGCAATCTCAGTGGTATATAGGCAAGGATTGGGGTTTGTGTAGCAGAAGTCCAGGTATCTTGGTCTATCTATTGTCTGACCATTACCAAGAAAGTCTCTGTTACTTAGGTCATTGTCTTAAAATGTTCATCAATCAGGCCTGTTATTCCCAGGATCCAAGGTAACTGGAGGAAAAAAAAGACTTAGAATAGCACAGAAGGAAAGAAAAAAGAAAATCGAACAGGCAGTGGTCTTTCCCTGTTTCAGCGGAGGCAGCCATCTTGCTCTTGCCGCATGCGGGTGTTGGGGGACCCCCTCCCCTTTCCCTACTTCAGATTCACCAACAGCATGAACCAAGAAAAGTTAGCCAAACTTCAGGCTCAGGTCCGGATAGGGGGCAAGGGTACAGCTCGCAGAAAGAAGGCGGTACATAGAACAGCGACAGCTGACGACAAAAAACTCCAGAGTTCTCTGAAAAAAACTGGCAGTAAATAACATAGCTGGTATTGAAGAGGTGAACATGATCAAAGACGATGGAACAGTTATTCATTTCAACAATCCCGAAGTCCAGGCTTCCCTGTCCGCCAACACCTTTGCAATCACTGGTCACGCAGAAGCCAGACCAATTACAGAAATGCTTCCTGGAATATTAAGTCAGCTTGGGGCTGAGAGTTTAACAAGCATTAGAAAGTTAGCTGAACAGTTCCCACGGCAAGTGCTGGACAGGAAAGCTCCAAAGCCAGAAGACATTGATAAGGAGGAGGACGACGTTCCAGACCTTGTAGAAAACTTCGATGAAGCCTCAAAGAACGAGGCTAACTGAAATCCTTCCTGGGGGTTTGGAAGCTGGCGCGGACTGGATGGACGATCAGCTACTTGGTCCCGAAGCCTTGCAGACACAGGGAACATCCACTGTTACCAGTTCAGTGTTTTCTCTCCCCACCTTCTTCCTAGTCCTTCTGTTAACCTCTCCTGTCCCCCAAGTGGACCAGTCGGCCTTTCCTCCTCATCTCCTGCCTAGCTTGAGAAGGGTGCTGCCCATGTACAGTTGAGCGAGTGCCTACTCCCCGATCTTGTAAGATTTCAGTTCCTCATCTTGAAGAACAAGTCCATCGTTAACCATTTATTCCCCCTCATTTGACAGTTTGGGCAGACCTCAAACTGGAATAGCTAGCATGTGCTTGCTATGTCCTAGCTGTTTTGGGTCGCAGGTACCAGAATGCTGCTTTTTCAGCAAGACTGGAATTCAGAAGCCCCTTCTGAATGAGAAGAACTGGGGCCACAGGCCTCCCCCAGCGTCAGCAAGCATTCTGTGAAATGGTACTTGCCCTACCTCTGAGTTAGAGCTTATTAGTGATGATAGCTGCTCACAACAGCCTCCTGCATACTTGGAATAATGCTTTGGGGGAGCAATATAAAGCACAGTATTTATTTTCTTTTTAAACCTCCTCTCAGAAGACTAGGAGTTGTATTCATTCACTCACGTTTTCTCTTGCTATTTGATTAAAGCTTACCTTTTGCATATCAGCATTTCTTATAGACAGTATCTTAGGGTAAGAGTTTAAAATCTGTCCTTTCCTGGCCCATCCCCAAGCTGACTGCAGCTTACCCTCGTGGCATGCCAACTTGTTTCAAGCTAGTGACATTCCCTTTCTAGCTAGTGCGAGACCAACAGCCCCAGGAGATCTACAGAGAGGAAGGCAATGATGCCCTCGTGTTTTCTTTTTTTGCTAGCCAAACACTTTCCGTTTCTATTTTAAATCTGTTGGGTTTTCTTTTCCTGTTATGTTTTATATATTACATGGACTTAAGAAAGTAACGTTAATAAAATAATAATACAAAAGAGGAGCTTGACCCCTCTTGTGCCTCTCTAAAAAAAAAAAGAAAAAAAAAAGAAAATCAAGAACAAATTAGACACAAAATGGAGTTAGGTACATTAATAATTGGGCTGTCCTTTAGGGAAAAGTGCTTTGTTGTTTTTTTTTTTTAATCAATAAAATACTTTTAATGCCTACAATTTGTTGTATACATAAACTGGGAAACATTCACCTGTATATATGCAAAAGTATATTCTCTTGCAGGTCAACAGCACCAGAAAACAAGCTAGACTATGCAAATTTTCTTTTAAAATTGATTTGTCCGTGATGGATTTAATAGTTCCACTCTTAATCATATGCTAAACACCTGAATATTTGTTTCATTACATCCATTCATAAAAAAAATAGTCTAATCATTAGCACACTGAAAATAAAACCAGTCTCTCTTAATATGTTTATTCTCTTTCCAAAAATGTTTTGGTCTCCTGCTATATTTCAGAAATGTACTAATAGCTGCTTTTAAGTTACAAAATACAAAATAACTATTTAGTGGAGAAAATCTTGGGGTTTACCATTAAAAAAAATTTTTTTTGAGTTCCCATAGACTTTCTTGAGTCTTTGAACTTTCTCACGGCACACATGCAAGGCTGCCTGTAACATGTGGTACCCTGGCCTCCATTGGACATAACTGCATTGATAATTTAGAGAAAATACAAAACAAGTTCTGAAAGTAGCCTTAAAAGTGTCCTTTGCTCTAGCAAGTAGGACTGTGCAATCAAGAGCCATGAGTTTTATGAAAACTACTTTCCACATTGTGTTAGAGAATGCCACACCTATGATCATGTAACATTACACTTGGGAAATAACATGGCTACATTCATGAATTAACATTATGCAATAAAAGGCAGATCTTCAAATATGGAATTAAAATCTGAAAAACCAAAGCAGTAAAGAGAATACATTAAAAAGCACTTAATTTGTAAACCTTGGAAAAAATATCAGACTACTCCTATTTCTTCAAAGGCTTGTGAGCTTAAGAGTGATCAGAAAATACAGAACAAAATGGAAGACAGACTTGGAAAAAGGCCAAGGTTAATTTAAAAATTTATAAATTCCTATTTTAATTTCAAGTGAGCTACACATTTTTATTCTGATACAAATCATTATAGAGCAAGAGCACTGAAAAGTGACAGATGTCACACCCTGATGGTTTCCACCATGTTTTGAAACTTGAAATCTCACGATGGCTCCTTTCTGTGCAAGCAATTACAGGTTCCAGAGATTGAATTTTGAAAAGAGCTATCCAGGAAAAGTCATTTAGGGAGCAGAAAACATGTAAGCTGTGGCAGAGAAAGTTCTAGACTACAGAGTAGTACACTGCACTACCTTTATGTCAGTTTCATTGAGAGTGTGTGAGATAGTGGGGAGTGCAAAGGATGTTCTGCAACCAGCATACAAAACCTATGGAGAGGTGGGGCCCGATATACCCATACTTTCAATCCTCACACTTCGAGTTTGAAAGTCAATTCAAAGTGAGTTGTCTTAAAGGGCTGACTCATGGTCCCACTAAGGAAGGTAAAATGGTAATTAATACTCTAGCCTGAACAATGAAGATTTTATGGATAAAAACATAAAAAAGTCTGGACCTATTGAAAAGTAATAATTTTTTGTAGGATAACTTCTACTTCCTCATGGTCCAATGGCTTAAGATAGCATGGGTATTTGTTATAGAATGTCCTACAAGCTTAACTCTGACAACCTCCAATTCTCCACACATCAGGGTCTCTAGCATAGTTTATTTTCTGTTGCTCAAACATGGCTGCTTTCCAGCCAGCTCCCAGGCCAGCCTGGTTGGATAAGCAGTGGAGAGTCGGATGTAACAGATGAAAATGAAGCTCCACAGCCCAGTAAAACACCAGTACAGGAAATTCTCTATTCAGTGAGAAAAATCTCTTTACAATGCATAATTTGAAATAAAAGTGCAACATGGGGAAAAAATGGTGCTGCTCTTGATATACACAAGTTTAGTTTTTGGTTTTCTTGTCATTAACATTTTCTAAGGAACTTAAGTTAGAATGCAAAGTTATTAACATCAAGAGGTTCAGGGGCACCTTGGGATTTCCAAATACCTTTAAATAGGGGAGAATCAGAAAGAAGGGAGCTTCACATAATTTGTTTTTAAACTATTACTTTTTCAAATCTAGTGTTTCCATAACAATATTCTTTCTTTCTTCAATATAAAAATGAATTTTTAATGGTAAATTCAATGAGCACACTATCCAGTGACCTTGTCTATTTTACACCAAACCCAACTTAACAGTAAATCTCAAAGGAAAACTGAAAAAGACTATTTTTATATTGGCAGAATCTGCATTTAACTTGGAAAAATTTTTATTAAGTCTTATCATGTAAATTACTGTGAATGCTCAGCATCCAACTTACAAATACAGAAAACAATATAATTAATCTTATTTTGTACTTCAAAATCACAAGGGTGATATCCATGTGATAATTATAAAGCCTACTTTTTTGGGAGGGTCATAGGAGTATGGGGCTTCATATAGCCCAGGGTGGCCTCTAACAATATAGCCAAGGATGACCTTGCCTGCCTCCTGAGTATTGGGATTACAAGTGTGCACCACACCTAGTTCATATGGTGCCAGGGATGGAACCCAGGGCTTTGTGACTGGTAAGCAAGCATTCAACCAAGTAAGCCACATCCTCAGGCCCAAGCCTACTCTTCTTATTTGAATTTTCAAAACAGATTTGGACAGGTTATTCTATTGCTGGCAGCATTCGTGGAAGGGCCAGGTTCTTCAAAAAAGACACCAAGTGTGACTGGGAGCTGGGCAATACCCTACTCATGCATCATTTTTTTTTTTTCCTCTTAAAGTAGCAAAGGAAAATAAAAGATTGGCTGTGAGTGGCCCCACATTAGAGTGCATAGCTCATCAGGATCATGGCTGGCATTTATATGGGTGGGCAGATAAAGAGAGAGAATATGGGTGCTCCAGGGCCTCAAGCAACTGCAAACGAACTCCAGATGCATGAGTCACCTGGGCTTCTGGCTTGACCTGGATACGGATACTGAGGAATCAAACACAGGTCCTTACACTTCACAAGCAAGTGCATTAACTGCTGAGCCATCTCTCCAGCTCCCTGCCCCACACTTTCCACACCCCCCCCCCAACACACACACACACTGAAAAAGGGTCTCATGTAATCTACAGGTTTCCCTTGAATTCACTATCAAACTCCTGAGCTTCCTGCCTCCACCTTCTAAGGGCTGGAATTACAGCACATACCACCTTTAGCAGATGACAACTATTTTTTCTTTGTATAATTTTATTTTATTTTTATTTATTTATTTGAGAGAGGGAAAGAGGGAGAGAGAGAATAGGTGCTACAGGGCTTCTAGCCACTGCAAATGCACTAATGAACTCCAGATGCATGCACCCCCTTGTGCATCTGGCTTACGTGAGTTCTGGGGAATCGAACCGAGGTCCTTTGGCTTTGCAGGCAAGCACTGCTAAGCCATCTCTTCAGCCCCCCACCTTTTTTTTTTTCAAAGAGCACAAACTATATTTCTTTTCTTTTCTTTCTTTTCTTTTCTTTTCTTTTTTTTTTTTGTTTGTTTGTTTGTTTTTGTTTTTTCGAGGTAGGGTCTCACTGTAGCCCAGGCTGACCTGGAATTCACTATGGAGTCTCAGGGTGGCCTCGAACTCACAGCAATCCTCCCACCTCTGCCTCCTGAGTGCTGGAATTAAAGGCGTGAGCCACCATGCCCGGCAACAAACTATATTTTCAAGAACAGAAAAATCTCTAGTGCTGAAAGATAGAGTAAAAAGCAGATTCCTTTGGGGACACTAATCGATTAGCTTATCATTCATTAAGATTTCTCTTTCCTATTATGGGGAGAGTCTGCTCCGTTTGCAGTCACTATTGCATTCACACCATTTTCTGTTCCTTTCCTAGAAGGCCTGCCTTCAGTCACTGCTGGTTTCTTCTTCACAGGAGGTGCCTGAAAGGTAGAGTGTTCCCTCCACCTATGAAGCTGAAAGTTAATGAACTTCCACATCATGAAATGGCAAATGGATGCCAGAAAAGCAATTCTTTTTTTTTTTTTTTTTTTTTTCTTTTTTTTTTTTTTTTCGAGGTAGGGTCTCACTCTGGCTCAGGCTGACCTGGAATTCACTATGTAGTCTCAGGGTGGCCTCGAACTCTCGGCGATCCTCCTACCTCTGCCTCCCAAGTGCTGGGACTAAAGGCATGCGCCACCATGTCCGGCCAGAACAGCAATTCTAACAGCCAGTACGTTGAAGTTCCCAGTACTGAAATCCAGCTTCTGATTTTCTGCTCTTGCAAGACCAAAGCCAACAGTAAGGACTGAAAGAGTCAAGGTCAGAAGTCTTCCCACAACAAAGAGAACTGTCCACAGAGAAAATCCTTTCTGATGCTTCTCATTACTAAAATAAACAGGTGAGAAATGTGGAAAAGAAATTCAACAAAGTAATGCAGCACCAGAAGAACAAGTCTCAGATGATTCAAGTTCACCGAGGTTGGGTCTCACTCTAGCTCAGGCTGACCTGGAAATCACTGTGTAGTCTCAGAATGGCCTTGAACTCATGGCAATCCTCCTACTTCTGCCTCCCAAGTGCTGGGGTTAAAGGCGTGTGTTACCACGTGCAGCTTCTTTTTTCTTTTTCTTTTAGTTTTTTGAGGTAGGGTCTCACTCTAGCCCAGGCTGACCTGGAATTCACTATGTAGTCTCAAAGTGGCCTTGAACTCACAGTGATCCTCTTACCTCTGCCTCCCAAGTGCTAGGATTAAAGGTGTGTGCCACCATGCTCGGCTTTTTTTTTTTTTTTCTTTTTTCTTAGTGTGTGTAACGTGGTGTGTGGGGGTGGGTTGAAGTGTGAATGCAGGTGTATATGCCCTTGCAGTGACTCATATGCTCACCTGGGACAGGGTACACTCGCCTGCAGTGGCGAGCGCAGAACATCAGGTATCCTGCTTCATTGTTCTACTGCGAGCCTTGCTGTTCCCAGAGCTTGCTGTTTTTTGTTTTGTTTTGTTTTGTTTTTTTTGTTCCTAGGGTTACCATCACAAGTGAGTCCTGAGAATGGAATTTTAGTGTTCTTTCAGGCCGTCATGCTTGCACAGGAAGTGTTCTTAGCATTCCCCCCACACATGAAAAAGATTCTTTTATTCCATGAATCAACCTCTCTCTTTCTGTGTGTGTGTGTGTGTGTGTGTGTGTGTTACTGAGTGTTGAACTGAGGATCTCAGGCTTTCTAGGCAAGTGTTTTACACTGACCTATATTACCAGCACCATAGAGGTCTCAAGAATAAAAAATTTAGGTCTGGAGAGATGGCTTAGTGGTTAAGCGCTTGCCTGTGAAGCCTAAGGACCTCGGTTCGAGGCTCAATTCCCCGGGACCCACATTAGCCAGATGCACAAGGGGGCACACGCATCTGGAGTTCATTTGCAGTGGCTGGAAGCCCTGGCATGCCCATTCTCTCTCTCTCTATCTCTCTGCCTCCTTCTCTCTGTCACTCTCAAATAAATAAATAAATATATTTTTTAAAAAGAATAAAAAATTAAGCCAGGTATGGTGGCGCATGCCTTTAATCCCAGCACTCGGGAGGCAGAGGAAGGAGGATTACTGTGAGTTCGAGGCCACCCTGAGACTACATAGTAAATTCCAGGTTAGCTTGGGCTACAGTGAAACTCGACTGTGAAAAATCAAAAAAGGAAAGAAAATAAAGAAATTATAGGCCATTGTGAGGGAGATGTTGGAGCCAGGTAGTTTTATTTTTAGGTAGCCAGCTAGGATGGGCCCAAAGATAATTCTGCATCTGATCTAGTCCAGTCTCATCCCTCAGTGACCACACCCTCTCTACTCAGTATACTGGCTTTCTTTTGAGCCAGTTCCCTGAGTCCAAACCAATCAACTCTCTTAGACTAACCTGAGCCTGAGGGTAAAGCCCATGCTAATAAGCTATAAGACAGGCTTACTGGGTGGGCAAAGGTTTCTTCCTGGCTGTTCATCTCTCCCTGTCTGAACCTCAGGGTTCCAATACTGGTAAGGCCTTCCCCATTCATGTTTTTTTCTTTCTCATTTTGTTACTTTCTTATTACCACATAGCAATTTTTTTTTTAATGAGCAAAAGAAATAATTGGTGTTCCAGGGCCTCCAGCCACAGCAATAAAACTAGACGCATGAGCCATTTTGTGTGCATGTGCGACCCTTGTTCTTGCGTCATATGGGATCTGGGATCTGGAGAGTTGAACATGGGTCCTTGGGCTTCACAGGCAAGTGCAAATGAACTCCAGATGCATGTGCCACCTTGAAACTGAACCTGGGTCCTTTGGCTTTGCAGGCAAGTGCCTTAACCACTAAGCCATGTCTCCAGCCCCATGTCCTAGTTTTTTTTTTGTTTTTTTGGTTTTTTTTCCCCCCTAAGGTAGGGTTTCACTCTAACCCAGAACCTGGAATTCACAATTCACTTTGTATTCCCAGGGTGGCCTCGAATTTATGGCAATCCTCCTGCCTCTGCCTCCCCAGTGCTGGGATTAAAGGTGTGTGCCACCATGCCCAACAGACACAGAGAGAAAGACAGATAGAGGGAGAGAGAGAGAATGGGCGCGCCAGGGCCTCCAGCCTCTGCAAACGAACTCCAGATGCGTGCGCCCCCTTGTGCATCTGGCTAACGTGGGACCTGGGGAACCGAGCCTCGAACCGGAGTCCTTAGGCTTCACAGGCAAGCACTTAACCGCTAAGC
Organism: Jaculus jaculus; assembly: GCF_020740685.1. Lineage (NCBI taxonomy): Eukaryota > Metazoa > Chordata > Mammalia > Rodentia > Dipodidae > Jaculus > Jaculus jaculus. The sequence goes on along the minus strand of NC_059113.1, from coordinate 41,560,890 downwards.
CATCTCTCCAGCCCCATGCCCAGCTTTTCATGTACTAGTCCTACTTGTTTTTTTTCTTAATTAATTAATTTATTTATTTGAGTGTGACAGAGAAAGAGGCAAATAGAGAGAGAATGGGCACACCAGGGCCTCCAGCCACTGCAAAAGAACTCCAGACACCTGCACCCCCTTGTGCATGTGGCTAACATGGGTCCTGGGGAATCGAGCCTCAAACTGGGGTTCTTAGGCATCACAGGCAAGTGCTTAACCACTAAGCCATCTCTCCAGCCTAGTCCTAGTTTTAATAGGGAATTAATAAAGACAGACTCACTAGGAGTGGTGGCATACACCTTTAATCCCAGCACTTGGGAGGTAGAAGTAGGAGGATTGTTCTGAGTTTGAGGCCAGCCTGAGAATATATATATATATGGCCTGGGCTAGAGTGAGACCCTATCTTGAAAAAGCAAAAATAAATAAATAAATAAAATAAATACAGACTCAGAAAGGATAAATTATGAATTATTAAATTTATTGAGGGGAAAATCACAAATTGTGGGGTTTAAAAGGGAGGCTAAACGTGTGGGAAGTAGGAAACACGCTCTCATGTGGAAACACTTTAGAGTTTATAAGGTTCATTTAAGAGAAATGAGGTCCTTAGAAAAAGACTGGAACCGGGTTGCAAGTACATGGGAAGTAGAACTTTGATGTAAATGTAGAGTCTCAGAAAACACACATGTGGCCATCTGCCATGTGCTTTCCTGAAGAGGGAAAGTACCAAAGCAGAGAGACTGTGGTAAAAAAAAGAGAGGCTAAAGGCTGAACTGATTCACTGAGTTACTCTGAGAGTTAACAGCTGAGGAGCTAAATTTATCTTTGTCAGCAGATGGAAAAAATCCCAGACACCTGTCCGGAAAGGGCCCAGAGGGACGATAAGAAGGAAAGGCAATTTAGGCTAAATCAATGTAGAATAGAGTTTATTGTTAGGGTGGCCTGACTAGCTTTCTCCTATCCTCCTTCAGCACCACACCCAGCTTAAATATATATATATATGATGTTTTTTCAAAGTAGGGTCTCACTCTAGCTCAGGCTGACCTGTAATTCACTCTGTAGTCTCAGGGTGGCCTTGAACTCACAGTGATCCTCCTACCTCTGCCTCCTGAGTGCTGGGATTAAAAGCATGCACTACCACACCCCGCTCACTATGTAGGGTTTTTTGTTTTTTGTTTTTCTTTTTTTTTTGTTTTTTTGAGGTAGGGTCTCACTCTAGCCCATGCTGACCTGGAATTCACTATGTAATCTCAGGGTGGCCTCGAACTCATGGCAATCCACCTACCTCTGTCTCCCTAGTGCTGGGATTAAAGGCATGCACCACCATGCCCAGCTACTATGCAGTTTAAAAAAATATTTTTATTGATTATTTGCAAGAAAAGAGAGAGAGAATGGGCATTGGCATGTCAAGGCTTCCTGCCACTGAAAATGAACTGCAGACACATGTACCACCTTGTGCATCTAGCTTAACATGGGAACTGGGAAATTGAACCCAAGACCATCAAGTTTTGCAAGCAAGTGCCTTTAACACTGAGCCATCTCTCCAGCCCCCTGTAGTTAAAACAATTTTTTTGGTGTGTATGCACATGCACACACTCATGCATGGTACCTTGCACAAATGTTTAAGTCTATGCTCCACCTTTCTTTTTTCTTTTTCTTTTTCTTGTTTTTTTTTTTCTTTCTTTCTTTCTTTTTTTTTTGAGGTAGGACTCACTGTGCAGTCCCAGGCTGGCCTCACAGTGACCCAAGTGCTGGGATTAACAGTGAGCCCCACTACACCTAGCCACCTTATTTTTTTAAATTAATTTAATGTTTATTAACAACTTCCATGATTGTAAACAATATCCCATGCTAATGCCCTCCCTCCCCACCACTTTCCCTTTGAAACTCCATTCTCCATCATATCCCTCCCCTCTCAATCAGTCTCTCTTTTATTTTGATGTTATGATCTTTTCCTCCTATTTTGATGGTCTTGTGAAGGTAGTGTCAGGCACTGTGAGGTCATGGATATCCAGGCCATTTTGTGTCTGGGGGAAGCACATTGTAAGGAGTCCTACCCTTCCTTTGGCTCTTACATTCTTTCTACCACCTCTTCCGAAATGGTTCCTGATCCTTGGAAGGTGTGATAGAGATATTGCAGTGCTGAGCACTCCTCTGTCACTTCTTCCCAGCACCATGATGCCTTCTGAGTCATCCCAAGGTCACTGCCATCTGAAAAGAGAAACTTCTCTAGGACTGGAGAGATGGCTTAGCGATTAAGCGCTTGCCTGTGAAGCCTAAGGACCCCAGTTCGAGGGTCGGTTCCCCAGGTCCCACGTTAGCCAGATGCACAAGGGGGCGCACGCGTCTGGAGTTCGTTTGCAGAAGCCCTGGCGCACCCATTCTCTCTCTCCCCCTCTATCTGTCTTTCTCTCTGTGTCTGTTGCTCTCAAATAAATAAATAAATAAATAAATTTTAAAAATAAAAAAATAAAAAAAGAGAAACTTCTCTAACCAAAAGTACCATTAATATGTGGGTATGAACATTAAGAGAAGTGCTTACTGGGCAGTTTGATTGACCATAGTATATACATTTAACCAGACACCAGCAGGCATTACACCCCTAGGGCTCATGACTAACCCTGTTGTAGGTTTTCAATATCAGGGATGTATTCCCTCCGATGCAGTGACAGACGTGCCACTATTGCACCCGTTCCAAATTTCAGGCTTGCAGTGTCCACTGTTGAGTATCTTCATTGGTGATTTCTCTCTCCCAATGAACTGCATGCAGATGGCTTCTTCCAGCTTTCTGTCAGCTGGTCTACGTGGAGGAGGTTATCAGCTCAGTTCCAGCAGGATTTCTCAGTGGCTTTGCAGCCCAAGTATGTGGAGTCTTCAGCAATAGGGTCTTATCATATGCTACTGGAAGGAAACCAAGGGCCTTGGCAATGGCCTGTAATGTTTGGGGGTCATCAGGGACCTCCCTGGCAAACAACTCACTGGAAGGTATCCCATCCCTTAGCCACCTTATTTTTTGAGATAGTCTTACTAAAGCCAGATCTTACCAATTGGCTAGACTAGCCAAACATCCTGGGGACTCTCCTGTCTCTACTTCTCCAGCACTAGGATTATAGGTATGTGCCCCCATACCTGGCTTTTATGTGGTTGTTGGAGGTCCTAATTTAAGATCTCATGCCCATGTGGGAAACAGCTTACCAATTTATCCATCTCAGCAACCCATGCTTTTCACCATTATTTGGCTCCTCTAAATGGCATATTGAGGGGGCTGCAGAGATGGCTCAGTGGTTAAACGTGCTTACTTGTAAAGCCTGATGGCTCAGGTTTGATTCCCCAGTACCCACAAAAAAGCCAGATGTAAATGTTTACAGTGGCAGGAAACCTTGGCATACCCATGCTCTCTAGAATAAAGAAATACATTTTTGTTGGCTTATTGAGGATGGGTTGGCAAGCCTGACATGTTAGGGCTGCCAGGGCAAACCTTGTTACCCTAACTCCAGTAATAAGACAGCACTCTTAGGGCATCTGAGAATGGAAGGACTTTGCTTCACAAAAGTGCAGCCTTGGCGCCATCTATGGGCCAGTGTGCGATTGGTCATGATTAGAGGGGCTCACTGACCTGTAGAAGTGTTTACCCATAAAGCTCTCAGAATAGGAATTCTGGCCAGGAGACCAGTAGGTGCAAATGCCACAGTGAGAAATAGAAGTGAGAGGGAAGAAGCAAGTGAGAACCCTCACAATATGTGTGGGTTCACCCTGGATGAGCTGCCCCCACTAACTGTGCCACACTTTGACAGTGAGGGTTTTCCCAGGAGATCCTTGCTCTTGCCAACCATAACAGGCCAGCTTCCTTTTATTGTCGCTTTTAGATTCCATAAAAAAGTTGTCTTGGGGGCTGGAGAGGTGGCTTAGCGGTTAAGCGCTTGCCTGTGAAGCCTAAGGACCCCGGTTCGAGGCTTGGTTCCCCAGGTCCCACGTTAGCCAGATGCACAAGGGGGCGCACGCGTCTGGAGTTCGTTTGCAGAGGCTGGAAGCCCTGGCGCGCCCATTCTCTCTCTCTCCCTCTGTCTGTCTTTCTCTCTGTGTCTGTCGCTCTCAAATAAATAAATAAATAAAATTGTAAAAAAAAAAAAAAAAAGTTGTCTTGGGGGCTTTTCCAGTTCCCCAAACCCTCTCTTGCCTCCTTGGTCAATAGCTCTGCCTTCCTCCCTTAAGTTAGCAGTTAAGGTACTTCCCTGCCAAGCCAAAGACCCCCGGGTCAATTCCCTAGACCCATGTAAGAAAGATGTACAAGGTGGCGCATGTGTCTGGAGTTTGTTTGCAGCAGCTGGAGGCCTTGGTATGTCCATTCTCTCTCCTTCTCTCTCTCTCTCTCTACCTCGTTCTCTCTCTCTCAAATAAATAAATAATTAGTTAAGACAAAACAAACAAACAAGCTAAAAAAAAAAACCCAAAAAAACCTCTAGGCCAGGCATGGTGGCACACACCTTTAATCCCAGCATTCCACCTTGAGACTACATAGCCAATTCCAGCCTGGACTAGAGTGAGACCCTACCATAACACACACACACACAGTTTCCTAAATTTACAAAGAAAATTAGAAACTTGCCTTAACTAGTGTTGACTCTTCCCCCCTCTTAATAGCTGTGACAGGCATCTGAAAACATGCCCAGGTCTGTGACTTTGGAATCCCCACTATTATGAAAATTGACCAAGCTTCACTTCCCCAGGGTGTGGCCCTGAGTGGAGATCTGACTTTCCAGGGCTCACTTTCCAGGACCATGTAGGCTTGGATCACATTTGTTTAACTCTCCTTCATGCCTTACCCACTCCATTCAAGGTCCACATTCCTACAGTGAAATATCCCCCTTCTTCTTTGAAAAGCTTTAAAACCAGCACTTACTGGGCATGCAGAAGTTTCTTCCTTTTCCTTTCTATCTCACCATTCTCTTACCTAATGTCAAAATAAGTCTTTTTTTTTTTTTTTAATCGGGTTTTCAAGGTAGGGTCTCACTCTAGCTCAGGCTGACCTGTAATTCACTATGTAGTCTCAGGGTGGCCTTGAACTCTTGCCAGTCCTCCTGCCTCTGCCTTCCAAGGGCTGGGATTTAAAGGCGTGTGCCTCCACTCCCAGCTCTCAAGACTTATTCTAAGTGAGACCCTGAGATTAATTCCAGGTCAGTCTGAGCTAGAGTCAGACACTACCTCAAAAAACAACAAAGATAATAATAATAAATCTTGAGGCTCCAAGAAACAGCCTTAGAGTCCACTATTCTCAAACCCAAACTTTCAGTTGGTCACTTTTAGTTGTGAATGGAAAGTAAGGCTTTTGCCAGGTGTGGTGGCATGCACCTTTAATCCCAGCACTCAGGTCATCGTGGGCTAGACTGAGACCCTACTTTGAAAAAAAAAATAAAGAACTCCTTAGCTTGAGCCTTGATGGGCAATGATGGTTCTGAGTCATGGCTTGGAGGTCTTTGGGACTCATTAAAAAGCAGCCCTATCACTGGGCATAGTGGTGCACACCTTTAATCCCAGAACTGGGAAAGCAGAGATAGGAGGATCACGGTGAGTTTGAGGCCAGCCTGGGACTACAGAGTGAGTTCCAGGTCAGCCTGGGCTAGGTGAGACCCTGCTTTGAAAAACAAACAAACAACAAACAAACAAACAAACAAACAAACAGCCCTATTCACAGATGTTCAGCTGCGCACACACAGGTTGATGGTTGACCACCCCAAACACCAGAGAAGAGAAGCCAAGGAAGGTGAGCAGAGAGGTCCCTAAACAGGCCACCAAAATTATATATGGAAGATGAGTGACATGATCATTAATAGATTAACCAGGACTTCTGGTAAGATGGTAGAGTAGAAGTCACATCTGAGTGGAGGATTATAATTACAGAAGCAGAGGGATACCTATCTTGAAAAGAAAGAAAGAAAGAAAGAAAGAAAGAAAGAAAGAAAGAAAGAAAGAAAGAAAGCACAGTATGGTGGCACATGTCTTTAATCCCAACACACAGAAGGAAGAGGTAGGAAGATCAGGGTGAGTTCAAGGCCCCCCTGAGAATACATGGTGGATTCTGTGTTAGCCTGAACTATAGCAAGACCCTAACTCAAAAGAAAAAAAAAAAAAAAAGAGAGAGAAAGAAAAAATAAATTAAAAAGGCAAACAGCAGATAAGAGCAGAGCATCAAGCCAGACACTGAACAACATCTAGCAGAAATAACAAATAGGGCCACCATCATGAAAACAAATGATCATAAATGTTGGCGGGGATGTGGAAAAAAAGGAACCCTTCTGCACTGCTGGTGGGAATGCAATCTGGTCCAGCCATTGTGGAAAACAGTGTGGAGGTTCCTAAAACAGCTAGAGATTGATCTACCATATGACCCAGCTATAGCACTCCTAGGCATATATACAAAGGACTCATCTCATTTCCTTAGAAGTACGTGCTCAACCATGTTTATTGCTGCTCAATTTATAATAGCTGGGAAGTGGAACCAGCCTAGATGTCCCTCAACTGATCAGTGGATAATGAAGATGTGGCACATTTATACAATGGAGTTCTACTCAGCGGTAAAGAAAAATGAAGTTATGAAATTTGCAGAAAAATGGATGGACCTGGAAAGTATTATACTAAGTGAGGTAACCCAGGCCCAGAAAGCCAAGCGCCACATGTTCTCTCTCATATGTGGATCCTAGCTACAGATGACTGGGCTTCTGCGTGAGAATGAAAATACTTAGTAGCAGAGGCCAGTAAGTTAAAAAGGAGACATAAAGGGTAGAGAAAGGAAGGGAGGAGGATACTTAATAGGTTGATACTGTATATATGTAATTACAATGATTGTAATGGGGAGGTAATATGATGGAGAATGGAATTTCAAATGGGAAAGTGTGGGGGTGGGGAGGGAGGGAATTACCATGGGATATATTTTATAATCATGGAAAATGTTAATAAAAAAATTAAAAAAAAATAACAAATAGCTTTGCTGAAAAGTGGAAGAAACAAAGATAAATAACAAAACATCAAATCAGATTGTAGCAGCGTGTCAGGGGTCCAGGAAAGTCCTTGAATCCCAAACCCTAGGCTAGTTTCTAATGTTAATCAAAGAATTGAATAAACAGAAGACTGCGAAGGATAATTATTAAATTATTATATTTATTGAGGGAAGTAGAGAGCCAAGGAAAGACCCACATGGCTAAAGATCCCACGTGGAGGGCCTAGGAAAACTGTGGAAAGAGAAGAGAGAAAAGAAATTTCAAGGAGTTCCTGCAATGTGGGGAGCTATAGGGACAAAGAACCCTTGTGGAGAGTAAGGTCTGGGTTGGGGGGCCTGTCCTCAGCTCAACCAGGCTGGGCCTCGGCTAGCTGAGGGAAAAGCTCACCACTCACAGCTGGAAGTTCTCAAGTGGCAGAGAGCCTGCCCTCTCCTTGCAAAGGTATTTATAACCTATGGTGGTGGATTGTCTTCTGGCTCAGGTGAACCAGAGGGATGGCTGTTTGGTTAGGGCTAGGGCCTGTCTAGGGCCCATCTGAGAAGAGGTTAGCCCTGACATCAAATTCTGGGGGCTGATCTTGACCAACCTCAATGTTTAAATCCTATGAAAGACCTCCCTCCCAGAAGGGGTCCTGGTTGTTTGTGGAGAAACAGGTCTAGGAAACTAGGCAAGAGATAAGAAGTCTGGTTATCTTTGATTTCTAGAAAGTGCAAACTTTCCTGTCTTTTTAAAAAAGATTTATTTATTTATTTATTTATTTGAGACAGAGAGAGGGAGGGAGAGAAAGAGACAGACAGAATGGATGTGCCAGGGCCTCTAGCCACTGCAAAGGAACTCCAGATGCATATATCACCATATGCATCTGGCATACGCGGGACCTGGATTATCAAACCTGGGTCCTTAGGCTTCAAAGTCATGTGCCTTAACCGCTAAGCCATCTCTCTAGCCCTTTCCAGTCTTTTTTTTTTTATCTTTAGGGGTCCAGTCACCCTAATTGTACCCTCCTCTCAAGATGTAACAATCAAGAGAAATGACTGGGAAAGCCCTGTTGCAACAGTATGCTGGAGTTCCCCATTCATAGTCCAGGGAACATAATCTCTTCCTCCAAGAGGCTTTCAATTAGCAGTTCCAACCACAAGGATTTTATTTTTCCCAAGGCAGCATCTTGCTCTAGCCCAGGCTCACCTGGAATTCACTATGTAGTCTCAGGCTGGCCTTGAATTCAAAGTGATCCTCCTACCTAGGCCTCCCAAGTGCTAGGGTTAAAGGTGTGCACCACCATAAACATTTTTATCTTATAGATAAACAATAATGACCTCAGCTCAGTTCATAAGATTTGGGAGTGTGGGAAGGGGATATGACAGAGAGCAGAGTTATGAAGGAGAAAGTGAGGGAGGGGAGGGAAAGGGAGGGAAAGGGAGGGAAAGGGAGGGAAAGGGAGGGAAATACCATGGTTTGTTGTCTATAAGTATAGAAGTTGTTAATTTAAATATATATATAGGGCTGGTTCCATTTCCCAGCATAAATAAATTTTTTTTTTAAAAAAAATGGCTTTTTGGGGGCTGGAGAGATGGCTCAGGGCTAAGCGCTTGCCTGTGAAGCCTAAGGTCCCCGGTTCAAGGACCCACGTTAGCCAGATGCACAAGGGGGCACACAAGTCTGGAGTTCGTTTGCAGGGGCTGGAGGCCCTGGCGCCCCCATTCTCTCTCTCTCCTATCTGCCTCTTCCTCCCTCTGTCTGTGGCTCTCAAATAAATAAATAAATAAAGTGAACAAAAAAAAAAATTAATGGATTTTTTTTTTTTTTTTTAGCTAGGCATGGTGGCGCATGCCTTTAATCCCAGCACTTGGGAGGCAGAGGCAGGAGGATTGCCATGAGTTTGAGGCCACCCTGAGACTACCTAGTGAATTCTAGGTCAGCCTAAGCTAGAGTGAGACTCCACCTATGAAAACCCAAAGGTATTTTTTTTTTGGCAAAAATGCTTTTAAAAAATATTTTATTTTATTCATTTAGTTGACAGAGAAAGAGGGAGGGAGAGAGAGAAAGAATAGGTGCGCCAGTGCCTCCAGCCACTACAAATGAACTCCAGATGTGTGCACCCTCTTGTGCATCTGGCTAACGTGGGTCCTAGGGAATCAAACCTGGGTCCTTTGGCTTTTCAGGCAAACGCCTTAACCTCTAAGCCATCCTTCCAGCCCCAAAATGGCTTTTTCTTTTTTGAGTGGAACTTAGGCCAGAATGTTAAAGTAAATAGATACAGGTGTGCATATGTAAAAAAAAGATGTAAAAGATCTAAAATAACCAAATTTTGCCTAAAATTAACTTCCTTTTATAAGGAACAGAAGGCTAATTTTTGGGTTAAATGTAGATAAACACCATGCCTAAAAATAAAGATTTTTCAATCATTTACAGACTGTTAAGGATGCTCTAAAAGTTTTATATATGGACATAGATTTAATGTAAATTCAGCTTACATTAGTTACATGTGATGTCCTATGCTAGGTGGGTCACAAAGTCATAAATACATGTGTAATTCACATTCTTTGGAGGTCTAACCAGGTTAGACATAGACAAGACCCTGTCACATTATGTATTACAAATGGGTAAAATAAATTTTCTAATTAAAAACAAACAACTTCAGAGTAAGACAAGAAAGGTCAGGATGCTTAGCTCTATGCTATGTTTAAGTCTATTTCAGTAACCAAATGTGCTCTATATGTGCATACATTCAGGTTGGTGTAACTTCCTTTCTTTATTTTATTTTATTGACAACTTCCATAATTGTAGACAATAACCCATGGTAATTCCCTCCCTCCCACCACTTTCCCCTTTGAAACTCCACTCTCCATCATATCCTCCCCCCTCTCAATCAGTCTCTCTTTTATGTTGATGTCATGATCTTTTCCTCCTATTATGATGATTTTGTGTAGGTAGTGTCAGGCACTGTGAGGTCATGGATATCCAGGTTATTTTGTGTCAGGAGGAGCACGTTGTAAGGAGTCCTACCCTTCCTTTCAGTCTTACATTCTTTCTGCCACCTCTTCCACAATGGACCCTGAGCCTATGAAGGTGTGATAGAGATATTTCAGTGCTGAGCACTCCTCTGTCACTACTTCTCAGCGCCATGGTGCCTTCTGAATCATCCCAAGGTCACTGCCATCTGAAAAGAGAAACTTCTCTAACCAAAAGTGAGAGTAGCATTAATATATGGGGATGAACATTAAGAGAAGTGCTTACTGGGCAGTTTGGTGAACATAGTATATATATTTAGCCAGACACCAGCAGGCATTACACCCCTAGGGCTCATGAATACCCCTGTTGTAGGTTTTCAGTATCAGGAATGTATTCCATTCCATGGAGCTGGCCTCTAGTCCAAATAGAGAACAGTTGGTTTCCCCCATAACAGATGTGCCACTATTGCACCCATTGATTCATTTGGCCTGGCTGGCCAAATTTCAGGCTTGCAATGTCCACAGTTAAGTATCTCACCTGGGGATTTCTCTCTCTCCCATTCAACCTCATGCAGTATAGCTTTTCCTAGCTTTCTTTCAGCTGGTCTTCATGGAGGAGGTTTTCAGCTCAGCTCCAGCAGGGTTTCTCAGTGACCTTGCAGCCCAAGTATGCGAGTTTTCAGCAATATGGTCTTACCACCTATTCCTGGTAGGAAACCAAGAGCCTCGGCTTTGGCCTGTAATATTTTGGGGGCATCAGGAACCTCCCTGGCCAACAACTCACTGGAAGGTATCCCATCCCTGGCACTGAAAATTTTTTAGTAAAAATCTATGGATTCTGGGTGTTCTATTATCCAGAAAAGTAGGTTTCCACATGACTTATTTATATCCTCTTAGATTTTTTTTCTCAGTTTTTATTAACATTTCCCATGATTATAAAAAGTAACCCATGGTAATACCCTCCCTCCCCCACCCCATTTTCCCCTTTGAAATTCCATTCTCCATCATATCCCCTCCCCATCTCAATCAGTCTCCCTTTTATTTTGATGTCATGATCTTTTCCTCCTCTTATGATGGTCTTGTGTAGGTAGTCAGGCACTATGAAGGCATGGATATCCAGGCAATTTTATGTCTGAAGGGAGCACGTTGTAAGGAGTCCTACCCTTCCTTTGGCTGTTACATTCTTTCCACTACCTCTTCTGCATTAGACCCTGAGCCTTGGAAGGTATGATCGAGATGTTACTCAGTACTCCAGTCACTTCTTTCCAGCACTATGATACCTTCTGAGTCATCTCAAAGTCACTGCTATCTGAAAAGAGAAGATTCTCTACCCAAAGTGAGAGTAGCATTAATATAAAGGTATAAATATTAAGAGAAGTGCTTACTGGGCAGTTTGATAAGCATAGTATATACATTTTTCCAGACATCAGCAGATGTTATACCCCTAGGGCTCATGACTACCTCTGTTTTAAGTTTTCAGTATCAGAGATGTGTTTCCCCCCATGGAGCGGGCCTCCAGTTTAATTGGAGGGCAGTTGGTTTCTACCATGACAGATGTGCCTCTATTGCACCTGTTGGCTCATTTGGCCCGGCTGGCCAATTATAAGGCTTGCAGTGTCCACTGTTGAGTGTCTTCACTGGTGGTATATCTTTCTCCCATTGAACTACATGTATAATGGTTTCTTTCAGCTTTCTGTCAGCTGGTTTACATGGAGGAAGTTATCAACTCAGTTCCAGCAGGATTTCTCAGTGGCCTTGCAGCCCAAGTATGTGGAGTCTTCAACAATAGGGTCTTACCATGTATTCCTGGTGGGAAACCAAGGGCCTTGGCAATGGCCTATAATGTTTTGGGGTCATCAGGGACCTCCCTGGCCAACAACTCACTGGAGGTATCCCATCCCTGGCACTGAAAATTTTCTAACAATGATCTGTGGCTCCTTAGTGTTCCATTGTCCAAAACCAGAGGATTCCATATGATTTATTTGCATCCTCTTAGATTTTGATTAGCCCTCCCTCCACCTTTCCTTTACTCAATCTCTTCTCCTGACCTCACTTAGGCCTTTTCATCCCCATTAATCTGTTCTTCTACCCCCATATATAAAATAGCATCCTATTAAGTCCCCCATCCCTCCCTCCCTTTCTAATTGCTTAATATCCCCTTTCTAGCTTACTGGCCTTTGCTACTGAGTTTTCTTCCTACTTACATAGAATTTCAATCATTTGTAGCTAGGATCCACATATGAGAGAGAACATGTTACACTTGGCTTTCTGGGCCTGGGTTACCTCACTAGGTATAATCCTTTCCAGATCCATCCATTTTCCTGCAAATATAATAATTTCATTTTTCTTCACTGCTGAGTAGAACTCCATTGTGTAAATGTGCCACATCTTCTTTATCCACTCATCAGTTAAGGGACATCTAGGCTGATTCCATTTCCTAGCTATTGTGAGTAGAGCAGCAATAAACATGGTTGAGCAAGTATCTCTAAGATAGTGAGATGAATCCTTAGGATATATGTCTAGGAATGGTATATCTGGGTCATATGGTAGATCTACTTTTAGCTGTCTCAGGAACCTCCACACTGATTTCCACAATGGCTTGACCAGATTGTATTCCCACCAACAGTGTAGAAGGGTACCTCTTGTTCTGCACCCTTGCCAGCATTTATTATTGTCATTTGTTTTCATGATGATAGCCATTCTGACAGGAGTGAGATGGAATCTCAAAGTAGTTTTTGTTTGTTTGTTTGTTTGTTTTTTGAGGTAAAGTCTCACTCTGGCTCAGGTTGACCTGTAATTCACTATGTAGTCTCAGGGTGGCCTCAAACTCACAGTGAAATTCCTACCTCTGATTCCCCAGTGCTGGGATTAAAGGCATGTGTCAGTGCACCTGGCTCTCAAAGTAGTTTTAATCTGTATTTTCCTGATGGCTAGGGATGTAGAACATTTTTTTTTAGATGCTTATATGGCATCTATATTTTGTCTTCTTTTTCTTCTTCCTTTTTTTTTTTTGGTTTCAATGTGGGGTCTCATTCTAGCTCAGTCTGACTGAACTGGAATTTGAATATGTTGAACCATCCCTGCATCTCTGGAATAAAGCCTACTTGGTCAGGGTGGATAATCTTTCTGATATATTTTTGTATTTTTTGCCAATATTTTGTTGAGAATTTTTGTATCTATGTTCATGAGGGAGATTAGTCTGTACTTTTTCTTTCCTTTTTTTTTTTTTTTTTGGTCTATCACTGTCTGGTTTTGGGTGCAGGGTGATGCTGGCTTTGTAGAAAGACTTTGGTAGGATTCCTTGCTTTTCTATTTTATGGAAAAGTTTGGGAAGCATTGGTGTTAGTTCTTCATGAAGGTCTGGTAAAATTCACCAGTGAATCCATCTGGGCCTAGAATGTTTTTAATTGGGACATTATATTTATTTATGTATTTTTTTTGTTTTGTTTTTCAAGATAGGGTCTCACTCTGGTCCAGGCTGACCTGGTATTAACTATGTATTCTCAAGGTGGCCTTGAATTCATGGCAATCCTCCTGCCTCTGGCCCCCCCCCCCCGCCAAGTGCTGGGATTAAAGGCATACACCACCACGCCTGGCTTTATTTTATTTTATTTATTTATTTTTGTTTTAAAATGGGAGATTTTTAAAAAAGATTTTATTATTTATTTATTAGAGACAGAGACAGAGAGAGAGAGAGAGAGAGAGAGAGAGAGAGAATCAACATGCTAGGACCTCTAGCCACTGCAAACTCTAGATGCATGCGCCACCATGTGCATCTTGCTTACATGGGACCTGGAGAATGGAACCTGGGTACTTAGGTTTTGCAGGCATGCACCTTAACCCAGCCCTGTCTCCAGCCCAAGTTGGGAGATTTTTGATAACTGCTTGAATCTCAATACTTGTCATAGGTCTATTTAAGTGGTTAATCTCATCTTGATTTAATTTTGGTAGGTCATATAAATCAAGGAAATCATCCATTTCTTTCAGATATTTTTATTTCATATTATTATTATTATTTGGTTTTCTGAGGTAGGGTCTCACTCTGACCCAGGCTGACCTGGAATTCACTGTGTAGTCTCAGGGTGGCCTCAAACTCTCAGTGATCCTCCTACCTCTGCCTCCCAAATGCTGGGATTAAAGGCATGCACCACCACGCCCGGCTTTAATTTCTTAATATAGGCATTTAAAGCTATAAATTTCCCTCTTAGGACTGCCTTCATTGTGTCCCAAAGGTTTTGGTATGTTGTGTTCTCATTATCATTGGATTCTATGAATTTTTTTATTTCCTTCTTGATTTCTCATTGACCCAATCATCATTTAGTAGTGAATTGTTAAGTTTCCATGATTTTGTGTATGCTCTATAGCTTTTCTTGCTATTGATTTGTAATTTGATCCCTTTGTGATCAGTAGAGTGCAAGGGATTATTTCAATTTTCCTGCATGTGCTGCTGTAAAGAATGTGTATTCTGCAGCATTTGGATGAAACATTCTGTATATATCTGTTAGGCCCATTTGTTCTAAGACCTCATTTAATCCAGATGCATCTCTCTGTTTATTTTTTGCTGTGATGACCTGTCAAATGATGAGAGTGGAGTGTTGAAGTCACCCATTACAACTATGTTTGGTGTTATCTGTGACCTTAGTTCTAATAGTGTTTGTTTGATGAAGTTGGGAGCCCCCATGTTAGGTGCATGTATGTTTAGGATTGTAATGTCCTCCTGTTGGAGTGTGACTTTCATCAACATAAGGTGACCTTTCTTGTCTTTACTAACTAGCGTTGGCCTGAAGCCTATCCTATCAGATATTAGGATAGCAACCCCTGCTTGTTTTCTAGGCCCATTTGCTTGAAACACCGTTTTCCAACCTTTCACCCTAAGATACTGTCCATCTTTTGTAGAAAGGTGAGTTTCTTGGAGGCAACAAATTGAAGAATTCTTTTTTTTTTTTTTTAGATTTTTTAAATTTTTATTTGAGAGCGAAAGACAAAGAGAGAAAGAGGCAGATAGAGAGAGAGAGATTGGGCGTGCCTGGGCCTCTAGCCACTGAGAACAAACTCCAGAAGCATGCGCCCCCTTGTGCATCTGGCTAAAGTGGGTCCTGGGGAATCGAGCCTTGAACTGGGGTCTTTAGGCTTCATAGTCAAGCGCTTAACCGCTAAGCCATTTCTCCAGCCCAAGGATTCTCCTTTTTAACCCAGTCTGCACACCTGTGTCTTTTGGTTAGGACATTGAGGCCTTTGATATTAAGAGTTATTATTGAAAGGTGTGTATTTATTTTTTGTTTTTGCCTTCTTTTTTTTTGTTTTGTAGCTCTTCCAGTTTTACCTTTGCTCTCTTGTATTAACTAGTATTTGAGTATGTCCCCCCTCCCCCAGGTTCCTTATATGTGTGCTTTTCTTTCTCTTCAGCATGGAGGATCCTTTCAAGTATTTTTTGTAGAGCTGGTTTTGTCTTCAAATATTCCTTTAGCCTGATTTTGTTGTGGAATGTTTTTATTTCTCCATCTATTTGAATGGATAGCTTTGCAGGATAAAGTAACCTTGGTTGACAGTTGTTATTTTTCAGAACTTGGAATAGATTACTCCAAGCCCTTCTGGCTTTGAAAGTTTGTGTTGAGTAATCTGCTGTGATTCTGATGGGCTTGCCTTTGTAGGTAACTTGATTTTTCTCTCTAACTGATTTCAATATATTTTCTTTGGTTTGTATGTTTGGTAGTTTAATTATAATATGGCAAGGAGAGGTTCTTTTCAGGTTTTGTCTGGTTGGTGTTCTAAAGGATTCCTGTATCTGCATTGGCACCACTTTCCCAACATGGGGGAAGTTTTCTTCTATGATTTTGTTGAAAACGCCTACTATGCCTTTGGAGTGAAATTCTTATCCTTCTACTATACCCTGAATTCTATTTTATTTTATTATTATTATTATTTTTTTTTTTTTTTTGGTTTTTCGAGGTAGGGTTTCACTCTAGCCCAGGCTGACCTGCAATTCACTATGGAGTCTCAGGGTGGCCTTGCACTCATGGCAATCCTCCTACCTCTGCCTCCCGAGTGCTGGGATTAAAGGCGTGCACCACCACGCCTGGTTTATACCCTGAATTCTATGTCTGATCTTTTCATAGTGTCCCAAGCATCTTGAAATTCCCATTCATACTTTCCTATTAGTTTGTCTTTCTCTTTGTTGGACTGTATTAGATCTGCCACCTGGTCTTCTAGCTTAGATATTCTGTCCTCTCCTTCATCCATTCTACTGGTGAGGTTTTCTACAGGTTTTTTTTTTTTATTTCATTAACTGTGTTCTTCATTGCTAGTAATTCTGAGTGTTTTTTAAATTATTTCTATATCCTTATTTATGTCTTGTATTGACCTCTTTATTTCATTAACTTGGTTTCCTGTGTCTTCTTTGATTCCTTTTATTTCCTCTTTGACTTTGAGCATATTTATAATCATTTTTTTGGAATCTTTCTCAGGCATTTCCTCTAACTCATTCTTACTGGAGGTCATTTCTGATGCATTAATTTTTTTGGTGGATTTATATTGTCTTGATTTTTGGTGTTTCTTATGTTATAATGTATATATTTTTGCATCTTGGATTAATTTAATGCCTGGATTCTCTACTTAGCTGCAGTATTATTAGATGTATCAATCAATCTGATGTTATATATCTTCAGGGTAGGAGCTTAAGGTGCTAAGTGTGGTTCATAGGAGTCTCAGAGTATCTACAAAAGTGATCCTAGGTGTTGGGTTTGCCTGCTATGAAGAATATTCAAGTAGGCTTAATGGAACAAAATACAGGCAGATTCTAAAGTTTAACTAAACAATGTACACATTCAATGAAAAACAGCACAGAGTACTTATGCAAGAGTAGGCATTATGACAACCAGATCCTCTAACAAAGTCACTGTCCCTTAGGGTGTGTGGTGCCCCACACCCTTAATCCTATTAACTAGGAGGTTAAGATTTCTGGTCTGTTGAGGGTTCCAAGTCAGCTTGTGACCAACTGAGACCCTTCCCTAATGTACAACAAGCCACTATAAATCAAGAAGCAACAAATAATAAGCTCAAAATATAGCTTATTTAAGAATGGCAAATCTGACCATCCACCAGATTTAACATATAATTTATCCTGATATGGAAGGTGCAATTAGCACTTCCAGTTCAGGCCTATATACCAGGCTTGTTTGGTGGGTACTGACCTGGTGTAATCCCCGTTACCTTTTGGGATGATTTTGGTCTCAGTTATGCTGCGCTCCTGCTTGGGTCCCTCTTTTGTGCACTGTGGGTTCAAGTAGGCTGGCTGGGTCATTGGATTGCTGCTCTGGTCACCTGGGTGCTGTGAGCTCCCTTCCCCTGGTCTCTGGAAACAATGGTAAATCTCTTCAAACTTATGCCAAGACATCCTTAAATAAATCCTGGAACCAAAAATATATTTGTACAACCTTCAGTGGTATCCAGTGGCTCTGTGGTACCAACTTTTGGCCCTGGGTACCCCCAGGACAAATTTTAAAAGGTACACTATGAAAGACTACTATACAACATATGGTATATTCACCATTATCAAAGTTAAATGTTGTGTATATGTTTATAATAATTCTGATAATATCTCATCTTTTTTACAAGCCATACAAAACAGATTCAGGCCATGTCAAATACTACTGTGTCATTCAATGAACAATTTTGAAAAAGAAAAATTTTTAGCCAGCTCATGCTCAAATGATCCTGAGGCAATCCAACTCCATCTATCTGGGTTCTCTCAAATGCTGCCCAAGGCCTACAACTCCACAAAAAGAACGGCCCTAGTCAGGTATGGTGGTATGTGTTTTTAATCCCAGCACTCAGGAGGCAGAGGTACAAGGATTGCTGAGAGTTCAAGGCCACAAGGGGCAAATGCGTCTGGAGTTCATTTGTGGTGGCTGGATGTCCTGGCACACCCATTCTCCCTCTCTCTGGCTCTTTTACTCTCTCAAATAAATAAAAATAAAATATTTTTTAAAAAGCTCATGATCTGATGTCATCCCCTTGTCCTTTAACAGTAGTTAGAGTATCTTCATGAGAAGAGCGTAGAATTAGAATACCCCTGAAAGTAAAAAGCACAAAGTTTGCACTTGCTAAAAATCAAAGATGATCTGACTTTTAATCCCTTGCTTAGTTCCCTAGACCTGCTTTTCCATAATCAGGACCCCTCTTTGGAGGGAAGTCTTTCATAAAATTAAACATTGTGTTGGTCAAGTTCAGTCCCTGGAACTTGGTGCTGGAGCTAACCTCTTCCTGAAACAGCCCCTAGCCCTAACCAAGCAAATGGTCCTCTGATTCACCTGAGGTGAAAAACAGCTTACCACCTGTTGCAGTCCAGTTCGCATTGCTGGTAGAAATCACCCAACCAAGAGTAGCTTCTGGGAAAAAGAGATTTATTTTGGCTTACAGGCTTGAGGGGAAGCTCCACGATGGCAGGGGGAAACGATGGCATGAGCAGAGGGTGGACATCACCCCCTGGCCAACATAAGGTGGACCACAGCAAAAGGAGGATGTTCCAAACACTGGCATGGGGAAACTGGCTATAAAGCCCATACACCCACCCCAAACAATACACTCCCTCCAGGAGGCATTAATTCCCAAATATCCATCAGCTGGGAACCTAGCATTCAGAACACCTAAGTTTATGGGGGACACCTGAATCAAACCACCACATTCCACCCCTGGCCCCCATAAACTGATATCCAAACATGATGTAAAATACAATGCATTCAATCTGACTTTAAAAGTCCTCATAGTTTTTATCAATCCCAATGATGTTCATACATCTCCATAGTCCAAGATCTTTTAACTGAGCCATAATACCAAAACAAATAACCTCAAAAAAACCCATAATGGCACAAAATCAATATTCACACTGCAAAAGATGGCATTGGGCATAGCAAAGAAACATTCAACCAATACCAGATTTAAAACAACCAGGGAAAATATCAAACTCTGTAGCTTCAAGTCCAGCAACTCTAGCCAGTGACAAATCTTCAAGTCCAATAATTCTAACCAGCAACAAGTCTCTGGCATTCCAATTCCGCCCCTCCATCTAGGCTACTCACAGTCCTGGAAAACTTCATAGGGGCCGGCAGCTCCTTGGCAGCTATCTCATGGTCCCGGCATCTCTATTGGGTCTCCACTGCAATCCACAGTTCATCCTCATGGCCCCATGGGATCTCTATGCAGGCAACCAGCAAACCTGCTTCACACGGCCCATGGCCATTTCCAAAACACAAGACCGTGTTGCAAACTCAATGACCCTCTTTCCAGCATTTCTTATACTCCACGATACCAGGTAGGGTGCCAATTTGTTAATCCAGGGGGGAATAAAGCAGACTTTGAAGAACAGGACACTCCTTGACCACCAAGATCCCTTCAAAAGAGTCTACATTCTTCTTGTTGCCCCAGCGCAGGTCAGCTAGCCCAGTCTCAAAGATTGTAATCTCTCAGTTGCAGCTGAACAGATAGCAGTTCACCCAAAGATTTTTCTTTCTGTGCCATATTCCTCTGCTTACACCAGTTCATTTCTACGCAAAGCAACCCTGCACAACTTCTCAGGACATGGGCATAAGAGCAAGCTTCTCACATAAACTGCTAGCCCAGTCCAAGCAAAGCTCTTTCTCACCCTCATAAGCCAAACCTCACAGTCCGTAGTTCTTACTGCATTCAGGTCTTGCAGCTCAGATCAGAATAGTCCATCAAGCTGTACTTACAGCACTGCAAGGCATCTCTTAGGCCAAGGTTTCAACTCCTTCCACATTCCTCTTGAAAATCAGCTCTAAAAGGCCGAAGCCACATAGTCAGGTGTCTAGCAGCAATCCCACTCCTCGGTACCACTTTACTGTTGCAGTCCGGTTGGTATTGCTGGTAGAAATCACCCAACCAAGAGCAGCTTCTGGGAAAAAGAGTTTTATTTTGGCTTACAGGCTCGAGGGGAAGCTCCACGATGGCAGGGGAAAACGATGACATGAGCAGAGGGTGGACATCACCCCCTGGCCAACATAAGGTGGACCAGAGCAACAGGAGAGTCTACCAAACACTGGCATGGGGAAACTGGCTATAACACACATAAGCCCACCCCCAACAATACACTGCCTCTGGGAAGCGTTAATTCCCAAATCTTCATCAGCTGGAACCTAGCATTCGAAACACCTAAGTTTATGGGGGACACCTGACTCAAACCACCACACCACCTAAGGTCATAAATACCTTTACAAGGAAAACACAAACTTTCTCTCTGATCACTTGGGAAATTCTAGCTGTGGATGAGTTTTTCCTTTGGCTGGGTGTGGTGGTTTGATTCAGGTGTCCCCCATAAACTTAGGTGTTTCGAATGCTAGGTTCCAGCTGATGAAGATTTGGGAATTAATGCTTCCCAGAGGCAGTGTATTGTTGGGGGTGGGCTTATGTGTGTTATAGCCAGTTTCCCCATGCCAGTGTTTGGCACACTCTCCTGTTGCTCTGGTCCACCTTATGTTGGCCAGGGGGTGATGTCCACCCTCTGCTCATGTCATCGTTTTCCCCTGCCATCGTGGAGCTTCCCCTCGAGCCTGTAAACCAAAATAACCCTCTTTTTCCCACAAGTTGCTCTTAGTTGGGAGATTTCTACCAGCAATGTGAACCTGACTGTAACACTGGGTCTGGGCTGGCTTGGCCCAGGCCCAGCAAGGAGGGGCTTGGACTAGGCTCTAGCCCAGCCCTTACTTTCCTCATGGGTTCTTTATCCCGTCCAGCTCTCCACATGGCAAGAGCTCCTAGAACTTACTTTTTTCTTTTCTTTCCATGCTTTTTCCACCAGCCCTCCATGTGGTGTCTCTAGCCATGTGGGTGACTTTCCTTGGCTCTACTTCCCTCAATAAATATAATAATTATGAAGCCAGGTGTGGTAGCACATACCTTTAATCCCAGCACTCTGGAGGCAGAGGTAAAAGGATCACCATGAGTTTAAGGCCACCCCGAGACTACATAGTGAATTCCAGGTCAACCTGGGCCAGAGTGAGATCTTACCTCAAAAAACCAAAGCAAACAAACAACAACAAATTATATATATATATATATATATATATATATATATATATATATATATATATATCCTTTTCAGTTTTCTTTTTTATTCAATTCTTTGATTAAAATTAAAAACAAACCTAGTTTTTGGGGTTCGAAGACTTTCCTGGACCCTCAATACCCCGTTACAGGTTGGGAAATGTGTAGAACAAGTTGTTTTATTAGTTTCAATCTGAAAATCTGAGACCAATGCAAAAATCTTTAAAGAATTATCAATAAGGTTAAAACAACACACAGATGGAAATTCTCTAGATCTCACATGATGTAATAACAACAATCAATAGCAGCTCTCTTGTTCCATGTAGTCAGCATTGGGAAGGTTTCCAGTCTTCTGTTTCCATCGCCTTATTTCATATGTTGATCTTGATGTCACCCTCTCTCAGTCCCTATTCCCCTCCATGTTCTTGTAACTAACCCCTCACCCTGCTCTAGAAGTAACCCCAGTCAACTCATTGGTTCACCAAAACTGGTTTTGATGTCTGTGCCTTATCTAGGACTTATGTTTGTGTCTCCCCAAGGAGGAAGTTTTACACAATAGCTTTGGTCCCAGAATTTTTTTTTTTTTCTCCCAGAATCTTTTTGAGGAGTTGAAGAGTGGTGATCAATTTTCCCTAACTACTTCCCCAGTGATGTGGGGCACAGTATGCCTAAGTGGAACCACAAGACTGTTCAATCTTATTGGAGAGGAAGCTTTGGAGTCTCTGCCTTTAAGGAGTTCAGTTTGAAATGGTCATTATATATTAGAAGACACAGACTACACCTTTGTAAAAAAATAAAATAAAAATAGGGCTGGAGACACCCGATGTAGTGGTGCACGCCTTTAATCGTAGCATTTAGGAGGCAGAAGTAGGAGGATTGTTGTGAGTTCAAGGCCACCCCGAGACTCCATAATGAATTCCAGGTCAGTCTGGGCTAGAGTGAAACCCTACCTTGAAAAACCAAAACAAACAAAAAACAATAACAATAAAAAAATGGACTAGAGAGATGGCTCAGTGGTTAAGCCATCTCTCCAGCCAAAGTGGTAAAGCCAAAGGACCTAGGTTTGATTCCCTAGTATCCATGTAAAGCCAGATGAACAAGGTGGTGCATATGTCTGGAGTTCATCTGCAGTGACTAGAGGTCCTGGACACCCATTCTCTCTCAAATAAAAAAATAGTTAAAATAAAAATGAAAAAGAAGACATAAGTTTTACAAAATTAAAAAATATATATAAAGTCTGGGCTGGAGAGATTGCTCAGTGGTTAAAGGCACTTGCTAGAAAAGCCTGATGGCTGGGGTTCAATTCCCCAGTATCCACATAAAGCCAGATGCAAAAAGTGGCGCATGCTTCTGGAGTTGGTTTACAGTGGCAGGAGATCCTGGTGTACCCATATTCTCTCTGTTCGAGGCCACCCTGAGACTGCATAGTGAATTCCAGGTCAGCCTGAACTAGAGTGAGACCCTACCTCAATAAAAAAAGAAAGAAAGAAAGAAAGAAAGAAAGAAAGAAAGAAAGAAAGAAAGAAAGAAAGAAAGAAAGAAGGAAAGAAAGAAAAAAATAATGTAAGGTCTAACGTCTAGCCAGGCCTGGTGGTGCATGCCTTTAGTCCCAGCACTCAGGAGACAAAACAAAGAAAAAAATATTAAATATATTTTAAAAACTCTGCTTCTTTTTGTTCTGTATGATTACTGCTGGCTGTTTAAGACCATGTAAAGGGCCAAAAATTAATCAGTTTTTCTTTTTACTATTGTCAGTTGAGGTTTTTTAGGAGTTACTCTTAAGGACTTAGAGTAGCCCTGTTTTCTTCTACATTGTTTTAAAATATTATTTATTTATTTCAGAGTGAAAGAGGCAGATAGATAGAAAAAATAGGCATGCCAGCGCTTCCAGCTGCAAACTCCAGATGCATGTGCCACCTTGTGCATCTGGCTGATGTGGGTCCTGGGGAATTGAACCTGGGTCCTTTGGCTTTGCTGGCAAATGCCTTAACTGCTAAGCCAGCTCTTCAGCCCCCTTTTCAGGGTTCTTTTATCAATTGCATCATTTGTGGGGCTAGATCAGCCTTACTGACCATGCGGCATCCCTCAGAAGCATTGAGGACAGTTTTCTCTGTGTTGACCTTCTCTTTGCAGAATGCACACTGGTTAGAGTCCCACCTCCGGGGTTTTCATGGCTTCTCTGATCAATAGGACAGGTGACTCATTAGAGTTACAAGACCCTTAGAGATGTGTTCCATCATATCCTGGGGGCTGGTTGATCTGGGGTCAACAAAATATATATTGTCTTTTAGCCTGCATATTTTCATTGGTTTTGAAGACCCACAAGTACAGATCTTTTTTTAAGTTTTAAAAAAATTTATTTATTTAGCCAGGTGTGGTAGCTCACGCCTTTAATCCCAGCACTCAGGAGGCAGAGGTGGGAGAATCACAGTGAGTTCAAGGCTGCCCTGAGACTACATAATGAGTTCTAGGTCAGCCTGGGCTAGTGTGAGACCCTACCTCGAAAAACAACAACAACAACACCAACACACACACACACACACACACACACACACACACATATTTGCATGCAGAGAGAGGCAGAGAGAAGAGAGACAGAGAATGGGTACACCAGGGCCTCTAGCAACTGCAAACAAACTCTAGATGCATGCACCACCTTGTGCATCTGGCTTTACTTGAGTACTAGCAAATCGAACCTGGGTCCTTAAGCTATGTGGGCAAGTGCCTTAATTGCTAAATCATGTCTCCATCCCTATTTATTTATTTTCTAATGTATTTTATTTACTTATTTGAGAGCAATGAAAGATGGGGAGAGAGAGAGAGAGAGAGAGAGAGAATGGGAACGCCAGGGCCTCCAGCTACTGCAAACGAAGTCTAGATGCATGCGCCCCCTTGTGCATCTGGCTTACGTGGGTCCTGGAGAATTGAACCTGGATCCTTTGACTTTGCAGGCAAACGCCTTAACTGCTAAGCCATCTCTTCAGCCCTATTTTTATTTATTGTTTTTCGAGGTAGGGTCCAGGCTGACCTGGAATTCACTATGTAGTCTCAGGGTGGCCTTGAATTTACAGCAATCCTCCTACCTTTGTTCCCCCTTCCCCAAGTGCTGGGATTAAAGGCATGGGCCAGCATACCTGGCTAATCTTTTATTTTAAACATTAATATATAATATATATATATATATATGTTACATATATATATGGTATATAATATATATATATATATATATATATATGTTATTTGCATGTGTGCATATATATAGGGGGCACACTAAGCTTTCCTATTGCAGTAAAGGAAGACCAGATGTTTGCTTGTGCCAGATTTTGCATCTGGTTTTATGTGGGTGTTGGGGAATTGAAACTGGGCCAAGAAGTTTTGCAAACAAGCTCCTTAACCCCTGAGCCATCTCCCTAGTCCCTGCTTGGCTCTTTTACACATTTATCTTGCCTACCTCACAAAATTTCCATTCACCAAGAGAAAACAGAGTTTCAATGACCATGAACACTGACCTATCTTGTAAACAAAAGTAGAAGAGACAATACACAGAGCCAAAAATCTTTGCGTGTTAACCTTACAATTGCACTTTTGTAAACTCTTTTTTTTTTTTTTTTTTGAGGTAGGGTCTCACTCTAGCTCAGGCTGACCTGGAATTCACTATGTAGTATCAGGGTAGCCTTGAACTCAAAGAGATCCCCCACTTCTACCTCCTGAATGCTGGGATTAAAGGTATGCGCTACGATGCCCAGGGTAAACTCTTTGTCTTAAATTTATTTATTTATTTGAGAAAGATAGAAAGAAAGAGGCAGATAAAGAGAGAGCATGGGTGCACCCGGGCTTCTAGCTACTCTAAATGAACTCCAAATGCATGCATCACCTTGTGCATTTGGTTTACATGGGTCCTGAGGAATCAAACCTGTGCTCTTTGGCTTTGCAGGCAAGCACCTTAACTGCTAAGCTATTTCTCCAGTCCAATAATTGCACTTTTGGATTAAAAAAAAAAATTGTGGAGCATGCAACTGGAGTTTGCAGTCATAAGAGGCCCCTGTGCACTCATTCTCTCTCTCCCTCTTTGCTAATAAATAAATACAATTGTTTTGCTGATTTCAAATTACTCAAATGGCTTTTCTCAGCTATTGTTTTACAGCAACTAGAAAAATGCTGAAATAACTGAACTGTAGACTTATTGCCTAACTTTTTTTTTTTTTCCCCCGAGGCAGAGTCTCGCTCTAGCTCAGGCTGACCTGCAATTCATTATGGAGTCTTAGGGTGGCCTCGAACTCTTGGAGATCTCCCTACCTCTGCTGAGATTAAGGGGTGTGCCACCACATCTGGCTTTGCCTAACACTTTGAGGCCCCGGGTTCAATATTCATCACTGTAAAACAACAACAACAACAAAAGGCTGGGGGCTGGAGAAATGGCTTAGCGGTTAAGGCACTTGCCTGCAAAGCCTAGTGACTGTGGTTCGATACTCCAGTACCCATGTAAAGCCTAATGCATAAAGTGGAGCGTGCATCTGAAGTTCTTTTGCAGTAACTAGAGGCCCTGGCGTGCCCATTTGTCCTTGTCTTGCTATGCCCAGTTCTCGGCCTCCACTCCAGAAACCACCAAGGAGAATCAAGAAGGCATGCAAAAGCAAGGAGCTTTATCACCAGCCCAGTGGATCTGTACAAGA
The DNA here is from genome assembly GCF_020740685.1 of Jaculus jaculus. Taxonomy (NCBI): domain Eukaryota; kingdom Metazoa; phylum Chordata; class Mammalia; order Rodentia; family Dipodidae; genus Jaculus; species Jaculus jaculus. Next base: position 41,535,186 of record NC_059113.1, on the reverse strand, counting down.
GTCCTGAGCAGCAGGGGGGGGGGGGGGGGGGGGGGGGGGGGGGGGGGGTCAGGGTTTTTATAGGGATTTGAACAAAGAAGTAGGGATAAGTAGGGGAATAGTTACATGATTGGTTGAATTAAGCAGTAACTGCACCTGTATTTTTCTGATAGGCTTAGGATGCTGGTGGGCAAAGCTTGTGGGCAGGGGTCTAGGGGAATTCCAAGCAGATTAGGTAACCTTTATTGAGATTGGCTATATGTATCAAAGACCTTTAAGCAAACTTGAGCAAACTTATCTATGACCACAGGAAGGCGAGGTGCAGACAGTTCATTCCCTTATCAGGAGACTGACCTTGCTGGGAAGCAGAAACTTAGGCCTATTGATGATTCTGAGGCTTATTATGGCTTCCTGAGTCCTTCAGTCTCACTCTGTCTCCCTCTGCTTACAAATAAATAAACACTATATTAAAATTTTCTTTATTATTTATTATTACTAAATGCTTGGTTTAACTGTTTATTAAACTATTTTATTTTTATTTTAGAAAGAGGCGGGGGAGGGGGGATGAATGGGCGAGTCAGCTCCAGCCTCTGCAAATGAACTCAGACGCTAAAAATATTTTTTTTAAAAGGGTGGGGTGAGCCGGGCGTGGGGGCGCACACTTTTAATTCCAGCACTCCGGGGGAGAAGGAGTGGAACCACCGTGAGTTCGAGGCCACCCTAAGACTACATAGTGAATTCCAGGTCAGCCTGGACCCTACCTCGAAAAACCAAAAAGAAAAAAATAAAATGGCTGGGCGTGGTGGAGGCAGGAGAATCGGAAGGTCAAGGTCATCCTTGGCTACTTAGGCGGTTTGGGGCCAGCCGGCTCAAACTCCAGGTGTCAGAGTCCTTTCTCCTTCAGAACACAGCGCCGAGGCCCCGCCCACACCGGGCGTGGCCGCTCCTGCGTGCGCACTTCCGGCCTCTGCTCGCGGCGCACAAGAATGACGTCTACAGCGCGCCAAGATTCGTAGAGGTCTGGAGCAGCGTGAGCCGCTTTCACGTGAGTGCAGTTCCAGCGTGCTGCCCCGAGTACCCCGGCTCCTCTCCTGGCTGAAGCCCCTTGAGCCCCCGCCTCAAGCCCCATCCGGGTAATTTCATTATCCCCAGCAGGCTGAGCGGGGTCCCGTGTGTGCGCGCGTCCGCTGTAGTCGGGCTCCCATTGGTCTGCTGGTGCGCGCGCCCTGCGCGATTCCACGTAGGTTTTCCCGCACGCTGCAGTAGCCTCTCCTTACCATCCCATGCGTTCAGAAAATCTGTTGACCACCTGCTTCGGGCCAGGCATGGCTGAGCAACATACTTGTTGTTGAGAATGCAGCCTTGACATAGAAAACCCTGTCCCTGTACTTCTGGAGCTTATTTTCACTGGGTGTGATAGATAAACATCTTTGTGCTTGTGCGCGCGCGTGTGTATGAGAGTCCTGTGTGCGCTCTTGTACGTGTGGAGGCCAAAGATTACAGGCAGCACATGCCTGTAATCTCAGCCCTCGGGAGTAGAGGCAGGAGGATAGAGTTCAAGGTCATCCTCAGCTACCACATTAGTTTTTTGAGGTCTCACTCTAGCCCAGGCTGACAAGGAATTCACTATGTAGTCCTGAGTACTGGGATTAAAGATGTGTACCACCACACCCACCCGGCAAGGGAGCCACGATCTTTATGCTAACTTGTGGCAAATAGGATATGGTTAGTTGTTCAATAGTGGAATCAGGTTGGCCAGGCTATAGCCTAGCACTTAGGAGCCAGAAGCAAGACAGGTCACCAGATCCAGGCCAACCTGGGCTCTATAGGAGCTCTATAGGAGGCTTTGTGTTATAAAGCAAACAACAGCACAGAAGCCATTGTATTAAAGTTAGTCCAGGTGAGTGATGTTATTGGCTTGGACTAGCGTGATATTGTAGACATGAAAAGGCTGTAGATTTAGGACATATTTGGAAATAGATTTGATAGATTGGGGGTGGAATGGCTGAAGGGAAAAATAAATTGAGTTTTGTGTGGGTTTTATTATTCATTTGTTTAGCTTAGTTTAGGGTTGTTTTCGTTTTGTTTTGTTTTGATTTTGGCTTTTCAAGGTAGGGTCTCATTGTTACCCAGACAGACCTGGAATTTACTATGTAGTCTCAAGCTGGCCTCGAACTCATGGCAATCCTCTACCTCTACCTCCCTAGTGCTGGGAGTAAAGGAGTGCATCACTATGCCCGGCTCATTTACTTGGTTTTAGAGATTGAACACAGGTTGCTGGGCGGGAGAGTTGGCTCAGCAGTTAAAAACATTTGCTGAGTAAAGAAAGCCTTTGGAGTTCATTTGCAGTGGTAAGAGGCCTGGTGTTTTCTCTCTCACTCTCTTTACAAATAGAGAGAAAGGAAGGAGGGAGGGAGGAAGGAAGAAAGAATTGGGCGTGGTGGCATATGCCTTTAATCCCAGCACTTGGGAGGCAGAGGTAGGAGGATCACCATGAGTTTGAGGTCACTCTGAGACTACATAGTAAATTCCAGGTCAGTCTGGGCTAGAGTGAAACCCTACCTCCAAAAAAAAAAAAAAACAAAAGGTGGGGGGGAAGGAGGGAAAGAATGGGGCATGGTGCCTCTACATGCTAAGCAGGTGCTTTACCACTGAGCTATAGCCTCAGCCCAGGGCCTGTGTTCTTGGTTTGCATATGTAACTGATTGGATAGTGGTGGAGATGAGGAAGACTAGGGGAACAATAACTCTGGAGAAATGGGAAATCAGAATTACTGTTTTGGGAGCCACTAGTACTGCAGTTAATGCCTAGTCACCAGCTCCCTTGCAGCTTATACAGGATACTCAGATACTCCATAAACTATTGGTCATGAGAGAATTTGACTAAACACATGCTGTAGTTTAAATTCCTTTGGATTTCTTCCTAGTTACTTTGTTTTTCTAAATGTTCTGTTATCCTCATGTGTCTGCTGCCCCTGAAACATGAAATCAGTTCCACAGATGGGCTTCTATTTTTTTAGGAACCCAAGCCATCTTTTCAGGAAGGACACTTGCAAGATGGCCCCGGTCCTTCACTTTTATGTCCGTCCCTCTGGGCACGAGGGAGCTGCCTCTAAGCATCTTCGGAAACTGCAAGAGAAGCTGCCAAAGCTACAGAGTATGGAGACTGAGCTGTGCTATAACGTGGATTGGACAGGTTTATTTTATTTTTATTTATTTTTTTAGAGAGACACAGAAATGGGGGCGGGGAGAGCGTGAGCAAGTGTGCACACACACAAGGGCCTCCAGCCACTGCAAGATAGGTGCACCCCCTTGTACATCTGGCTTAGGTAGGTCCTGGGGAATTGAACCGGGATCCTTTGGCTTTGCAGACAAACGTCTTAACCGCTAAGCCGTCTTTCCAGCCCCAGTATATGGGTTTTTGAGAGTCTCATGTAGTCTGGGCTAGCCTCAAACTTGCTGTGTGGCCAAGGATGGCATTACAATGGATCCCCTGCTTCCACCTCCCAAATGGCTCCAGGTGGCAGATTCTTTAAGGAGGTAACCTGGCGCCAGGCATGTGTCTTGAAGTGTTCTTGTCTTGTCTGTGCAGCTGAGACCCTCCCAAGTGCTGAGGACATGAAGAAGCTGATGTGGCTCTTTGGCTGCCCCTTGGTGCAGGGTGATGTTGCTCAGAAGTCTTGGCTCCTTCCTGGCTCCAGTGACCTGCTACTGGAGGTTGGGCCCAGGTACATGTCTCCTGAAGCAGCTTGATTTTGTTTGTTTTAAGGTAGGGTCTCACTCCAGATTAAATTCAAAGTGCTGTGATCAAAAGTGTGTACCACCACACCTGGTGAAGACACAACTCTTTTTTTTCTTTTTTAGGCTTTCATTTAAAAAAAAAATTATTGACAACTCCCATTATTGTAAACAATATCCCATGTTAATTCTCTCCCTCCCCCCACTTTCCCCTTTGAAACTCCACTCTCCATCATATCCCCTCCCCCTCTCAATCAGTCTCTCTTTCATTTTGATGGCATGATCTTTTCCTTCTGTTATGATGATCTTGAAGATACAACTCTTCATGCTTATTGCCCTCACCTTTGGTCCATCCTACTATCCACCTGTGAAGCTACTCACAGACTTGCTTCTTGTGGGCAAATGCCTTTGAAGATTGAACTGGCTCCCATGTGTATTCTAGAAATTTTGAAAAGTTGAAAGGACAAGTACAGTATTTTTTTTTTTTTTTTTTAATGAGAGAGAACTAGGTTCATCGGGGCCTTGTAGGTACTGGGGAATCGAATGTGTGCCGGAGGCTTTGTAAGCAAGCTCCTACCACTGAACTATTCCAGGTTTTCTGTTTTGTGTTTGTTTTGGCAGTGCTAGGGATTAGGCCTACAGGTGTGTTTGCCTGTGGTAGCCAGAATAAAGTCTGGTGCCCTGCTCCCTTCTTTCTTCTTCTTTCTCCTTCCTTCCTCTTCCTTCTTTGTTCTTCTTCTTCTTTTTTTTTTTTTTTTTCCCGAGGTAGGGTCTCTAGTTCAGGCTGACCTGGAATTCACTCTGTAGTCTCAGGGTAGCCTAGAACTCACAGTGATCCTTCTACCAAGTGCTAGGATTAAAGGTGTGCACCACCACACCTAGCTTCTTATTATTATTGACAACTTCCATAATAATAGACAATAAACCATGATAATTCCCTCCCCCCTTCACTTTTCCCTTCTCAACCCCACACTCCCCATCATATCCCCTGCCACCTTTCAATCAGTCTCTCTTTTATTTTGATGTCATGATCTTTTCTTCCTGTTATGATGGTCCTGTGTAGGTAACGTAGGCACTGTGAGGTCATGGATATCCAGGCCATTTTGTGTCTGGAGGAGCACGTTGTAAGGAATGTTACCCCTTCCTTTGGGTCTTATATTCTTTCTGCCACCTCTTCCACAATGGACCATGAGCCTTGGAAGGTGTGATAGAGATGTTTCATTGCTTCTGCTCCATTATTCTTTATTTTATTTATTTATTTGAAAGTGACAGAGAAAGAGGCAGAGAGAGAGAATGGGCATGCAAACGAACTCCAGATGCATGCGCCCCCTTGTGCATCTGTCTAACATGGGTCCTGAGGTATTGAGCCTTGAACCGGGGTCCTTAGACTTCACAGGCAAGCACTTAACCCCTAAGCCATCTCTCCAGCCTTGCTCCATTATTCTTATACCTGTTCTTGTTTGAGTCTTTTACTGATTCCAGAGGTTGCCATGTTTTTTGTTTTTGTTTTTGTTTTTCAAGGTAGGGTTTTGCTGTAGCCCGGGCTGACTTGTAACTTACTATGTAGTTTCAGGGTGGCCTTGAACTCAAGGCAGTCCTCCTACCTCTACGTCCCAAGTGCTGGGATTAAAGGCATGTGCCACTATGCCAGCTTTATTTTATTTTTTTACAGTTTTTATTTTTTTATGAGTGCTAATAATTCCTTGGCCTCTGTTCCCTTAAGGGACTGGGGTTTCATGTGCACATGGCCATGGCCAGCTGTTTAATGTGAGTTCTAGAAATACAGGCTCAGGTGGTCTCAGTCCCTCATGCTCATATAGGAAGCATACTTTTAAAAAATACTGTATTATTCATTTGAGAGTGTGTGAGATGGAGGGGGGGAAGGAGGGAGGGAGGGAGAGGGAGAGAGGGGAAAGAAAGGATGGGCAGACCAGGGTCTCTGTCCACTGCAAATGAACCCCAAACACAAGCATCGCCTTGTGCACCTGTTTACGTGGGTACTGGGGAATTGAAGTCAAGTCCTTCTTAGGCTTTGTAGGCATGTGCCTTAACTACTGAACCATCTCTCCAGCCCAAAGGAACATACTTTAACCACTGAGTGGTCTCTCCAGCTCCAATTGAGCATCTTATCTATTTATTTGTAATTTTACTTATTTGCTTGCAAACAGTTGTAAAGAATGGGCACTCCAGGGCCACTGCAAATGAACTCTAGATGCATGTACAACTTTGTGTATCTGGCTTTATGTGGGTACTAGGGAATTGAACCTAGACCAGAATGTTTTGCAAGCAAGTGCCTGAAACTACTGAGTCATCTTCTTAGCCTTGATTGTATAACATTTTATTTTATTTTTAAAATTTTTTAATTTTTTATTCATTTTTTATTGACAACTTCCATAATTGTAAACAATATCCATGGTAATTCCCTCCCTCCCCCCACTTTCCCCTTTGAAATTCCACTCTCCATCATATCCCCTCCCCTCTCAATCAGTTTCTCCTTTATTTTGATGTCATGATCTTTTCTTCCAATTATGATGGTCTTGTGTAGGCAGTATCAGGCTCTGTGAGGTCATGGATATCCAGGCCATTTTGTGTCTGGAGGAGCACATTGTAAGAAGTTCTTCCCTTCCTTTGACTCCAGACACATGCACCACCTTGTGTATCTGGCTTATGTGGGACCTGGTGAATTGAACCTGGGTCTTTGGGTTTCAAGTGCCAAGGGCAAGTGCATTAACAGCTAACCCATCTCTCCTGCTCCCCCCCACCTTTTTTTTTAAGATAGGGTCTCACTCTAGTCCAGGTTGACCTGGCACTCATTCTGTAGTCCCAGGCTGGCCTTGAACTCACAGTGATCCTCCTACCTCTGCCTCTCAAATGCTAGGATTAAAGGTGCATGCTACCATGCCCAACTTGGGTAACTTAAAAGCAGGTTTCTTGGTGCCCAGTCTGAGGTTGGAGGCCAGTGGTAAAGGGGTAATGGTGGTAGAGTTGTTTGGACAATAATGGGCAAGAGCCACCTTCCCGGCTGATACTTGCTGAGGCCCTCACGTCTTAACCAGCTGACCTTCTCCTCAGGCTGAACTTCTCCACCCCAGCATCCACCAACATCGTTTCCGTGTGCCAGGCTGCTGGTCTGAAGGCTGTGGATCGAGTGGAGACTACCCGGCGGTACCGGCTCTCGGTGAGGCAAGGGCCATTATGGTGTGGAGTAAAGAATGGATGGATCAGAATATAGACCTAAATCCTAGGGAAGTTGTGAGAAAAGTTGGGGAAAGCTCCTGGCCTTCGAACTACCCTGTATGGTTGGTTACACAAGTTATTTGCTATCTAAAGGTAGTACTTGGTTAAGTAGTGAATGGGGTGGAAATTTTCAGCCTGTGCTCTCCATACTAACCTGTGTATCTTGGCATGGACTCATGACTAGCAGAGAAATCTTTATTTGTTTATTTTTTCTTACTTTTAGAGAGAGAAAGAGCATTGGTGTGTCAGGGCCTCAGCCACTGCAGTCAAACTCCAGACACTTGTGCCACTTGGTGGGCATATGCGACCTTGCACTTACCTCCCCTTTGTGCATCTGGCTTATGTGGGATCTGTGGAGTTGAACATAGGTCTTTAGGCTTCTCAGGCAAGTGCCTCAACTTCTAAGCCATCTCTCTAGCCCTGCTTTTTATTTTTTGTTTTTATTTTTAAAAAATATTTATTTATTTTAATTTATTTGAGAGAGAGAAAAAGAATGGCAGAGAATGGGCGTGCCAGGGCCTCCAGCTGCTGCATATGAACTCCAGACACATGTACCACATTGTGCATCTGGCTTATATGGGTCCTGGGGAATTGAATTTGGGTTTTTAGCCTTCACAGGCAAGCACCTTAACCACCAAGCCATATCTCTAGCAGTGTTATGTATTTATTTATTGAGGTAGCATTTCACTCTAGCTTAGGCTGACCTGGGATTCCCTATGTAGTCTCAAGGTGGCCTTGAACTCATGGCAGTCCTCCTATCTCTGCCTCCTGAGTGCTGGGATGCACTACCATGCCTTGCTCTTTTTTTTTTTTTTTTTTTGGTAGTTTATTCAAGTTGTTGTTCAGTGGTAGTTCTGATACATACAAGGCCCTGGACTTGACTCCTAAAACTTGGGAAGAGGAACAGAGTTGTTATATGTGACAGCAGGCTAAGCAGCGTAGAGTGCTAGGGCTGGGTTCTTTCTCTGTTTTCAACTCATCATTCTTTGTCTTCTGTGTGTGTCTTACTGCTAGTTTACCCACCATCCTTCGGCTGAGATGGAGACCATTGCTCTGGCTGTTCTGCATGACCGGATGACAGAGCAGCACTTCCCTTACCCTATCAAGAACTTCTCCCCTCAGAGCATCCCAGCTCCCCTCAGTGGCACCATCAATGTCCTAGCTGAGGGTCGATCTGCCCTGGAGAAGGCCAACCATGAGCTAGGTGAGCAGACGTCCCTGGGAAAAGAATGGAAGGACCCAACATTGGGCCATCTGGGATGCTGAGACCTGGAATATGGCAGCCTGGAGCAGACTGTCAGCTTTGTAAGGGTTTGTCTCCCAGGTCTGGCTCTAGATTCCTGGGATCTGGACTTCTACACCAAGCGCTTCCAGGAGCTGCAGCGGAACCCCAGCACTGTGGAGGCCTTTGACTTGGCTCAGTCTAATAGGTGAGGAGTAATGAGGTCATCCTGCTTCTTAGCCCATGAAGGTTAGAAGGGAAGCCCATAGGGACTCACCTTCAGTGCTCTCCTTTGCTGTAGGGGCATCCCTGAATCAATCTGTTTGAAGGCCTGGCTCCTCCACCCATCTAGGAGTCTACCACAGATCTTGATTTTCTTTTCACTTTCACTCTGGATAATCCACAATGCTAGAATGCTTGATGATTCTGACTTTCTGCAGTGTACTTTGACATCTACTCCAAGTATGAGTTGATTATGACTACTGTTGAGATGGTCTGGCCCTGAGGAATGATTCATGTTTCTGTACTGCCTTGCCCTCAGCGAGCACAGCCGACACTGGTTCTTCAAGGGCCAGCTCCATGTGGACGGGAAGAAGCTGACTCAATCTCTGTTTGAGTCCATCATGAGCACCCAGGCGTCCTCAAACCCTAATAATGTCCTCAAGTTCTGCGACAACAGCAGGTTGACTGTGCCCTGGGCTGGGGAGGACCAGGCCCTGGTTGGGTTGGCACAGCTCTTAGGGAATAAAAGAAGGTCTAGAATGACTATGTCCATAGTGCAATCCAGGGGAAGGAAGTCCGATTCCTACGGCCTGAGGACCCTGCACGACCAAGCTGCTTCCGGCAACAGCAGGGGCTGAGACATGTTGTCTTCACTGCAGAGACACACAACTTCCCCACTGGTGAGATTAGAAGGGAATTAAACCCTTTGGGTTGAGCTGGGGAAATGGGGAAACTGGTTATCTTGTTTTAAAATATTTTTTATGTATTTATTTATGAGAGAGAGGGAGAGAGTGAGAATGGGTACGCCAGGACCTCTAGCCACTGCGTATGAACTCCAGACACATGTGCCACTTTGTACATCTGGATTTACATGGATACTGGAGAATAGAACCCAGGTCCTTAGACTTTGCAGGCAAGCATTTTAACTGCTGAGTCATCTCTCCAGCCTGCTGCTTGTCTTTATTTCCATGGGGGCTTTCTGTGGCATCCATAACTCCTCTTTCTCTTTGCAGGAGTGGCCCCTTTCAGCGGTGCGACTACAGGCACAGGAGGTCGCATCAGAGACGTCCAGTGCACAGGCCGCGGAGCCCATGTGGTGGCTGGCACTGCCGGCTACTGCTTTGGAAATCTGCTCATCCCAGGTTCTGTCTCCTTCCCCTCTGCCATTCTTCCCCATCCAGATTTTTAGCCCTGGCAGGCACCAAACACTGAAATCTCTTGGGTCATCTTGAGAGGGAAGTGTTTTTGCTGACCATGATCACAAACAGTAGAGGTGGGAAAAGAGGGAGAGATGGAGGCTACCAGACAGGCTTTGGAGATCTACTGTCTTCTTTAGAAACTAGTATCTACTCAGCCAGAAGACATGTGGTAGGACTCTTATAATTAGCATTTGCTTCCAAAATCTTGTTTCTTAGAAAACCTTCATTGTGATCCTAGAGCTCGGGTGTAGTGAAATGGTAGAGTTCTTGCTTAGTTCTGGGATTGATTGCTAATACTTCCAAAAGATAAATAAAATAAACTAAATAAACATAAAACGTCTGATTCTGGGCTGGAAAGATGGCTCAGTGGTCAAGGTGCTTGCTTGCAAAGCCTAACAATTGGGTTTGATTCTCCAGTACCCACTTAAGCCAAATGCACAAAGTGGTGCTGTGGCAGGAAGCCCTGGTGTGCCCATACTTATTCCCTCTGTTGGCTTCTTTCTCTCTGCCTCTCAGATGAAAAATGAATAAAATACCAAAAGAAATTTATTTTTAAAGTCTGATTCTGAGACGAGGAAATGCTAGTGTGGAGGTGGAAAGCAATTTAGTATTAAACTTCAGGTTCTACCCTACCCTGCAGTGGAGTGCTCTGCTCACACAGCCATTGTGTGTGAAGGTGGTCCTTCAGTGACTTAAACTCTTCCCTAAAGATGCATACTTGGTTTCAACACCCCCCACCTTTCCATTACTGAGGATGAAACCCAAGGCCTTGTGCATGCAAGGCAAGCACTAGACCACTGACCTTCATCCCCAGACCTTTGCATTTTTTTTTAAATTATTTATTTATTTGTTTGAAAGAGGCAGATAGAAACAGAATGGGTGTGCCAGGGCCTCTAGCTGCTGCAAATGAACTCCAGATGCATGCACCACTTTGTGCATCTGGCTTATGTGGGAACTGGGAAATGAATCAAACTCTGGTTTTTAGCCTTTTCAGGCAACTGCTTTAACCACTAAGCCATCTCTCCAGCCTCTTGCATTCTATCTTTATAGTCCATTTAACTTTATCCTTCCATTTCAGGTTACAGTCTGCCCTGGGAAGATCCAAGCTTCCAGTACCCTGGGAACTTTGCCCTGCCCCTGGAGGTAGCCATTGAGGCCAGTAATGGAGCATCTGACTATGGCAACAAGTTTGGAGAACCAGTACTGGCGGGTGAGGGTGGGCATATGGAAAGATAACAGACAGCTACTCAGAGAGGCTGGTGGGGGTAGTATGTAATCCAGGACCGTATGATTGCGCAGGTATTAGTAGACTTACTCCTTTTTTCTACTGGATGTACATACCAGGATTTGCCCGATCCTTGGGTATCAAGCTCCCAGATGGCCAAAGGCGTGAGTGGATCAAGCCCATCATGTTTAGTGGGGGCATTGGATCCATGGAAGCCAAGCATGTGGGCAAGGAGCCCCCAGAGCCAGGTAAGAGCCACCTTTCTCTGGATCCAACCAACTTTCTTTCATGGGGAGGGAATTGTGAAGATATTCTAAGAGTTACTTTAGACTCTGCTGGCTCTCTTCTCTTCTTCCCAATACAGGTTGTCAAGGCAAGACAGAGCTTTCTGTTAGTGAGGCAGTCTCTTTTGTTGCCTGTCTCTTCCCCAGTATACTTGTACGTGACAGGAACCATCACCCCTGCCCCTGTGCTTGTGGAAGAAACCTTGCTAAGTCATCACAGCCAATGTTTATTCAGTACCTGCTTTTTGCCAGTGACTTTTCTTTGCTAGCTCGGTTCAGTTGAGCAATCACGTATTGCGTACCTGTTATGTGCTGGGCACTGTGCTAACAGCTGTGGCAGAATCAAGATGAAAGTCCAGATTCCCTTGAGTAACCAGGTGATGCAGTCACATTGAAAAAGACAGGGTAGAGAATGTAGCTTGGTTGATAGGATGCTTGCCTAGCATTCACAAGGCCCTGGGTTCCATCCCCATCACCACATAAATGACATGGTGGTACACACTTACAAAATCCGAGCAGTTGGAGGTGAAGGCAAGAGGGCATCTCTACCTACATAGTGATTTTGAGGCTAACCTGGGCTACATGACAACCTGCTTCCAAAAAGTAAAACCAGAGCTGGAGAGATGACTTAGTGATTAAAGTCTGGAAAGCCTTATGACCCAGGTTTGCCTCCCCAGTACCCACGTAAGCCAGCTGCACAAGGAGGTGCGTGCGTCTGAAGTTATTTGCAGAGGCTGGAGGCCCCAGCATACTCATTCTCTCTCTTTCTCTTTTTGGTTTCTTGGGGTAGGATCTCTCTCGGGTCCAGGCTGACCTGGAATTCACTATGTAGTCTCAGAATGGTCTTAAACTTACAGCGATCCTCCTACCTCTGCCTCCTGAGTGCTGGGATTAGTGTGTGCAACCATACCTGGCTTAAATAAACTATTTTTAAAAACCCCAAAATTGGGCTGGAGAGATGGCTTAGTGGCTAAGCACTTGCCTGTGAAGCTTAGGACCCCGGTTCTAAGCTTGATTCCCCAGGACCCACATTAGCCAGATGCACAAGGGGGTGCATGCCTCTGGAGTTCGTTTGCAGTGGCTGGAGGCCCTGGTGTGCCCATCCTCTCCCTCTCACTCTGCCTTTTTCTCTCTCTCTGTCACTCTCAAATAAATAAAAGTTAAAGAAAAAAAAAAAAAAATAGCCAGGCTTGCTGGCACATGCCTTTAATCCCAGCACTGGGAAGACAGAGGTAGGAGTATTAGCCTGAGTCTGAGGCCACCCTGAGACTATATAGTGAATTCTAGGTCAACCTAGGCTAGAGTGAGACCCTGCCTCGAAAAACTATTTAAATATATGTGTGTATTCTTTTTTCAAAAGGCAGGGAAGGTTAGGTAGTGAAACTCCCTTGGCTATAGACCCTAGCTACTATTAGTTACTTTTAGATCCTATCAGAGGTGTTTACTTTATATACACACATGTCTATTTGCTCCCCTCTGCTTATTATCACATTTCCTTAAGACAAGGTCTCGGGCTGGAGAAATGGCTTAGCAGTTAAGTGCTTGCCTGTGAAGCCTAAGGACCCTGATTCGAGGCTCCATTCCCCAGCCCAGGACCCACGTTAGCCAGATGCACAAGGGGGCACACGCGTCTGGAGTTCGTTTGCAGTGGCTAGAAGCCCTGGCGCGCCCATTCTCTCGCTCTCTGCCTCTTTCTCTCTCTGTCGCTCTCAAATAAACAAAAATAAACAGAAAAAAAAATTAAAAAAAAAAAAAAAGACAAGGTCTCTTCTGTAGTATTGACTGTCCTGGATCTCAGTTCTTTTGCTTCTGCTTCCCAAGTGCTGTGGTATAGGCATGAGCCCTGTGCCCAGCTCCTGTGATGCATTTGAATTTCATTTTTGTATCTTGTGTGAAGTAGGGTCCTACTTCATTCTTTCACTTGTGGTTATTCAGTTGTTTTAGCACTACTCTGGAAGGCTTATTCTTGGTTAGATCGTCTTGACACTCATCAGAAATCAGTTGAAGAGCCAGACCTTTAGTCCCAGCACTCGATAGGAGGATTACCATGAGTTCCAGACCAGCCTCAGCTAGAGTGAGACTAGCTGTTGAAAAAAACTCAAAAACAGGGCTGTAGTGATAGCTTAGCCATTAAAGCGCTTGCCTGCCAAGCCTAAGGACCCTGGTTCAGTTCCCCAGTACCCACATTAGCCAGATGCTTGAGGAGGCACTTGTGGATGGAGTTCATTTGCAGTGGCTGAAAGCCCTGGCATGCTAATTCTTTCTTTGTCTCCCCCTCCTTCCCTCTCTCTCTCTCTCTCTCTCTCTCAAATAAATAATAAATAAAATGTTTTTTTAAAAAACCATAAACAACAACAACAACAAATCTGTTGGAGACAGGCATGGTGGTACTTATCTTTAATTCTAGCTCTCAGGAAGTAAGAGGATCACTGTGATTTTAAGGCTGGCCTGGGCTAAAGTAAGACTGCCTGGTTGGAGAAGAGAGAAAGGGAAGAAGGGAGGGAAGGAGAGCAAGTCAGTTGGCAGGGACTGGAGGTGTGACTCAGTGGTAAAGGCTTGCCTGGAGCACTAGGAGGAAAAATCAATTGGCAGCTGAGCATGGTGGTGGACATACATGATTCTAGCACTTGGAAGGCTGAGGTAGGAAAGACTCTACAAAAAATAAAAATAGAAGGCGGGAAGGATGGCTTAGCTGCTAAGGCACATGCCTGTGAAGCTAAGGACCCAGGTTTGATTCTCCAGGTCCCGTATAAGCCAGATGAACATGGCGCAAGTGTCTGGAGTTCATTTGCAGTGGATAGAGGCCCTGGTGCACCCATTCTCACTCTGTCTACCCCTGTCCCTCTGTCTAATAAATAAATAAAAACAAATCTTTAAGAAAAAAATGGAGTATGAGGATAGAAAGATCATTTAGCAGGGCAGAAGGTGTATATTAGTGGTAAGACACCTGCCTGGTATGTGTACGCCCCTCTCCCCGTCACACACACACACACAGTCAGCTGTCTATAAACGTGACTTTATCTCTGGACCAACAGTTCTATTCAGTTGATTTATGCTTGTCCTTAATGCTAGGATTGTACTTTCTTGATTGTTGAAGCATTGTAGAAAGTTCTGCAGCAAGTATGGCTGAGGAAGAGCACTTGTCTGGTATTCACTAGGCCCTGGGCTTAAAACCTAACACCACAAATAGATGCAGAAAGTGGTCTTCCATTTTGTTCCCATTCAGAACTCCCCCCCCCCCCCCCCAGGTAGGGTCTCACTGTAGCCAGGCTGACCTGGAACTCACTTTGTAGCCCCAGACTGGCCTTGAACTCATAGGGATCCTCCTACCTCTTCCTCCTGAATGCTGGGATGAAAGTTGTGTGCCACCATGCCTGACTTTCAAGATTTTTTTTTAAAAATTACTATTTATATGCAAACAAAGACACAGGGAGAGAATGGGCATGCTAGGACCTATTGCCATTGGTAACAGACTCCAGATGCATGTGCTACCTTGTGCACTTGGCTTTATGTGGGTACTGGGGAACTGAACCTGGGCCATCAGGCTTTGCAAGCAAGTGCCTTAACTGCTGAGCCATCTCTTCAGCCTCTCAAGATTCTTTTGAATGTACTAAGTCTCACAGTTTCACATGAATTTTGGAATGAAGTTGTCAACATGTCTAAAAGGTAGCAAAGATTTTGATAGGTATTATATTGAATCTGCAGATGAATTTGGGGGGAAAATGATTTTTTTGTTTGGGGCTTTTTCTCTTTTTTTCAAGGTAGGGTTTCACTCTAGCCCAGGCTGACCTGGAATTTATTATATAGTCTCAGGGTACCTCGAACTCACGCTGATCCTTTTACCTCTGTCTCCATAGTGCTGGAATTAAAGACGTGTGTCACTATACCCAACATTTTTTTTTTTTTTTTCAAAGTAGGGTCTTTCTCTGGCCCAGGGTAACCTGGAATTTACTCTGTAGTTCTAGACTGGCCTCAGACTCACAGCAATTCTCCTACCTTTGTATCCAGAGTGCTGGGATTAAAAGTATACACCACCACGTCCAGCCCAATTTGGGAAATAATATTACCACTTTAATGGTATTAAGTTTTTCATTCTATGAATAAATATGGAAATATGGAATTCTTTTCCATTTGTTTAAGTTTTCTAAGGTGTTAGAGGTTTTAGTATGTAAGTATGCAGTAAATATTTTATTGCTTCTGATACTAAGATAAATGGGTAAACATAGGCACTTTGCCTTCTCTGTATTGTATTTTGAGGTCATTTCATATTAATGAAGTTATTACTTCATTAATACAATTCTCTTTTTTGGTAGCTTAGTGTCTCAACATTCAGACATACCATAAGTTATTTAAGCAGTTCTATTAGCCTTAGATCACTTCTGGTGTTTGTTAATACAAATTATTCTGTAGTGTTTAGTCTTATAATAGGTGATTTTGTAATTGTAATTTTGATAAGATCACATTGTCCTTGGTAAAGGTTGTCCAGTTGTTCCTCCTTCTGCCCAGTGGAGTTCTCCTAATGTCAGTTCCTTCCATCCTCACCCTGCCTTATTTTACTGGCTTCTTGTGGCTTCTCTGGGTTTAGATTCTATTCTCCTTCCTCACAGGCATGGAGGTTGTAAAGGTTGGGGGTCCTGTCTACAGAATTGGAGTTGGGGGTGGAGCTGCTTCGTCAGTGCAGGTGAGTGAAAATTGGAAGCTGACTGCTCTCACTAGGCCCTCGTGGGGCTGGGGTGGGGTGAAGGCCTCCCAGCTTCCCTGAGCCCAGCAGGGCTTTATGTTCTCCAGGTGCAGGGAGACAACACCAGTGACTTAGACTTTGGGGCTGTGCAACGGGGAGATCCAGAGATGGAGCAGAAGATGAACCGTGTGATCCGGGCTTGTGTGGAAGCCCCAGAAGGAAACCCCATCTGCAGCCTCCATGACCAGGGTGCAGGTGGCAATGGTGAGGAAAGCAGTTAGGACAAGGGTCTGCCTGGTCTCCTGCCAGGTTTGGTCTAGGGAGGGCCAACTACCCATATCTGGGTCCTCTTCTCCTTACCCTCTGCATGCTGGCCAGGCTCGGGGTGAAGGTGGTGGAACCTGTGGCCATGGGATGGTGGATAAGAAGGGTGCAGGAGAATTAGATGACCCTCTGGAGATCAGGGGTTACCCTTTGTTCTGGAATGGGACCATGAGCAGGTTGTCACCTTCCTGCTCTTCTGTCACCAGGCAATGTCCTGAAGGAGCTGAGTGACCCAGCTGGAGCCATCATTTATACCAGCCGCTTTCAGGTCTGTGGGTCTCATCCCCTGCATCTAGCTATCCCATTTCCAGTGGACCTCTCCTTGACTTTCCCCTATTCCCATCAACCGTGTGAGGTGAGGTCATGCCCACTGACCCTTCTCTTTCCTCTGCTTCGGCTGTGCAGTTGGGTGACCCAACCCTGAATGCCCTAGAAATCTGGGGGGCTGAGTACCAGGAGTCAAATGCACTTCTGCTGAGGCCCCCCCACCGAGACTTCCTGAGTCGTGTCAGTGCCCGGGAACGCTGCCCAGCTTGCTTTGTGGGCACTATTACTGGAGACAAGAAGGTGAGTAGGCCCCAGATATCGGGAGCAGACTTTGTAAACAGGCTCAAGCTGCCTGGGCTAGAGGGAGAGCTAGCAAGGCAGTAACAGGAGAAGGGATGGGAGGTGGGCACAGTGTGGGAACAGTAGAGGGTTAGAGAGGAGGAGGGAGAAATTCCAGAGGAAGCTGCATGGGATGGGAGCATTTTGGTCATGGTCTCTGGGTACATTCCTTGCTGGTGTTCAAAGTCACACTCTTTCCGGGGTATGTCCCTGGGTCCACAGATAGTGCTGGTGGATGATCGTGAGTGTGCTGTGGGAGAAAATGGCCTGGGAGATGTACCCCCAACCCCAGTGGACCTAGAGCTTGACTGGGTTCTGGGAAAGATGCCTCAGAAGGTATGTGGGCTGAGGCTTGGGAGTACCTTTTCCTGTGGCCTTCTCATTCCCCATGTCTGTGATTTTCACCTGTGTGTGCCCCCCCCCCCACCTGCTCCTACTTCATACTCTTCTGTTGCAGGAGTTCTTCCTCCAGAGGGATCCCCCAGTGCTGAAGCCTCTAGCTTTGCCCCCAGGGCTGAGCGTGCGTCAGGCTCTGGAGCGGGTTCTAAGGCTTCCTGCTGTGGCCAGCAAGCGCTACCTCACCAACAAGGTGCACCCCTACATGGTCCCTCTGCATCCTTCATTTTCTCTGATCCCTATACCCCTGCCCTTAGGACCGCATTGAGGTGGTTCCTTGGCCTTGGGAGCAAAGACACAGGGGAGCAGGACATAACTGGTCTGGTCTTCCTGCTCTCCACCCTGCATGTCCTTGTGTGCAATTTCATTGAAAGCTAGGCCTCCCATCTTCCTCTGGTAAGAATAGATCATATGATCTCCCTGACCTCTGCCCTCTTGACAGTCTCATCTGGCTCCATAGGTGGACCGCTCTGTGAGTGGCCTCGTGGCCCAACAGCAGTGTGTTGGGCCTCTGCAGACTCCTTTGGCTGATGTAGCTGTTGTGGCACTGAGTCACCAGGAACTTACAGGAGCTGCCACAGCCCTAGGAGAGCAGCCAGTTAAGAGCCTGCTGGATCCTAAGGTTGCTGCCCGGCTGGCTGTGGCAGAAGCCCTTACCAACCTGGTATTTGCTCTCGTCACTGATCTCCGGGTGAGTAACCCTATGGCTTTGCCTTGGAACCTTAGGCCTCTAGGGACACTTCTGTATCCATCACTTAATCTTCCACTTTCCCTTCATTCTGTGCGCATAAGCTTAGGGGCCCTTTCTCCTCCCTTCTAATGCCTTGTCCCTACTGCTTCCAGGATGTGAAATGCAGTGGGAACTGGATGTGGGCTGCCAAGCTCCCGGGGGAAGGTGCAGCTCTGGCTGATGCCTGTGAGGCTATGGTGGCAGTGATGGCAGCCCTGGGTGTGGCAGTGGATGGTGGCAAGGACTCCCTTAGCATGGCTGCCCGGGTGGGCACTGAGACCGTGCGTGCTCCTGGTAAGGCTGGGGCCCTTAGCGGAGGGAAGAAGGACTTTTCAGTCCGAGTTGGTGCCTTACTTAGTTTTACTCCTCCTTGCTCTGCAGGGTCCCTGGTCATTTCAGCCTATGCTGTCTGTCCAGACATCATGGCCACTGTAACCCCAGACCTCAAACTTCCTGGTGGGAGAGGTATGGCTTCATCCCCCTCCCTACTGTTTGTGTATTCTCTGCTTGGTCCTCAGTTTGAGGTCTGCTTTATAAATCCTGGGCTCCCTCATCTCAGCCCTGGGTTCTGTTGCTATTTAGGACTGGCAGGTGGCGGTGTCTCATTGCATGCTGGGAATGGCAGCTGGGAGCATTTCAGGGGTGGGGCTGAGCTGCATTCTTCCCTCACTTCTTCCCTCTCTATTTCCCAGGCTGTCTGATCTATGTGCCCCTGAGCCCTGGGCAGCACCGGTTGGGGGGCACAGCTCTGGCCCAGTGCTTCTCCCAGCTTGGGAAACAGCCTCCTGACCTGGACCATCCTGAGAACTTGGTGCGTGCCTTCCACATAACCCAGGGACTGCTAAAAGGTGAGTAGAGGGCTGGAGAGATGGCTTAGCAGTTAAGTGCTTGCCTGTGAAGCCTAAGGACCCCCGTTCAAGGCTCAATTCCCCAGGACCCACGTTAGCCAGATGCACAAGGGGGCGCACACATCTGGAGTTTATTTACAGTGGCTGGAGGCCCTGGTGTGCCCATTCTCTCTTCTCTCTCTCTCTGCCTCTGTCTCTGTCTGTTGCTTTCAAATAAATAAATAAAAATAAACAAAAAAATTTTTTTTTTAAAAAGGTGAGTGGAATCCTGGCCTGTGTGATGGCTGGCAGACACTGGCCTCCTGAATAAATGAACTTTAGGGAAGAAAGATCCAGGCCTTCTCTCCTATGAATGCCTGCCAACGCACGCACACATGCACTCCACGTGCTACAATGCTAGGAGGCTGGGCCTGAGCTGGCTGAGCTTTCCTTCCTTTCTCTAGACCGACGTCTCTGCTCTGGCCACGATGTCAGTGATGGAGGCCTAGTTACCTGCCTGCTGGAGATGGCCTTTGCTGGGAATTGTGGGATAGAGGTAGATGTATCTGCCCCCGGGACTGATGGTAAGGATCTCTGGGTCTAGCCCCAGGCCTGGGCTGTCTTCCCCCTTCCAAACCTGATCTAGTAAAGAAAGAATGGAATGTCTCTGGCTCCCTTTCTTCCTCCTTTTCTCCTTTTTCTTCCTTTTTTTTTTTTTTTTCTTTTAAGTTTAGAGACTTTATTAGATTGAGAGAAAGAAAGAGTAGAGAGTGTGAGGAACTCCTTGCCAATGAGAAGGCAGATAGGGTAAAGCCCTCTGGCCCCTTTTCCTGAGTATTCTTTAGCTGTTTTATCCATACTGTCTTTTGACATACCTACATACTTCTTTTTTTATTTTCCCTATGGTAGGTTCTTGCCTAGGCTGACCTAGAATTCACTATGTAGTCTCAGGCTAGCCTCGAACTGACAGCAGTTCTCCTGCCTTTGGCCTCCTGAGGGCTGACATTGAAGGCTTGTGCCACCATACCTAGCCTCTTAGGTGCATGGCACCCATCACTCTCATGGACTGTGTCCCTCTGAGTCTATGCACAGTCCCTGGTGTAGCCTCCTTGGTAACACTTTACCTGAGTCCCTGGCAGTACTCTAATCACCCTGACCCATTTCCTTTGCTCTCTTAGCGCTGAGTGTTCTGTTTGCGGAGGAGCCAGGCCTAGTGCTGGAGGTGCAGGAGCCAGACCTGGCTGGAGTACTGCAGCGGTACCAGAGTGCTGGCCTGCACTGCCTGGAGCTGGGCCGCACAGGCGAGTCTGGGCCCCATGCCATGGTGAGGAAGCCAAGAAGAGTGTGGTACTCACGTGAGCCAAGGAGAAAATATGGGCCACTCTGCCAGCAATTGAGGGGCCACCCTTTCTCTAGTCTTTCATCATGTTTCTTCTCCCCAGGTCCGGGTGTCAGTGAATGGGACTGTGGTTGTGGAGGAGCCTGTTGGGCAGCTACGAGCTCTCTGGGAGGAGACGAGTTTCCAGCTCGATCTGCTGCAGGCCGAGCCACACTGTGTGGCAGAGGAGGAACGGGGCCTGAGGGAACGGACAGGGCCCCGCTACTGCCTGCCACCTACCTTCCCCATAGCCTCTGTGCCCTGTGAGCCTGGTGAGAGAGTGTGTGCAAAGCCTGGGGTACTTGGGCCTGCCCAAGAAAGGTCTCTGGGGTACTAAAAAAAGAAGGGTAGCTACCAGGTGTGGTGACACACACCTTTACTCCCAGCACTTGGGAGGTAGAGATAGGAGGATCGTCATTAGTTCAAGGCCACACTGAGACTACAGAGTGAATTCCAGGTCAGCCTAGACTAGAGCAAGACGCTACCTCACAAAAATCACAAAAAAGAAAGAAAGAAAGGTAGCTCCCTGGCCCAGAGACATGTCTTCTTCCAGGTGGTCCTACCCCCCGAGTGGCCATCTTGCGAGAAGAGGGCAGTAATGGGGACCGGGAGATGGCTGATGCCTTTCACCTGGCTGGATTTGAGGTGAGCACGGTGGCTAACAGAGCCAGGGGCCTTGATCTAGCCTTGGGACTATGTGTTCTCTGACACTTCCCTCCCATCCTGCTAGGTGTGGGATGTGACCATGCAGGACCTCTGCTCTGGAGCCATTGGGCTGGACACATTCCGTGGTGTGGCCTTTGTGGGTGGCTTCAGCTATGCAGATGTCCTGGGCTCTGCCAAAGGTTGGTATGCAGCAAACTGCACATTTCTTCACAACATTCCTGAAGAGGTGCCTTGCCCCTGTCCCTGCCCCTCCCCCCCATCTCCCCAACCCTGCCACTTGGCCTGGGGCCTGGACTGTCACCTCCACAAAGCCAGACAGAGCACTCTGCTTCAGGACCAGATGGCAGCAGGACTGAGGGTAACTGAAATGAGGCAGGTGGGCGCTTTAGGTCTGTGTCAATCTAGAGGGCATTTGTTCTCTACTACTTAGCTCAAGCAGACTGTCCTATTTGGAAAGATGGGTAAGATGGTTCAATATAGCCAGATCTTCCAGTTTTAGAAGAGGCCAAAAGTGCACATATTTTTGGATGTGTGTTAGAGAGATTTTTTAAGTGTTTATTTTTTTAAAGTTTTTTAATTAATTAATTAATTTATTTGACAGAGAAAGAGAGAATGAATGGGTGCACCAGGGCCTCCAGCCACTGCAAACAAACTCCAGATGAGTGCACCCCTTTGTGCATCTGGCTAATGTGGGCCCTGGGGAATCAAACCTGGGTCCTTTGGCTTTGCAGGCAAACGCCTTAACTGTTAAGCTATCCCTCCAGCCCTTAAAGTTGTTTTTTTGTTTGTTTGGTTTTTTTTTTTCCCCACGCAGGGTCTCACTCTAGCCCTGGCTGTCCTGGAACTCACTCAGTAGCTCCACACTGGCCTTGAAGTCATATTGATCCTCCTACCTCAGCCTCCCAAATGCTAAGATTAAAGGCATGCACCACCATGCCTGGCTTTAATTTTTAAAAATACTTACTTATTTGAGAGAGAGGCAGCTGTTGGGCATGTCACGACCTCTCGCTAGTGAAAACAACTTCAGATGCATGGGTCAGTTTGTGTATCTAGCTTTATGGGGGTACTGGGAAGTTGAACCCAAGTCATCATGCTTTCCAAGCAAGCACCTGTAGCCACTGAGCCATCTCTCTGGAACCCATGAAACCTATTTACTTATTTTGGTTTTTCTAGGTAGGGACTCACTCTGGCCCAGGCTAACCTGGAATTCACTATGGAGTCTCAGGGTGGCCTCAAACTCATGGCAATCCTCCTACCTCTGCCTCCCAAGTGCTGGGATTAAAGGCATGTGCCACCACACCCAGCTTATGAAACCTTAGTTTTAATTTTTTTTCTTTGTATTTTTTTTTAAGTTTTTATTAGCATTTTCCATGATTATAAAAAAAAAATCCCATGGTAATTCCCTCCCTCCCCACCCCCCACACTTTCCCCTTTGAAATTCCATTCTAATTTTTTTTTTTTTTTTTTTTGGAGACTGGGCTTTATGTAGCTCAGGCTACCCTCAAACTCATTATGTAGCCCAGGTTGACCTTGGACCAGCGGTGATAATTCCTCCCTTAGCTGTCCTAGTACTGAGATTACAGGTGTGAGCCACCATCTGGGCTGAAATCTTCCTTTTAAATTTTAAATAGTTTTATCAGTTATTTTTTTCATGGCTGTGAACAGATACCTAACCAGAAGCAACTAGAAAGGAAGGTTTGTTTTGGCTTAAGGTTCTAGTCCTACACAGTGGGGAAGGTGTGGCAGGCCTGAGCAAAAGCAGAGCTTGTTACAGTATACCAGAATTAGGAAGCAGATGGTGGACAGGAAGTGGAGCTGGGCCACAAAACCTTAAGGCCTAGTCCCAGTGACTCACTTCCTCCCAGAGATTCCAACCTTTCCAAGCAGTGCCAGCTGGGGACCAAATGTTCAGACACGAGTCTGTAGGGGATGTTTTACATTCAAATCACAACAGCATCTTAAGTAAGTTTTTGAAATTTGGCCAAGCAAAAAGAAAAACATTGGCCATTGATGGGCCAGGAGTTGGGATATCTGAAATAGATAAAGTTGCTTCCCCCCCTCAAGCTTGCATCAGGCTCTACAGAGAGGAGCTGCTTGCTAGGTTGGAAGAGCAGCTGTCTCTCTTCTCTGCTTCCCCTGTTCTTGGGCTTTTCACATCTTGCCTCTGTTCCCTCCTAGGGTGGGCAGCTTCTGTGGCCTTTAATCCACAGGCCAGGGATGAACTGATGCGCTTCAGGAAGCGGCCCGACACCTTCAGCTTGGGTGTGTGTAATGGCTGTCAACTACTGGCTCTGTTGGGCTGGGTGGGAGGCAGCCCCAGTGAAGGAGCAGAAAAGGCTGGCCATGACTCCCAACCAACCCAGCCAGGCCTCCTGCTCCGCCACAATTTGTCTGGACGATTTGAATCTCGCTGGGCCAGTGTGCATGTGGGGCCTGGGCCAGCTATAATGCTTCGTGGAATGGAGGGTGCTGTGCTGCCTGTGTGGAGCGCCCATGGAGAAGGTGAGGCTGGGTCAGGTAGGGAGAGACTAAGGGCTGGGGCTGGGGCTGGGCCTGAAGGAGGTTGGGTTTGACTTTCCCTTCTCCCTCATAACCAGGTTACATGGCATTTTCTTCTCCGGAGCTCCAAGCCCAGATTGAAGCCAAGGGTTTGGCTCCCCTGCATTGGGCAGATGATGATGGGAACCCCACAGAGCAGTACCCTCTGAACCCCAATGGGTCTCCAGGGGGTGTAGCTGGCATTTGCTCCCAGGATGGCCGCCACCTGGCTCTTATGCCACACCCTGAGCGGGCAGTGAGACCTTGGCAATGGGCATGGAGACCAGCTCCCTTTGATGCTCTTGCCACCTCCCCTTGGCTGCAGCTCTTCATCAATGCCTGGCACTGGACCCAGGAGGTAG
Source organism: Jaculus jaculus (assembly GCF_020740685.1). NCBI lineage: Eukaryota > Metazoa > Chordata > Mammalia > Rodentia > Dipodidae > Jaculus > Jaculus jaculus. Next base: position 41,511,573 of record NC_059113.1, on the reverse strand, counting down.
GCTGCTGAATAGACCACAAGGATACCCTGGCCCATAGCTCATCCTTTTGAATGTCTACTGCCCTCTCTCCTGTTGCCTTCAGAAGCCTCCCACATGATTTCTAGAAGCATCTTGGATAAACAAGAACCAAAATGCTGGAACTTATCAGCTGCTTTGCCCATTTTAGCCTTGCATGTCTGGAACTGTTAACAGTTCTTATATCCTAACATGGCTCAACTTCCCTGAGCACAGCCAGCAGCCTCTGGCTCCCAGCAAAGAGCTGACAAGACAGAGTAGACAGGCAGCCTCCACTGGCCTCCTTCCTAGCCATCACCATGTTGTGCCTCTTTTTTGGGGGGAGAGGGGTGTTTTGAGGTAGGGTCTCACTCTAGTCCCAGGCTGGCCTTGAACTCACAGTGATCCTCCTACCTCTGCCTCCCGAGCACTGGAATTAAAGGTGCATGCCACCACGCCCGGCCATCTATGGCTTTTTGAGACAGGGTTTTACTTTGTAGCCTGGACTGGTCCAGAACTGAAGGTCCTTGCTTCAGTGTCCCAAGTGCAGGAATTGCAGGAAAGTGCCGCCAGGCCTGACTTGTGTTCTGTTTTTCTCATTTGGATTTAGAATCTGGGCACTGCACACCTACCTCTCCTGACCTCACTGTTCTCACCATCACCTTTCTGAATTCCTCCCCAGATGTGCTGTGCTAGTTGCAAGGGCTTGCAAACGCATCTCTGATAGGATTTCTAATTGTGCCTGAGGACTGACCTGTTATTGGCCTCAGACCCACATTGCTGATATTTGCTTGTAGGTTAGCAGCTGCTTTTCTCATTAGTAGCTGGCACCGTCCTCCCTAGAATGAAGCCCTTAACTTGTTGGAATATCTCCTCTTTTGGTTCATTCCACTGATGTCCGTCCCTTGATCAGCTCTGGTGCCAAGTAGTAGCACTGGCCTCATGGAGCTTATAGTCTTCATAGAACTGAAACAATAGCTGTGTGTTACAACACTGAGCCAAGCAGTTGTTGAGTAACTTATGTTTCTGAAATCTCACAATAATTAAAGGACCTAAACCCCTCTTCACTTAACAAAGGAGTTTTAAACACTTGCAAAGGACAGGAAAGAGCCCTGTTCACCGAGCTTCCAGCCATCCTGTGGTCACATTTCCTAGAAGCAACTGTTATATTACTGACAGCTGTCTTCCATCTTCCTTTGCTTCCCCATACGAATATGTCTACAGGTCACTTGTGATTGTTTTGTTGTATAACAAGTCCATGAGCCCACTAAAAAGTTACACATCTAAGGAGTTTCCCCCTAAAAATTTAGAGTGGATTCTTGAATATGTGTTTCTGGTAGGAAATAGCACCCCAGGAAAATAATGAAAGAGGTTTAAGTTGACAGGTGTGTGATTGGAGATGTGGCTTGGTGGTAGAGTGCTTGTCTAGCATATGTGAGACTGAGTTTGATCTCTATTACCACAAAAAGAAGAGGTGTGAAGAAAAGTCACATTCTTTACCCAGCCTTCATTCCTTTGACCTGCCCTGGGTAGAGTGGATTTAAGGTTCTAAAGACTTTTCTTTTTAGTTTTTGTCAAAGTAAGGTCTCACTCTAGCCCAGACTGACCTGGAACTCTATTCCCAGGCTGGCCTCAAACTCACAGCAATCCTCCTACCTCTGCCTCCCAAGTGCTGGGATTAAAGGCATGCACCACCACACCCTGCTAAGACTTTTTCAAGTCTTGTATAGCTCAGGCTGACCTCCACTTCAATATGTAGTCTAAGATGAACTCTTGATCCTCCTAAAATTCTGGGATTACAGCCATGCACCACCACTTCTGAACATCTAAGGACTATTTTTGACATTTGGACATTCCCTCCGGATGCTAGGAAGGGATATTTATTTTAAAACTAACCTCATGTGCAATTTGTAGACTGCTAAAAGCTTAGAGGTCAGGTTCACCAATGCAGAAGTACAAGGATGGCTTGTGAGGTAAGCTACTGGTTGGCTGTGATAGGTCAGCCCAATCCAAGTCCATTCTATTAAGGAGAAATCTTTTGAAAATATATGATACTTGGGCTGGGGAACACTTTTGTTTTTATTCCAGGCAGGGTTTCTAGCCCAGGCTAGCCTTGAACTCCCAGTGATCCTCCTACCTCAGCCTCCTGAGTGCTAGGATTAAAGGCATGTGCCACCATGCCTGATTTTGGGGAGCTTTTCTGGTTTACATCATACTTTTAGTGTCTTAGCCTGACTTCCATATAAGTTTCTTCATTCTGGGTCATGTTGGTCACTATCATGGACATTGCTTTGGTGATCTCATGGGATTCTGTTTTCACCAAGTCCATCTGTTTTGTCTTCAAACTCGAACACCTGCTTCCAACCATAACCTTCCTTGCTGCTCCCTCAGTCTGAATCTCTGGAGACAATCTTTTTTCCCTTCCCTCATCCATCTTCTTCGGTGTCCTAATAGCTATTTTCATCATCCTCATCTTACAAAATTCAAAGCCACCTGAAGGCCAGAGAACAAATTGTCTTAAATTCAAATTCACAACCCACCTGTGAGGAAATTGGAATGGGAGTGAGATAAAAGATGCTAAATGGCCCTTCATTGGTAATATACTGTGAATGGTTGGTGTGTGTGTGTGGGAGGGGGGGGATAATGACCTGTGTTCTCATTCCTGAATCCTCAAGACATTTACAACAAACCTCATAAGCAAGTTCTGTCCTCCGTTTCATCTGATGAACCTAGTCAAACCCTTGTTTACCTATGGGGCTATCACACTGACGCCTCTATTCTCAAGCCAAGTCACCCTTGTGTTTCCACCATTGACCATTGCAATCTCACCTTGGACCATGCTTCTCTGACCACAGATCTGTCTTCTTGGTACAGTGCACACTGATCCACTGTATCCTCAATGTCTGGCACCTACTGGGCATTCAATTAATCTATATTGAACAAAGGAATAAATATGAAAAAAATATGAAATTGGTTAAGATTTTCATTTGTGTGTGTGTGAATGTAGCTGTTCTTGCTTTCTGCCTTGTTTGAGACAGGGTATTCACAGCTGCATTTGCTAGGCTAGCTGGCTCACAAACTTTCTTGGGATTCACCTGTTTGCCTCCCTTCTTGCTATATGTGCACTGGGATTATAGATAGTCACATACAACACAACTTTTGGGGGGGAGGTTGAGGTACAGTCTCACTCTAGTACAGGCTGACCTGGAATTCACTATGTGGTCTCAGGTGGCCTTGAACTCATGGTGGTTCTCTTACCTCTCTGCCTTTCAAATGCTGGGATTAAAGCATTAGCCACCATGTGCAGCTCAATATAACAACTTTTACATGGGTTCTAGGGATCTGAATTTTTGTGGTTTTTTTTTTTTTTTTTTTTTTTGAGGTGGAGTCTTGCTCTAGCTCAGGCTGACCTAGAATTCACTATATAGTCTCAGGGTGACCCTGGATGCAGTGTGATCCTCCTACCTCTGTTTCCCAAGTACTGGGATTAAATGCGTGCGCCACCACACCTGGCTTTTGGTTGCTTTTTGGTTTTTTTTTTTGGAGGTAGGGTCTTGCTCTCTAGCCCAGGCTGACCTGGAATTTACTATGTAATCTCAGGCTGGCCTCAAACTCATGGCAATCCCCTACCTCTACCTCCCTAGTGCACCACCATGCCCAGCTTTTCAGTGATTTTATTTTTTTTTTTTTTTTTGTTTATTTTTATTTATTTTTTTATGTTTTTTTTTTTTTTTCTCAGAGATTTTGAAATGATTTCTCCTTAATAGAGGAGTGGACTTGGTGGATTGGGTTTGTGGGTGTGCCTCTCAAATATTTCCCCTTTTCATCTTATTTGTCCCATCATTCAAAGCTATCAGTTCCTGTCATCAGGCCAAATGAAGGACCCTGGCCTGACACAAATGACAGAACTAATCTTTTTTGGGAGGGGATATGATGGAGAATGGAGTTTCAAAGGGAAAGTGGGGAGGAGGGTATTATGGGATTTTTTTTTTATAATCATGGAAGTTAATAAAAATTTGAAAAAAAAGAACTAATCTTTTTAAAGATATATGTATTTATTTGAGAGAAAGAGGCAGAGAGAGAACGGGCATGCCAGGGCCTCCAGCCACTGCAAATGAAGATGCATGTGTCCCCTTGTGCATCTGGGTCCTGGAGAATCGAACCGGGATCCTTAGGCTTTGCAGGCAAACACCTTAACCCTTATGCCATCTCTACAGCCCCCAGAACTAGTCTTTTAAGGTGCTAGAGAGATGGCTTAGTGGTTGAGGTGCTTGACTAAGAAGCCCAAGGACCCAGATTCAATTCCACAGTACCCACGTAAACCAGATACACATGGTGGCACATGAATCTGGAATTTGTTTGCAGTGGCTACAGGCCTTGGGGTGCCCATTCTCCCCCTGGCTCAAAAAAACAGATTTTAAAGACCTAGTCTCAACTTGACCTGGCAACATGTTAGTCAACATGACTCTTTAATTTTACAGAGACACTTGTTATTGTCACTTTCAGTGTGTGCCTGGTTGTTGGTAGGGGTACCACTGCAAGGGTGAAAGGGAGGTAGCCAGGGGCCAATGGGCAGGAGGGCCCTGATAGGGGCTGGCTGTCATCTGTAGGGGAACTTCTAGACAGGGCACCTCTGCTCTTGACTATGTCAGCCCCATGTTATCCTTCCCTTCAAACTGTCACTGGGACTATGCACAGACAAGGGACAGAGGCGGGAGAAGGAAGTGGGTGCCAAGAAGTTGTGAGTCTGTGGAGAAAGCAGGACGTCTTCAGCAGCTGTGTTACTGTTGTCCAGGATCTAGCTAGCTACTTGCTGCACACCTGGTCTTAAGACCCTTGCAGAAACCTTTATTTTGCCAGTGGACACCAGGGGGCAGCAAACAACCAGATGGTGGAGATGGGAACACTGATGGATGAATCTCTGGAGCTTCGGGAACCCTAGTAAGACCATGTAGGAGTGACTGTGGCACAGGGTCATCTAACCAGACAGGTACATGCTCACACAACACGGTTGGATCAGGCTGTGGGAGCTCCACCCTAGCCTGCCCATATCACAATTGTCCTTGGAGTGCATTAAAAGGAGGCTTCCTTTTTTTTTCTTTCTTTTTTTTTTTTTTCTAGGTAGGGTCTTGCTCTAGCCCAGGCTGACCTGAAATTCACTATGTAGTCTCAGGGTGGCCTCGAACTCATAGTGATCCTCCCAAGTGCTGAGGTGAAAGGTATGTGCCATCCACCAAGCAGGGCAAGGCTGCCTTTTAATATGTGATTCTCCACACCCCCCCTTTTTTTTTTTTTTTTTGCCTCTTAGGGACTCTATACCTTGGAAGTTCCCAGCTGAGGAAGTAGCCCAATAAAGAATTCTGGGAGAGGTGAGACTATGCAAAAGGTTGTTTACATAAAGGGCAGGGAGAAAGGGTGGTGGCATTCTAGGAAAACAATATTTGCAGAGCCTCAGGGCTAGACAGTGTGAACTAAGTAACTGAATGAATGAAAATCGTGTATTGTGGACATGAAGTACAAACAGGAGGTAGACTAAGCAAAAGTCTACTAACATTAAGAAACCTGAAGAAGGGCTGGAGAGATGGCTTAGTGGTTAAGGCACTTGCCTGCCAAGTACCCAGGTTCAATGCCCCAGTACCCACATAAAGCCAGATGTACAAAGTGGCTCATGCATCTGGAGTTTGTTTGCAGAGGCTCTGGTTTACCTATTCTTTCTCTATCTGCCTCTTCCTCTCTTTCTCTCTGTAATAAATAAATAAATAAAAATTTTAAAAAAGAAAGAATAAAAAGAAACCTGAAGGAGATCCTAGTAGCAATGTAGGGTCTCACTCTAGTTCAGGCTGACCTGGAATTCACTATGTAATCTCAGGGTGGCCTTGAACTCATGGTGATCTTCCTACCTCTGCCTGCTGAGTGCTGGGATTAAAGGCATGCACCACCATGCCCTGCCTTTTTTCTCTCGTTTTAAAATTTTTATTTTATTTATTTGAGAGAGACACAGGGAGAAAGAGAAAATGGGCACGCAAGGGCCTTCAGCCACTGAAAACAAACTCCGGACACATGCACCACCTAGTACATATGGCTCATGTGGATCCTGAGGAATCAAACCTGTATCCTTTGACTTAACAAGCAAGCGTTTTAACCAGTAAGCCACCTCTCCAGCCCCCACTTTTACATGGTACAGGGCCTTACGCATATTAGACAAGTATTCTACCAACTGAGTACATATTTGAGATTTAAAAATATATATATATTTTATTTACTTGAGAGAGACAGAGAGAATGGGTGTTCCAGGTCCTCCAGCCCCTGCAAACAAATTCCAGACACATGTGCCACCTTGTGTATCTGGCTTATGTGGGTCCTGGGGAACCAAACCTAGGTCCTTTGGTTTTTTGGGCAAGTGCCTTAATTGCTAAGCCATCCCTCCAGCCCACGAGTTGAGATTTTGAGAGATGATAGTGACTGTAGAAAAAGAAAGTAGGAGCTGGGCATTAAAGGCATACCTTTAATCCCAGCACCCAGGAGGCAGAGGTAGGAGGGTCACTGTGAGTTTGAGGCCAGCCTGAAACTACATAGTGAATTCTAGGTCAGCCTGGGCTAAAGTGAAATCCTACCAAAAAAAAAATGCTCTGACCACTTGGGAACTTCCAGCCGTGCATGAAGTGTTTTTCCCTCAGCTGCTAGGTTGAGCCAAGGGAAGAGCCCCCTAGCCCTTACTCTGCACATGGGTCCATGTGTTAGTGGGACAGGCTGGTGAAGGTATCAACCATGAGGTAGTCAGAAGGGATGTGGGATAGACATGGAGGTTTAGGACACTGGGATGTGGATAGATGGGAAAAAATTAGTGTGGGAGAATTTTCAGGTCAGGAAGCCTAGAGCTTGGCAGAATGGTGGAAAAGGAACAGCCACCATGATCAGGTCTAACCGGTAGAGTGGCTTTCCACTGCCTGAATATTCTGGGATGCGCCTTCTCCCCCTCCCCCCCCCCCCACCCACCTAAGGTATCCAAGGCAACAGCAAAGTGTGCTCTGTTCTCCTTCACCCACTGGCTTAGCTGGCCAAATCTTTACCCAGAGGCAAAAGTCCTCTCTTTGCCAACATAGTGTGGCAGGTCCTCCCCACTCCAAACATCACACCTGTGGGAAGTTACAAGGAAGTGGCCTTGGATAAATAAAAGATTCAACTGTGTAGGACTTTGAAGGGTGGGTCCCATAGGTCCAAGAGGGTGGCACCCTCTATGAGGTTCAAAGGAAGGGACAGGCACAGTGCCACTGGGCCCAAGAACCAACATCCTGCTCTGAGTGGTAGGCTGAAGAAACTCCTCACCCTGCCTGATGGATCACTCCTCCTACTGGGGTTCATGGGATTTTGAAGAGATGGAAGAGATGTATTTTTTGGGGGGGAGGGAGCATGTTTAGAGGTAGAGTTTCACTCTAGCCCAAGCTGACCTGAAACTCACTATGTAGTCTCAGGGTGGCCTGGAATTCATGGCAGTCCTCCTACTTCTGCCTTCCAAGTGCTGGAATTAAAGGCGTGCACCACCAAGCTTGGCTGGAATATGTTTTGAGACAAATATGAGATGCAGGAATGCATGAGTCTGATGAGAAGTCACAACCAAGGGTTGCCAGAACTTAGTTGGGAGAATATATACCTCACTCTAGGGGTGAGGGACCAGCACTGTTAACTAGCTTCAAACCCAGGGTCTTCATGACAAGTTACAAAGCACTGGGTATGACAAAGTTGTGTCTGTATTATAGGCTTTTTTTTTTTTTTTTTTTTTTTTTTTTTTTTTGGTGTTTCAAGATAGGGTCTCACTCTAGCTCAGGCTGACCTGGAATTCACTATGTAGTCTCAAACTCATGGTGATCCTCCTACCTCTGTTTCCCAAGTGCTGAGATTAAAGCAATGTACCACCACACACAGTTTGTACTCTGGTTTGAATAGGCTTATTCCCATTACAGCTCATGTTGAAGGTTGGTCTCCATTGTAGCAATGTTGGAAGGTGGAGTCTAGTGCAAGGTGTTTGAGTCATGGAGACAAAGCCCAAAGACAAAGGCATGAGGTCTCTTGCTGCTGCAAACAAATGCTAGGCACTTATGCCACTTTTTGTGTCTGGCTTATGTAAGCTGCTGGGGAAGTGAACCAGGGCCAGTAACTTTGCAAGCAAGCACCTACAACAGCTGAGCCATCTTCCAAGCCCGGAGCTTTTTCTTTTGTTTCTATTTTTATTTTATTTATTTATTTTTGTTTTGTTTTGTTTTTCGAGGTAGGGTCTCACTCTGGCTCAGGCTGACCTGGAATTCACTATGTAGTCTCAGGGTGGCCTCGAACTCTCAGAGATCCTCCTACCTCTGCTTCCTATTTTTATTTTTTTTTATTATTATTTTTTTCTCCAGGCTGGCCTTACAAATATGTGGCAATTCTTCTACCTCAGCCTCCTAAGTGCCCATATGAAAATTTTAAAAATTTAAAACTAGCTAAGCGTGGTAGTACACACCTTTAACCCCAGCACTCGGGAGGCAAAGATAGGAGGATCACCGTGAGTTCAAGGCCATCCCGTGACTACATAGTGAATTCCAAGTCGGCCTGACCTAGAGTGAAACTTCACCTCGAAAAACCAAAAAATAAAAAAAACTGTGAGTGGATTTGTGAAGGAGAAAGTGGGGGAGGGAAGGGAATTGTCACGGTTTATTGTCTATAGTTATGGAAGCTGTCAACTAAAAAACGTTTAAAAAGCCGGATGTGGTGGTGCACACCTTTTAATCCCAGCACTCGGGAGGCAGAAGTAGGAGGATCGCTGTGAGTTTGAGGCTACTCTTGAGACCACATAGTTAATTTCAGGTCAGTCTGGGCCAGAGTGAGACCCTACCTCAAAAGACAAAAACAAAACAACAACAAAAAAAATGTTTTTCAAAAAGAAAGTAGTTGTAAAAGATTTTTTTTCATAGTGTAGGCATCTGTTTTGTTTATAATGGCAAGTCTTTAGCATTCCTTAACTGCTATGCCATTTCTTCAGTTTAAGCCTATACTCACATACATATGCATACATGCACACACAAATAAATAAGTAAATAAATAAAATATTAATTTTTTTGAGGTAGGGTCTTGCTTTAGCCCAGGTTGACCTGGAATTCACCATTTAGTCTCAGGTGGGCTCGAACTCAGTGATCCTCTTACCTCTGCCTCCCAAGTGCTGAGATTAAAGGTATGCACCACCATGCCTAGTTTAATTCTACTTATTTGAAGGGGGAGGTAGGGAAAGAATGGGCACAGCACCAGGCCCTCTAGCCACTGCAAATGAACTCCAGTCACATGTTCCACATTGTGCATCTAGCTTATGTGGGTACTGGGGAACTGAACCTGAGTCCATAGGCTTAGCAGGCTAGAGCCTTAACTGCTAAGCCATCTCTCCAGCTCCCACCTTCCTTTTCAGTTGGCTTTGATACAATGGGGAAAACATCTGTTACATCTGTCTTTTCTTTTTTTAATTTTTTAAATTTTTTTGCGGGGGGGGGGTTCGAGGTAGGGTCTCACTCTAGCCCAGGCTGACCTGGAATTCGCTATGGAGTCTCAGGGTGGCCTTGAACTCACGGCAATCCTCCTACCTCTGCCTCCCGAGTGCTGGAATTAAAGGTGTGCGCCACCACACCTGGCTTTAAAAATATTTTTTTGTTTATTTTAATTTATTTATTTGAAAGTGACAGAGAGAAAGAGGCAAATAGAGAGAGAGAATGGGCGTACTAGAGCCCCCAGCCACTGCAAACGAACTCCAAACGCGTGCGACCCCTTGTGCATCTAGCTAATGTGGGTCCTGGGGAACTGAGCCTCGAACCGGGATCTTTTGGCTTCACAGGCAAGTGATTAACCACTAAGCCATCTCTCCAGCCCCACCTTTTTTTTTTTTTTTTTTAAATTTTTATTAACATTTTCCATGATTATAAAATATATCCCATGGTAATTCCCTCCCTCCCCACCCCCACACTTTCCCCTTTGAAATTCCATTCTCAATCATATTACCTCCCCATTACAATCATTGTAATTACATATATACAATATCAACCTATTAAGTATCCTCCTCCCTTCCTTTCTCCACCCTTTATGTCTCCTTTTCAACTTACTGGCCTCTGCTACTAAGTATTTTCATTCTCACACAGAAGCCCAGTCATCTGTAGCTAGGATCCCCATATGAGGGAGAACATGTGGCACTTGGCTTTCTGGGCCTGGGTTACCTGACTTAGTATAATACTTTCCAGGTCCATCCATTTTTCTGCAAATTTCATAACTTCATTTTTCTTTACCGCTGAGTAGAACTCCATTGTATAAATGTACCACATCTTCATTATCCACTCATCTGTTGAGGGACATCTAGGCTGGTTCCATTTCCCAGCTATTATAAATTGAGCAGCAATAAACATGGTTGAGCATGTACTTCTAAGGAAATGAGATGAGTCCTTTGGATATATGCCTAGGAGTGCTATAGCTGGGTCATATGGTAGATCAATCTCTAGCTGTTTTAGGAACCTCCACACTGTTTTCCACAATGGCTGGACCAGATTGCATTCCCACCAGCAGTGCAGAAGGGTTCCTTTTTTTCCACATCCCCGCCAACATTTATGATCATTTGTTTTCATGATGGTGGCCAATCTGACAGGAGTGAGATGGAATCTCAATGTAGTTTTAATCTGCATTTCCCTGATGACTAGTGACGTAGAACATTTTTTTAGGTGCTTATATGCCATTCGTATTTCTTCCTTTGAGAACTCTCTATTTAGCTCCTTAGCCCATTTTTTGATTGGCTTGTTTGATTCCTTATTAGTTAACTTTTTGAGTTCTTTGTATATCCTAGATATTAATCCTCTATCAGATATATAGCTGGCGAAGATTTTTTCCCATTCTGTAGGTTGCCTCTTTGCTTTTTTCACTGTGTCCTTTGCGGTGCAAAATCTTTGTAATTTCATTAGGTCCCAGTGATTAATCTGTGGTTTTATTGCCTGAGCAATTGGGGTTGTATTCAGAAAGTCTTTGCCAAGACCAATATGTTGAAGGGTTTCCCCTACTTTTTCCTCTAGCAGTTTCAAAGTTTCCGGTCTGATGTTAAGGTCTTTAATCCATTTGGACTTAATTCTTGTGCATGGCGAGAGAGAATAATCTATTTTCATCCTTCTACAGATATTTATCCAGTTTTCAAAACACCATTTGCTGAAGAGGCTGTCTCTTCTCCAATGAGTATTTTTGGCATTTTTATCAAATATCAGGTGGCTTTTTTTTTTTTTTTTGAGATGTCTTAATTATTAGTCCAAACTGGCTGAAACTTTAAAAAAAAAAAAAACATTTATTTGAGAGAGAAACAGGTAGACAGAGAGAATGGGTGCACTAGGGCCTCCAGCCACTGCAAACAAACTCCAGATGCATGTGCCCTCTTGTGCATCTGGCTTACATGGATCCTGGAGAATTGAACTGGGATCCTTTGGTTTTGCAGGCAAATGCCTTAACTGCTAAGCCATCTCTCCAGCCCTGCAACTTTTTTCTTCAGTTCTGAGGAATGAACCTAGGGCCTTGCCCTCTGTACTACCATTGAGCAACATCCCCAGCCCTGGCCTGAAACTTTTTTTTTTTTTTAATAAAATACAACTTTTTTATTTGCAAGGAGAGAGAGGGAGGGACAGAATGTGAATGGGTGCACCAGGGCCCCCAGTTGCTGCAAAGATGCATGCACCACTTTGTGCATCTGGATTTACACGGCTACTGGGTGTGGTGGTTTGATTCAGGTGTCCCTGTAAACTTATGTGTTCTAAATTCTAGGTCCTCAGTTGGTGGCAATTTGGGAATTGAAGGCAGTGTATTGTTAGGGGGGGTGGGCATATGGGTGTTATAGCCAGCTTCCTCTTGCCAGTGTTTGGTATACTCTCCTATAGCTATTGTCCATCTGATGTTGGCCAGGAGGTGATGTCCACCCTCTGCTTATGTTATAGTTTTCCCTTGCCATCAGGAAGCTTTCCTTCAAGTCTGTAAGCCAAAATAAACCCTTTTTTTCTCCACAAGCTGCTCTTCTTTGGGTGTTTCCTGCCAGCAGTGTGAACCTGAGTGCAACAGTAAAGTTAGTACTGAGAAGTGGGATCATTGCTGCTAGAAATCTGATTATGTGGCTTTTGGCCCTTGGACCTCATTTTCAAGATGAATGCAGAAAGATTTGAAACCTTGGCCTAAGAGACACCTTGCAGTACTGTAAGTACAGCTTGATGGACTATTTGGTCAGAATTGAGAGACTGAATGCAGTAAGAACTATGGACTATGAGGTCTGGCTTATGAGGGTGAGAAAGAGCTTTGCCTAGACTGGGATAGCAGCAGTTTGTGTGAGAGGCTTGCTGTTATGCCTGTGTCCGGAGAAGTTGTGCAGGGCTGCATTGTGCATAAATGCACTGTTGTGAGCAGAGGGATATGGTTCAGGAAGAAATTTGCCCATTCAGGTGCAATTGTTTGAGAGATTACAATGGCCATGGGCAGTGTGAAGCAGTCTTCTTGGATCACCTGTGAAGAGACCTGATAGAGCCATGAGGATGAACTGTGGGTTGCAGTGGAGACCCATTGGAGATGCCAGGACCATGGGATGGCTTCCAAGGAGAACTGCCAGCACCAGACGAAGTTTTCTGGGACTGGGTAGTCTAGCTGGAGGTTCAGAATTGGAGACTCATCACTGGTTAGAGTTTTTGGACTTGGAACTATAGAGAGTTTGATGTTTGCCCTGTTTAAATCTTGTATTGTTTGAAAATTTCTTTGCTATGCCCAATACCATCTTTCACATGAATGTTTATTCCGTGCTATTATTATGGTTTTTTGGGGGGATATTTTTGGTCTTATGGCTCAGTTAAAAGATCTTGGACTATGGGCTGGAGAGATGGCTTAGCAGTTAAGTGCTTGCCTGTGAAGCCTAAGGACCCCGCTTTGATTCCCCAGGACCCGTGTTAGCCAGATGCACAGGGGGGCACACGTGTCTGGAGTTGGTTTGCAGTGGCTGGAAGCCCTGGCGTGCCCATTCTTTCTTTCTCCCTCTCATTCTCTCTCTCTCTCTCTCTCTCTCTCTATATATATATATATATATATATGTGTGTGTGTGTGTGTGTGTGTGTGTGTGTGTGTGTGTGTGTGCCTCTTTCACTCTCAAATAAATAAAAATGAAAAAAAAATTTTTTAAAAAGATATTGGATTATGAGGATGTATGAACATCTTTGGAATTGGTAAGACTATGGGGACTTTTAAAATTGGACTGAATGCATTGTATTTTATATCATGTGTGGTTATCAGTTTACGTGGTAGTTTGATTCAGGTGTCCCCCATGAACTTGCTGTTCTGAATTCTAGGTCCTCAGCTGGTGGCAATTTGGGAATTGAAACCTCCTGCAGGCAGTATATTATTATAGTTATCATAGCTAGCTTCCTCTTTCCAGTGTTTGGAACACTCTCCTGTTGCTATTGTCCACTTGATGTTGGCCAGGAGGTGATGTCTATTCTCTGCTCATGTCATCATTTTCCTCTATCATCATAAAGCTCCCCCTTGAGTCTATAAGCTAAAATACCGCCCCTTTTTGTCCCCACAAGCTGCTCTTGGTTGGGTGTTTTCTACCAGCAATGCAAACCTGATTGCAACACTGGGGAATCAAACTCTGGTCTTTAGATTTTCTCAGGGAAGTGACTTAACCACTGAGCCATCTCTTCAGCCTTTTTTTTTTTTTTTAATTTTATTTATTTATTTGAGTGTGACAGAGATAGATAGAGAGAAAGAGACACACAGAGAGAGAGAGAGAGAGAGAGAGAGAGACTGAATGGGCATGCCAGGGCTTCCTGCCACTGCAAAGGAACTCCAGATGTGTGTGCCCCTTGTGCATCTGGCTAACGTGGGTCCTGGGGAATTGAGCCTCGAACCGGGGTCCTTAGGCTTCATAGGCAAGCGCTTAACCACTAGGCCATTTCTCCAGCCCTTTTTTTTTTTTTTTTTTTTTGATACAGGGTTCCATATATCCCAGGTTGGCCTCAAACTTATGACGTATCTAAGGATAACCTTGAACTTCTGCCTTCTGCCTCCACCTCCTGAGTGCTTGGATAACAGGCCTGCACTACCACAACTCAGTTTATGAGGTATTAGGGATTACACTCAGGGCTTTGAATGTGTTAGGCATGTACTATACCAACTGAATTACATCCTCAGCTACCTGGCCTGCAACTTTCTATGTAGACCAAACTGTAGACCTTGCTGCCTCAGCTTTGTCAATGCTATAACGTCAGGGGAGCACATCTATATGCCGCTAAATATCTGGTTTTCTTTCTGTTTCTTCAAAGTAGGGTCTCTTGTTCACCCAGGCTGACCTAGAATTCACTATATAGTCTCAGGCTGCCCTCTAACTCACACTAATCCTCCTACCTCTCCCTCCTGAGTGCTGGGATGAAAGAGGTATTCCACCACGCCCAGCTGATCTGGGTTTTGATCACTGTACTTGAACACCTTAGTCTACTTTAACTAAGTATGGTGGTTCATGCCTATAGTCCCAGTACCTGCAGGAGACTAAGAAAATAATTGCTGTGAGTTTAAGGTCAGCCTGGGCTACATATTGAGATCTAGGTCACCCTGTGCAACAGAGTGAGATCTTGTTTCAAAAACAAACAACAGGGCTGGAGAGCTTAGTGGTTAAGGCACTTTCCTGCAAAGCCAAAGAATCAAGGTTCACTTTCCCAGGACCCACATTAGCCAGATGCACAAGGTGGTACATGCATCTGGAGTTTATTTGCAGCAACTGAAGGCCCTAGCACACCCCTTTCTCTGTGAGGCATGCCTCCTTACCTCTTTTGTTGTTGTTGTTTTGCTTTGATTTTTCAAGGTAGGGTTTCGCTCTAGCCCAGGCTGGCCTGGAATTCACTATGTACTCTCAGGCTGGCCTCAAACTCACAGTGATCATTCTACCTCTGCCTCCCAAGAGTGCTGGGATTAAAGGTCTGTGCCACCATGCCTGGCTTTCTCTCTGCCTCTTTCTCTCTCTCTCTCAAATAAATAAAAAAATAATAAAATAAGGGCTGGAGAGATGGCTTAGTTGGTTAAGTGTCCATTGCAGAAGAGATGGAGGAAAGAATGTAAGGAAGGTAGGACTCCTTATAATACATTCTTTCCACACAAAATGCCTGGATGTCCATGACTTTGCAGTGTCTGATACTACCTACGCAAAACCGTCATTAACAGGAGGAAAAGATACTGACATCAAAATAAAAGACAGACTGATTGAGAGAGGGAGGGGATATGATGGAGAGTGGAGTTGTAAAGGGGAATGTAGGGGAGGGTGGGAATTACCATGGTTTATAGCCTATAATTATGGAAGTTGTCAATAATAGATGAATAAGTATATTAAAAAACAAAATAAAAGAGAGAATGAGAAAGGGAGGAGATATGATGGAGAGTGGAATTGCAAAGGGAAAAGTGGGGGGAGAGGGAATTACCATGGTTTATTGTCTATAATTATGGAAGTTGTCAATAAAAAATATTTTTTAAAGGGCTGGAGGGATGGCTTAGTGGTTAAGGTGTTTGCCTGCAAAGTCAAAGGACCCTGGTTCAATTCCCCAGGACTCACATTAGCCAGATGCACAAGGGGGCATGCACATCTGGAATTTGTTTGCAGTGGCTGGAGGTCCTGGCATGCCCATTCTCTCTCTCTTTCTCTATCAAATAAGTAAATAAATAAAAATAAAATATTCTTTAAAATATATTTGAAAAAAAAAACTTACATGGAATAATAAATTATTTCCCTTCATTACTCAGAAAAAAAAAAAAATTTAAAGGCCAGCAGTGATGAGACACCAAGGGAGCCAAGAGTGAACTGCCAAGTAAGAGTAGTCTTCCACTTCACTCTCCCAAAGGAGATCTGGCCTTGGGCCCCTGGCACTTTCTGCTTTCTATGACTCGGAAAAGCCCATTTAACCCTGTCCTAAGAACTCATGGACTGAAAAGGACCAGGCATTCACAGCTGCCTGAAGCTTGGAAGATCTATCAGATACTATGGGGAGGGGGACGGCGTGGGGATGGGCAGTTGAAGAGGCTTTCTTCTTTATGACCTCCTCTGGCCCATAAATAGGCCTCCACCCCTACTAATCAGTGTTATGATCTGCTAATGTCTATGTTCCTGGCACTCCTTATCCAAGAACTTCTGATTTGCTTGGCTGCTCACAGAGTAGTTTCTGGTGGGGAGGAGGGACAGATGGCAGGCAGGCAAAAATGGGAAGAGGGACAGAGATCTTCCACTCTGAGAGAAGCAACAGAGTGAGATCCCTATGGTCTGGCTGCCTTGGAGGCATGCAGCACCTCTCCTGTCTATTGCTCCCCATGGAATAACCTAGTTCACAATCTTTGTCCAGAGAAAGATTCATGTTCAAATATAGCCACATCTCATTAGTCCTAACAGTGTTTTAGAGATGAGGAAAGGCTCAGAGAAGTTTGATTCCTACAGTAAGAAATAATGAGTCTAGCCAGACGTGGTGGTGAACGCCTTTAATCCCAGCACTCGGGAGGCAGAGGTAGGAGGATCACCGTGTGTTCAAGGCCAGCCTGAGACTACATAGTAAATTCCAGGTCAGCATGGGCTAAAGTGGAACCCTACCTCGTAAGCAAAACAAACAAAAAAAAAGAAATAATGAGTCTAAGGAACTGGGAATATGGCTCAGCAGTTAAAGATACTTGCCTGCAAAGCCAGCAGACTCTGGTTCAACTCCCAAGCCACCCATGTAAACCTGATGCAAAAAGTCTGGTGTTCATTTGTGGCTTCAAGAACCTTAGGCATGCATATGTGTGTGTGTGAAAAGCACAGTAAGTAAAAATATCTTACATTAAATTAAAAAAAAAAAAAGAAAGGGAGGAGGGTACTTAATAGGTTGGTATTGTATATATGTAAGTAGAATGATTGAGATGGGGAGGGGATATGATGGAGAATGGAATTTCAAGGAGGAAAGCTGGGGGGAAGGGTACTACCATGGGATATATATTTTTAATTTTTATTAGCATTTTCCATGATTATAAAAAAAATCCCATGGTAATCCCCCCCCCCACTTTCCCCTTTGAAATTCCATTCTCCATATTACCTCCCCATCTCAATCATTCTACTTACATATATACAATGTCCCATGGGATATTTTTTATAATCATGGAAAATGTTAATAAAAATTGAGGAAAAAAAATGATGAGGAGTCTAAACTAGGTGATGTATACCTGTGATCCCAGCACTTAGGAGGCTGAGGCATGAGGATCATAAATCAGAAGCCAGCTTGGACTACCTATTGAGATCCTGTCTCAAAAAAATAAAAAAAGAAAAGAAAAGAAAAGGAAAGGAAAAAAGAAAAGAAAAAGAAATCAGGACTAGAGAAATAGTTAAGTGGTTAAAGGCACTTGCTACCAAAGCCTGCCATCCCAGGTTTGATTCCCCAATGCTCACGTAAAGCTAGACTAAAAAAATGGCACATACACCTAGAATTTGTTTGCAGTGGCAACTGCCCATGCTCAATCTCTTTCTTTGCTTGCAAATACATAGTTTTTTTTTAAATTTTATTTATTTGAAAGCGACAGATAGAGGCAGAGAGAGAGAGAGAGAGGGAGAGATTGGGTACACCAGGGCCTCCAGCCACTGTAAACAAACTCCAGATGCATGTGCCCCCTTGTGCATCTGGCTTAGTGTGTCCTGGGGAATTGAGCCTCAAACTGAGGTCCTTAGGCTTCACAGGCAAGCCCTTAACTGCTAAGCCATCTCTCCAGCCCCCCAATTATTTTTCTTGTTACAGATGAGGTCTCACTACTTGCCCAGGCTGAAGTGCAGTGGCTATTCAGAGGTGTGATCCCATTACTGATCAGCATGGGAGTTCTGACCTGCTCCATTTCTGACCTGGGCTGGTTGGTTCACCCCCACCCCCTTAGGCAACCTGGTAGTTCCCCTTCCCAGGAGGTCACCATATTGATGGTGAACTTAGTGTGGACACCTGACTGGCACAGCGCACTATAGTCCAGAACTCCTGGACTCAAGTAATCCTCCTGCCTCAGCCTTCTGAGTAGCTGGGCCTACAGGCACTGACACCACACCTGGCAATAAAATCTTTTCATAAAAATATTTAATTAATTAATTTATTTATCTGTGTGAGAGAGAATGGGTCTACCAGGGCCTCTACCTACTGCAAACGAACTCCAGATGTATGCATCACCATGTGCATCTGGCTTACGTGTGTACTGGAGAACTGAACCTGGGTCCTTAGGCTTTGTAGGCAAGTGCCTTAACCACTAAGTCATCTCTCCAGCAAATATTTTTATTTATTTTTTAATTTTTTGTTTTTTTGAGGTAGAGTCCCACTCTCTAGCCCAAGATGGCCTGGAATTAGTCTCAGAGTGGCCTCGAACTCACAGTGATCCACCTACTTCTGCCTCCCCAGTGCTAGGATTTGAGAGTGAAAGAGACATAGAGGTAGAGAGAGAGAGAATAGTACACACCAGGGCCTTCAGCTCCTGCAAAGGAACACATGTGCCACCTTGTGCATCTGGTTTACATGGGTACTGGGGAATCAAACCTGGGTCCTTTGGCTTTGCAGGCAAATGCCTCAACCATTAAGCCATCTCTCCAACCCCAGGTGAGATAGATAGATAGATAGATAGATAGATAGATAGATAGATAGATTGATTGATTGATTTTTTTTTTTTTTTTTTGAGATAGGATCTCACTCTAGCTCAGGTTGACCTGGAATTCACTATGTAGTCTCAGGGTAGCCTCGAACTCACAGCAATCCTCCTACTTCTGCCTCCTGAGTGCTGGGATTAAAGGCATGCGACACCACACCTGGGTCTCCCAGCCCATGTTTAAAAAAAAAAAAAAAAGAAAAGAAAAGCCATGTATGTGACACAGACCTTTATTTCTGACATTCAGGAGGCTGAGGTAGGATAACACTATGAGTTCATTCAAGGTTAGAGGGAGTTCCAGGTCCACCTGAGCTAGAGTGACATCCTGCCTCAAAACAACAAAAAATTGAGTCCAAGCAAACTCAGCAAAGGCTCAGTGGGTTGTCCTATGTGGCTTCAATCCTCAGTATTCCACACGAACAAAATCCTTTATACTTGGAACTCATCTGCTTCTCTGCCCCAAGAGGATATATTTACATTTCTTAGAGTGCACACCTCATCTCTTAAGTCTCCACACCCATTTCCTGCCTCGGATACTTCCAAGATGCCCTCTGACTAAAAGCAGAGGGCTGGAGAGATGGCTCAGCACTTAAGGCACTTGCTTGTAAAGCCTGCTGGCCCATGTAAAGCCAGATGCACAAAGCGGCACATGTGTTTGGAGTCTGTTTGCAGTGTCAAAAGACCCTGGCACACCCATTTTCCACCCATTTTCTAATAAAATAAAGCCAGGTGTAGCTGTGAGTTCAAGACCCGCCTGAAACTAGAGTAAATTCCAAGTCAGCCTGTGCTAGAGTGAGACCATCTACCTTGAAAAGGTCAAAATAATAACTAAAAAAATAAACAGTTTCCACTGTTTATTTGTACACGTTGAAAGGGCTGTCCTAATGACCTTCATATAGGGACGAAGAATCCTTTTGCCTAATTCAAGGTTGGAAAGAAGGTGACATCTAGAACCCATTAATACGTTTTACCAATTGGGTAATAATATACAAAGAGGGCCTTATGCGCTAAGCACTGTGCCAGGTGCTGGGGATCAAGGGTGAATGGAAAATTTAACTGCAAGTTTGAAATTTAAATAAACACTTAAAGAACACTCTGAAAATCTGTAAAAGAAAAACACGAGAGTTTAATCCGTGCTTCAGTCCAGGTGCATGGGGCAGAGGAGCTTACCCCCACCCTCCCAAAGCGAAGATTTGAAGGGATTAGAACTATAATCCTCAGGCTGGGTATCACTGGCATGAGGCCAGAATCCTAACCCAGATCCACACCTGGACCTATTGTTTCCCTAATTTCCAGCATGGGATCCGGGAATTAGAAGTGTGGTTGGCATTCCTATTCCCCCACCACCTCAGACATGGGTCCCTTAGTTGAGCAACTGTCCGCCCCCACCCCTTCCCCCATCCCAGGTGCGACTCCTTTAAAAGGAAGAGGCAGGCGGGGACAGGATACTGACCCCCCTACGGAGCGTTAAGGAGAAGCCCTGGTCTGAAATGCCTACCAGACCTTAGGTCCTGCCCAGCTTTCTCCAAATTCAGAGAACGTCCCGGCTGGGCTCCGCCCCCAAAGCGCGGCCGCCGATTGGTCAGCGGGATCGCGAGGCGGGGCCAAGTCTTAAAGGCCCAGGATCTAAGCGATCCCGGAGGAGGCGGTGGCGGCTGCGTCCACCCAGAGAGGTGATTCCGCGAAGCCCCATGTAGGTTTCCATTAAGCTTCTCTAATGTCCACACCTTAGTCCCCGGTTCATGGAGCCCACCAGAGACTTTCCACTGTTCGGGGGCGCCTTCTCTGCCATCCTCCCTCCTGGGGCCATTGATGTGAGGTGAGACAGCCCAGATACCCGGTGGAGGCCGGCCCGGGTTGGGTTGTGGGAAAGCATCCACAGTCAGCCAGGGTCCCCCCCGATTCTCTAGTGACCTCCGCCCGGTCCCGGACAACCAAGAAGTTTTCTGCCATCCCGTGACCGACCAGAGTCTGATCGTGGAACTTCTGGAGCTGCAGGCCCACGTGCTGGGCGAAGCGGCTGCGTTGTGAGGAAGGGGCCCTTCGACTGGCCAATGGGAGGTTGGGACTCGATGAAGCGGGTGGGTCTGTGGCAGGACGGTTATTCAGGAGAACTCCAAGGGCAATAGCAGACGGCCAGATGACACACGTGTGCTCGGTCTCGGGCTTGGGACACTGCGAGTTATCTCTCCCTGACGCCTCTCTCCCCCCCCCCCCAAGGTACCATTTTGAAGATGTTGGCGGGGTGCAGGGGGCTAGGTCTGTGCACGTGGAGTCTGTGCAGCCTCTCAGTTTGGAGACTTTAGCCCTGAGGGGCTGTTGTCAAGATGCCTGGGTCCTCTCTGGCAAGCAACAGATAGCTAAAGAAAACCAGCAGGTGAGGCAACAGGAGTGTGGGATGCCCTGGAATAGGGGAAAGATAGTTCCAGAGATCTAGAGAAGCATTCTGACTCTGATCCTTTTAGGTAGCAAAGGATATCACACTGCACCAGGCTTTGCTGCGGATGCCCCAGTACCAGACTGATCTCTTGCTCACATTCAATCAGCCCCCGTAAGGAGGAAGGAAAGGGTGGGAATCTCACAGTGGGATACTTAGTCTGGGTGGGCAGAGGTGGGAGATAGGTTGATGGGGTCTTCAGGGAAGCAGAAGTGGGTTTGTGGTGGCAGATCCCTGGGTCCTCTGGGACACAGGAAGTGGGATCTTTCAAATCTCTGACCTGAACCGTGTTCTTTCTCTCTGTGTTCCTCTACCCTAAGCTCTGACAACGGGTGTCTTGGCCCTGAAAATCTGTCATCTCCGCCCTGGAGCTTGAGTAACTTTGAACAATTGGTGACCAGTTTGACCCTCCATGATCCAAACATCTTTGGTCCTCACTAAAGACGCATGCTGCCGCCGCTAAGGGACTTAGGGACCCAGTTCTGAGAAAAGGGAGAAAGAAATTGGATACCTGAGTTTCCTCTTCTTTCCTGGACATAAACATAAAACACCTCCTCTGCAGAAATAAACTTGCTTTACCACCAACATAATTTCTGTGGCTTTGAATTTAAGAGGACACCTAGGTTTCCCCAATTCCCTTTGGCTTGGAAGAGGGAGTTTAAAGCTGTGTGTGGGAGCAAAAGGGACCCAAGACTGGCAGTGGAAATACACTTTGGAGTGACTGATTCAACCCTGAGACAAGGGTCGAAGTGTACAAAGGGGTGTGTGGGAGTATTTGAAGCAACACACAAGGAAGAGAGAGAAACTACTACTCGTAGTGATTCGACCCTGAGAGTACAGATAGGGAGTGGGCTTGGCTGTCCCCCTCAGACAGATGAAAAGTCACATTGTCAGTAGCCACCAAGACAGTAGTGGAGGCAGAAGATGCTCAAGGAGTGTCAGTTTGGTGGTGTATGAGAGAGGGACTTATTTAGTATATGTGTAGTAGAATAAGCGCAGTTGATCCCAGAAGAAGAGGGAGAGGATGGTGTGGGGGCCAAGCCGAAAGTAAGAGGCACCTATACCCTTGTACATGCCCAAAATGCCCTCTGTTCGAGCTGTCTGCAGCAGAGCGTCCAGGATCCCCCGGTACATGAGGCCCTGGAGCATGGTGGAGAGGAAGGGAGAGCACAGGAAGGAGCCTGTCAGAGCCCACCAAGGCCTTAACCTCATCAGGTGGCATTTGAAGCTGACCCACCTGTACCCACAATCCACTTCCCCACCCCACATCTTTTCCTGCCAGCCTGAACCCTAGAGCACGCCCTTACCTTGCCCTGAGCATCTGTGGGCTGGTTATAGAGCCTTGTGCTGGCCACGTCAAAAGGTGTCATGGCCAGGACTACTGCAATGCCACTCACCATGGCAGCAGCCAGAGCCACCTTCCAGCTCTGGGAAGGAAAGATCTACAGGAGACAGGAAGAGCTTTGTCAACCAGACAGATATGCAACTCCTAGGCCAAAGCAGGTCCTACCCTGGGTACACAGAGCCATAACTGAGGGTTCTACTCCACCAGTAACAGTTACACTATGAAGGACAAGGCCAGAGTGCCCCAAGGGCTCAGGTACCCCTCTGGGAGAAAGTGAGAGAATTGTGTCTAAGGAGTCAGTAACTCCTGCTCCCTTTCTCACTTCAGTTGACACCATCCCCTCCTGGGCCCACCTCCCTTTGCCCACCCTATGTCCCATTCCCTGGATGACCCCACCCCTTCCCAGGCAGTACCTCCCACTGGCTCAAGAGGTCCTTGGTAGATGAGAAGGTGCACAGCTGGGTGGAGGAACCGATGACCACTCTGGGCAGGCCGCCCAAGGCCCCACGCCACAACCCCACCAGACCATGTTTCTGGCCAATTTCGGTTAGTGCCTGAAACATGCCCTGATTGGGGGAAGACCATGGGGGTGGGGTTCAGTCACTCCAGCATCAGGGACTACCACCTGCTAACACTTGTCAAGGATCAGTCCTTAACACACACCTTTTGTCCAGATACCCAGTTCAAAGTGGGCTTAGAGCCAGAATAGGGGTCTTCAGGTGTCTACCACCCCTGCAGTCCCAGACTATGAGCTGAAGGTATGGGAGTAAGGACATTAGCAGGCCTTAGAATGGGACAGGAGAAACAGGTGCATAAGATATGAGGACCACGGGTACAGGAGGGTCAGAGTGGGCTCCAGGGGCAGAAAGGGGCTGAACTAATGGGGTAGACAGAACAGTGGCCAGGGATGGAGCTGCCAGGTGCAGGCTGAAAACTCGGAGGAAATGGAAAAGGATGGCTGGGCGCTTGGTGGTTTGGGGAACCCTCACCTGATGCTTATACTGGTGCCCTACAGCAATTTCAGAGGCTGCCTGTGCCTGTAGATGTGTCTTCACCTGGAAACAAGAGAGTATCACAGCCTGTGCCCCAATGCCCATCCTCCTTTCTTAGAGACCCAAACACCTAGGCCCCTTCACACTTCTTCTAGAGTATTAAGCAATGAATATCCTTTTAATCTGATAATTATTGTTTTTCCCCACTTAACAAATTAGTCATACGACTCTGTGTCCCTTGGCTCTAGTCCCAGGAGACAGATCTCCTAGCACTGTAAGGTACCACTCCCCCTCCACATCCTCCTTCCCTTGGGGTTGGGGGGTGGGGGTTGACTAATGGCAACATTTCCCAAGACTTCATGTTAAGCAAGACCTGGGTATCTGGCCACTTTTGCCAGCTCCCATTCCTAGACCAGGTCCCCAGCTGCTACTTCTAGCAGGCTCCCTATCAGGCTGGCTACACTTGTTTTCTTTGGCTCCCAGGACCGTAGGGGTATGTGTTTGGCTGACTTTGAAGAAGCTTCTGTCTTCGAATCTCACACCTTGGGAGTGAGAACAAGTGGGCTCTCCTGAGAAACATGCTGCCTCCGGCTTTCTTAGCTGCACTAAGTGTGAGCTAGGCCCAGCAATAATTAAGCAGCTGTGCGACCTTGACGAGGTCACTTCCCCTCTCTAGCTAGGCCTGGGCTCCCAGTCCTTCACGTATATCAGATAACTCAAAGCAGTAGATTGAAGATTATAATTTTCTGATGCCCAGGGATCTCTGTATTTGCGGATGTATTACTCAAATTCCTCATCCTCAACCACACAAAGCCAACCTCAGTATCAGGTAACAATCATAAAACAATAAAAGCAATACTATCAGCTAGCATGGTGCCACATGCTTATAATCCTAGCACTCAGGTGGCACAGGCACAAGGATCAAGAGTTTGAAGTTACCCTGAGCTTTAGCCAAACCCTGTCTCAAAAAAATAAAAGAAAAGAAAGAAAGGAAGAAAGAAAAAGAAAAGAAATGAAAGCAAAGCAATACTATCAAATGTTTATTGTCTGCCAGGACTTGTGCTTCACATGTATTATTTCATCTGTCTCCTTCAGACCTCCCAATAATCATACAAAAGAGCTCACACTTGTAATCCCCAGCCCTGGAGAGGCTGAGGCAGACAGTCACCATGAATTCAAGACCAGTATGGGCTACAGAGTGACACCCTTGTTTCAAAAAGAAAAAAAAGCTGGGCATGGTGGTGTATGCCTTTAATCCCAGCACTTGGGAGGCAGAGGTAGGAGGATCTCTCTGAGCTCAAGGCAAGCCTGATAATACATAGTGAATTCCAGGTCAGCCTGGGCTAGAGCAAGGCCCTTACCTCAAAAAAAGGAGGTTGGGCTGGAGAGACTGTTTAGCAGTTAAGGCACTTGCCTGCAAAGGCAATTCCTCAGGACCCACGTAAGCCAGATGCACAAGGTAGCACATGGGTCTGGAGTTCATTTGCAGTGGTAGGAAGCCCTGGCATACCTATTTCTCTCTCTCTCTCCCTCTCTCTCAAATGAATAAATATTAAAATAAAATATTTAAAACAAGCCAGACATGGTGGTGCATGCTTTTAATTCCACCACTTGGGAGGCAGAGGTAGGAGGATCACCATGAGTTCAAGGCCACCTGAGACTACAGAGTGAATTCCAGGTCAGCTTGAGCTAGAGTGAGTGAGACCTTACCTCGAAAATCCAAAATAAATAAATAAAAGAAGGACTGGGAGATGGTTTAGCCAGCAGTTAAGGGAACTCGTTTGCAAAGCCTTCCATCCATACATGGAAAACCAGACACAAAAGTGGCACCCATGAAGCCGGGTGTGGTGGTGCACACCTTTAATCCCAGCACTCAGGAGGCAGAGGTAGGAGGATCATCATGAGTTCGAGGCCACCCTGAGAATACAGAGTGAATTCCAGGTCAGCCTGGGCTAGAGTGAGACCCTATCTCGAAAAACCAGGAAAAAAAAAAAAAGTGGCACCAATGGCACAAACAGCTGGTGATTGGTTTTCATGGCAAGAGACCCTTGGAGCATCCCCCACCACACACACACACACACACACACACACACGCAAATAAATAGTTGGTTTTTGTTTGTTTTTCTAGGTAGGGTCTCCCTGTAGCCCAGGCTGACCTGGAATTCACTCTGTAGCCTCAGGGTGGCCTCGAACTCATGCCACGTCCGGCTCAAATAAATAGTTTTTCAAAAGACAAAGACAGCCAGGCATGGTGGCACATGCCTTTAATCCCAGCATTTGGGAGGCAGAGGTAGGTGGATGTGAGTTCAAGGACACCCTGAGACTACAGAGTGAATTCCAGCTCAGCCTGGGCTACAGGGAGACCCTACCTTGAAGAAAAAGAAAGAAAGAAAGAAAGAAAGAAAGAAAGAAAGAAAGAAAGAAAGAAAGAAAGAAAGAAAGGAAGGAAGGAAAACAAAACAAAAAAAAAAAGACAAAAACAGGAGAGCTCTACAATTTACCCCTGTTTTAGAGATGTGGTAACTGAAACTCAACAATGAATAATTTTCAAAGCCCAGGATTTGTGTTCTAGAAAGTCTGACTCCAAAGCTCAATCTAAACTGGATGTGATGATGCACACTTGTAATTCAATCATTGGAGAGGCTGAGGTTGGGCTGTGATTTTGAAGCCAGTATGGGTGGGTAAAGACACCACTGTGGTCTATATAGGAAGACCCTGCCTCAACAACCCCCCCAAAAAAACTACCCTGAAAACTAAGTCCATAATCATCGACATATGTGACAGTCCACTGAATGAGTGTGAGTATACGGCAGATCAGAAGGCCCCAAAGCCCGCCAAACACTTTCCTATGCTCTTCCCTAATTGCTGGGGTAAGGGGTGCAGCACCTGTCATGAAGCCCAGCTGAAGGATAGGCTCCCACCCTCCACCAAGGGTCTACCTTGAATGTTCCAGGCAAGACCCCTTTCCTTACCATGTAGATAGGGCTCCCCAGATAGGCTCCCATGACTCCAGCCAGGGCCCCAGCTGCGGCGCTGCGGACAGGACTGACGGTGCCTTCAGCCGTGTGCAGGTATCCTTTAGTCTCGGCCAGACTGTAGGTGCCCAATCGGATACCATTCATCAGGAACTGGTACAGGAGTGCAGGAGCCAGGCCCTTCTGCAGGGCAGCCAGGCCATCCACCTTGCCGATAGTGAAGAAGGCATGGAAGACGTTTCGGTAGTGCCTCTGGTAGGTGCCAGGGGCCTGCAGCTCTCCTTGCAATTGCATTCTGGTCTTCACAACCTCCAGGGGATTGGTGAACACACAAGCTCCGCAAGCTGCCAGACCACTCATCAAGAAGTCCATGGTGGGATAGAAACAGCCTTGGAAAGGGAGATCAGGGAACTTGGGCAAGACCTGGTTTTTTTACAGTCCAGGCTGCAAGAAGTAGAAATTTAGAGTTCTAGAGTCAAGTGTCAGGTCAAATGTCAAGAAAGGTTAGTTGGAACTTGGAAGTCAGAGATTGGCAAAGAGGGAAGGAGAGGAGTGTGGGTGAGTCTGGTGAGAAGGCTATGTATGACAGAGCCCTGTTGGCTCAAGGGATCTGAGGTCAAGGAGGAGCCGAAGTCAGAAGGAGTCGGGGTAGGATGCTCGGGATGACAGGCTAGGGGGTCTGGGGGTGCGGCAGAGGAAACGCAGTATTAGGAGCTGGAGAGGCAGGAGAAGGAGAAGCAACAGGAAGAAAAGGATGCGTGAGAAGAGCTGGGGGTGTCTCCGGGGCAGCAATGAGAGCTGACTAGGGAACGCAGTCCGGACTCTGTCGGGGGATGAGTGTCCTAAGGTAGCTACCGGAGCTCGAGCACCTTCACCCGGAGTAGCCTGCGGAGGCCGGGCCGCCACTCTCCAGCCCTGGAAAGCAGCACCAATGGGGACTCTCCAAGAGCCGCAGCCGAGATCCTCAGCCAATCAGCGTAGAGCCGGCTCCGCCGCCAATGGGAGGTGCTCTGGAAGGCCTGGCCCGGGGCAGCTGCCGAGAGGTGGTGGAGGTTAACTCTGCCGGCCCCAGCGCCTGTGCCCGGGGCCTGCTGAGCCTCGGGAAGGGTGTCCCGGGCGGGCGCGGAGGGAGCGCGGGGATTGGATGCTTGGATTCTGGAAGGATGCAGAAGCTGAGCTCACTCCCTGCTGCTGCCCTCTAACCCAGGTCATGTCGGGATGAGGCTGTCGAGCGCAGCCACGCCCAGCTCAGTTCGGGTGCCCGAGTTCCCGGAAGCTACTGTCCCGCCTGCCCTGGCGACGAGACACCTGCTGGATGGGACCCATCCACTAAGGGCCAAAGGAGGGTTTGTAGGTTCCTGCGCCAGAACGGGTGTGGCGGCGGGCTCCGAGGGAGGGAGGCCTCCGGCTGAAGAGCCAGAGAGCCGAGCTCGTTCACAGCAAGCTCTTTTGATCTTCACAGCGACCTGGAGGAGGTCGGCCAAGGCAAGGATTTCCAGCTAGGCTTAGGTTACTGAGGGCAAGCAAGAGGTGGGAGATGCCGATTTATCTTCTTTCTTTTCTTTTC
The DNA here is from genome assembly GCF_020740685.1 of Jaculus jaculus. Lineage (NCBI taxonomy): Eukaryota > Metazoa > Chordata > Mammalia > Rodentia > Dipodidae > Jaculus > Jaculus jaculus. The sequence goes on along the minus strand of NC_059113.1, from coordinate 41,483,579 downwards.
GATTTTTCGAAGTAGGGTTTCACTTTAGTCCAGGCTGACTTGTGGTCTCAGGGTGGCCTCGAACTCACGGTGATCCTCCTACCTCTGCTTCCCGAGTGCTGGGATTAAAGGTGTGGGCCACCATGCCCGGCTAACAGCAATATTTTATGAACTTTATTCCAGAAGTGTTGGGTTGGCATCACTTGCTCAGTCAACGTCTCTGGCAGACCGCTGTTCCCATTTCTGGAACCCTTCCGCTCCCCACTCTGTATCTGGAACATCACCCGACATATGAGACTTTCCTAAATCCTCCACATTCAGCTACTCAACCCACTTTGTTTCTCAAACATTTAGGGAGGAAGTAGGAAAAGTGAACTCTGACTGAATACGGATGGACTGGATTAATAAACCTAAATGTTGCTCCTAGTGGCACACTGCCTCCAGCAAGGCTCCACCTCCCAAAGGGAGGCTCCCCCAGCTGAGGGTTGAATATGAGTCTTTTTTTTTCCGTGTTTTTTTTTTTTGTTTGTTTTTTTTTGTTTTAGGTAGAGTCTCACTCTAGGCCAGGCTGATCTGGAATTCACTGTGTAGTCTCAGGGTGTCCCTGAACTCACAGTGATCAGCCTCCTGAGTGCTGGAATTAAAGGCGTGTGCCACCATGCCTGGCTTTTAAAAATATTATTTTATTTATTTGAGAGAGTGAAAGAGGCAGAGAGAGAGGGAGAGAATGGGTGCACCAGGGTCTTCAGCCACTGTATATGAACTCCAGATGCATGTGCCTCTGCATCTGGCTTTATGTGGGGACAGGTTGTCTTTTTTTTTTTTTTTTTTTTTTTAATTTGAAAGAGAGGCAGACAGAGAGAATGAATATGGGTGTGCCAGGGTTTCCTGTCACTGCATATGAAGTCCACACATACATGCACCACTTAGTGTGTCTGGATTTATGTGGGTAACTGGGGAATCAAACCAGGACCATCAGACTTTGCAAGAAAAGCACCTTTGGGCTGGAGAGATGGCTTAGCAGTTAAGGCACTTGACTGCGAAGTCGAAGGACCCAGGTTTGATTTTCCAGGTCCCACTTTAGCCACATGCATATTGTGGCACATGTATCTATATATCTGGAGTTCATTTTCAGTGTCTAGAAGCCCTGGTGTGCTCATTCTCGCTTTCTCCCTCTGATCTAATAAATAAATAAATAAAGAAAGAAAAGCACCTTTAACCACCGAGCTCTTTCTTTCTTTATTATTATTATTGTTTTGTTTTGTTTTTTCAAGGTAGGGTTTCACTCTAGCCCAGGCTGACCTGGAATTCACTATGTACTCTCAGGGTGGGCCTGACCCCACGGTGATCCTGCTACCTAGTGCTGGGATTAAAGGCATGCACCAGCACACCTGGCTCAACACAGAGCTATTTCTCAAGTTCCCAATGTTGTCTTTGAACTAGAGATTCTTAGGCCCCACCCTCTCAAGAGTTAGGACTATAGATGCATGATACATCCTGGCTGATAACTCATTTCTTTTGTTAGCAAATAATGTCCCATTATATGTTTATCCATTCATATACTGAAAGATATCTTGGTTGTATCCATAGACATTTTTTTTTTTTTTAGGGGCCATGCTAATCTTGTCTGTATCGTTCCAATTTTAGTATATGTGCTGCTGAAGTGAGCACAAAATTTTGGTTTTTTGAAGTAAGGACTTACTCTAGATCAGGCTAACCTGGAATTCACTATGTAGTCTCAGGGTGTGGCCTCCCAAATGCTGGGATTAAAGGCGTGTGCTACCACGCCCAACTGGACATTTCTTTGTTTTGTTTTTCAAGGTAAGGTCTCCCTGAAGCGCAGGCTGACCTGGAATTCACTATGTAGTCTCAGGCTGTCTTGGAATTTACAGCAATCCTCCTACCTCCTGAGTGCTGGGATTAAAAAACATTTTCAAACCTTTCTTGGTGGCACATGCCTTTAATCCCAGCAGAGGTAGGAGGATCACTGTGAGTTCAAGGCCACCCTGAGACTACACAGTGAATTGCAGGTCATCCTGGGCTAGAGTGAGACCCTCTGTCAAAAAACAGGGTGTGGGGAGGAGCCAGAGCCAAGTGTGGTGGCGCACGCCTTTAATTCCAGCACTTGGGAGACAGAGGTAGGAGGATTGCTGTGAGTTCGAGGCCACCCTGAGTCTCCACAGTGAATTCCGGGTTAGCCTGGGCTAGATTGAGACCCTACCTTGAAAAACTAAAAAAAAAAAAAGGGGGGGCGGTGCTGGCAGCTGGAGAGATGGTTTAGAGGTTAAGGTGCTTGCCTGCAAAGCCAAAGGAGTCAGGTTCAATTCTCCAGGACCCACATAATCCAGATGCACACTTCTGGAGTTCCTTTGCAGTGGCTGAAGGCCCTGATGCACCCTTTTTCACTGTCGCTCTCTCTCTCTCTCATTGTTTCTCTCAAATTTTAAAAAATTAAATAAAACAGAAAAATTAAAAAAAAATTTAAAGTTACAGAATTTAGATGGTAGGAGGATCCGATGAGTTCAAGGCCAGCCTGGGCTTACAGAGTGAACCACCATGCCCAGCTTAATATTTTATGAGAGGCAGAGAGAGAGAGAGAGAGAGAGAGAGAGAGAGAGAGAGAGAGAGAGAGAGGGAGAGGGAGAGAGAGAGAGAATGAGTACACCAGGGCTTTTGCATGTTTCACCTTGTGCTTCTGGCTCTATGTGGGTACTGGGGAATTGAATGTTGGTCCTTAAGCTTTATAGGCAAGTGTCTTAACTGCTGAGCCATCTTTCCAGTCAGTCCTACATTAAGTTACTTTTGTGTGTGTATATGTGCTATGGATAGAATGTAGCACCTTGTGCATACTAAGTATGCTTTCTACCACTGAACTACCCCCTCAATTCCTGGATGTTAGTTTTCATATTGGTTGGATTAAATACCTCTAGTTTTTTTTTGTTGTTTTTTTTTTTTTGGTTTTTCGAGGTAGGGTTTCACTCTAGCCCAGGCTGACCTGGAATTCACTATGGAGTCTCAGGGTGGCCTAGAACTCATGGCGATCCTCCTACCTCTGCCTCCCAAGTGCTGGGATTAAAGGCGTGTGCCACCACGCCCGGCTAATACCTCTAGTTTTGATGAGTGGATAATGAAGATGTGGCACATTTATACAATGGAGTTCTACTCAGCGGTAAAGAAAAATGAAGTTATGAAATTTGCAGAAAAATGGATGGACCTTGAAAGGATTATACTAAGTGAGGTAACCCAGGCCCAGAAAGCCAAGCACCACATGTTCTCTCTCATATGTGGATCCTAGCTACAGATTACTGGGCTTCTGCGTGAGAATGAAAATACTTAGTAGCAGAGACCAGTAAGTTAAAAAGGAGACATAAAGGGAAGAGAAAGGAAGGGAGGAGGGTACTTAATAGGTTGATATTGTATATATGTAAGTACAATGATTGTGATGGAGAGGTAATATGATGGAGAATGGAATTTCAAAGTGGAAAGTGGGGGGGGGGAAGGGAGGGAATTAACATGGGATTTTTTTTAATCATGGAAAATGCTAATAAAAATTTTAAAAAAAACCTCTAGTTTTTAGATTGTGCACTGTATGTAGTAAAACCACGTTCAACTTAAAACAAAAAAATTCTTGGGGGCTAGAGAGATGGCTCAGTAGTTAAGGCTCTTGCCTGCCGATCCTGATGGCCTGGGTTTGATTCCCCAGTACTCACATAAAGCCAGATGCACAGGATGGCTCATGCTTCCGAGGTTCCTTTGCAGTGGCGGGAGGCCCTGACACACCCATTCTCTCTCTCTCTCTCCCCTTGAAAATTAATAAAAATGTTTTTTAAGCCGGGCATGGTGGCCTCCAACACTTAGGAGGCAGAGGTAGGACGATCACCATGAGTTCTAGGCCACCCTGAGACTACATAGTGAAGTCCAGGTCAGCCTGAGTTAGAGTGAAACCCTACCTCGAAAATATTTTCCGAAGTAGGGTCTCATTCTTGCCCAGGCTGACTTGAAACTCACTCTGTAATTGTAATTCCAGGTTTGCCTTTAACTCATGGGGTCCTCCTATGAGCTAAATTCTATGATTTTTTTTTTTTTTATTTGTTGTTTTTCAAGGTAGGGTTTCACTCTAGCCCAGGCTGACCTGGACTTCACTATGCAGTCTCAGGGTGGCCTCGAACTCAAGGTGATCCTCCCACTGCTGCCTCCAGAGTGCTGGGATTAAAGGCATGTGCCACCCCAGCCATCTAAATTCTATAATGCTTTATTATTTTATTTTATTTATTACATAGAGAGAGGCAGATAGAGATAATGGGGTGCACTAAGGTCTTTAGCCACTGCAAACAAACTTAAGATACATGTGCCACCCTGTGCATCTGGCTTACATGGGTACTGGGTAATTGAACCTAAGTCCTTAGGCTTTGTAGGCAAATGCCTTAACTATTAAGCCATCTCTCCAGCCCAGATTCTGTAATTTTTTCCCCTGATTTATTTATTTATTTATTTTTACTTCATCTTGGTTGCTTTATTTTGCATTTTTAAAGTTCACAAAAGCTTTACAATATCTGCTTCCCCCATGTTGAGCATCAGGGCTTTATGGTAAGACAATGAAAATTTTATCACATCAATTAGGTATATTCAAAAACAACGGATAATTTACAAATCACTTTAATTAAAACATTTTGCAAAATAAATATTCTAGTACACATCTGAATTTATTGATCCTAAAATTGGACTTTAAAAAAATAAAAGCAAAACAAACATATTTAACACTGTCACGCCTAGGAGAAGAAGACTGTTGGCAAGCTATAAACAGCTTTGTGTGTGGACAGTAATGTGAACAAAAGGAAGAGGAAGAAACTGTGTGTTGAACTGATATTTAAATGTATCTATTAGATTTCCTTCCTCATGAATTTCTACCAAGTGAACAACTTGGCAAACTGGTAGTTTCTCAAATTTTATATTTAAACTAGTAACACCTTGATTAGAAGAACTAACTCCTGGGACTAGAATATTTAAGAAAAGAAAAACCCTGGGAAGAAAAAATAATGGCAGTATCTTTTTAAGTCTCTCTAAAAATGAGTAGCAAGTAAATCACTGTTTATATTTAGGGAGAATATCATGTTTTAGAAAAGTTAGATATGTCTAACTTATCAAAGGCAAAAATAAAAATTTCAAGTGGTCTCATTTAGGAAACTTAAAAAAATCTTGTCCTCAATTAGTTTTTAATTTTTGAAGTAGCTTAATACATATTTCAAGCATCCATTACAGATCCATTAGAATTATTTATACTTCTATTTCTACTTTTAATATAATCTGTATGTACTTTGGGGTAGCTCTTTTGATAATATCAATAGAAACCACAAAGTAATGGCAGATGGCTGGACATGATGGCTCATACCTACAACTCTAGTACTCAGGCAAGAGAATCATAAATTCAAAGTCCATGTGGAAATTTACATGGAAAGCTTGAGACCAGCCTGAGCTACATAGTAAGACTCTATCTCAATTTCTTTTTTAAATGATGGAATTGAAGTGAGAATAGAGTGAAAATGGATAAAGGACAGGAAGATAATGAAACTGGGTAGTTAATAAAAAGCATGATTTTTTAAGGTTTCCTCACTAATGTCACAAATTATGTATTTTGGTTCAATGTCACTGTGCTGCTGGAAGAGGCCAGGAAATGAGAGGACTCCCCTATTGGTTGCTGGGGATTCCTAAGTAACTTGTTCACTCTTGAGGTAAGGTGTAGCAACGCTGACCTCAATGCCTTCTCTGCTTGCTTGCTTGCTTTCTCTTTCTTTCTTTCCTTCCTCCCTCCCTCCCTCCCTCCCTCCCTCCCTCTCTCTCTCTCTCTCTCTCTCTCTCTTTCTTTCTTTCTTTCTTTCAGAAATACTTCTGAAGAGCTGAGAACCTCTTCAGATTCACAGAACAAGGAACTGAGATCACAGAGATTAATAGAATAATCTATGAGCATGTTAGTTTTAATACAGAGTATGGGCCTATTAATGTTTTCCTGTAATGATCAGAAGGGTTTCTGAGAAATCTTAACCTTAAAACTCTCTTCCATCTTCTAAATCTTATCTACAATGTTGTTTAAAACTACACATCACACAGCATGGTCCAAAGTTTCACAAGTATTTTAGTGGAATAGATGCACTCAGTTCATGTACTTGGAAAATCAGTATTTTATTCTCAGAGGTCTTTTGTAGAGATTTTAAATGCTGTTTTATCACTGGCTGAGAATTCTTCTCAAAGCAAATATTCTCTAAGACACCAAAGTACTAATTCATTAGGATGGGAAACCTTGACATTGTGAAGTGTTACATTAAGAAAAGCAAGCCTAAATCTATAGAATCACAACTCAAACTGCTAACATTCTCACATAGGATCACTCACATGAAATGCAAACAGACTACTGTTGAAGTGGGATGATTTCTAACTATATATGACACTTGTGACCAAATGACCATATTGTGGAAGACTAAAGAACATGTGTTAAGTATAGAAAACTGCTCCTAAAACTGCTTTTTCAAGCTTTAAATGACCATCATGTTTTAGAGGGAGGGGCATGAATATATATTAGCAGACTGTCCATGTAGAAAACATTTTTGATTCAGATATTTTAATAATTTATTTTTATTTATTTATTTGACAGAGAAAGAGGGAGAGAGAAAGGGAGAGATAAAGGGCACTCCAGGGCCTCCAGCCACTGAAAATGAGCTCCACACGCATGCGCCCCCTTATGCAGCTGGGTAATGTGGGTCCTGGGGAATGGAACTTGAGTCCTTTGGCTTTGCAGGCAAGTGCCTTAACCACTCAGCCGTCCCTCCAGCCCATGATTCAGATATTTTAAACAGACTACTTTAGATGTTTATTTGATAAGAGAAATGGCCAGTTATAATAAAGTATTTTTCTTTATCACAAAATATTAAGGATTCACACAATCCGAGGAAGGACCTATAAACTTCTTTTTGGCATCAACACTAATTCTCCTAAAAAGGCTCTCCAAAATCTTGAGTAGAAATATATTCTGCAATGCAACGTTTGAGTTCTTCCACACACTTGGCACCTATTTCATGTAAATTCTGCCTCAGTGCAAACTGAATGGGTTTTTCTAATGAAGGATCTTTTTTAGTCAGCATCTTCACCACCATCCCGAAAGTCTCACAATCTTGTCGATAAACCTGTTCAATCTCTTTGGTTTTTGATGCTATTGCTTTAGAGCGACTGGTCAACTGGCTGTCTTCAAACAACTCTGTGCCATCCACTGTGTCCCCCTCGGGTTCTCCTGTCTGATCAATAAACAAGGGTGCTGTGGATTCCGTCTCAAACTCGGAAATTTCAGGCAAATTATTTTCATCTGACTTTTCTAGTTTTTCAGCAGCCCATTTGCTTGCAGCCTCACTAAGTTCCTTCTCAGTTAGCCTGCTTGATTTATCTAACACCTTTGATGAAGAAATTGCTGAAGAACTTGAGGGTGAAGTGTCTCTTGATGTTTTCAAAGACTGGATGGGCCTCTCCTTACTTCTATGCTGAGATTGATGGAAAGTGTACACTTTGCTTCTTTCTGGAGAATAGCTTCTACTGCTGACACTGGAGCCAGATCTGCTGTGCGGGGAGTCTTCTGGCCTACAGGTGATTCTCTGTAGTCAGGCTGTCGGCTTATGGAATGATCATCTCTGGTCCATCTATAGCCAGCTTCATCTCCTCTGTGAGGTGGACCACTTCTTTGATCATGAGAAAAACTGGCCTGCGTCATATTCTCAGTAATCAACATGACTGTAATATCTCCTGTAGCTTCCTTCATCAGATCTGTCTAGAAAGAGGTGGTCTCTTTTCTAGGAGTGGTGGTTTCTTTTCTAGCAGAGGTGATTTATTTGGCACAATATTAACTACTCTATGGTAGCCATCACTGGGGTGATTCCGAGGAGGTCCCCTTTCTCTTGGAAGTCGTTGATAGTCATAACACCCCCAGACCACATTTCATCTCTTCTGTAAGCCAATCTTGGGCGATAGCCAAGGACAATGGGGATTTGAAGTATGGCTGACCACAAGTTTGCCAAGTGAATTAGTCCCAGCAGTCCTTCGGTGGACGCCAAGACATTAATGCCTCTCAAAATTCAGCTGTACCCCAGATGGATTGCATTTCTGTCCCTCTAGAAGGCATCGGCATCAGTCTGGATTGATTGTGCAAGGCTCCAGGGCAGGTTCTGGGTTCCAGGCTGCTGGCACACAGGCTCCGACTCTCGGTCGCCAGGAAAACCCGTGAATGTAGTCCTACGCCTGCAGCCACGATCCTAGAGGCTGATGTTTTATTTGTATATTAGAGATAGAGAGGAGGACAGAGAGAGAATGAGAATGGGCGCACCAGGGCCTCTAGCTACTGCAAACAGACACCAGATGCATGCACCACCATGTGCATATGGCTTATGTGGGACCTGGTGTAAGACCCCCAAAACGAGGACCCCACGCTCTGCCTGGATATGGCGACACCCCAAATCACTCACGAGAAGTGGTCTTGATGCAAACTGCAAGAGGATTTTATTCCAAGCGCTCTAGGGCCCACAGTCGTACACTGCACAGGGGTAGAGGACTGCAGAGCCCTGAATGCAGGAACGGGACAGTTTTTATAGGGTTTCTAACAAAGCCTGTGCATTAGACCAATCATTTTTTTTAACATCAGGAGCCTGCGGGGTGCGAGCCAGTCAGTTTGTGCCACTCCATAGTTTCTAAGCCAATTAGTTTAATTTGTTCAAGCCCCTCATGGACCAATCAGTCTCTTATGACCTTGGTGGTCAGTATTTGCACAGGTCCTTGGGTGGGAGTAGCAGAGTGTGGTATCAGTCTCCTATGACCTTGGAGGTCAGCATTTGCGCAGGTCCTTGGGTGGGGGTAGCAGAGTGTGGTAGCAGTCTCCTATGACCTTGGTGGTCTGAGGCAGGCTGCTACAGCTTATGGTGTGGGCTACTAAGGCTTATGGTGCAGGCTATTTACAGAAACCAAATAAGTGGTTCACTTCATTACTCATTTTTCATCCTTGAGGGCTATCTCATGCCCTTTTTACCTAGTTTTATATTAGGAGCGGGCTCTGATATAATGAGAAGAGGGATTCTTTACTTGCTTCCAACAGAGAGTAAAGCCTGGAGTTTGAGGTATGCAGGGGCCCGCTTAAGCTCCCTTTGGAGCGTGATAGTATTTCTGGGCTTCTGAATTCTTGGGCCTTTCATTTCCCACTTTTTCTCTTGTTAATAGTTCTAATCCTCGAACTTGGAAGGACTAAATGTAAGCTTTTTCTTTGCCCTGAAGGCCCTTGTATTGTTGTCTAAGTATTATGATCTGGACCGCGCTCACTCGTTTTCTAACAAAAGTAAAAATCTTATTTAGTATGCAAGGCCCAACTGAAAGCATCAGGAGCAAAACCATCAAGGGTCCCATCAGGGTGGAAAGCAGAGTAGTCATCCAGGGGGACTTGTTGAACCATCCCTCAAACCATCCTTGGTCAGTAGGACGAGGTAGGGACCCTTCCATTGAGTCTCAAGGTTTCCTGCGCGGTGGTGTCTGACATAGACCGAATCTCCCACCTGGAAGCGATGTGGGACCTGTAAGTCTCCTTCTCCTGAGTAAGCCTCCCGGAGTCGCTTCCACGCTCGTTGTCTCACCCACTCGAGCGCCTTGAGCCTAGAAAACAGAGGCTTGGAAAGCGGCACATCAGTACTATGTATAGAGGTTATTTCTACCAGTGGAGGAGGCCCCCCATATAGCAATTCATAGGGGGTCAGTCTAAATTGTCCGGGTGTGTTCCTAACCCTAAAGAACACAAGGGGTAGGAGAGCTATCCAATCATTAGCGCCAGTCTCTGTGGTCAATTTGGTGAGGGTCTCTTTAATGGTTCTATTTATCCTCTCTACTTGTCTTGAACTTTGGGGTCTGTATGTACAATGTAATGTCCAATCAATTCCCAATATTTTGGTCAGTCCTTGACTTACCTGGGCAACAAAGACTGGACCATTGTCTGTTTCTATTACCTTGGGTATCCCAAACCTTGGGAAAATTTTTTTTTTTTAGTATTTTTTTAGCCACCACGGTTGAGGTTTTTTTCTTGGTAGGATAAGCCTCTATCCATCCTGAAAAAGTGTCTACAAAAACTAGTAAATACTTATTGCCATACTTAGCTGGTTTTGCCTCAGTGAAGTCCACTTCCCAGTGAGCACCTGGGCTGTCTCCCCTTAGCCTTTTCCCAGGAGGCATTCTTGAGGGATTAGCATTGACCATCTGGCAAGGTACACAATGCTTGACTACTGAGCCAGCTATCTCTGGCAACCTCAGAATATGGTAAGGAGACGTCTGCAGCAGTTTTTGTAGATGTTTGGCCCCCAGATGGGTTAGGCGGTGTATTTGTTGAAAGTACTCTAGTCCCTTCGCTTGAGGTAGAATCTCTTTTCCCTCTGAGGTAAAACAGGCCCCCTCCGGAGTTTTGGAGAACTGGCCTAACTTTCTAACTTCTTGTCAGTCACCTGGGGTATATCGTTGCTCACTCTTTTGGTTCTTTGGCTTTTCTATTATGGGCAGAAGGTTGACCCCCTGGGCAGCCTGCTTGGCCACTTGGTCAGCCATCTGGTTCCCTTTGGAGATAAAATCTTTGGCTTTTTGGTGGCCAGGGCAATGCATAATGTCCAGTCTTTTGGGTAGATGTAGAGCTTCTAGTAAACTTAGAATTTTTTCTTTGTTTTTAATTTCTTTCCCTGCTGAAGTAAGTAGCCCTCTCTGTTTGTAGATGGCCCCGTGTACGTGTGCAGTAGCAAAAGCGTACCTGCTGTCCGTGTAGATATCCACAGACTTTCCTTCAGCTAGTCATAAGGCCTGTGTGAGGGCCATGAGCTCAGCCTTTTGTGCTGAAGTTCCTTATGGCAGACTGCTGGCCCAGACTGTTCGTGTTCCGTCTACTATCGCCGCCCCAGCCATCCTCTTACCTTCTACAATGTAACTGCTCCCATCTGTGAACCAGGTTAACGTTCCTCCAGTCAGTGGGACATCTGTGAGATCCTTTCGGATCCCAGTTTCCTCAACCAGCAGTTGATGACAGTCATGAGTCACTGTCTCGTCAGTTTCTTCAGGGAGAAGAGTAGCGGGGTTGAGGATGGCAGGCGGGGCAAACGTTATCCTGTCGGTGAGGAGCAGGCTCTGGTAGTGAGTCATACGGGCATTAGTCATCCATCGGTCTGGGGGCTGCCGGACAATGCTCTCCAGGGCATGGGGGGCAATGACAGTTATCCTCTGCCCTAGAGTTAGTTTATCAGCATCTTTGATCAACGTGGACACTGCTGCTATGGCTTTTAGACATATAGGCCATCCACTAGCCACAGGGTCAAGTTTTTTTGATAGGTAGGCAATGGGTCTTCTCCATGGCCCTAAGGACTGGGTTAGGACTCCCCGGGCTATCCCCTTACGCTCATCTACGTAAAGGGTGAATGGTTTAATCACATCAGGGAGGGCTAGGGCAGGCGCACTTAATAGTGCCTTCTTGATGCCATCAAATGCCCCCTGGTGTTCAGAGGTCCAAGTGAATTTTCCTTTCTCTTTAGTTAGTGGATAGAGGGGGGCTGCTAGGGTTGCAAACCATGGGATCCATAGTCTGCAGAACCCAGCTGTCCCCAGGAACTCTCTAACTTGTCTTGCCGTAGTTGGAACCAGTATTTGTACTACAGTCCTCTTTTGTGCCTCTGTCAGCCATCTTTGTCTATCCCGCAAGGAGCAACCCAAATATGTTACCTCTCTTTTGCATATTTGGGCCTTCTTAGTTGAGGCTCGGTAACCAAGGTCAGTCAGCTTCAGTAATAATGCTTTTGTACCTTTTAGACAGTCCTGTTGGGTAGCTCCTGCTAGGAGTAAGTCATCAACATATTGAAGGAGGGTTACCTGGGGGTGTTGAACTCTAAAATTGGTTAGGTCCCTGTGTAGGGCTTCATCAAAGATGGTTGGGGAGTTCTTGAATCCTTGGGCTCGGGGAGGGGCTCTGAGCCCCTTCCTCCCTAGTCTTTATTTTTTTTAAGGATTAGGACCTTAGGTCTTTTGCTATTCTTCTTAGGGCAGTCTCTTGCCCAGTGTCCTTTTTCCTTGTAACAGGCACATTGATCTCTATCAAGTTGGGTCCTGTTGCTCAGGTTCCCTATCTTCCTAGGGCCTAAACTTTTGAATATTTTTCTCTTTTTCCTTTGTTTTCTACCACTGTGGCCAGGATCCTGGTCAGATTTTTCTCTTGTCGTCTATTGCGCCTATCCTCCCTTTCCTCTCTCTCTTTCTCATGTCTCTCCTCGCATTCTTCTCTCTCTCTTTCTTTCCTTTGCTCCTTTTCCTCTTCTGTCTCCCTTTTGTAATATACCTTTTCTGCCTTTTTTACTAAATCATGTAGCTCAGCTTTCTGTAATCCCTCCAATCTCTGAAGTTTCTTTCTGATATCAGGAGCTGACTGTCCTATGAAAGCTAATGTTACTGAGCCTTTTTGAATATCAGAGGTGGGGTCAAGGGTGTGAACCTCCTAAATGCTTTCATGAGCCTCTCAAGAAACATTGAGGGAGACTCCGTTGGCCCCTGCAGCATCTCTCTCACCTTGGCCAAATTGGTGGGCCTTCTGGAGGCACCTCGGAGACCTGCCACCAGAGCCTGGCGATAGATTTTTAAGCTCTCCCTACCTTCAGCCGTATTGTGGTCCCAAACAGGGTGAGTCAGAGGGAACCCCATGTCTATTTCATGCTGCAGCTGCGTGGGCCTCCCGTTGGCCCCAGGGACATTTTTTTTTTTTTTTGGCCTCTATTAAAATTCTCTCTCGTGGGCTGGAGAGATGGCTTAGCGGTTAAGCGCTTGCCTGTGAAGCCTAAGAATCCCGGTTCGAGGCTCGGTTCCCCAGGTCCCACGTTAGCCAGATGCACAAGGGGGCACACGCGTCTGGAGTTCGTTTGCAGAGGCTGGAAGCCCTGGCGCACCCATTCTCTCTCTCTCCCTCTATCTGTCTTTCTCTCTGTGTCTGTCGCTCTCAAATAAATAAATAAATAAATAAATAAATAAATAAATAAATAAATAAATAAATAAATAAAATTCTCTCTCGTTCCTCGGTTGTGAAGAGTGTCTGCAACAGCTGTTGGCAATCGTCCCAAGTAGGCTGATGAGAAAACATAAGAGACTCCATCAGCCTCGTGAGGTGTTGGGGTTCCTCTGAAGAAGGGGGAGGGGTGGTTAGCTTTTCAGTTATAAAGATCTGCAGAGGAAAAAGGCCAATATTGGAGGGGTTGTAGTTGGCCCCCCAGCATGGGAGGACCTGCCTCACATAGCAGTAGTGTTACGATTTTATTTGTTCCCTCCGGGGTAGCATCTCTCCAGCTCCGCGTCTTTGTGGCCGGCCCTCCCATTTCCAGGGGCTCGGGAGGGGCGGAGGGAAGAAGCTTGGGCAAGCTGGGAGGCGGAGGCTTGGGAAGGCTGGAGGGCGGAGGCTTGGGAAGGGTGAGGGGCGGAGGATTGGGAAGGGCGGAGGGCGGAGGATTGGGAAGGGTGGAGGGGCCTTCTCTTGGCTCCCAGGACTAGGTAAGGGGGGGAGGGGCAGGCTGAGTCTCCGGCCAAGCCGGAGGCTCTTTAATCTCAGGATAGATGCGAGGGGGAGGTCTGGCTCCCTCAGGAGAGGGCTTTTTTGCATTTTCGAGAGTCAGGACTCTGGAGCTTGAGTTCCTTGGTTTATTCAGCCATGGCCTGACCCATGGCGGGGGGTTGTCCATCAAATCCTTCCTGGTTGGGACGGGAGCCTGGTCCATTCTGAAAAATAATATCTTTAACAGCCAGAATAGTCTCGGAATTAAAGGTTCCTTCTGACGGCCATCCAACCTTATAAGTTGGCCACTCAGAGGCACAAAACGTCTGTCAGGGTCTCTTTTTAACCTCAACTGACAAATTATGGGCCCTAGACTTAACTTCAATGCAATGGTCAAGAGTCAAGTTAAGGGCATTTATCATCGTCTGTCACATGACAAAAACTGTAAACAAAGACACAAAGGACAACAACGCACACAACTGAGACTAACAGATTCAGACATCAGCGGCCCGTCCGCATCCTCCACAATCAGGCAAAAGGGTCTGACGGCCGCAGAGGCTCCCTCCACCTTGACAACAGAACTCGGTCCTCTGACCAACAATGGGAGACCACCAGGCATCCCTGGTTCTCCTTACCTCCTGGGGCGTCCCCCAGGGTGGCAGCCTGTGATCCTCCTAGCATGTCTGCTGATCACAGTCCTCTGTTCCTTATGGTCCGAGAGGATGGCTGCAAACCGAAAACTGAAAGCATGCATCCCAGACAACATATTCAGATGTCCCAGAAAACAGATACTCAGAACAGAAACACTGGCCAGCACACATTCATTCCAGGGGGGTCCCCATCACCTCCAAGTTGGTTCTCGGGTGTGAGGGGTGGTCACAAATCGTGGACGAGCCCCCAAATGTAAGACCCCCAAAACAAGGACCCCATGCTCTGCCCAGATATGGCGACACCCCAAATCACTCACGAGAAGCAGTCTTGATGCAAACTGCAAGAGGATTTTATTCCAAGCACGCTGGGGCCCACAGTCGTACACCACACAGGGGTAGAGGACTGCAGAGCCCCAAATGCAGGAACGGGACAGTTTTTATAGGGTTTCTAACAAAGCCTGTGCATTAGACCAATCATTTTTTTAATATCAGGAGCCCGCGGGGTGCGAGCCAGTCAGTTTGTGCCACTCCATAGTTTCTAAGCCAATTAGTTTAATTTGTTCAATCCCCTCATGGACCAATCAGTCTCTTATGACCTTGGTGGTCAGCATTTGCACAGGTCCTTGGGTGGGAGTAGCAGAGTGTGGTATCAGTCTCCTATGACCTTGGTGGTCTGAGGCAGGCTGCTACAGCTTATGGTGTGGGCTACTAAGGCTTATGGTGCAGGCTATTTACAGAAACCAAATAAGTGGTTCACTTCATTACTCATTTTTCATCCTTGAGGGCTATCTCATGCCCTTTTTACCTAGTTTTATATTAGGAGCGGGCTCTGATATAATGAGAAGAGGGATTCTTTACTTGCTTCCAACAGAGAGTAAAGCCTGGAGTTTGAGGTATGCAGGGGCCCGCTTAAGCTCCCTTTGGAGCGTGATAGTATTTCTGGGCTTCTGAATTCTTGGGCCTTTCACTGGAGAATCAAACCTGGGTCCTTAGGTTTCACAGGCAAGTGTCTTAACCTCTGAGCCATCTCTCCAGCCAAGATTGTATAATTTTTTAAAATATATTTTATTTTATTATTTGAGAGAGAGAAAGAGGGAGAGAGAGAAAGAGATAGGCAAACGCCTTAACCACTAAGCCATCTCTCCAGCCCAGATTCTACAATTTTTTTTTTTTTTTTTTTTTTTTTTTTTTTTGGTTTTTCGAGGTAAGGTCTCACTCTGGCTCAGGCTGACCTGGAATTCACTCTGTAGTCTCAGGGTGGCCTCGAACTCTCGGCGATCCTCCTACTTCTGCCTCCCGAGTGCTGGGATTAAAGGCGTGCGCCACCACGCCCGGCCAGATTCTACAATTTTTGAGTGAAACTTTTTGTTTTGTTTCACTCCTAGGGATGGAGACATGCCGGTCATGGTGGCGCATGCCTTTAATCCCAGTACTTGGGAGGCAGAGGTAGGAAGATTGACAAGAGTTCGAGGTCACCCTGAGACTACATAATGTATTTTAGGTCAGCCTGAGCTAGACTGAGATACTGCCTCAAAAAAAGAAACAAAACAAAACCAAAACTCTAGGGATGGAGCCCCAGGGCCTTGCACATACCAGGCGAGCACTGTACCACTTAACTGTGCTCTCAGCCTCTAATTCCAGAATTATTTTTTTTTGGGGGGGTAAGCCCAAGGGACTAGCCTTTTTTTTTTAATTGACAACTTCCATGATTGTAAACAATATCCTATGGTAATTTCCTCCCTTCCCCCACTTTCTACTTTGAAACTTCACTCTCCATCATATCCCTTCCTCCTCTCAATCAGTCTCTCTTTTATTTTGATGTCATGATCTTTTCCTCCTATTATGATAGTCTTGTGTAGGTAGTGTCAGGCACTGTGAGGTCATGGATATCCAGGTCATTTTTTGTCTGGAGGAGCATATTGTAAGGAGTCCTACCCTTCCTTTGGCTCTTACATTCTTTCTGCCACCTCTTCTGCAATTGGAAGGTGTGATAGGGAATTTTAATGCTGAATACTCCTCTGTCACTTCTTCTTAGCACCATGGTGCCTTCTGAGTCATCCCAAGGTTACTGCCATCTGAAAAGAGAAGGTTCTCTAACCAAAAGTGACAATAGCATTTATATACGAGTATAAATATTAAGAGAAGTGCTTACTGGGCAGTTTGGTGAGCATAGTATATACATTTAGCCAGACAGCAGCAGACATTACACCCCTAGGGCTCATGACTACCCCTGTTGTAGGTTTTCAGTATCAGGGATGTATTCCCTTCCATGGAGCAGGCCTCCAGTCAAATTAGAGGGCAGTTGGTTTCCCTGACCTTTTCTTTTTCTTTTTCTTTTTTTTTTTTTGCATTTTCGAGATAGGGTCTCACTCTAGCTCAGGCTGACCTGAAAATCACTCTGTAGTCTCAGGGTGGCCTCGAACTCATGGCAATCCTCCTACCTCTGCCTCCCAAGTGCTGGGATTAACGGTGTGTGTCACCACACCCTTGCGCATTTGCATTACATTGTCTATCAGATTAATGTGGGATCTGAAGAGTCAAACATGGGTCCTTAGGCTTCACAGGCAAGCACCTTAACCACTAAGCCATCTCTCCAGCTCATAATTCCAGATTATTTTTTTTTCGAGGTAGGGTCTCACTCTAGCCCAGGCTGACCTGGAATTCACTTATGGAGTCTCAGGGTGGCCTCGAACTCACGGCAGTTCTTCTACCTCTGCCTCCCTAGTGCTGGGATTAAAGGTGTGCGCCACCATGCTGGGCAATTCCAGAATTTTTATGAAGGCAGCATGAGAGTCATGGACCAGCAATGGCCTGAGGAAAGATCTGAGTCAGCAGGGATTGCTACCCTCTGTAGACAGGGATTCAACCACTCCCAATACAGTCCTGCTTCATCCTCCTTCCTGGAAGATAGAGTAGAGGGCCATAAAGAGAGGGCTTGGCCCCACACTAAGCTGTAACAGCCACTAGGCCAAAAAGATCCTCTGGTCAGTAGCAAAGGAGAAGGTAAAAATCAGTCACTAGCATCCCAGCATTTGGGAAGCTGATGCAGGAGAATTTCCAGTTAAGAGTCAGCCTAGGCTACATAGTGAGACCCTGTCTCTAAAAATCATGAGCAGGGATGGAGATCAGTGGTAAAACTCTTGCTTAGCTCATACAAGGGCCCTGGTTCCTTCCCAGACACTTCCAAAAAAAAAAAAAAAAAAAAAAAAAGGAAAGCGAGAGGGGAGGAGAAAGAAAAGAAAAGAAAAACCAAGAAAGGCATCATCAGATGTGGCCTTTTTTTGGGGGGGGGGGTTCGAGATAGGGTTTTACTCTGGTCCAGGCTGACCTGGAATTCACTGTGTACTCTCAGGGTGGCCTCGAACTCATGGTGATCCTCCTACCTCTGCCTCCCAAGTGCTGGGATTAAAGGCGTGTGCCACCACACCCAGCTCTCCAGATGTGGACTTTAAAAAAATATTTTTCTTTGAGAGAGATAGAAAGAGACAGAAAGTGAGTAAGTATGAGCACTCCAGGACCTTCTGCTACTGCAAACACACTTTAGATGCATGCACTACTTTGTGCATCTGGCTTTACATAGGCCCTGGGGAATTGAACCTAGGTTGTCAGGCTTTGCAAACCAGCACCTTTTACTACTGCGCTATCTCTCAAGCCCCAAGTATGGACTTTTAACCTTGGACCATGTTTTAGTTACTTCTCTTTCATTTTTATTTTTATCTTTTTGGCTTCTTGAGGTAGGGTCTCTCTCTAGCTCAGGCTGACCTGGAATTCATTATGTAGTCTCAGGGTGGCCTCAGACTCATGGTGATCCTCCTACCTTTGTCTCCCTAGTGCTGGGATTAAGGGTATGTGCCACCATACCCAACTTTTCTTGCTGTGACCAAATAGTTCACAAGAAGCAACTTAAATGGGTTAGGGAGATGGCTTAGCATTTAAATGTCCATACTTTCTTGCCTGATGGTCAGAGTTTCATTCCTATCACCGATGTAAAGCCAGACACAAAGCAGCACACACATCTGATCCCAACACGCTTACTGCACTGGGAAGGAAAATCCATAAGTTAACAGAACAGCTAGACTGGTGCACACACAGTGGAAGAAAAAAGGAATACCCTGTCTCAAGCAAGGTAGAAGAGGACAAACACTCTGAGGATGTCCTCAGACACCCACATGCATGGTGGAATGTATGTGCCCATACACACACATCATATACATCCGTACACATGCACAAACACACAATCACATACAAATAAAGGGTTTTTTAAGGTGCTGTGCATGATGGCACGTGCCTTTAGTGCCGGTGCTCAGGAGACTGAAGTAGGAGGACCACAGTGAGTTCAAGGACAGCCTGGGGCTAAAGAGTGAGTTCCAGGTCAACCTGGGCTAGAGTGAAATTCTGCTTCAAACCTCTTTTCCATTGTATATTAGAAATGCAAGTTACTTTAAAAATATTTTATTTATTTATTTGAGAGTTACAGAGAGAGAGGGAGGGAAAGGGGCAGATAGAGAACAGGCGCCAGGGCTTCCAGCCACTGCAAATGAACTCCAGACATGTGCGCCCCCTTGTGCATCTGGCTAACGTGGGTCCTGGGGAATCCAGCCTCAAACCAGGGTCCTTAGGCTTCACAGGCAAGTGCTTTACCACTAAACCATCTCTCCAGCCCTTATTTATTTATTTGAGAGAGAGAGAGAGAAAGAGAGAGAGGAGGAGGCAGATAGAGAGAGAGAATGGGCATGCCAGGGCCTCTAGCCACTGCAAAGGAACTCTAGGCACATGTACCCATTGTGCATCTGGCTTACATGGGTCCTGGGGAATCAAACTGGGGTCCTTAGGCTTCACAGGCTTAACTGCTAAGCCATATCCTCAGCCCAAGTTACTTTTTTAAAATTCCAAAGGCTGGGCCGGGCGTGGTGGTGCACGCCTTTAATCCCAGCACTCGGGAGGCAGAGGTAGGAGGATCGCCATGAGTTCAAGGCCACCCTGAGACTACAGAGTTAATTCCAGGTCAGCCTGGACCAGAGTGAGACCCTACCTCGATAAACCAAAAAAAAAAAAAAAAAAAAGAAAAAAAATTCCAAAGGCTTTCTTCATGGAAATAGAAAAAACAATCCAAAAATTCATTTGGAATCACAAAAAACCTCAAATATCTAAAATAATAATGAGCAACAAAAATAAGGCTGGTGGTATCACCATACCTGATTTTAACCTATACTACAGAGGCATAGTAACAAAAACAGCATGGTACTGGCACAAAAACAGACATGTCGATCAGTGGAACAGAATAGAGGACCCAGATGTAAGCCCAAGTAGCTATAGCCACCTGATATTCGATAAAAATGCCAAAAATATTCATTGGAGAAGAGACAGCCTCTTCAGCAAATGGTGTTTTGATATATATCTTTTGGATATATATCTGCAGAAGGATGAAAATAGATTCTTCTCTCTCTCCATGCACAAGAATTAAGTCCAAATGGATTAAAGACCTTAACATCAGACCTGAAACTCTGAAACTGCTAGAGGAAAAAGTAGGGGAAACCCTTCAACATATTGGTCTTGGCAAAGACTTCCTGAATACAACCCCAGTTGCTCAGGCAATAAAACCACAGATTAATCACTGGGACCTCATGAAATTACAAAGATTTTGCACTGCAAAGGACACAGTGAAAAAAGCAAAGAGGCAACCTACAGAATGGGAAAAAATCTTCACCAGCTATATATCTGATAGAGGATTAATATCTAGGATATACAAAGAACTCAAAAAGTTAAATATTAAGGATTCAAACAAGCCAATCAAAAAATGGGCTATGGAGCTAAATAGAGCATTCTCAAAGGAAGAAATACGAATGGCATATAAGCATCTAAAAAAATGTTCTACGTCACTAGTCATCAGGGAAATGCAGATTAAAACTACATTGAGATTCCATCTCACTCCTGTCAGATTGGCCACCATCATGAAAACAAATGATCATAAATGTTGGCGGGGATGTGGAAAAAAAGGAACCCTTCTACACTGCTGGTGGGAATGCAATCTGGTCCAGCCATTGTGGAAAACAGTGTGGAGGTTCCTAAAACAGCTAGAGATTGATCTACCATATGACCCAGCTATAGCACTCCTAGGCATATATCCAAAGGACTCATCTCATTTCCTTAGAAGTACATGCTCAACCATGTTTATTGCTGCTCAATTTATAATAGCCGGGAAATGGAACCAGCCTAGATGTCCCTCAACAGACGAGTGGCACATTTATACAATGGAGTTCTACTCAGCGGTAAAGAAAAATGTAGTTATGAAATTTTCAGAAAAATGGATGGACCTTGAAAGGATTATACTAAGTGAGGTAACCCAGGCCCAGAAAGCCAAGCACCACATGTTCTCTCTCATATGTGGATCCTAGCTACAGATGACTGGGCTTCTGCGTGAGAATGAAAATACTTGGTAGCAGAGGCCAGTAAGTTAAAAAGGAGATATAAAGGGAAAAGAAAGGAAGGGAGGAGGATACTTAATAGGTTGATATTGTATATATGTAAGTACAATGATTGTAATGGGGAGGTAATATGATGGAGAATGGAATTTCAAAGGGGAAAGTGTGGGGGTGGGGAGGGAGGGAATTACCATGGGATATTTTATTATAATCATGGAAAATGTTAATAAAAATTTAAAAATTAAAACAAAATTTTTTTTAGTTTTTCATGGTAGGGTCTTGCTCTAGCCCAGGCTGACCTGGTATTCACTATGTAGTCTCAGAATGATCTGTGAGTTACTTCTTTTTAAAAATATTTTATTTTTAGTTATTTATTTGAGAGCAAGAGAGAAAGAGAATGGGCATGCCAGGGTCTTCAGCCACTGCAAATGAACTCCAGACACATGTGCCACCTTGTGCATCTGGCTTATGTGGGTCCTGGGGAATTGAACTGGGGACCTGTGGCTTTGCAGGCAAGCGCCTAAACTGCTAAGCCATTTCTCCAGCCCATGTTTTTTTTTTTTAAGTGAATATTTTCATTTATTTATGACAGAGAGAATGAGCATGCCAGGACCTCCAGCCACTGCAAACGAACTCTAGACGCATGTGCCACCTTGTGCATCTGGCTTACGTGGGTACTGTGGAATTGAACCTAGGTCCTTAGACTTTGCAGGCACACCCATTTTTTTCTCTCTCTCCCTCTCTTTCTGTCAAATAAATAATTTTTTTTTAAAAAAGAAGAAATACAGATGGCAAATAAACACCTAAAGCATGTGCTACATCTTTGGCCATCAGGGCAATGCAAATCAAACTGCTTTCTACTTTGAGATTCTATCGCACTCCAGTCAGAATGGCTGTCTATCTTCAAGAAATCAAAAGAGAGCCAGGCATGGTGGTGCACGCTTTTAATCCCAGCACTCAGGAGGCAGAGGTAGGAGGATCACCGTGAGTTTGAGGCCACTCTGAGACTCCATAGTGAATTCCAGATTACTCTGGGCTAGAGTGAGACCCTACATCAAAACACCAAAATAAATAAATAATAAGTAAATAAGTAAATAAAAAGTCAAAAGACAATAAATGTCAGTAAGGGTGTGGGAAAAGAGGAACCCTTCCGCATTGTTGGTGGGAATAGAAACTGGTATAGCAAATAAGTGTGGAAATCAGTGTGGAGTTTCCTGAGGCAGCAAAAACAGATTTACCACATGATCCAGCTAAACCACTCCTTGGCATATACCCTAAGGACTCTACTTATTACCACAGATATACTTGCTCATCCATGTATTCACAGTAGGTAGGACATGGAACCAGCCTAGATGCCCTTCAACTGATGAATGGATAATAAAGCATTTACACAATGGAGGTTTTTCTTTTTTGTTGTTTTTGTTTTTCCGAGGTAAGGTCTGGGATTAAAGGCGTGCACTACCACACCCAGCTACAATGGAGGTTTTTGTTTTTGCTTTTTCGAGGTAGGATCTCTCTCTAGCCCAAGCTGACCTGGAATTCACTGTGTTCTAGGCTGGCCTCAAAGTCACAGCGATCCTCCTGCCACTGCCTCCCAAGTGCTGGGATAAAAGGTGTGTGCCACCATGCCAGGCAGAGAAAGAGGGAGAGAATGGACGTATGAGGGCCTCTAGCCTTGGCAAATGAATTTCAGATGCATGTGTGACTTTGTGCATCTGGCTTTACCTGGGCACTGGGGGAATGGAACTCAGGACAGTAGGCTTTGCAGGCAACTGCCTTAACCACTAAGCTATCTCTCCAGCCCCACAATGGAATTTTTATTCAGCTCTAAAGAAAAATGAAATTATGAAATCTGCAGGGAAATGGATAGATCTGATAAAGATTATATACTAAGTGAGGTAACCCAGGCCTAGAAAGACAGATGCCACATGTTCTCCTTCACATGTGGATCCCAGCTTCAAATATTTAGATTTGTATGTGAGTTGGAGTAAAAGTCTGTGGTAGAGGCCAGGAAATGAGAAAGGGATTATGAAGGAGGGAGGGAAGGAGAGAGGAGGGCTGAAGGGGAGGCTATGTAGATATATAATTAGAAGGGCAGAATCTGGGAGGGAGGAGGTGGAATAGTCTGAGTGAGGTGGGGGAAGTAGAGGAGAGGAGAGTTATAATGTCATGCGTAAGTCATATGGAAACCTACTTTCTCACTAACTAATAATACATATGTCAAAGAACAAAACAAAGAAAGAAAGAAAGAGAGCTAGGTGTGGTGGCTCACGCCTTTAATCCCAGCACTCAGAAGGCAGTGATAGGAGGATGGCTGTGAGTTTGAGGCCAGTCTGAGAGAGTATGGGCAGAAGTATTCTGTAGAGGTGAATAATTGTGTGTCCACAGATAGTTACCTGATCCCCCCCCCCCCAGTCGTGAAACCACAGAGGCAGGAAGGAAATGCTGAGGCTAAGAAGACAGGGGGGCTGTCTCTCACCCCCCCCCCCACTCCACAGCAGCACCTGAAGAGCTCAGACTCCACCTGGTGGCAGTTTGATAGCATTCACTGAGTCCGTCTTCACGTGGATGAGAACCCATTCTAATCCCCTGAGCAGGTAGTTTTTCTTTGCTGCCCCATGCCTGATTTAACCCACATGTAGAGTGGTATTAACCCTAACAGCTTTCCAGACAGACTAGAGGGCCTTGGTGCTCTGTGCTTTTTCAGGAAGGATTCGATTGGACTTAAGGTTCTGATCCTACCAGAAGCCAGGTGGAATTCAACCCTTCTTTTAACTCTTCTAAGGAAATTATTCTTTTTTGTTTGTTTTGTTTTTGAGGTAGGGTCTTTCTCTAGCTCATGCTGACCTGAAATTCACTATGTAGTCTCAGGGTGGCCTCGAACTCACAGCGATCCTCCTACCTCTGCCTCCCAAGTGCTGGGATTAAAGACGTGTGCCACCATGCCTGGCCCTCACATATGTATTTTTTAAAGGGCTGGAAAGAGAAGTCACCATCAACAAACAACATACCTGCCAAAACTCAGGCACTGTTGTGGGAGAGGGGGGAGGAAGATTGTAAGACCCACAAGGCCAGTAGAAACAACCTGAGGTGCAACTCCCTCCCCCCAACCCCCATAGAGGCCTTAATTATTCCACAGTGAACACCCATGACCCTACTGAAGAGGGCCCTCAGAGAATAGGACTGGGAGAGAGGATATACTCCAACCTATGGCAAAAAAAATTAATTAGGGGCTGGAGAGATGGCTTAGTGGTTAAGCACTTGCCTGTGAAGCCTAAGGACCCCGGTTTGAAGCTTGATTCCCCAGGACCCACGAAAGCCAGATGCACAAGGTGGCACATGCATTTGGAGTTCATTTGCAGTGGCTGGAGGCCCTGGTGTGCACATTTTCTCTCTCTCTTTTTCTGCCTCTTTCTCTGTCTGTCTGTCACTCTCAAATAAATAAATAAAAATAAACAAAAAATAAATTAATTAGTAGGACGGGCATAGTGACACATGCCTTTAACCCCAGCACTTGGAAGGCAGAGGTAGGATCACCATGCGTTTGAGCCCACTCTGAGACCATGTAGTGAATTCCAGGTCAGCCTAGGCTTGAGCAAGACTCTATCAAAATTAATTAATTAATTAGGAGCTGGAGAGATAGCTCAGCTTTTAAGGCACTTGCCTGCAAAGCCTAAGGACCCAGGTTCAATTCCCTACTACCCATGTAAAGCCAGATGCACAAAGTGGTGCATGCATCTAGAGTTCATTTGTAGTTGCAAGAAGCCCTGGCACACCCATCCTCCCTCTCTCTCTTTCTTTCTTTCTTTTCCTTCTCTTTCTTCTTTCTTTCTTTCTTTCCTTCTTTCTTTCTCTTTCTCTCTTCCCTTCTTTCTTCCTTTCTTTTTTTCTTTGTACTTGAAAATAAATAAATATAATAATAATAACTATTATTATTATTTTTTGAGGTAGGGGTTCACTCTACTCCAGGCTGACCTGGAATTCACTATGTAATCTCAGGGTGACCTCGAGCTCATGGTGATCTTCCTACCTCTGCCTCTTGAGTGCTGGGATTAAAGGTGTGCGCCACTATGCTCAGTTTAGAATTATTTTAAAAAGAATAATTCCAGGCTAGAGAGATGGCTCAATCATTAAGGCACTTGCCTGCAATGCCTAACAACCTGAGTTTGATTCCTCAGTACCCATGTCAAGCCAGATGCACAAGGTGGTGCATATGTCTGGAGTTTGTTTGCAGTACCTAGAGGCCCTGGTGCACACATTTTTTTCTCTCTCTCACATGGGGCCGTACACCTTCAATCCTAGCATTTGGGAGGCAGAGAGGTAGGAGGATTGCTGTGAGTTTGAGGCTAGCCTGAGACTACAGAGTGAATTCCATGTCATCCTGGGCTCCAGTGAGATCCTACCTTGAAAAATCAAAATGAACACACACACACACACACATACACACTCATACTCAGAGCGGGAGAGAAAGAAATTATTTTCTCTTCTCCTTTTCTCCCTCTCTACTCTCCTTTTTCCTGTTTGTTCCTTCTGCTTTCTCTTTTTTCTTCTTTCTTCCCTACCTTCTTTCTTTTTTTTTTTTTTGTTTTTCAGTGTAAGATCTTGCTCTAGCCCAGGCTGACCTGGAATTCACTCTGTAGTCTCAGGCCAGCCTCGAACTCATGGTGATCTTCCTACTTCTGTCTCCCAAGTGCAGGGACTAAGGCCCATCTCCAGCCCTATTTGTTTTGTTTTGAAGCAGAGCCCACTCTATCTGACCTGGAATTTACTCTGCATTCCCAGTCTACCCTTGAACTCATGGTGATCTCCCTACCTGTCATTAATCCCAGCAGTCAGGAGGCAGAGGTAGGAGGATTTGCTGTGAGCTAATCCCCAGAATCTCCTATCTGCGCCCCGTCAGGGCTGGAGTTACAGTCATACACAGCCACATCTGCTTTTTCTTAACACGGATGCCAGGGTTTGAACTTGTACAGCAAATGCTCTTACTCACTAGGCTAACTCCTTGGTCCCTGTTTTGTTTTGTTTTGGTTTGTCCAATCTGGTTTTGCACTCCTAGGCTCAGGCCATACTCCTACCTCAGCCTCCCAAATACCTGGAACTACAGGCTATGCCTACAGCTACTTGCCACTGCACCCAGGAGGTGTTTACATTTGATAAATTAAACTAAAGTAAATATTTTCTTTTACTCTTTTTGATTTTTCGAGGTAGGGCTTTGCTCTAGCCCAGGCTGACCTGGAATTTACTATGTAGTCTCAGAGTGGCCTTGAGCTCCTTGTACAGATTCTGCCTCTCAAATGCTGGGATTAAAGGCATGCACCACCATGCCAGCTAAAATATTTTTTTTTAACACTAGTTTAGTGGATTTTCTTCCCAGTATGAATGTATGCACGTGTGAGTGAAGGTATGATATGACAAGGACCTCAAGAGTTCAAAACTGGGCCTTGGATCTTCCACCAATCTTCTTCCCAGATTGGGGTGTGATTTATTCCATCTCCTCAGTTGTTATGACACACTCCCAGACCTGGGAACCAGAGTGAGAAAAATTAAAGGTCAGTGTGTGTGTGGGGGCGGGGGGAGGTGTTGGGGACCACCCTTAAAGAAATCCTTCATCTTTCCCTTACCCCCTCCTCCACCCCTGCTGCATTCTGGCTAAAGAATAAACATTCTGCTCTGCGCCTGCAGTATCAAGGCCCCTGAGTTTTGACTTCTCAGAACAACCACAATGTCTCTGGCCTGAGGCCAAGAAGAGTTTGTAACCTTCCACCACCTAGGTCGCCCTGACCCCCTCCCATATGATCCATGCCTTGTGCAAGAAGATTCTGTACTGTCTCACCCTCTACTCCCCTTACCCCTCCCCTACCTAAAAGTGACTTTAAAAGATGAGCCTTCTGACTGAATAAACGACTCTCGACAAGCGTTGGTTTGCCTGAGTCCATTCCCCTCTCTCGCCCATTTTCTTTGCAGGCTAAGGTCCTCCTGGTGCCCTCACGAATAACTAGGTCCCGCTGGTCGGGGCAAGTGGCGCCCAAACGTGGGGCTCAGGCACGGACCTAGTCGGACGGAGACCACTTATTGAAGATCCTCCGGAGGAGTTCTCTTGTGATCACGGCTTCTTTGCCTGAGGAGACGGCTAGATCTGGTAAGTTCACTCATTCCGTCCCATAAAATGGGCCATTCTTTGTCTAAGCATCCTTTATTAAGGACTTAAAGTTTTCTCTCAGAGAAAGGGGAATTAAGGTAAAGAAAAAGGACTTAAACTCTGATTATGCACAAATAAGATATGTAGACATAACTGTACAAGCTTGGCAAATGCCCTTGTGAAACCCCCTCTCCTTTCCCTTCCTTGCTAAAAACCTATAAAAAGAAACACCCAATAAGACAAAGAGTCGACTCCTCTGTCTCCTGCATGAGATACGTGTTGACCCCAGAGCTCTGGTTTCCCGAATAAAGCCTCATGCTTTTGCAGCAAGTTTGGTCTCCCATGTGTCTTTGGGTGCATGCTATCTCGAGACTTGAGTGAAGGTCTCCCTCTGGGGGTCTTTCAATTGGGGGCTCGTCCAGGGATTTGCACATCTACCCAGGACTCCGGAGACCCCCTTGGAGGTAAACAATGTAAATGTCTGCAGTACTGCTTGTCTGAGTGTTTGTCTGAGTGTTTGTCTGAGTGATTTCTGTGATTTCTGTTGCTCTGATCTATTTTAATTTTGGTTTGGGCAGCTGTTGTTCGGGACCGTGAGGACCTGACAATGGTGGTTGGCAGGACCACAGGCTGCAACCCTGGGGGACGCCCCGGGATCTGAGGAGAGTCAGGGTAGCTGACAGTCTCCTATCTGGTAAAGGAAGATTGTGTATTTCTCCTTCAGGAGAAACCACAGAGGCATCTTCCATCTGAAACTGCATTTGGTTTTCTGTTTTGGACACATCGGAGGCGTCACGGTTTTTGGTTTCTTTTTGTCAGTATCTATTTTGTGTTTGTTTGTGGACTCTTGTTTCTAATTATGGGACGGACTATGATGACCCCC
This sequence comes from Jaculus jaculus, assembly GCF_020740685.1. Taxonomy (NCBI): domain Eukaryota; kingdom Metazoa; phylum Chordata; class Mammalia; order Rodentia; family Dipodidae; genus Jaculus; species Jaculus jaculus. Next base: position 41,455,939 of record NC_059113.1, on the reverse strand, counting down.
CTGACTCTGACGGTATCTCATTTCTCTGAAGTTAGAAGTAGGGCTTATGACTTATCTGTAAAAATTAGAGAAGGTAAATAGCAGACTTTCTGCTCCTTTGAGTGGCTGCCAGAGGGAGCATTTTATCTAACCATTATTTCTTCTGTTAAGAATATTGTTTTTCAGAAGGGACCACATTCTCACCCAGATCAACACCCATACATCCTGGTCTGGGAGAGCCTAAGGACGGATCCCCCGGTGGGTCAAGCCCTGGATCCACCCCCCGCCACAGTCAGGCTCCCGAGTCCTGGCAGTGGCCCAACAAGCTACAAGAAAACTAAGCCGAATGGCCCTGGACCCCTTGGCTCAGCCCAAAATATATCCTGAAATAGAGGACCCTCCCGAGTGGCCCTCTGCCCTGATTCCATCTCCCCCACCTTACCCCCCCCCCCTGCTCTCCCCGCTCCAGCTTTGGCTGAGGGAGGAGATGGACCCACTGCAGGGACTAGCAGCCAAAGTCCCAAAGGACCTGATTCCACCATGTCCCTGCCCCTACGAGCCTTTGGTCCTCCCCCTGACCCTAGTTAGCATGTCCCCGGCCCAAATGAGCAGCCTACCCAGCTCCCAAATGAGATTGATGTGGGATTCCCTCTCACCTGACCTGAATGGAATTACAACTCAACAGAAGGTAGGGAGCAACTGACAGTCTACTGCCGGGCTCTGATGGCAGGTCTCATGGGAGCTGCCTGCTGCCCCACAAATCTGGCTAAGATAAGAGAGGTCCTCCAAGGGCCTACAGAACCTCCCTCTGTGTTTTTAGAATGCTTGATAAAGGCTCACCGGAGATATACTCCTTTTGGCCCTACTTCTCCAGGTCAACAGGCAACAGTAACAATGACATATATAGGGCAGTCTGCTCCAGACATTAAAAAGAAATTAAAACATCTGGAGGGTTTACAAGATCTAGCTTTGACAGACATAATTAAGGAAGCTAAAAAGGTTAATCATAAGAGAGAGAAAAAAAAGAAGAGAAGAAAGACAGAGAAAAAAAGGAAGCAGAAGAGAGAAAAGATAAATGGAAAAGGAGACAAGAAAGAAACTTAAGATATTGGCTACAGTGATAGGAAAAAAAATAAAAAAGAGCATCAGGATCAGGAAGACTTAAACAGCCAGGGTACCTGGACAACAAGCAAACAAGAAAAAACAAAACAAACAAACAAAAAAAAACCTGAGGGCTTTAGGAAGCCCCTTGAGAAGGATCAATGTATGTATTGCAAGGAAAGAGGATGTTGGGTTCGTGAATGCCCCAAAAAGAAAGAAACTGGGAAGGAATTTTTCAATGTTGGGACATAGAGTGCTTGTTAAAAATGCCTTTTGAGTGGTACTTAGATCAGAATGTTAAAGTATGTAGATAAAGGTGTGCGGATGTGAAAAAAGAAAGAAATTTTCAGGCTGAAGTATGTTGGGATAGTTTGCTTGAGCTTTATCAAATTTAAGTCATGGGTAAAACATAAAATTTTATGTTAATAAAAATTTCTGTGGTACATGAAATCAATAGCTATCAAGTTTAAGCCAAAATCATTGGTTGTCAAATAATGTTTTTTTTTCTTTCAAAAAGATTTATCAAGGGTTATATTAATATTTAGCTAGCTGTTTGGGTTCAGAAAAGACCAGATTCTACTTTGTTGTATGTAAAGTAACTGTCTCAATTTTGGCATCTTAAGTCCAGTGCTTATAACAAAATTAACCCTTAAGACATATTCCCTACTTTAGGGCACAGCCTCATGCTCTAACAATGGTCCTCATCTGAGAAAAAAGGAAAAAAAAAAAATTCAAGCTCCATGGTTCTGTTTCCAATGTTCTCTGGGTAATTTGTACCCACACAGGTATCTGAACTAATCAAAGATGTTTTTACACAGGTGCTAAGACCTTATACTGTCTTACTTGTTTTCTAGGTTAAATAAGTTAAGTTTGTAAATCAACTGGTACTGTTTTCAAGACTGGTAACAGGTTCTGCCTATATTTATAAATGTTGGATATTTAAAATGGGAGATGTGCCTACTTTCTATACCTCAGATATATGGCTTATGCTACCACAGTACAACAAAAATTTTAAAGATAGGACAAAATAATTTTAGAAGCCCTGTGCCATTCTTTAGTTGTCTATTTCAGTAATTAAATGTGTTCTATATGTATGTACATCCAGGCTGGTGTAACTTCCTTTCTAAGTGTGTTAATCACCTATGTAGAAGCCAAAGCCAATTGGAATCATCGGAGTAAAAAGTGTCAATATTTTGGCCTGTGCTCCCATGTCATGAGGCCACTGGAGATGATGGGACACTTCTACACTGGGCCCCTGGTAAGTCACCTGTCTTCCTGAGCAGGGAGGATATGGAGACCCAAACAAAACTGGTGTGCAATGTAAAACAGGAGAGTCACAATTGAGGAACAATCAGTCCTCCTGACTTCCCAAAGAAGGGAAAACTACTTGGCCAGCATGGCCCTGACTCATCCTAACAGGTAAAAGACACCAGTAAACTATGGGGCTACTCCTGTGTCCCTAAAGTCTCTTTGGAGAGCCATTAATGACCTCCAAAATTAATCCTTAATTAACTTTTGGCTATCTGCGTGGTCTTAAACACTCAGAGAGAAATGTATAACCAAAGATTAAAAATACCTTAAATATATGAATGGCCTATTAAGTAATACAAGAGCTATTCAAGAGGGGAAACAAATAAACATTAAGATATCTTTTCCCCACAGTTCTAATTCTATAATAAAGAAAAACAACTATAGATGTTCAAAGGGTTATTTTCAAATCTAAAATATATAAATAAGTTCTAAGACCAAATATATATATATATATTTGTATAGCCTTTAATGGCACCCAATAGCTCTTTATTGTCAAGATTAAATGTTATGTATATGTTTCTGATAACCCTGCTAACATCTCACCTGTTTTACAAGCCATGTTAAATACTACTGTGCCATTTAATGAACAGTTCTGAAAGAAAATCTCAGCCAACTCATCCTCAGATGGTCCTGAGATGATCCAAGCCTGTCTACCTGGATTCCCTCGACCTACAAAAAGACCAGTTTGCTGTGTGCTCACTTCTCAGTAACTCCTTACTTTTATTCTTTCTTTCCAAAGTTCTCTTTCAAGATTATCTTCCTACACTCTGTGGTACATTAAAATAGTTCCCCTCTCTAGGAGAGATTCTCTAACTGCAACAAGTCTCCACTTCATGTCCCGTTCAGCAGGAAGTAGTAAATGATCTGATGTCTTCGACCCAGTCCCCTAAAGCAGTTAGAGTGTCTTCTCATGAGAGGAAAAAATAAAAGAATAGGCTGTCTACACATACATTGTTTCGTCCCACCATTCCTAAAGGACCCCCAAGCTCTGCTGATCTTATTGTTTCCTTGGTCAATGCCTCCTTAGAGGCTATCCATAATACTAGTAATCCTGCCTACCAGGAATGTTGGATTTGTTTCTCTCCAATACCTCCCTTTTATGAGGGAATTGCCATCCTTACATCTCCTGTGTCTACTAACAGTGCAGAGGGATTATTCTGGCACTCTGCCCCAGAGGGGGGTATTACTCTTACATCCATTTTCGGTCTCAGACTGTGTCTATTAGGCCCTGATATGCTCCCTCCTCTGACTCTTGAACCGGTATGCAACCAAACTACTATTATCAATGACTCCTTTATATATACTAAAGCCCCTAGTAACTCCTATCTTGCTTATTCCATGGGGCTGACTCCCTTTATTGTCAACAAGGACTTTTTACAGACTAAGGACTATTGTGTTGTAGTTATAGTTTTGCCACGATTTTTCATTCATGATTCTGAAAGTTTTACAACTACTATAGATCAAGGCATTGCCATTAGACCAAAAAGAGAGCCTTTAACTGCCCTCACCCTGACTGTGCTCCTGGGACTTGGTGTTGCAGGAGCAGGAACAGGCATTGCCTCGCTGGTAACCTCCCAACAGCACTTTACACAACTCAGTGCCTTAGTGGACAGAGATCTTAACCTCATACATGAGGGGATACAAGATCTCAAAGACTCTTTGGCCTCGCTCTCTGAGGTTGTACTCCAAAACCGGAGGGGGCTAGATTTGGTATTCCTAAAGGAGGGTGGACTTTGTGTGGCTCTAAAGGAGGAATGTTGTTTCTACTCTGATAAGACTGGCTTGGTACAAAACAGTCTGAACAAAATAAAAAGAAATCTAGAGGACAGAAAGAGAGCCCGAGAACAACAAGAGTCATGGTACAAAACTTGGTTCTCTACATCTCCCTGGCTAACTACTTTGCTTCCTAGTCTTTTAGGCCCCTTTTTTGGATTCCTTTTGCTTATCTCCTTTGGCCCCTGGGCCGTCAGACGACTAACCAGTTTCATTAAGAATCAGGTGGACGCCGCCATCAAGCCGGTGGAAGTTCACTACCATCGCCTGGCAACTGAAGAAGTCTCCGCCACATATGCGGCCAAAGAACCTGCCGGCCCTCCCCCTCAACCTTTAGACTTTACCCCCCTGCAAAAACCCTCCTTTCAGTGGAAATTCTGGTCCCGTCCCTCCATGTGATGGTTCAAGTCTCTGCGATCCCCCTCCCACTATTGGCTACAAAAAGAACTTCAAATGCTTAAGGTCATCTTTTTAACATACAAGGTCCGTCCTTTGGGATCCCGGGAGGACCCTATCGGCTTATTCTAAGGGAGAGGTGCGTTGCGCTGCCACAAAGTGAGTGACCTGGTAAGTCAGTGACGGAACAGGTGACTAAGTCTTGGCCCACCTAAGACAGGGCGACCTCGCTGAGAGGAGGCCGACCCAATGACGGGTAAGGGCCTAGCATTGCCTTTCTAACAGGCTCAGGTCCCGTTTGTGCCCCTACTGTCGGGATCACTCTAGACACTCTGGCCACAGAAACATCCTGCCAAAATGATATAATGGCTTTGTCCGATCCCTGGGGGACGCTTGCCTCCCTGTTTAACATCCTCAGGGCAACCCTGGGACCCACTGAACGTGACAAACAATTGGCACTAAAACCTAAATGTTGTTAACATGTGACCAAGGGGATCGCAATGACTGCCTCACTTGCCTCATTTTTTACATAAGAGAGGGGGAGATGTTGGGGACCACCCTTAAAGAAATCCTTCATCTTTCCCTTACCCCCTCCTCCACCCCTGCTGCATTCTGGCTAAAGAATAAACATTCTGCTCTGCGCCTGCAGTATCAAGGCCCCTGAGTTTTGACTTCTCAGAACAACCACAATGTCTCTGGCCTGAGGCCAAGAAGAGTTTGTAACCTTCCACCACCTAGGTCGCCCTGACCCCCTCCCATATGATCCATGCCTTGTGCAAGAAGATTCTGTACTGTCTCACCCTCTACTCCCCTTACCCCTCCCCTACCTAAAAGTGACTTTAAAAGATGAGCCTTCTGACTGAATAAACGACTCTCGACAAGCGTTGGTTTGCCTGAGTCCATTCCCCTCTCTCGCCCATTTTCTTTGCAGGCTAAGGTCCTCCTGGTGCCCTCACGAATAACTAGGTCCCGCTGGTCTGGTCGGGGCAGGGAGGGCACGCCCTCAGTCTTCTCCACAGGACCATTGATTGACTCCTAGCCAATCATTGTGGGAGCCTCCCAGTGGGACGTGGAGTCACGAACTGGGACCCAAAGAAACTGGGACTGCAGAATGGGGAGCTGCAGAGGCTCCAGCAAACATTGTAGCTACCTGGAAGATCCCCTTCCCCACCTATCCTGACCCTCCCCCTCATGTCTGACACAATGGCCGGGTGGGGCCTGAGGAACTGGCTTCCTCTGTGGAGATCACAATCTGGGCCCTCATTTCCCGCTGCAGAAACTCGGGCACAGACATTGGGAGACCTCCGGACACATTTTGTGCTCCAAGGGGCAAGGAGGACAGGCTGAAAACAGAAACGACCCTAAAATCACAAAGGTAAATCCTTGGGGTGCATGAGCACCTGAGGGAGGGAAGCAGCGAGGGGTCCCTCAGTGTGAAGTGCTGTGGGCTCACGCCCAGGCACAAGATGGAAGCCAAGTAGAAAGGTGGGCGCGCAAGTTGTGGGAAGGACGGTCAGACAGGCTGCACAAGGGCACACGCACACTCTCCCTTAGCTCAGGCGAAGGCAGGTACAGGCTCATGGCTCCTTGTCGTGGCCACTCCATCTTGAGTCTGTGTCTGTCCACCCAGGCCGAGAGCCCCCCCGCCACCGAGCCGCCGTGCAGGTGGGCTGCGCACACACAGGCCTTTCTCCAGTCTCCTGAAGCTTCACCGCCCTGTAGAGGCAGAGCCTGCCCTCGGAGCCCCAGTGTGCGCATGTGGAGTGCGGTGTGGCGGGGTGGGGGGGTGTCCGGTTGGGAGGAGGATCCGATTCCTGTTTCCTGCCCCTACTCACTCAGCCCTGGGAGGTGACTGAGAGTGGAGGGGACTTAAGGGTAAGTACTTGGGGACTGGCTACCTGGGCCCTGCCTCCAAAAGGCCTGAGTGGGTGGTATGGAAGGAAATAAATGCCCATGCCTGGGACTGGGGAGGGGGTTCCCTGAAAGAGGCAAGGGCTGGGGAGGGGTTGGTCAGTTGATGAGGTTACTGCCCGGGTCACCTTGCTGACGGCTTCCTGAAAGCATGCAGAGGCCACGGAGCTGCAGTCTACAATCTGGGCGCCCATCATTTTTCCAGAACCTCACTGGGCCTGGAGGGCTGTGACTTCTGTTGACTCCTGAAGGGAGTTTCGGGACGCTACTGGGGCTGAGCTCTGGCCTTACAGTGCACTTGGGACCCCAGTCTCCTTTCTCCCAAGAAGAAATGTCCAGGACTCAGTGTCTGCCCAGGTGCTATTGATCCCGTGCTTTGCTTTGAGCTCCTGGTCACCTCCCAGACATCTTAGCAGGACCTAGTGTTCCGCTGGAGTCAGTCTCTGTGACCAGACCCTGGGACAGCAGAGATAAGAGGATGGGGGACTGAAAAGATCAGGCCGGAGACTCCTGGTCTCCTGGGGTCAGAGGCTCCAGGAATCTTCATGGCAGGAAAAGGAGACTAAAAATAATCCGGAAAGGGAGAGTCCGGAGAGAGGAACTGGGGGTGGGGGTGGGAGGGCCAGTTGGAGCAGGGAAACTGTGATGCATCCTTCAGCCCAGGCATGGAGCGCACTCCACCTAGACAGCCTGGAACACAGATACAAGCCCATCTCCTGTACTCACATTACTTGTTCCTTGATGGGCCACACAGCACCATCCCTGGTACACACACAACTCCCTCTCATAACACACTAGATATAGCACACACTTAAACCACCAAAACCGTCAACCCTCTCCCAGCCACACTGCTCATCAGGCAGACACCCAGCAACATATTGGCAAACTGGGTTCCTCTCACTATATTTTGCTGATCCTCTTTTGTCCCTGCCTACCCACCCCCGGCTATTATTGCCATCTCTAGCCTTACTATGTTCTCTGGCCTGAGTGTGGCAGCAGAAGTCATAAGACATAGCTAGGGAGATGGCTGAGCCGCAGCGGCAAGAGACCCTGACGCGCCCATGTGCACACATGTATGCGTGAGCACACACATATACACACACAGATAAATAACCAAATAAAATTTAAAAAGATGAAAGACATGGAGAGGCTGGACATAGGAAGGGAGGGGTGTGCTGAGGCCTGTAATCCCAGCAGTAGTGAGGTGGGGAACTGAGGCAGGAGGATCATGAGTTTAAAGTCAGTTCGGGTTACATAGGGAGACCCTGTCTTAAAACAAGAAAGGCTCCCTAAGAGGGTCTAGGGGTAGGATGAGGAGGGGTGGGAAGTGAAGGGAAAAGACAGTACAAATGAGGAGAGGAAGTACGCCTCATGCAGCATGACTTTAGATGGCCTCAGTCTACCCACCTAAGAGACACTGAAAGGTACTCTCTCCCTCCATCCTCCTCAGGGGATGACTCCCACAGAACACTCCACTCCTTGGAAACACTCAGAGGAAGATGTCTGCCCAGTCCCTTCCTGCAGCAACGCCCCCTGACCTGAAGCCCCCTCGGATTATTCGTCCAAGGCCTCCTCGTCAGCGGGCTCCCCACTCCCCAGGGCCTCCCCACAATGGCTCCTCACCACAAGTATTTCCTCAAACCTCCAATGATGCATCAGCCACCATGTGCACCCCAATCTTCTGGGAGCCTCCCTCTTCATCCCTGAAGCCCCCTGCCCTTGTGCCCCCCTCTGCTTCTAGAGCCAGCCTGGACTCTCAAGCATCCCCAGATTCTCCTTCCAGCACCCCAAGTCCAGTGTCCCGGCGCTCTGTCTCTCCAGAACCAGCTCCCTGCTCTCCAGTCCCCCGACCCAAGCCCTCTGGGTCACCCCATTCACTTCCACCCCAGCTCCCCACCCTGCCCCAGGATGGCTCTGCCTCTGCCCCTGGTACTGTGCGGAGACTGGCGGGCAAGTTTGAATGGGGCAGTGAGGGCCGGACCCAGGTTGTGGATTCCTTGGAGCAGAGTTCCCAAGGGAGTACTGGTGTGAATGGGGAGAGAGAGGCTCCCCAAGGTATTCTACCCGGGAATGCATCACAGGAGAATGGTGTTCTGGGTAAGCAGATGGGACCAGGGTGGCCTCAATCTAGTTTATCTTTGTTTTCAGTGCTTGGAGGCTGAACTTTATTGAGGGACTGTTTTTTTTTCTTTCTTTAAAAAAAATTGTTTTTATTTATTTATTTGAGAGAGAGGAAGGGAGGGAGGGAGAATGGGCACACCAGGGGCTCTAGCCACTGCAAATGAACTCCAGATGCATGCTTCACCTTGTGCATCTGGCTTATGTGGGCACTGGGGAATCAAACCTGGGTCCTTAGGCTTAACAAAACAAGCACCTTAACCGCTAAGCCATCTCTCCAGCCCAGGGGCTAGTTTTCCTAAGTGGACTTTGCGTTTGGGAAATTTGATTTTTGTATTTCTGGGGTTTGAAGACAGCCAGGACAGCGGAGCTCTATAGATAGAAGCCTGGGGCTAGACTTGAGGTGGGGAGGAGGCTTGGATGGAGTGGGCCCAGCGTGAAGAGCTTCCGATTTAGGCTAATCCTTCTGCCACAGATGCTGCCCTGGCCTGCCCACCTTGCTGCCCTTGTGTTTGTCACATGGCACGGCCTGGTCTGGAGCTCCGATGGGTGCCTGTGGGGGTTTCTGAGGAAGTCCTCCGGGCACCAGTCAGGGCGTCCCCACTGCGCACGTCCCGCTCTCGCCCTAACCCTTCAAGCCTCAGTGACCCCCCAGTAGTCCTCACGTCCTATCGCTCCACGGCTGAGCGAAAACTTCTGCCCCCCCTCAAGCCTCCCAAACCTACCCGAGTCATGCAAGATGACGGCATCTCTAGGGAATCCCCACAGCCTGATCTTGATCTACCTTCAGAAGATGGGATCCAAACAGGTACAAGACCCTGGGGTAAGCACATGGTGGGGTGGCGTGGGGAAGACAGGAGTGGTAGGACCTCTGGGCTTTGAAAGGACAGGGTAGATGCAGAGTGGCCTGAAGCCAAACTAGCTTCAGTGCCACCAGGCTCTGGGTCCGTTCATTGTTCCTCTACCAGCTGCTGCTCTGGGCTGTGAAAAGTGGTACTTTTTATAGTGACAGTCTTCTTTGGGGCTGGGGGTCCTAGAAGTTTGCTCTCGTCACTGTGAGTTCTCTCTCCAGGGGACAGTCCTGGTGAAGCTCCTGAGAATGCTCCTCCTGCATCCTTAGAAGGAAGGTACTGAACACCCCACCTATGCTCCCCCCTTCTGACACAACCCTGCTCCCACCAGAAAGCAAACCAAACTTCAGGTCCATGTGAATCCCACTTTATGAAGGGGGAAGGAAGAAGGGCCAGGGCTTCAGAAGCAAGCAGTTTAAGTTTAGGTTTCTACTCCTAGTTCTGTCCCTTATACAAATCCTCTTTTTTTTTTTTTTTTCCTGGGTTTCAGAATCCTTGTCTAATAATAAGTGGTAGTAAGTATGCTGACTACTCCATGGGGTTACTGGCATGTGATATTGTTGAAAATCTGGGTTTAAGCACTCAGGAGACCAAGGTAGGAGAACAGCTGTGAGTTTGAGGCCAGCCTGAGACTACATAGTGAATTCCAGGTCAGCCTGGGCTAGAGCAAGACCCTACTTCGAAAAACAAAAAAAAATTAAAAAAAAAAAAAGAAAGAAAGAAAAAAGAGTGGCTATCTGGCTTTCTAGGGCTGGTTAAATGTCTCAGTGGTTAAGGTGCTTGCCTGCAAAGCCTAACAACCCCAGTTCAATTCCCCAGTACCCACATAAAGCCAGATGCACACAGAGGCCCTGTGTGCCCATTTTCTGTTTCCTCTCTATTTCTCTCTGCTTGCAAATAAATAAATAAAAATGTGGCTAAAAAAAAAAAAATCTGGGTTTAAGCTGAGCATGGTGGCACACACCTTTAATCCCAGCACTTGGGAAGCAGAGGTAGGAGGATCCTTATGAGTTTGAGGCCAGCCTAGAAGTATAGAGTTCCAAGCCTACCTGGGCTAAAGTGAGATGACAAAAAAATCTGGGTCCAAGCCAGGCTTGGTGGCACAGGCCTGTAACCCCAGCACTTAGGAGGCTAAGGCAGGAAGATCAGGAATTTGAAGCCAGCCTAAGCAGGATGACACTCCGAATTCCCATCTCTTACCATGAGTCTCTGTTGTAATCACTGTTGACAAAACTATTCGGCAGCCACGACTGTCTCTTCTCTCTGGGCTTGGTAGTCATCTTAGCTTGACTGTCTTTATCCAGTAGTCCAGGTCCATTCATTTATTCAGGAAATATTTACCTGTGTAGTTTTTAGCTTGAACGAAAGAGTAGGTGGTAGGCAGGTGTGAGAATTTGGATTTGACCATGTGGAGTTTCATTAGTGCACCAATAATAGGACCTTTCAGACAAGTCCCTAGAGACAGGGCTTTTAATTCTCGGTGCACAGTAGTTGAGATAGCAGGAATGGGTGAAGACAGTTTACTTAGAGTCTCCTCCTTAACGGGCATATAGAAAAAGCTGTAGGCTGATCTGGGGGTATACATTATGCATGTGAATTGCACATCCATTCCTTATGGTATCATGTGAATTGTACCCATGGAGTGGGGATGCCCATTCTCTTTTCTCTCTCCACAGGGAAGAGGAGGGGCTAGAGGGGCTGAAGGAACCGAACTGGGAGCTGCCCCTGCAGGATGGTGAGAGCCCTGGGGGACTGTCAGAGAGTGAGGGAGGGTTTAGGCCCTGGACTGTCTTGATGTGCTCTGTCTGACTTTCAGAACCTCTATACCAGACCTACCGAGCAGCTGTGCTATCAGAGGAACTGTGGGGTGTGGGTGAGGATGGGAGCCCCCCTCTAGCTAATCCTGGGGAAGCTCCCACCTTCGCCAGGCTCCCTGGACCTCGAAACACCCTGTGGCAGGAGCTTCCAGCTGTGAGATCCAGTGGTCTCCTAGAGACACTCAGCCCTCAGGAGAGGCGTATGCAGGAGGTAGACACCACTCGGTTGGGGCAGGCTGGCCTAGGGGAGGTGTGTGACCTGAGTCCTGGGCTGGCTATGAGGTGGCCTTTCCATTGTGGACCTGCCTTTCTGCCTAGAGCCTGTTTGAGGTGGTGACATCAGAGGCCTCCTACCTGCGCTCTCTGCGGCTACTGACTGACACCTTTGTGTTGAGCCAAGCTCTCCGGGACACACTCACTCCTCGAGACCACCACACACTTTTCTCCAATGTACAACGAGTCCAGGGTGTCAGTGAGCGGTCAGTGAAAGGGATTCTGTTCTCCCATGAGTCTTGGTCTTGGGCTGCTGAGTGCTTCCCATTCCAGAGCCTTCCCAAAGCTCCTTTGAAGACTGGAAGACCTGCCCCTCTGGCCTCTCCATTGCTTGTCTCCTCTATGCCTTCAGATTTCTAGGAACATTACTGTCTCGTGTGCGTGCTTCCCCTCATATCAGTGACCTGTGTGATGTGGTGCACTCCCATGCAGTGGGCCCTTTTTCAGTGTATGTGGATTATGTGCGGAACCAGCAGTATCAGGAAGAAACCTACAGCCGCCTTATGTGAGTACAGCAGTTCCCCGCCTTCTCCCTGAGATATGTTTTGATACATCCAGTAGGTAGTACTGACCCCCTACATGCACATACCTATGACAAGTTTAATTTATAAAATAAGCCCAGGGCTGGAGGGATGGCTTAGTGGTTAAGGCGCTTGCCTGCAAAGCCAAAGGACCCAGGTTTGATTCCCCAGGAGCCGCGTTAGCCAGATGCACAAGGGGGTGGATGGGTCTGGAGTTCGTTTGCAGTGGCTGGAGGCCCTGGCGTGCCCTTTTTCTCTCTCTCCGTCTCCCTTTTTTTCCCCTCTGTCAAGTAAATAAATAAATAGGTAAATAAATAATATAAAGTAGGACCATATATTTGAAAAACTAGTTGAATGCATACTAGTTTTAACTTCAAATGGTATCATTATAAAGTAGGCCCAGTAAGAGATAAAAACTAATAAAAAAAATAAAATAAGTATCCTGGCATGGTGGCGCACACCTTTAATTCCAGCATTCGGGAGGCAGAGGTAGGAGGATCACTGTGAGTTCAAGGCCACCCTGAGACTACATAATGAATTCCAGATCAGCCTGAGCTAGAGTAAGACTCTACCTCGAAAAACTGAAAATAATAATAATAATAATAATAATAATATAATATCAAATTGTTAGCAAATACTCTTGTACTTTGGAGCCAACATTAAGTAAAATGCACAATGATACTACTATAGTCGGTCTGATAACTGGATAGCTAGCTGCTAAGTGACTAATATGTGGGTACTGTGTATAGTGTGGCTATGCTAGATGAAGGATAATTCATGCTCTGAGTGAGATGGTTTGAGATTTTGTCATGCTACTCAGAAAAGCACTCAACTTAAAACTTAATGAATTGTTCCCTTTGGAATTTCCCATTTCGTTTTTTAAAACCGAGGTTCATTCTGGGTGACTGAAACTGTAAACAAAACTATGGATTAGGAGGGACTGTGGTATCACAGAGATGCAGAGCACGGTTGGAGTTGAGCTAGAGCTGACTAGGGGGTCAGGGTCCCACTTAACTGGGCCTCCTTTGCAGGGACACAAATGTGCGCTTCTCTGCTGAGCTGCGTCGGCTGCAGAGCCTCCCCAAGTGCGAGCGGCTCCCACTGCCATCCTTCCTGCTGCTGCCCTTCCAGCGCATCACCCGGCTCCGCATGCTGCTGCAGGTACCACCCTGGCGTGGGGGTTTCTCTTCCACCTCACCAAATCCCTTTGGAGAGCTGTCTCCAGGGCTCTCGCCTGGTCCTCACCATTTCCCACTACTCTACCATGACCACAGAAATCTAATAAATCGCCTAATCTGGGCCTCTTAGTCCAGAATCTATCAAGCCCTTTCTGCAGTGCCCTAAATGCCTCAAGAGGCCGAATTGGTGCAGAGAAAGGGTCTCTGGTTGGAGGAGTGCATTCTAACCCTTCTGCTCCTCTAATTATCTGACATCTCCAAAGGGGCAAACACTGGCTTTGTGGGTGCAGGATGAAAGCAACCTTAGATATTCCAAACATTGTGGTACTTTGAAAAGCAATGGTATGGGCTGGAGAGATGGCTTAGCAGTTAAGCGCTTGCCTGTGAAGCCTAAGGACCTGGGTTCGAGGCTCGATTCCCCAGGACCCACATTAGCCAGATGCACAAGGTGGTGCATGTGTCTGGAGTTCGTTTGCAGTGACTGGAGGCCCTGGCGCATCCATTCTCTCTCTCTCTCTCTCTCTCTTTCTCTCTCTTTGCCTCTTTCTCTCTCTCTGTCACTGTCAAATAAATAAAAAGTAACAACAACAAAAAATTTAAAAAAAAAAAAAGAAAAGCAATGGTAAATAAACAGATTTTTCAGCTGGGTGTGGTGGTGCATGCCTTTAATCTCAGCACTTGGGAAGCAGAGGTAGGAGGATTGCCATGAGTTCAAGGCCACCCTAAGACTACATAGTGAATTCTAGGTCAGCTCGTTTGCAGTGGCTGAAGGCCCTATTGTGCCATTGCCATTCTGTTTGTTGTTGTTTTGAGGTAGGGTTTCACTCTAGCTCAGACTAACCTAGAATTCACCATGTAGTCTCAGGGTGGCTTTGAACTCATGGTGATCCTCTCGCCTCTGCCTCCAGAGTGCTGGGATTAAAGGTGTGTGCCACCATGCCCAGTGCTTGTGCCATTCTTTCTGTTTGTTTATTTATTTATTTATTTTTTTAAATTAATTGATTTATTTATTTGAAAGTGACAGAGAGAAAAAGAGGCAGAGAGAGAGAGAGAATGGGCGCGCCAGGGCCTCTGGCCACTGCAAACAAACTTCAGATGTGTGCGCCCCCTTGTGCATCTGGCTAATGTGGGTCCTGGGGAATCGAGCCTCAAACCGGGGTCCTGAGGCTTCACAGGCAAGCACTTAACTGCTAAGCCATCTCTCCAGCCCTTATTTATTATTTTATTTGAGAAAGAGGGAGGGGAGAGAGAGAGAAAGAGAGAGAGAAGAGAAAATGGGCATGCCAGGGCCTTTAGCAGCTGCAAATGTGCCAATGTTTGTGCCACCTTGTGCATCTGGCTTACATGGGTCCTAGGGAATCGAACCTGGGTCCTTTGGATTTGTAGGCAAGCTCCTTAATTGCAAAGTCACCACTCCAGTCCCATTCTTTCTATCTTTCTTTCTCTGTCTCTATCTCAAATAAATAAAATATTTTAAAAATAGGACTGGAAAGATAGCTTAGTGGTTAAGGTGCTTGCCTGCAAAGCTAACAACTTGAGTGACCCAGATTTGATTCTCCAGTACCCATGTAAAGCCAAATGCACAAAGTGACATATGCATCTGGAGTTCATCTGCAGCAGCTAGTGGCCCTGGTTTTCTCCTATTCTCTCTGTCTCTCTCTGCTTGCAAATAAAATAATTTAAAAAAATTAAAGTAAATGAAAATCATTTTCTAGTGGGATAAGAATATTTGTTAAAAAGTATAGACTAAGCAGGTCACTCAGAGTGGGAATCTTAATGTAAAGAGTCTCTTAGTAGATGATCAGATTTTTTATTTTATTTTATTTTTACTTACTTATTTATTTATTCTTGGCTTTTCAAGGTAGGGTCTCACTCTAGCTCAGGCAGACCTGGAATTCACTGTGTAGTTTCAGGGTGGCCTTGAACTCAGGGATCCTCCTACTTCTGCCTCCTAAGTGCTGGGATTAAAAGCATGTGCCACCGCACCCAACTCTTTCATATATATATATATATATATATATATATATATATGATGTGATTTTAAAAATATTATGTTTTATTTATTTATTTTATATTTATTTGAGAAAGAGAAAGAGGGGGAGAGAGAGAATGGGCACTCCAAGGCATCCAGCCACTGCAAATGAACTCCAGATGCATGTGCCTCTTTGTGCATCTGGCTTATGTGGGTCCTGGAGAACTGATCTGGGATCCTTTGGCTTTATAGGCAAACACCTTCTTAGCCACTAAGCCATCTCTCCAGTCCTATTTGTTTTCCTCAATTTGTATTAACATCTTCCATGATTATAAAAAATATCCCATGGTAATACCCTCCCTCCCCCCACTTTCCTCTTTGAAATTCCATTCTCCATCATAACCCCTCTCCATCTCAATCAGTCTCTCTTTTATTTTGATGTCATCATCTTTTCCTCCTATTATGGTGGTCTTGTGTAGGTAGTGTCAGGCACTGTGAGGTCATGGATATCCGGGCCATTTTATGTCTGGACACACATTGTAAGGAGTCCTACCCTTCCTTTGGCTCTTACATTCTTTCTGCCACCTCTTCTGCATTAGACCCTGAGCCTTGGAAGTTGTGATTGAGATATTACTCTGTACTCCAGTCACTTCTTTCCAGCACCATGATACCTTCTGAGTCATCCCTAGGTCACTGCTATCTGAAAAGAGCAGATTCTCTACCCAAAGTGAGAGTAGCATTAATATAAGGGTATGAATATTAAGGAGGTGCTTACTGGGCAGTTTGATAAGCATAGTATATACATTTTTCCAGACATCAGCAGACGTTACACCCCTAGGGCTCATGACTACCCCTGTTTTAAGTTTTCAGTATCATGGATGTATTCCCTCCCATGAAGCAGGCCTCCAGTCCAATTACAGGACAGTTGGTTTCCACCATGATATGTGCCAGTATTGCTCCCGTTGGCTCATTTGGCCTGGCTGGCCAATTATAAGGCTTGCAGTGTCCACTGTTGAGTATCTTTGCTGGTGGTATTTCTTTCTCCATTGATCTGCATGCAGAATGGCTTCTTCCAGCTTTCTGTCAGCTATTTATTTTTTTTTTATGTTGAGTCTTGCTCTGGCCCAGGCTGACCTGGAATTCACTATGTAGTCTCAGGGTGGTCTTGAACTCACAGTGATCCTCCTACCTCTGCCTCTGGAGGGCTGGGATTAAAGGGCATGTCAGTATCTCTTGCTGCTGCAAATGAACTCCAGATGTGCATCTAGAGTTCATTTGCAGTGGCTGGAGGCCCTAGTGCACCCATTCTCTCTCTCTCTGTCTGCCTCTTTCTCACCCTGTCTGTCGCTCTCAAGTAAATAAATAAAATAAAAATAAATATTTAAAAAAAGAAATCCCACATGCCAGAACAATGCAAAACAAGCTCCCCCCCCCCAAAAAAACTATAAAAAACAGGGCTGGAGGGATGACTTAGCAGTTAAGGTGCTTGCCTGTGAAGCCAAAAGACCCAGGTTCAACTCCCCAGTACCCAGGTAAGCCAGATGCTCAAGAGGGTGCAGGTGTCTGGAGTTTGTTTGCAGTGGCTGGCGGCCCTGGCTTGCTCATTCTCTCTCTCTGTCAAGCATATATACTGTTAATAGAGGTCCAGGCCCTCTATTAATTGTCCTGCTATGTTGCCGAGGTTAATTGTTCACATAATAGCAACCTTCTTTTTTGGCCTTTACTATGTGCCAAGGACTATGTGGCCTTTTCATATATTACTGCCTTGAGTCCTCACAATGCTGTTGACATGTATGGGAAAAGTGAGGTTCAGAGTGGTAACATGACTTGCTCAGGCTTTAGCAGCTGGTGAGTGGTGAGATCTTTTGGTCTTGTTGAGGGTGGTCCTGGAGGCTTCGTGAACCTCAAACTGGGCATTTGGCTAAGCTGGATAAATCCTGTAAGCCATAGCCCCTTTGAATCCCAGGGCTGAAGAGCAGGGGACCCAGTTACCCTTCCTCCTTGTTTCCAGAATATCCTGCACCAGACAGAGGAGGGGTCCAGCCGCCAGGAGAATGCCCAGAAGGCTCTAGGCGCTGTCAGCAAGGTGTGCAGGAGGGAAAGTGAGGGGAGAAAAGGTGGCCCAGTGGTAGGGGAGGCGGGAGGGAGGGAGGGAAGTGCCAGCTCGTGGGGCGAGTGACTTGGCTCCCCTCACCAGATCATTGAGCGCTGCAGTGCAGAGGTGGGGCGCATGAAGCAGACCGAGGAGCTGATAAGACTCACCCAAAGGCTGCGCTTCCATAAAGTCAAGGTTAGTCCTGCCTAGCTTCCTCATCTTGTCTGTCCTCTCGGTGCTGCAAAGCTAGACCCTCTTCTGTTTCCTCACAGGCTCTGCCCCTGGTCTCCTGGTCAAGGCGCCTGGAGTTACAGGGGGAGCTGACAGAGTTAGGGTGTCGGAGGGGGGGTGTGCTCTTCACCTCACGGCCCCGCTTCACCCCACTCTGCCTGTTGCTCTTCAGTGACCTGTTGCTTATCACTCAGCCTAAGAGGTAGGTCCCGCCGGGGAGGGAGCTGGGCTGGGATGGAGAAGAGAATCTAGCAGGACCTCTGCTCTCCTCTGAAAACACTCTTCCCTGGGCAGCGGGCAGCGGCTGCAGGTTCTGGACTATGCCCATCGCTCCCTGGTGCAGGCCCAGCAGGTTCCTGACCCATCTGGACCACCCACGTTTCGCCTATCCCTTCTCAGCAACCATCAGGGCCGCCCTACGCACAGACTACTCCAAGCTGCCTCCCTGTGAGTCATGTTTGCACAAAACACTCTTGGGGGCTGGAGATGGGCTCAGAGGTATTGACTAGCAAGCTGAAGGCTCTGGGTTCCTTCCTCAGCGTGGCACAGTGACTCAGTCCTAGAATCCCAGCACTAGAGATACTGAGACAGGGAGACCAAGAGTCTGAAGACAGCATGGGCTGTACAGCAAGCCCTTATCAAAACAAACAACAGAATCAAACACACACACACACACACACACACACACACACACTAACTGCTCTTGGGACCCTCTCCTGACCTCTTAGACCCCAATACCCCATTGATCTTCTGTCCTCTCTGTGGCCTCTGCTTTAGTCCCAAGAGGATGTCTTGGGCCACCGATGACTCCTTCCTTTTATTACCAGATCAGACATGCAGCGTTGGTTGGGAGCCTTCCCAACCCCAGGGCCCCTTCCCTGTTCCCCAGACACTATCTATGAGGACTGTGGTAAGTATTCCTTAAAGGGAGGAGGGGAGGAAAAGTGAGTGCTAAAGGAAATATGGGGAAGAGATTAAAAAGAATTAGAGCTAGCCGGGTGTGGTGGCGCACGCCTTTAATCCCAGCACTTGGGAGGCAGAGGTAAAAGGATTGCCGTGAATTTGAGGCCACCCTGAGACTCCATAGGTCAGCCTGGGCTAGAGTGAGACCCTACCTTGAAAAAAAAAAAAAAGAATTGGAGCTGGGCATAGTGGTGCATGCCTTTAATCCCAACACCAGGGAGGCAGAGGTAGGAGGATCACTGGATGTTCAAGGCCATCCTGAGACTACATAGCGAATTCCAGGTCAGCCTGAGCTAGAGTGAAGCACTACCTCGAAAAACAAAAACAAAAACAAACACAAAAGGTAATAATTGGGATCCTACTATAATTTTACCCACTCTCTACCAGAGTGTTCCAGAGAACTGTGTTCCGAGCCATCTACACCTGCCAAAACTGAAGGACGGGCTCTGGAATCCAGAGCTCCTCCCAAGCACCCGCACAAGAACCCTGAAGGTGAGAGCCTGTCATTCACATGTTCAGCAAATACTAAATACCATGAGCTGAACACACAAAGCTCCCTTCCCTGCTGGAGTATTCATTATTTCCCCTAGCAGTGCAGAGCTTCCCACCAGATAGGCAAGTGCTGTATCATTTTGCACATCCCCCATCCTGGACTATGAAATAACAGAGGAGACAGACAATAAAGAATAAATGAAGCCAGGTGTGGTGGCACACGCCTTTAATCCCAGTATTTGAAAGGCAGAGGTAGGAGAATCATTGTGAGCTGGAGGCCACCCTGAGACTACATAGTGAAACTACATAGTGAATTCCAAGTCAGCCTGGGCTAGAGTGAGACCCTACCTTGAAAAACCAATAAATAAAAAATAAATAATAATAATAATAATAAATGAAGTCCCACATGGTGGTCCGCACCTGTATACTCAACACGGGGGAGGCTGAGGCAGGAGGACTGCTATGAGTTTGAGGCCAGTTTAGGTTACATAGTGAGTTTCAAGCCAGCCAGAGCTACATAGTAAGACTCTGTCTCATACAAAACAAACAAAACAAAATAAAATAAGAAAAAAAACTGGGTAAAATGGCTTACGCCTATAATCCCAGCACTTATGAGGCCAAAGTAGGAGGATTGTCATAAATTCTAGGTCAGCCTGGCCTAGAGTGAGACCCTGCCTCAAACAAAACAAAACATAAAAGCAGGATAAATAAGTAAATTATATAGAATCTTGGAAGGAGATGAATGTAATAGAAAAAAAACAGAAGGGGGGAGCAGAATTCTAGGGTATAGTAGAGTTTCACACAATGAAATGAAGTGGATCTCACTGGGAAGGAGCTTGATGGAGGTGACAAATCTGGGCACGCCATGTCTGAACGAAGACTGTCCTAGCTGGGAGGCACAGGCAAGGCAAAGATCTCGCTGCCTAGTGAGTAACAGAGGAGCTAAGGGGGCCAGTGTGCCTAGCTAAGGCCAGAAGAGGGGAGGAGACAAAAAAAGCCACAGTAGTTACAGAGACGGGATCTTGCAGGGCTTCTCTTAGTGACACGAGAAGCCATTGTAGGGCCCAACGGAAGACTGACGCAGACCTCCCTGGTGCGGCTGTCATTTGCGGCAAGAGCAGAAAGAAGGAGGAGGATTGAAGGCGTCCAGTCTTCTCCACTCACCACTACCCTCAAGGCCTGAGCCCCCAGAGGGCCTCCTTTCCTTGCTCCCTTTCCCACTTAGGTCCCCGTTATTCTTTCCTCAGGCTGGCTGAAGGGGTTCCCTGGAGCCTTCCCTGCCCAATTGGTATGTGAAGTCACAGGGGAACATGAAAGGAGGAAGCACCTTCGTCGGCACCAGAAACTTCTCGAAGCCATGGGGTCCTCTTCAAGCACCCCTCCTACCCCTCAACCCTAATGCACGCTGGGGAGAGGACACAGGTCGGGACGCTGGCAGCAGCACGGAAAACAGAAAGTCTGTCCATCGTTGGGTTTGCCATCCGTGGAAATACTACCTCTAGTGGCAACCAACAGAGCTGGAGCTGCAGCCAGTGAAACAAGGCCATCGTTGCCCACCGCAGTGAGAAAGAATGAGGATGGTGGCGTGAATGTGTTGCAGGTGGAAACAGAGGCTTAGTGCGGAACGGCCCATGGGTCCTGAGCTGTCTGAGCCTCTGGTCAGTGAGTACCCCTGTCATCATACCAAGAAAGATGAAGCTGGGTCACTGCAGCTGAGAGAGACCCTCACTGGAGAAATGGTCCTGTAGACAACAGGGATGGGCAGGTACCCATCCAGCCAAAGACGATGGTGATTTGGGCCCAGGAGATCAGTAGTCACCCTGCTGGCCTCTACAGCAGGCCTCTGGTGTTGGCTTTGGAGCCTGGGAATTACTGGGTTCCATTCCTGGGGTACTTCCTGTGCCCTCTCAGGCTACTTACAGAAGAATCCAGAGTGGGTCTCAGAGAATCTGTGTGAGGTGTGTGTGCATGCAAATGCGTCTGTGTGTATATGTAGCCCGGAAGACAATTCTGCTGAACAGTGATGTGTATGTGATGGCTACCGTGACTGAATGCTCAGTATCTTCTTTCATGCCAATTTTTCCTGTTATTCTCTTCAAAGAAGACATTCAGTCTGAGCTCTAAAAGACAATGTGTTGGGTATAGCTTGCTCATTAGAGGCCAAGGCCAGGTCTCTTGGAAGCCAGTGTTACATGATGGTTAGAGGATGGTATTCTGAAGTGGTCAGGCAACATGACAGGGGACTGAGAGGCAGAAGATGGCCAGTAGTGGGGGCTCAAGATACCCTGAGGCCTATGGGCCCTTCTTGCCCAAAACCCTGGCCTCCAGAATGCACGTCTGAGTATCTTACAACTTGAATTGTCACCAGTTATCCAGCCTCAATCTCGGGCTGTGGAATAAGCTGGGCCCCAAGTTTGGGTGAAGAAACAGGACCTGTCATTGTAGGCTGGCTGGTGAGCCTCCTGGGCTTCTTGCCTCCATCCTCATCCTCTCATGGAAACACAAGCCTGAATGCTGGGTGGAGAACAGGGAGCTGGTGGTCCTACCCAGCCCCACCAGAGTGTCTGCTTTTGATGAAAACTTGTGCATGATGCCAGAGGAGGTGAGAGCCAAGTGACCGTGGAACAGACACCCGCTAGAGTGGAGGCTCAGGCTCGGGACAAGGTCTTCTCTGTACAAGGGTATCATACCCTCCCGGCAGCTCATGCATGGCAACTTGCCCAGGACAGAAACTGCCATAATAACTGTGGGAAGTACAAGGACTCTGGGGACTCAGAACAAGAAGAACATGAGCATTTGACATGTCCATGACTATCAAGATTCAACCCCGCATAGTGCCTGGCATATGGGAGACCCTCAATAAATGTTGGTGCCATTGCAGTGAGGCTCTTTGAGGCGCTGTGTGCTTACAAGGGTGTGATCCGGGAGGCAGAGGTAGGGGATCACCATGAGTTTGAGACCACCCTGAGACTACGTAGTGAATTCCAGGTGAGCCTGGGCTAGAATAAGATCCTATTCTGTAAAACAAAAACGAGTCATGATCTAGGAATATAGCTTATGTGGAGGTGGACTTTGTGCAGAGCTCTCAAGAGCAGGTGTTGATTCTTCTGGGAACTAGGGTTTACAGACAAGGTACACGGCCTGAGCCTTATCCAGTTCCTGAGGGATCTATGGTGGCAATGGTGGTGGCAGTGGGTTTACAGCTGCTGTGGGTGGAGGCTGTTGCAGGCTCAGGAAGAAAGCAGGGTGGAGCCAGCCATGGCTGGGGCCCTGGCAAGGGATGAAAATGGAGAAGAATGAAAGGAGTGGTGTGAGCCAGTAACCAAGGCCTGTAACCTACCAGCCAAACACCTCTGTGTTCATTTCAGTTCTATAGCTAGTTATTGAATGCCTTTCAAGTGCCAGGCAAGTGCTAGGACCTGAGGATACAGAGATGAAAGAGACCATATCCTTACCCTCAACCTTCATTGGTAGTGTGGGGGATGGGTTGCCAAATGAACAAATCAATTGGTGAGATAACATCGGGTAGCAGTGAGTGTTATTAAGGAAAACCAGCAAGGGCTATGAAACAATGGTGTTGGTGCTGGTTGGAGGAGGTGACTCTCGGGCTGATAACCTAGATATAACAAGAATTTGTGGGGTGGTCTGAGGAAAGTGACAACAAGGGGATCATGAGGCAGGAACTGGAGGTAAGAGATAGTGGGGATGGGCCTGGTGCATCTGCTCTTGCACATTTCCTGATCTGGGGAGTCCCACGATCCCTTCCTATTTTTTTTTTTTTCTTTTGAGGTAGGGTCTCACTTTAGCCCAGGCTGACCTGGCACTCACTCTGTAGTTCCAGGCTGGTCTTGAACTTACAGTGATCCTCCTATCTCTGCTTCCCTAGTGCTGAAATAAAAGGCATGCACCACCATGCCCAGCCTTTCCAACTTTTAAAATATTTTTTAAAATCATTTTTATTTATTTATTAGAGACAGAGGGATAGAGGGAGAGAGAATGGGCACGCCAGGGCCTGTAGCCACTGCAAACCAACTCCAGATGCATGTGCCATGCTGTGCATCTGGCTAATGTGGGACCTGGAGACTCGAACCTGGATCCTCAGGCTTCACAGGCAAGCGCTTAATGGCTAAGCCATCTCTCCAGCCCCCCTTCCAAATTTTTTTTTTTTTAATATTTTTTGTTGTGTTTTTTGTTTTTTCGAGGTAAGTTCTTACTCTAGCTCAGACTGACCTGAAATTCACTATGTAGTCTTGGGGTGGCCTCAAACTCTTGACGATCCTCCCACCTCTGCCGCTCGAGTGCTGGGTTTAAAGGCATGCGCCACCACCACCTGGCTTAAAAAATATTTTTATTTATTTGTTTAGGGAGAGAGAAAGTGAATAAATATGGGCATGCCAGGGCCTTCCGCCAATGCAGATGAATTCCAGACACAAGTGCCATTTTGTGTGTGGCTGGGATTCAAGGTGTGTGCTAACATGCCTGAGTATTTTTATTTTTTGTTGTGTGTGGGGGGGGTAGGAATGTTATGTGATATGTGTGTGGCATGGCTGCATTTCCTCTTCTGGGAACATGATAGGTTCCCTCTTAGAGCCAGGTGTAGGCATGTGACTTGCTTTAGCCAGCATTACAGTTTGAATGTAAAATGTCTTCCGTAGAGTCCTATGTTTGAACACTCCGTCCCCAAATAGTGGCTCTGTTTTGGGAGGTTGTACAACTTTTAGGAGATGGGACCTAGCTAGAGGAAGTGGGTCACTGGATTGTGGGCCGACATTATTAAAATGAGGAAGATTTTGTCTTCCAGATAAAATGAATCAGTGCTGTGGGTTGGATCTGGAATGTCCCCTAAAACTCTATATGAAGGCTTGTTCCTCAGGTGGCACTGTTGAGAAGTAGGGTAACTTTAAGAGGTGGGGCTTAGTGGGAGGTCTGCAGGTCAATGGAGGCATGCCTTGAAGTGACATTAAGACAATGATCTCTTTCACTTGTTTTTTGGTTTTCTGAAGTAGGATCTCACTCTAGTCCAGGCTGACCTGGCACTTACTCTGTAGTCCCAGGCTACTCTTGAACTCGTGGTGATCCTCCTACCTCTGTCCTCCAAGTGCTGGGATTAAAGGCATGCACCACCATACCTGGCCCTAATTCACTCTTTTGCCTCCTGGTCCTGAGGTGAGCAGTTTTGTAACCAGGTGTTCCTGCTATTATGTGCTACCATACACCCAAAGAACAAGGCCACTGGTAATGGGCTGAAAGCGGGCAGGGTGGTACGTACCTGGAATCCTAGTGCTTGGAATGTAAAGGAAGGAAGATCAAGAGAGACCCTGCCTCAACCCCCCCCCCAAAAAAAAAAAAATTCTGAGGAGATTGTCCTTTTCTAGAAATCCTAACCCCAGATACCTGGTGTCAGCACTAAACTGGCTAAACCAGCTGCATATCCATGGGGCTCATAAAAAACCCTGACCTGATGGGCTGGAGAGATGGCTTAGCGGTTAGAGTGTTTGCCTGCAAAGCCAAAGGATTCCAGTTCAATTCTCCAGGACCCACGTAATACAGCTGCACAAGGGAATACATGCATCTGGAGTACATTTGCAATGGCTGGAGGCCCCCTGGCATGCTCATTCTCTCTCTCACTGTCTGCCTCTTTCTCTCTCAAATAAATAAACTATATATATATATAGTCTGAGGTAGGGTTTCACTCTAGCTCAGGCTGACCTAGAATTCACTCTGTAGTCTCAAGGTGGCCTCGAACTCATGGCAATCCTCCTACCTCTGCCAGGTCTTCTATCCTTTCCTTAAGCCTTGCTTCTCTTAAAGCTGTCCCTCTTTAAAGCTTTAGATTATAATAACATCTTTCTGAACTTAAAAAAAAAAAAAGAGTTCAAGGCCAGTCAGACTTGGTGGCATACACCTTTAATCCCAGCACTCGGGTGGCAGAGGTAAGAGGATCACTGTGAGTTCGAAGCCATCCTGGAATGACACAGTGAATTCCAGGTCTACAGAGTGATTTCTAAATCAGCCTGGGCTAGAGTGAGACCCCACCTAAAAAAAAAAAAAGTTAGCAATGGTGGCACACACCTTTAATCCCAGCACTAGGGAGGCAGAGGTAGGAGGATCTTTGTGAGTCTGAGGCCAGCCTGAGACTTTATAGTGAATTCCAGGTCAGCTTGGACTAGAGCAAAAGACCCTACTTTGACATACCATAAAGAAAAGAAATAAAAGAAAAGAGAGGGTTCAAGGCCAGAAGCCTAATGAGTTTGAGGCTGCCAAAGATATACAAGAACCTATCGCAAAAAAAAAAAAAGAAAGAAAAGAAAAAAGAAAGGACGAAATAAAAAATTTCCTTTGAGCTGGAGAGGTAGCTCAGTTGGTAGAGCGTAGTTACCTAGACTGTAGAATGTACAAAGCCTTAGGTTTGATCCTCAGCACCACATAAATAGGGTATGGCACACACCTGTAATAAACCTTTTTTCTCCCGTTTAAAAAATACTTTTTTTAAAAATTTATTTATTTGAGAGCGACAGACACAGAGAGAAGACAGATAGAGGGAGCGAGAATGGGCGCGCCAGGGCTTCCAGCCTCTGCAAACGAATTCCAGACACATGCGCCCCCTTGTGCATCTGGCTAACGTGGGACCTGGGGAACCAAGCCTCGAACCGGGGTCCTTAGGCTTCACAGGCAAGCGCTTAACTGCTAAGCCATCTCTCCAGCCCACTTTTTTGATTTTTGAGGTAGGGTCTTGCTGTAGACCAGGCTGACCTGGAATCCACTATGTCATCTCAGGGTGGCCTTGAATTTAGGGCAATCCTCCTACCTCTGCCTCCAGAGTGCTGGGATTAAAGGTGTGCACCACCATACCCTAAAAAATACTTTTTAAGGAGAGCAAGAGGGAGAAAAAGAATGGGCACAACAGAGCCTCTTGCCACTACAAATGAACTCCAGATCCATGCTCTATTTTGTGTATCTGGCTTTATGTGGGTATTGGGGAACTGAACCCAGGCTGTCAGGCTTTGCAAACAAGCACCTTTAAGTGCTGAGCTATCTCTATAGCTAATCTCTTTATTTATTTATTTTTAGGTAGGATCTCATTCTAGTCCAGGCTGACCAGTAACTCACTTTGTTTGCTTGCTTATTTTTGTCATGCTGAGAATTAAACCCAGGGCCTCCTGCATGTTAGGCCAGCACTTTACCGCTGAACTACATCCTCTGTCCCAGAAACTCACTTTGTATCCCAGGCTGGCCTCCAACTCATGACAATCTTCCTACCTTAGCATCCTGAGTACTGGGATTATACGTGTGAGCCACCATACCTGACAAATATTTTCTTTTCTAAGTTGATTGTCTCAAGTGTTTGTTATGTGATGGAAAGTTGATTAACACAATTATAAGCAATAGGATACAATTGTGGAGCTGGAGAAATGGCCCCACTACCCATGTAAAGACAGATGTGCAATCACACCTGTGTCTGGAGTTTAATTGCAGTGGCAAGAAGCTCTGGCATGCTCATACACACACACTCTCTCTCGAAAATAAATAAAAATTTCACCCTCCTCTCCCTGAAAAACAACCACAACAGAATACAATTCTAGTGACTTAAACAGAAACTGGTAATTATGGAGAGGATAGTGAGTAGTTATTGAATCACCAGAAAAGCTAGAGAATTTAGTTCATAAACAGAGATGAGGGAGGTAACATCCAAGCCATCACCAAAAGCCCTCACAGACCTGAGCTGGTAGGCAAACTACAGCCCAGTCATAGGTAGCAGCATGGTAGCTGGATAACGTCATGAATGCCAACAGAAATACCCTCAGCAATTGCTGCTGTTTGTATCACTTGCACTGGAGCTCCTGACTTGTTGCCATCATCACTTTAAAATACCATCTCAGGCTGGGGGGAGAGGTGGCTGAGCGGTTAAAGTACTTGCCTGTGAAGCCTAAGGACCCATGTTCGACTCCCCAGATCCTAAGTAAGTCAGATGCACAAGGTGATGCATGCACAAGGTTGCACATGCCCACTAGGTGGCGCAAGCATCTGGAGTTTGATTGCAGTAGCTGGAGGCCCTGGTATGTCAATTCTCTCTGTCTCTCTTCTCTCTCATTAAAACAACAAAACAAAACAAAAACAAAAACAAAAGGTCAGTCTTTGGGCAAGCTTTAAAAAAAAAAGTACCTTCTTGGGTTGGGGAGATGGCTGGGGGGTTAAAGTGCTTGCCTGCAAAGCCTAACAACTTGGGTTCTATTTCCCAGTACCCACATAAAGCCTCTATCTCCCCTTGCAAATAAATAAATAAAAATATGTTAAAATACATTTTCTACTGTCTCTTTGGATCACCAGCTCCCAAGGTTAGGTTCTGAGATATCGTGTCTGTCTGATCCTAGATCTCATATTTGCTCTTTTTTTTTTTTTTTTTTTTTTTGAGGTAGGGTCTCATTCTAGCCTAGGCTTACCTGGAATTCACTATGTAGTCTCAGGGTGGCCTCAAACTCATGAAAATCCTCCTACCTCTGCCTCCTGACTGCTGGGATTAAAGGTGTGTGCCACCACACCTGGCTACTTGCTCTCTCTCTCTCTTTTTAAATATTTTATTTTCATTTATTCGACAGAGAAAGAGGGAGGGAGACAGAGAGAGAGAGAATGAGCACACCAGGACCTCCAGCCACTGCAAACGAACTCCAGACCCTGTGCCCCCTTTTGCATCTGACTAATGTGGGTCCCGGGAAATTGAACCTGGTCCTTTGGCTTTGTAGACAAATGCCTTAACGGCTAAGCCATCCCTCCAGCCCTACTTGCTTTTTTTTTTTTTTAATATTTTATTTATTTAAGTGAGGGAAAGAAGCAGAGAGAGAATGGATGTGTCAGGGCCTTTAGCCACTACAAATGAACTCCAGACACATGTGCCACTTTATGCATCTGGCTTACGTGGGCACTGGGGAATCAAACCTGAGTTCTTTGGCTTCACAGGCAAGCACCTTAACTGCTAAGCTATCTCTCCAGCCCACATACTTGCATTCTTTTGGGGGACTTTTCTTTATTTCTGCAGTTGGAAGTCTTGGGTCCTCAATGGGACCTTTCAAGTGAGAAGCCTGTCAACAGCTTAGGCTGTTCAGATGGTTACAGAGCCAAACTACAAATGAGATGTCTATACAGAAGGGCAGAGCAGCTTCCCAATGTCCATGATAGAGGGCACATGACAACATGCGCATGTGGGTTCTCATGGCTTAGAATGAGCTTGGGAATGGCAGGACAACTGTGGGGTTCAATGGTTGGGGTTAGGGAAACCACATCTAGAAGATAGCATGTGAGCTTAGCCATGAAGGATGGTGTCTTGCGTGGAGTTATAGCTCTGAAGGACTCGAAGGACTTATACAAAGTGATTTGTCAAACTCTTCCTAGATGGCTTGGTGGTTAAGGCGTTTGCCTGCAAAGCCAAAGGACCCTGGTTAGATTGTCCAGGACCCACGTGGGCCAGATGCACAAGGGGGCGCATGATTTGGAGTTCGTCTGCAGTGGATGGAGGTCCCGGAGTGCCCATTCTCTCCCTCTCTTTCTCTCTCTGCCTAATAAATAAATTTAAAAAAAAAAAATTCTTTGAAAAAAAAGACTGACCATCCTTCTCATCCAGGAATGGGGTCTTCAGAAGCTGTATTCTGCTGCATGCCTTGACTTCTGCTCATGGCCAGTTGAGCCAGGAATGTACAACACAAGCTAGGCCAATCAGTGTGACTTTCCATGGGAATTTGGGATTGGAATTTAGAAATACTAGTTGTAGTCTGAGCTATAGAGAGCAGAGAATGAAACAGACATAGAAATACATGAGACAGGAAGCCTGGCTTGGTGGTCTATATTTGTGAGTCCCAGCTGCTTTGGAAATTGAAGTATGAGGATCACTTAAGCCCAGGGGCTCAAGGCCAGCCTGGGGAACAGTGTGAAACCAGAAAAAGAGGAGAGGGGTGCAGAAACTTTTCATCTGAGGCTGCCTACATTTGTCTTCATGGTCTACATAAGAAACTTGTCTATGCTTTGCAGAAGGTTGATCTCAAATAAACTCATGTGTGCAAGGCATTCTAAAGTCCCATCTTATAAATCATCTTAACTTTTTTTTTTTCCTTTTGGTTTTTCAAGGTAGGGTATTATTCTAGCCCAGGCTGACCTGGAATTCACTATGTAGACTCAGGGTAGCCTCGAATTTATGGTGATCTCCTACCTCAGCCTCCTTAGTGCTGGGGCTAAAGGTGTGCACCACAATGCCAGCCTCATCTAACTTTTGAGTTAGGACCTTCACTCTGCTGTAATTACAGTATAAAACAAAACATTACTTGTTCCCTAGATGTCAATGTACTCCCCTGAGGCCTCATTAGTTGTCCTCCCAAATTATACTGACATATCCATTTTGGGTCTGGTGGCTTTGTGTGCTTCCTTTTTTGTTCAAGTCCTGAGACTATTCTGGAAAACTTCCCAAGTTCCTATCTGACACAATTGTTCTTCACAGGACATTATCCGCCTCCCTGTCAGTGCTGCAGAGAACAAGGCCTTGGTCCTCTTTTCCCTGTTCACTCCTTTGCAGAATTCCTTTCATCCTTGGGAAGAGGGTCCTCTCTGACTATTGTCTCTGGCTCTCACTGCTGATTTTATAGGGCACTTTCAATATATCCAGAGCTTTCTATTTTTTTAATTTTTTTTCTTATTTTATTTGAGAGAGAGAGAGAGAGAGAGAGAGAGAATGGGCACACCAGGGCTTCTAACTACTGTCAATGAACTCCAGGTGCATGTGCTACCTTGTGCATATGGCTTACACAGGTGCTGGGGAATTGAGCCTGGGTCCTTAGGCTTTGCAGGCAAGTGCACTTAACAGATAAGCTTTCTCTCCAGCCATATCCAGAGCTTTCTAATGAGACCCTTTGGATTTAAATGTTGGCTCTACCGCTTGCTGGCTTTGTGTCCTTGGGCAAATTACTCAGCATCCTTATGTGTCTTTGTTTCTACTTCCAAAACTACAGTGATGATGATAGTTCTCATCTGTCTTCACTGGGGAAGCAGATCCCTAGACCAAGATTTGAGTGTAGGGTGTTACTGGGGAAGTGACTCCATGACACACTTAGTAAAGACACAAGGATATGAGATAAACCAGGGATAATATAAAACTAGTTAGTACCAAGACACTTCGGGTGTAATCCCACTGGGGAACTCTGTGTGACATAAAGGTTGAGTTTGGTGAAGTATGGCTTAATCTATAAAATGGAGTTTTAGATATTAGGACAGCCATTCAACTTCCATTCACATATGGTCTCTGATGGCTTTCATACTATAGTAGCCAAGTTGAGTAGTCATAATAGATATTGTATGACTCACAAAGCCTAAAATATTTATTATCTTGACTTTTTTTTTTTTATCTTGACTTTTTTGTTGTTGTTGTTTTTTGTTTTTTCAAGGTAGGGTCTCACTCTAGCCCAGGCTGACCTGGAATTCACTATGTAGTCTCAGGGTGGCCTTGAACTCATGGCAATCCTCCTCCCTCTGCCTCCCAAGTGCTGGGATTAAAGGCGTGCACCACCACGCCCGGCTGTTATCTCGACTTTTACTGAAAAAGTTTGCCAGGTCTCGCTATAGGACATGTGCTAAGCTATGAGTTTAGGGACAAGGAAGCTAGGGAATTTATCCACCACCCTCTACCTACTGTTAAACAAGGGCAGCCCTTTCCTTTCACTGTGATCCTTCCATCTTCCCGTTTATTCATCTAGGTTTCTGTTTGGGCAACGTTGACGCTGCTGTGTTTACGTGTGCAGTTATTCCAGTGGATTCACTGAGTCTTCCTGGCTTTTCTTCCGTGCTTTGTCCATCTGTTGATGCTGAGAGTGGAGATCCAGCGAGCAGTGTTTACCTTACACATTGCGGCTATATAAACATCTTCCGTTGCTGAGCTGGTGATCTCTGATTGCATTTCCTTTCTCGAACTATCTATCTTTCTTGTTTTGGCTTTAAAAATATACATTTTATTTTTATTTGAGAGAGAGAAAGAGAGAATGGGCACCAGGGTCACCAGCCACTGCAAATGAACTCCAGAAGCATGCGCCCCCTTGTGCAGCTGGCTTACATGGGTCCTGGAAAGTTGAACTAAGATCCTTTGGCTTTGCAGGCAAATGCCTTAACCGCTAAGTCATCTCTTCAACCCCTTGTTTTGGCTTTTGAGACAGGGTTTCACAGAGCCCAGGCTAGCCTGGAACTCATTATTTTGCAAAAGACCCTGAACTGACACTTTTACTTCCACCTTCCAAGTGGTGGGACTATAGGTATATGCTACTAAGCCAGGTTTCTTAAACTGTTTTTAATCACCTTGTGAAATTAATATTTGATATGTTTGTAGGATTATGTCAGATCTACCTTACATATAAATGATTATAATAAACCCCTAAGCACTTATCACCTAATCCAGGAAGTAGAGTTTTATCAATAAATGGATAAGGCTGGAGAGATGGCTTAGTGGTTAAGATGTTTGCATGCAAAGCCAAATGACCTTGGTTCCCCAGGCCCCATGTAAGCCATATGCACAAGGTGGCACATGCATTTGGAGTTCATTTGCAGTAGCTGGAGGCCCAGGCACTCCCATTCTTTCTCTCTCAAATAAATGCATTTAAAATAAATAAATAAATGGATAGGTCAGTGAGACCCTCCTGGTCCTAATCGTCTGCCTCCTCTAAGAAGTTACTACCATATGCTATTTTGTGCTCATTTTAATTCCTTTTTTAAAAAATTTTTATTAGCATTTTCATTGATTATAAAAAAATATCCCATGTTAATTCCCTCCCCCCCCCCCCCCCACTTTCCCCTCTGAAATTCCATTCTCCATCATATTACCTCTCTTTTTTTTTTTTGAGGTAGGGTTTCGTTCTAGCCCATGCTGACCTGGAATTCACTATGTAGCATCAGGGTGGCCTTGAGCCTATGGCAATCCTCCTATCTCTGCCTCCCAAGTGCTGTGATTAAAGGCGTGTGCCACTATGCCAGGCTTTTTAAATTCCATTATGTTTGAAAAAAATACTATGCAATCATAAATGTGTATGTGTGTAAACTATACTTATAAGCTCTATAAAACATGGTATTGTATTTGTAGCATAATCTTCTGGGAGTTCTACTCTTCAAGAAACATATTTCTAAGATACATGCCTTCCATGTGTTGCTATGAGAACTGTTTGTTATAATTAGAAACACTTTGAAACTTCAGGAAAATTGAAAAGGGATCTGAGAAAGGAAACACAGTTCTGATGATTTCCGGCTCCGAATGACCTTCCTCAATAGGCCTAGCACCCCTTCTTTCAGGTCTCAGCCTCTGACTAGGGTGGGCACAGTGGGCATGGGATCAAGGGCAGAGTCTGCAGAAAGTGAGCAAGTCTGCTCTGGCACTCTTGCTGCTGCAAAGCAATGTCTGTCTGGCTTTACATAGGTGACTGGTGTTTGAATGGTTAAGCCATCCATCTCTCCAGGGGTTAACTCATCTTTATTTCTTTCTTTATTATTTTTTTAAATTTTTTCCATTTATTTATTTGAGAGCAACAGACAAAGAGAGAAAGGCAGATATATATAGAGAGAATGAGAGAATGGGCGCGCCAGGGCTTCCAGCCACTACAAACAAACTCCAGACGCGTGTGCCCCCTTGTGCATCTGGCTAATGTGGGACCTGGGGAACCGAGCCTCGAACCGGGATGCTTGGGCTTCACAGGCAAGTGCCTAACCGCTCAGCCATCTCTCCAGCCCTTGTTTTGTTTTTTTGAGGTAGGTTCTCACTCTGGCCCAGGCTGACCTGGAATTAACTATATAGTCTCACCTTGAACTTATGGTGATCATCTTAGCTCTGCCTCCCAAGTTCTGGGATCAAAGGTGTGTGCCACACAGCTTATTTACTTATTTTATTGACAACATCCATAATTATAAACAATAACCCATAGTAATTCCCTCTTTCTCGATTATTCCCTTTTGCAACTCCACTCTCTATCATACCCCTGCCCTCACTCAATCAGTCTCTTATTTTGATATCATCATCTTTCCTCCTATTATGATGGTCTTGTGTAGGTAGTGTCAGACACTGTGAGGTCATGTATATCCAGGCGATTTTGTGTCTGGAGGAGAGTGTTGTAAGGAGTCCTAATCTTCCTTTGGCTTTTTCTTCTTTCTTCTTTCTGCTACCTCTTCCACAATGGACCCTGAGCCTTGGAAGGTGTGATAGAGACATTTCATTGCTGAGCAGTTCTCTGTCACTTCTCAGCACCATGGTGCCCTGTGATCTATCCCAAGGTCACCACCATCTGAAAAGAAAAAGTTCTCTAGTCAAAATTGAGAGTAGAATTAAAATATGGGTATGAACATTAAGAGAAGTGCTTAATGGGCAGTTTGATAAGCATATTATATACATTTAGCCAGACAGCAGCAGACGTTACACCCGCTAGGACTCATGGCTACCCCTGTTGTAGGTTTTCAGTATCAGGGATGTATTCCCTCCCAAGGAGTGGGCCTCTAGTCCAATTAGAGGGTGGTTGGTATCCACCATGATAGAAATGCTACTATTGCACCTGTTGGCTCATTTGGCCTGGCTGGCAAAATATAAGGCTTGCAGTGTCCACTATTGAGTATCTTCATTGCTGATTTCTCTTTCTCCCATTGAACTGCATGCAGAATGGCTTCTTCCAGCTTTCTGTCAGCTCGCCTACATGGAGGAGGTTATCAGCTCAGTTTCAGCAGGATTTCTCAGTGGCCTTGCAGCCCAAGTACATGGAGTCTTCAGCAATACTCTATGAATTTTTTGATTCTCTTCTTGATTTCTTCATTGACTCATTCATCATTTAGTAGTGTATTGTTTAGTTTCCATGATTTTGTGTATGCTCTATAGCTTTTGTTGCTATTGATTTGTAGTATGATTCCATTGTGATCAGTTAGAATGCAAGGAGTTATTTCAGTTTTCCTGTATTTGTTAAGGTTTGCTTTGTGTCCTAATATATGGTCTATTTTAGAGAATGTTCCTTGTGCTGCTGAAAAGAATGTGTATTCTGCAGCATTTGGATGAAATGTCCTGTATATCTCTGTTAGGTCTATTTGTTCTATGACCTCATTTAATCCAGATGCTTCTCTGTTTATTTTTTTTCTGGCCTTAGTTTTTAAAAGAAGAGACAAATCATACAAATATCAGGCATGAGAAGGAAAGTATGGTTATATTCACATCAAGCAATGTAGATTTAAAACCAAGAGTTTAAGTTGGTTGTTTGGGAGCACTTGAGAGGCAGAGATAGGTGGATTACTGTGAGTTCAAGGCTACCTTGAGACTACATAGTGAATTCCAGGTCAGCCTGGGCTGGAGCAAGACCCTATCTCAACCCCCCAAAAAATTAAAAAATATGATAAAGGTAATAGATTTAAACATTATCAATCAACTTGACCTAATTGACATGAATGCAACATGGTTTTCTAAGTACACAGGAGACAGTCACTGAGATAACCATATGTTGGGCCATAAAGCAAGTATCAGTAAACTTAGGAGTACTAGTGCCATCCATTCATTAAGATAGACCATATGCTGGGCCGTGAAGCACGTCTCAATTAATGTAAAAGGAGAGGCTAGGGGATGGCTCCGTGGATAAGGCACTTGCTGTGCAGCCCTATGTTCAGATCCCCAAATCCCACATAAGCCCAGAAGCTGTGGTGGACTTTTATAACCCCAGTGTGACTGCAGGGAGGAGGAAGGAGGAGACTGGAGAATTTCTCAGCATTGTTTCTGTAGGGATCAGCAAACAGCAAAGAGAGCCTCAAATGAGGTGGGGAGCAATGACAATGGAGAAAGTTGGTCTCTGACATCCAGACACAGGCATGGCAAACACAGGAACACCACAGCAAAATAAACAAAATTTAAAATAATATTTTATGTGTAAAGGATTAATATACAAAGCACATATATGTTTATATGTATGTGTGTGTGTGTGTATGTATGTGTATATATATATACATATATATATATATGGACTATTTTTTAATTTTTTTCAAGGTAGGATCCCACTGTAGCCTAGACTGACTTGGAATGTACTCTCAGGCTATCCTCAAATTTACAGTGATCCTCTGAACAAAGCACTTTATTTTGATTATTTTGGATTTTTTTTTGGGGGGGAGGCCGAGGTAGGGTTTCACTTTAGCTCAGACTGACCTGGAATTCACTATGTAGTCTCAGGGTGGCCTCAAACTCATGGCAATCCTCCTACCTCTGCCTCCCGAGTGCTGGGATTAAAGGCATGCACC
This sequence comes from Jaculus jaculus, assembly GCF_020740685.1. Lineage (NCBI taxonomy): Eukaryota > Metazoa > Chordata > Mammalia > Rodentia > Dipodidae > Jaculus > Jaculus jaculus. The sequence goes on along the minus strand of NC_059113.1, from coordinate 41,420,691 downwards.
ACCACGCCCGGCTTTTGATTTTTTTTTTTTTTTTTTTTTTTTTTTTGAGCTAGGGTCTCACTCTAGTCCAGGCTGATCTGGAATTCACTACTTAGTCTTAGGGTGGCCTCAAACTCACAGTGATCCACCTACCTCTGCCTCCCGAGTGCTGGGATTAAGGGTATGTGCCACCATGTCCAGTGCTAATAAAGCATATTTTTGAAAATAGTATTAGATTAGATTAGATTAGATAAAATTAGATTAAAGGGCTGGTGAGATGCCTTAGTGGTTAAAGTGCTTGCCTGCAAAACCTACAGATACAGGCTCCATTCTCCAGATCCCACATAAACTAGATACACAAGGTGGCACATGTGTCTGGAGTTCCATTCTCTCTCTTTCTCTCTCTCTCTGTCTGTAATAAATAAAGAAGCACGGCAGGGTAAATGGCTTAGTGGTTAAGGTGCTTGCCTGCAAAGCCAAAGGACCTAGGTTTGATTCCCCAGGATCCATGTATACCAGATGCATAAGGTGGCACATGTGTCTGGAGTTTATTTGCTGGAACCCTGGTGTGCCCATTCTCTCTATCTTTGCTTTTCTCATTTTCAAATAAATAAAAAATATTTTTAAAAATAAGTAAGTAAATAAAATACTAATTAAAAAAATCAAGTGGGGCATGTTGGCACATGCCTTTAATCCCAGCACTTAGGAGGCAGAGATTGGAGGATCATCATGAGTTGAAGGCCACCCTGAGACTACATACTGAATTCCAAGTCAGCCTGGGCTAGAGCAAGACCTTACCTTGAAATAAAACAAAACAAAAACAAACAAAGAAAACAACAAAAGAGGGCTGTGAGATGGCTTAGCAGTTAAGGCATGTGCCTGCAAAGCCAAAGGACCCAGGTTCAATTCCTCAGGACCCACATTAGCCAGATGTACAAGGGGTGCATGCGTCAAATTTGTTTGCAGTGGCTGGAGGTCCTGGTGCTCATTCTCTCTCTCTCCCTCTGCCTCTTTCTCTCTCTCTCTCAAGTAAATAAATAAATAAATAAACATTAAAAAAAAAATAGAAAGGAGAGAGAGAGATGGGCTGTGCCAGGGCCTCTAGCCACTGCAAATGCACTCTAGACACATGCATTACTTTGTACATCTAGCTTCATGGATTCTGGCGAATTGAACCTGGGTCCTTAGGCTTTGGAGGCAAAGGTAGGGTCTCACTCTAGTCCAGGTAAACCTGGCACTCACTCTGTAGTCCTAGGCTGACCTCAAGCTCACAGTAATTATCCTACCTTATCCTCCTAAGTGCTGGGATTAAAGGCATGTGCCACTACACCTTGCCTGTGCCATACTTTTAAGTAGCAGCTCAGTGTGTTTGCTTATACCAGCATCACCACAAGCATGTGAGTGAGCGATGTTTTGTGTTATGACAACTATAACATGACTAGGACACCAGAATTTTTCAACTTCATTTTATTCTTATGGGTCTACCTATAATAGATTATTTTCTATCTTTTTAAAATTTATTATTATGGGCTGGAGAGATGGCTTAGCGGTTAAGCGCTTGCATGTGAAGCCTAAGGACCCTGGTTCGAGGCTCGGTTCCCCAGGTCCCACGTTAGCCAGATGCACAAGGGGGCACATGCATCTGGAGTTCGTTTGCAGAGGCTGGAAGCCCTGGCGTGCCCATTCTCTCTCTCTCTCCCTCTATCTGTCTTTCTCTCTGTGTCTGTTGCTCTCAAATTAATAAATAAATAATTTTAAAAAATTACTATTATTATTATTATTATTATTGGTTTTTGAGGTAGAGTCTCACTGTAGCCCAGGCTGACCTGGAATTCACTATGTAGTCTCAGGGTGATCTCTAACTCTCAGTGATCCTCCTACCTCTGCCTCCCGAGTGTGGGATTAAAGGTGTGCACCACCACACCTGGCCAAAGTAGATATTTTCATCATTGACCAAAGTATCATTACATGGCACATGCCTGTACAGCTACGTCCTTGTTCATGGCATGTAATACAAACCTCAGAAAGTCTCTGAAAGGTGGAGAGAAGGGAAGATAAACTCACTGGGAACCTTGGCATCTAAGGAATTACCTGGCGCAAACCTCCCTGGGTTGCCTTGTGGCTTTATATAGCCCAGTTTAGGTGGAGCCAGCAATTTGGAAATGCTAAAAAGTAGACAATAATGAAAGTTGGCCCTAGAAAGCTACAGATAAGGAGGGGACAACGTAGCAGGACAGAAAATCTATAGGAAAGAATTTGCCCAGGCAGATGCCACAGAGAGAACTGTGGCTCTTGAAGAGGCTGAAGAGAGCCCAGACCTTCACCCTTGGCAGGCTGAAACAAAGCACCCATCCTCAATCTGGAGCCATCCTCCACTCCTTCTAGATGGTATTATAGAAGGACCGGTCGAGAACCAGAGAAGTGCCTACTGGGCAGTTCGGTGAGTATAGTATATACATTTAGCCAGACACCAGCAGATGTTACATCCTTAAGGATCATCACTATCCCAGTTGTAGGTTTTCAGTATCAGGCATGTATTCCTTCCCATGGACTGGGCCCCCAGTCCAATTAGAGAGCAGTTGGTTTCCCCCATAACAGACATGCCACTATTATACCCATTGGTTCATTTGGCCATGCTGGCCAAATTTAAGACTTGCAATGTCCACTGGTGATTTCTCTCTTTCCCATTGAACTGCATGCAGCATGGCTTTTTCCAGCTTTCTGTCAGCTGGTCTACATGGAGGAGGTTTTCAGCTCAGCTCCAGCAGGATTTCTCAGTGACCTTGCAGCCAAGTATGTGGAGTCTTCAGTAATAGGGTCTTACCATCTATTCCTGGTGGGAAATCAAGAGCTTTGGCAGTGGCCTGTAATGTTTTTGGGGACATCAAGGACCTCCCTGGCCAACAATTCACTGGAAGGTATCCCATCCCTGGCACTGAAAATTTTCTAGTAACAATCCATGGTTTCTTGGTATTCCATTGTCCAAAAAAGTAGGTTTCCATATGACTTATTCCTACCCTCTTAGATTTTGATTAGCCCTTCCCCCACCTTTTCTTTACTCAATCTCTTCCCCTGATCTCACTTAGGCCTTTCCACCCCCATTAATCTGTTCTTCTACTTACATATATACAATACCATCCTATTAAGTCCCCCCACCCATTTCTGTTCTCTTTATATCCCCTTTCTGGCTTACTGGCCTCTATTACTGAGTTTAATACAACTCACATAGCAGTCCAATTATTTGGAGCCAGTATCCACATATGAGAGAGAACATGTGACACTTGGCTTTCTGGGCCTGGGTTTCCTCACTAAGTATAATCCTTTCCAGATCCATCCATTTTCCTGCAAATATCATAATTTCATTTTTCTTCACTGCTGAGTAGAAGTCCATTGTATAAATGTGCCATATCTTCATTATCCACTCATCATTTGAGGGACATCTAGGCTCGTTCCATTTCCTAGCTATTGTGTATAGAGCGGCAATAAACATGATTGAGCAAGTATCTCTAAGGTAATGAGATGAGTCCTTAGGATATAGGCTTAGGAGTGGTATAGCTGGGCCATATGGTAGATCTATTTTTAGCTGTCTCTAGAACCTCCACATTGATTTCCACAATGCCTGTACCAGATTGCATTCCCACCAACAGTGTAGAAGTGTTCCTCTTTTTCCACACCCACGCCAACATTTATTATCATTTGTTTTCATGATGGTAGCCATTCTGATAGGAGTGAGAGAGAATCTCAACAAAGTTTTAATTTGCATTTCCCTGATGGCTAGGGATGTAGAACTTTTTTTTTTTTTAGATGTTTATATGCCACCTGTATTTCTTTTTTGAGAACTCTATTTAGTTCCATAGCCTTTTTTTTTTTTTTTTTTTTTTTTTGGTTTTTCGAGGTAGGTTCTCACTCTGGCTCAGGCTGACCTGGAATTTACTATGTAGTCTCGGGGTGGCCTCGAACTCTCGGTGATCCTCCTACCTCTGCCTCCCGAGTGCTGGGATTAAAGGCATGCGCCACCACGCCCGGCCATAGCCCATTTTTAATTGTGTTATTTTATTTCTTATTATTTATTTACATTTTGAGTTCTTTGTATATTCTGGATATTGATTCTCTGTCAGATGTATAGCTGGAAAATATTTTCTCCCATTCTATAGGTTGCCCCTTTCTGCTATTCATAGTGTCCTTTGCTGTTCAAAAGCTTTATAATTTCATGAGGTCCCAGTGGTTGATTAGTGGTTTTATTTCCTGAGCAACTAGGTTTATATTCAGAAAATTTTTACCAGGACCAATGTGTTGAAGGATTTCCCCTACTTTTTCCACTATCAGTTTCAGAGTTTCAGGTTTGATATTAAGGCCTTTGATCCATTTGGACTTAACTATTGTTCATGGAGAGATATAAGGATCTATTTTCATCCTTCTGCAGATACATATCCAGTTTTCCTAGAACCACTTGCTGAAGAGGCTATCTTTTCTCCAATAAGTATTTTTGGCATTTTTGTCAGACTTACATGTGGGTCCTCTATTCTGTTCCATTGAACTATATGTCTGTTTTTGTTGCAGTCCAAAGCTGTTTTTGTTACTATGGCTCTGTAATATTGGTTAAAATCAGGAAATCAGGTGTGGTGATACCACCAGCCTCTTTTTTTTTTTTTTTTTTTTTTGAGGTAGGGTTTCACTCTAGCTTAGGCTGACCTGGAATTCATTATGTACTCTCAGGGTGGCCTAGAATTTGTAGCAATCCTCCCCTACCTCTGCCTCCCAAGTGCTGGAATTAAAGATGTGAACCACCACACCCAGCCCACCAGCCTTATTTTTGTTGATCAAAATTGTTTTAGATATTTGAGGGGTTTGTGTGTGTGTGTGTGCTTCCAAATGAATTTTAGGATTGGTTTTTCTATTTCTGTGAAGAAGCTATTGGAATTTTTTTTTTAATTTTATTTATTTATTTATTTGAGAGTGACAGACACAGAGAGAAAGACAGATAGAGGGAGAGAGAGAGAATGGGCGCGCCAGGGCTTCCAGCCTCTGCAAACGAACTCCAGACGCGTGCGCCCCCTTGTGCATCTGGCTAACGTGGGACCTGGGGAACCGAGCCTCGAACCGGGGTCCTTAGGCTTCACAGGCAAGCGCTTAACCACTAAGCCATCTCTCCAGCCCAAGCTATTGGAATTTTGATAGGGATTATATTAAATGTGTAGATTGCTTTTGGTAAACTTGCCATTTTCACAATATCGATTCTTCCAATTCAAGAACAAGAAATGTCTTTCTATTTCCTAGTATCTTCTGCAATTTCTGTCTTGAATGTTTTAAAGTTTCCATTGTAGAGATCCTTCACTTCATTGGTTAGGTTTATTCCAAGGTACTTTATTTTCTTGATGCAATTGTGAATGTGAGTAATTCTCTGCTTTCATCCTCTCCATGTTTGTTGTTTCACATATAGGAAGGCTATTGGTTTCTGTGTATTTGTTTTGTATCCTGCTACACTGCTATAAGTGTTTATCAGCTTTAACAGTTTGCTGTTAGAGTCTTTAGGGTCCTTTATATATAAAATCATGTCATCTACAGATAATGATAATTTGATCTCTTCCTTTCCAATTTGTATCCCTTTTATGTGTATCTCTTTCCTTAGTTCTACAGCTAAGACTTCCAGTACTATATTAGATAAAATGGGGACACTGGACACCCTTGTCTTATTCCTGATTTTAGTGGAAAAGCTTCAAGTTTCTCCATTTAGTATTATGTTGGCTGTAGGTTTGTAATAAAATAATCTTTATTATGTTGAGATATGTTCCTTCTATTCCCAGTTTCTTTTTTTTTTTTTTTTTTTTTTTTGAGGTAGGGAGGTAGGGTCTCACTCTGGTCCAGGTTGACCTAGAATTAAACATGTAGTCTCAGGGTGGCCTCGAACTCATGGTGATCCTCCTATCTCTGCCTCCCGAGTGCTGGGATTAAAGGCGTGTGCCACTAAGCCCAGCTATTCCCTGTTTCTGTAGGACTTTTATCATGAAGAGATGTTGGATCTTGTTGAATGCTTTCTCTTCATCTAATGAGATGATCATGTGATTTTTGTCCTTCAGTATTCAGTATCTAATGCATTACATTTGTCGATTGGTATATGTTGAAGTATCCATGTATCTCTGGGATAAAGCCCACTTAGACAGGGTAAATCATCTTTATGAAATATTCTTGTATTGCTTACCAATATTTTGTTGCATCTATGATCATTAGGGAGTTTGGTCTGTAATATTCTTTTTTTTTTTTGTTGTTCTATCGTTGTCTGATTTTGGTATCAGGGTGATGCTGGCTTCATAGAAGGTATTTGGTAGGATTCCTTCCTTTTCTATTTTTTAAAAATTTTTTCTTTATATTTATTTATTTATTTGAGAGCAACAGACAGAGAGAAGGAAGGAAAGAGAGAGAGAGAGAGAGAGAGACAGAATGGGCATGCCAGGGCTTCCAGCCACTGCAAACAAACTCCAGATGTGTGTGCCCCCTTGTGCATCTGGCTAACATGGGTCCTGGGGAATTGAAGCTCAAACTGGGGTTCTTAGGCTTCATAGGCAAGCACTTAATCACTAAACTATCTCTCTAGCTCCTTTCTATATTTTTGTTTGATTGTTTGTTTGTTTTGGTTTTGGTTTTTTGAGGTAGGGTCTCACTCTAGCCAAGGCTGACCTGGAATTCATTATGTAGTCTCAGGGTGTCATTGAACTCATGGAAATCCTCCTACCTCTTCTGGGATTAAAGCCACCATGCTGGAGTCTAATCTCTTTCTTTTGGTTAGATTTGCTAAGGGTTTGTCAATCTTGTTTATCCTTTCAAAGAACCAACTCTTTGTGTCATTGATTCTGCACCTTAACTGCTAAGATATCTCTCCAGCGCCCCCCCCCCCAGCTTCTAATTTCTTTTTTTTTTTTTCTTTTTTTTGAGGTAGGGTCTCACTCTGGCCCAGGCTGACCTGGAATTCACTATGTAGTTTCAGGCTGGCCTCAAACTCATGGCAATCCTCCTACCCCTGCCTCCTGAGTGCTGGGATTAAAGGCGTGCGCCACCACGCCCGGCTCTAATTTCTTAATATAGGCACTAAAGCTATAAATTTACCTTTTAGGACTGCCTTCATTGTGTCCCATAGGTTTTGATATGTTGTGTTCTCATTATCATTTACTTCTATGAATTTTTTTTATTTCCTTCTTGATTTATTCATTGACACATTCATCATTTAGTAGTGTTTTGTTTAGTTACCATGATTTTGTGTATGTTCCATAGCTTTCCTTGCTGTTGATTTGTAGTTTAATCCCATTGTGATCAGATAGAGTGCAAAGAATTATTTCAATTTTCCTTTATTTGTTAGGATTGCTTTGTGTCCTAAATATATGGTCTATTTTAGAGAATGTTCCATATGCTGCTGAAAGAATGTATATTCTGCAGCATTTGGATGAAATGTCCTATAGATATCTGTTAGGTCCATTTGTCCCATGGCCTCATTTAATCCAGATGCATCTGTTTATTTTTTGCTGGGATGACCTATCAATTGATGATAGTGGGGTGTTAAAGTCACCCACTACCACTGTGTTTGGTGTTATCTGTGAACTTAGTTCTAATAGTGTTTGTTTGATGAAATTGGGAGCCCCCATGTTAGGTGCATATATGTTTATGATTGTAATGTCCTCCTATTGGAGTGTTCCTTTAATCAATATAAAGTGACCTCCCTGAAAAAACTCAGTAGCAGAGGCCAGTAAATTAAAAAGGAGATATAAAGGGAAGAGAAAAGAAGGGAGGAGGGTACTTAATAGGTTGGTATTGTATATATGTAAGTAGAATGATTGAGATGGGGAGCGGATATGATGGAGAATGGAATTTCAAAGGGGAAAGTGGGGGAGCGGTGAGGGAGGGTATTACCATGGGATACTTTTTAGAATCATGGAAAACGTTAATAAAAATTGAGAAAAAAAAAATAAAGTGACCTTCCTTATCTTTCCTAGCTAATGTTGGTCTAAACTCTACCCTGTCAGATATTAGGATTGCAGCACCTACTTGTTTTCAAGGCTCATTTGCTTGAAACACCGTTTTCCATCCTTTCACCCTAAGACAGTGTCTATCTTTTGTGAAAATGTGAGTTTGTTGGAGGCAACAAATTGAAGTATCCTGCTTTTTATTCATTTTTACTTATTTGAGAGCAACAGAGAGAGAGAGAGAGAAAGGGGCAGATAGAGAGAGAATGAGCATGCCAGGGCCTCAAGCCACTGCAAACAAACTCCAGATGCATGCACCCTCTTGTGCATCTGGCTAACGTGGAACCTGGGGAATCAAGCCTAGAACTGGGGTCTTTAGGCTTCACAGGCAAGCACTTAACCACTAAGCCATCTCTCCAGCCCAGATCCTGCTTTTTTACCCAGTCTGCAAACCTGTGTCTTTTGGTTGGGGCATTGAAGCCATTGATATTAACAGCTATTATTATTATTATTTTGTTTTATTTATTTTTTTTGAGGTGTGGTCTTATTCTAGCCTAGGCTGACCTGGAATTCTCTATGTAGTCTCAAGGTAACCTCAAACTCATGGCAATCCTCCTGCCTCAGCCTCCCAAATACTGAGATTAAAGGTGTGTGCCACCATGCCTGACATGAGTGATTATTGAAAGGTGTATATTTATTTTTGCCATTTTCTTGTTTTGTAGTTCTTTCAGTTTTACCTTTGCTCTCTTGTATTAACTAGTTTCTGAGTTTTTTTTTTTTTTTTTTTTTTTTTTGGTTTTTCGAGGTAGGGTCTCACTCTAGCCCAGGCTGACCTGGAATTCACTATGGAGTCTCAGGGTGGCCTCGAACTCACAGCGATCCTCCTACCTCTGCCTCCCGAGTGCTGGGATTAAAGGCACGTGCCACCACGCCCGGCTTGAGTTGTTTTTTTTTTAGGTTCCTTATACATGTGCTTTTCTTCCTCTTCAACATGGAGAATCCTTTCAAGTATTTTCTGTAGATATGGTTTTGTCTTCAGATATTCCTTTACCCTGCTTTTGTTGTGGACTGTCCTTATTTCTCTGTCTGTTTGAATGGATAGCTTGTAGGACAAAGTAACCTTGGTTGACAGTTGTTATCTTTCAGAACTTGGAATACATCATGCCAAGCCCTTCTGGATTTGAAAGTTTGTGTTGAGTAGTCTGCTGTTATCCTGATGGTCTTGCCTTTGTATGAGACTTGATTTTTCTCTCTAACTGCTTTCAATATATTTTCTTTGGTTTGTATGTTTGGTGGTTTAATTATATTTGGTAAGGAGAGAAGTTTTCCAGGTCTTGTCTATCTGGTATTCTAAAGGCTTCCTGTGTCTGCCTTGGCATCTCTTTCCCAATTTGGGGGAAGTTTTCTTCTATAATTTTGTTGAAAATGCTTACTATGCCTTTAGAAATTCTTCTCCTTCCACTATACCCTGAATTTTTATGTTTGATCATTTCATAGTGTCCCAAATATCTTGAAATTCCCATTCATACTTTCCTATTAGTTTGTCTTTCTCTTTGTTGAACTGTATTAGATCTGCCACTTGGTCTTCTAGTTTAGATATTCTGTCTTCTCCTTCATCCATCTGATGGTGAGACTTTCTACAGAGTTTTCTATTTGACTCACTCTGTTTTTCATTTCTAGTATTTCTGATTGGTATTTGTGGTGGTTTGATTCAGGTGTCCCCCATAAACTTAGGTGTTCTGAATGCTAGGTTCCCAGCTGATGGATATTTGGGAATTAATGCCTCCTGAAGGGAGTGTATTGTTGGGGGCGGGCTTATGGGCTTTATAGCCAGTTTCCCCATGCCAGTGTTTGGCACACTCTCCTGTTGCTAGGTTCACCTTATGTTGGCCAGGGGGTGATGTCCACCCTCTGCTCATGCCATCGTTTTCCCCTGCCATCGTGGAGCTTCCCCTTGAGCCTGTAAGCCAAAATAAATCTCTTTTTCCCAGAAGCTGCTTTTGGTTGGGTGATTTCTACCAGCAATGCGAACCGGACTGCGACAGTATTTTTTCATTGTTTCTGTTTCCTTACTCATGTCTTGTAATGATCTCCATATTTCATCAAGTTGCTTTTCTGTGTTGTCCTTCAGGAGTTTGTTTGTTTTTCTTTGATTCCTTTGAACATAGTTATAATCATTTTTAAAAAATCTTTGTCAGGCATTTTATCTAAAGCAATCTCACTGGAAGTCACTTCTGATTGATTTGTAATTTTTGGTGGGAATGTATTGTCTTGATTTTTTGTGTTTGTTGTATTATAATGGAGAGAATTTTGCATCTTTAGTTAACTTGATGCTTGGGTTTTCTAATTATCTGCAGTGTTCTTAGCCATGTAAATACAACTTTATATAACTTCAGTGTAGGAGTTTTAGGTGTTAGGTGTAGCTCTTATACTCCAAGAGAAATAGCAGAAGTGACCCTTCGTGTTGAGTTTGCCTGCTATCCAAGTATTGTAGTAGTCTTGGTAAAGCGAAGTACTGGCAAATTCTAAAATTTAACTGAGCAATATAGACATTGAATCAAAACCAGCACAGAGAATATATATATATAAGCATGGGGATTAAACTAAACAGATAATCTAGTAAAGCCAAAGCCCCTAAGGATGTTTATTGTCCCACACCCTTAATCCTGTCAAGTAGGAGGTTGAGATTTCTAGTCTGAATAAGGTTCCAAGTCACCTGGAGCCACTCAGTCTCTGGCCCCAGTAATGACAGAAGAAAAAGACAAAGGCCGTAAAAATCAGGAAAAGTCAAAGGCAACAATAGTCAACCCCAAAATACAGCTTATTTGAGAAGGGTAAAGCCAACCAAGAATATATCATTCAAATGTAATACATAACCTTTCCTGATATGGAAAGAGAGATTAGCACTTTCAGTGCAGGCCTATGTATCTGTATACCTTTTGGGATGGCTTCCAATCTCACCAATGCCCACCTTGATCTCTCTGTGCCAGGTGGCCAGGGGTGAATGAGTTCTCCGGCCATTTATAGCCCTGATGGTTGGGGGATGGGAGACTTTGCAGGGTGCCTGAAGGGAGTTGCTTGGCTGGTCCTGTTTTATTCTCCTTCAGCAGCTGCTCAGCTGGTCTCTGCTGACTTTGCCTTCAGGTTTCTTGACTTGCAAGGTGGCTGATGTGAGTGGAAAAACCCCTCACTTTGTTTCTGCTCCTGCTGCTCTGTGCCCACCAGGCAGGCAGGTGGATTGGGGCTGCTGGCACCTTGGTGGGATTTTGGCTGGTTGCTTCCTTTCTGGAAGATCTTGGTCTCTCCTGCTTCTCTGCTATGATTAATAATAACTTATACACCTTCACTTTTTTTTTAGTAGAAGAATGTATTTCCCTACCTAGGCTGCTTTTGTGTGGCTAGTATGCCACCATCTTACCAGAAAGTCATTAAAAAATCAGTTAACTCTTCTTTTGCTTAAACTAACTTGATTTTTCTTTATCACTAGCAGCCACTAGTATGCAAAAATGCCTAGTCAGAAATTATTCTCTGTGTTTTGCTTCTTCTGTTTGCTAGTAAGACTTCAAGATAATTACAAATGACAATTTAATTGTACTAATTAATAATTACTGGGAATTTACTGAATTTATTGTGAACCAAGAAAGGCTTTTGTTCATGAACTCATTAGATACTCAACCAAGTCTATGGGACAAATCCTATTGTTTCTACCTTACAGTAAACTGAGATACAAAGATGATGTATGACTCCAATGTCTGCATGCAGATAGCAGCACTTGGAGCTTGAGAAGTCACAGGCAAATACTGAAGACAATGACCAAAATAAAAGGGGCCAAAATCTGGAATGTATTTCATACAGACAGTACCTCCCAAGACACCTTTAAGGGTAAAACCAATACAAAACCAGTTACCATTATGCATTGTGAATATTGAAAAAGTAACAGAATAAAGCTTTTGTGAACATACAGGAGGAACTCCTATACCTCTTAAAAAGCCTTACTTTTGTTCTGGAGAGGTAGCTTTGCAGTTAAGGTGCTTACTTGTGAAGCCTAAGGATCCAGGGCTGATTCTCACTACCCATGTAAGCCAGATACACAAGGTGTTACATGCATCTGGAGGGTTTTTTCTTTTGCAGTGGCTGGAGGCCCTGGCGTGCCCATTCTCTCTCTACCTCTTTCGAATAAATAAATAAATAATATTTATTTTTTATTTTTATTTTAAATGTTTTTGTTTATTTTTTATTTATTTGAGAGTGACAGACAGAGAAAGAGGCAGATATATATATATGTAGAGAGAGAGAGAGAGAGAGAGAATGGGCACACCAGGGCCTCCAGCCACTGCAAACGAACTCCAGATGTGTGCACCCCCTTGTGCATCTGGCTAACGAGGGTCCTGGGGAATCAAGCCTCAAACTGAGGTCCTTAGGCTTCACAGGCAAGCACTTAGCCCTTATTTTATTTGAGAGAGAGAGAGAGAGAGAGAGAGAGAGAGAGAGAGAGAGAATTGGCATGCCAGGACCTCAGCCACTGTAATCAAATGCCAGATGCTTGTGCCACCTAGTGGGCATGGGAGACCTTGTGCTTGCTTCACCTTTTGTGCATCTGGTTTATATGGGATCTGGAGAGTTGAACATGGGTTCTTAGGCTTCAACAGGCAAGCACCTCAGCCATCTCTCCAGCCTGATAAAAAATAATTTTAAAAGCCAGATGTGGTGGTGCACACCTTTAATCCCAGCATTCAGGAGGCAGAGGTAAAAGGATCACCTTGAGTTTGAGGCCAGCCTGATACTACATAGTGAATTCCAGGTTAACCTGAGCTAGAGCAAAGCCATACCTTGAAAAACAAACAACAAAAAAAAATTTTAAAGCCTTACTCAGGCTGGAGGAATGGCTCAGTGGTTAAGGCATCTGCCTGCAAGACCTAATGACCCTGGTTCAATTCCCCATTACCCACGTACAGCCAGATGCACAGGGTAGTGCATGTGTCTGGAGTTTGTTTGCAGTGGAGGCCCTGGCATGCCCATTTTTTCTGTCTCTCTTCTCTCTATCACTCTCTCTCTCTGCTTGTAAATTAATAAATAAAAAAATACTACTTTTGAATCTGCATCAATACCATAAAACAAACCAGTTAATATAAGCTACAAGATTAAATCTCAAGTGTAATACACTGATGATACATCAACTGCCCCCCCCTACAAAGAACAATAACCTAAATGTTTTATAAATACAAAAAAACCAACCAAAAAAAAAAAAACAAACAAACAAACAGGGAGCTGGGTGTGGTGGCAATCCCAGCACTTGGGTGGCAAAATTAGGAGGATTGTTGTGAATTTGAGGCCAGCCTTGAGACTATATAGCTACATAGTAAATTCCAGGACAGCCTAGGCTACAGCAAGACTCCTCCTTGAAAAACAAAAATAACAACAACAAAAGGGCTGGAGAGATGGCTCAGTGATTAAAGCACTTGCTTACAAAGCCAAAGGACTCAGGTTCCATTCCCCAGGACCCACATAAGCCAGATGCACAAGGTGGCGCATGTGTTTGGAGTTTGTTTGCAGTAGCTGCAGGCCCTGGTGCACACATTCTCTTCCTCTCTCTCTCCCTCCCTCCCTCTCTCTCTCTCAAATACATACGTACATACATACTTACATACATACAATACATACATATACATATGTATATGTATGTATGTGCATATATATATAGACAGACCCTGTCTCAAAAATCAAAGAAAGAAAAAACAAAGAAAGAAAAGTATGCTAGGTATGGTGGTACATGCCTTTAATCCCAGTACTCAGGAGGGGGAAGTAGGAGGATCATCAAGAGTTCAAAGCCACCCTGAGACTACACAGTGAATTCCAGGTCAGCCTGGGCTAGAGTGAAACCTTACCTCGGGAGTGGGGGGAGGGGAAAGAATAGTGGGAATAATAGAATTGCTATTGTCGACATAACTGAGGGGAGTTGCCGATGGACAGGGGGGGGCGGGGGGGGCAGTGGGCAGGTTGATGACATCTGCTAAGAAGTGTCCAAAGTTTGCGTGTTTTCCTTGGGCCACATTCTGTTCTCTTCCATTCTTTGTCAGTGAACATTTGGGGTTGTGGGAAAAGAAAAGCGTTCTGTCAGAGGCCGTCACCTGCGGGAGGGAGGCAAACCCCAAGGCACCCAGAGGAACCCACGCTTGTGGGCTGGAGCCAAAGGAACAGAATGTGGTGAGGGGTGCCTTGGCCCATCCCCCACCTCGCTGCTCCTCAGTAATGTTCCACGGCAGTTAGGCCCTGCCCTGCGGAATGGGGCCGGGCCTTCTCTTGGATCTGAAGCTCTGGTACCTCAGAAGAGGTCCCCGATTCTTTCTCAGACACCAAGCCTTATGATGAAAAGTGCTCTGACTGATGAAGAAATTGAGAGCGAGAGGGCGAAGTGAGCGTGGGAAGGGAAGGGAGCGAAGTGGGGGAGACGGGAGAACTGAAGACGGGGCAGGCACTCTAGGGGGGGTCAGAAGGAGAAGGGGACCGACGTGGGAGGCCTGGGAAGGAGGGGGTGGGCTGGAAGGCCCGAAAGAGGGCAGGGGAGCCGGGCAGAAAGGGAGAGTGCAAACCTCTGTCGGTTCTGTTCTTCCAGCAGGAGCAGGCGCCCATTTACAGAAGAGCGCCGCAACTCTTTATTGCACTTAACATGGAGAATTACAAACAGCTCCCGCTGGGTGACGCAGGTGTTGGCCTCAGAGTTAAGCCTGGTGGCCTTTCTTCTACTGCTGATAATGGTCTTCTCCAAGAAATGGCTGTACCCCTCTAGGAGCCGCTTTCACCAGCGCTGCCCCAAAAACGTCAGCAACAAAATCTATACCTCCATCCATACCATGTCCATGGGGCTCCTGAACATCTGCAGGTCTGAAAGCTGTTTGAACGCAGAGAGCGGGAAAGGTGAATTCTCTTAGCTCCAGGCCTCCAAGCCTGCCTTCACTGTGACCGCTCCATAGTCTTCCCTCCCTTCACGCATCTTCATTCTTCTCCCTGTAAGATGGCACTTATGTGGGCACTGTGACCTCCAAAAATCATTTTTTCTCCTCCTGTTTGACCAAATCCATTTGCTTGGTCCAGTACAAAACGTCATTGCTTTGGGTAAGACCCAACACCAGGTCTTACAAGGGGCAAGTTTCCATCATTCATGAATCACCATAATTCACCTGGAAGAAAGACCCCCCTGGAGGTCTGCACACTCAGATCTCTGACATGACTCCCTGAGATGTCTCCCAGTCATTCCCCACGCCCAGCCACTTTCTTGTCTTTCTGTTCAGGTCTTATTTTCCTGGGCCCTAAGATCTTCCCTTTTTTCCTGTCTGATTTCCGTGTTCCTTCCGTGCCTGAATTCTTACTGCTGCTGAATTCCTCACTCCAGCTTTCAAATGTCATGCTGTCCCCTCACCTCTTAGGAACTGAGGAGCCTTGGATGTCCCTTTCCATTTGCTCATTCTCTTTAACATAAGGAAAAAAAAATAGACACGTGGTTATTATCTTCTTTGACTATGAAAGTAAAAGATACTAATATTAAATTTGGGGAAACACCACCATTTATTGTGGACTTACTCTATTTGTCCAATTAAATCTACAGTCAGCCCTAAGAGATTGGGATAATTGCTATTATTTTACAGATGAGAAGATTGGAGTTAGATTCAGTACCTTGTTCAGGGTCATACCACATGAAATAGCATTATTTTATATATATATATAGTTGGTTTTGTTTTTCAAGGTAGGGTCTGGTTCTAGTACAGGCTGACTTGGAATTCACTAAACAGTCTTAGGCTGGCCTCAAAATCACCACCTCCCTATAGTTAATTTTATCTTGAATTTTATCTTTATGTTCATGAAAAATTTTTTTCATCATATATTTGAGACCAAGAGTGGGCTGAAGTTGAAGCTCAGTGCAGAGTACTTGCTTAGCATTTGAAAGGTCCTGTGTTCGATCCTGACACCCAAAAGAAAAGGAAAATAACCAACAAGGTTCATTGTGAATTTTTATAGTGTATTTACTGTCTTTTGGGATAGATTTCCTAAGGTGGATTTATGGGATCAAAGAATATAAACAGTTTAAGGCTTTTTAAAAATATATATTTTATTTTTATTTATTTGACAGAGAGAAAGAGAGGGAGAGGGAGAGAGAAAAATGGGTGTGCCAGGGCTCCAGCCACTGCAAATGAACTCCAGACACGTGTGCCCCCTTGTGCAGCTGGCTAACATGGGTCCTGGGGAATCGAACCTGGATCCTTTGGCTTTGCAGACAAATGCCTTAAATGTTAAGCCATCCCTCCAGCCCCAGTTTAAGGCTTTAAGTTAAAAATTTCGATATTGCTTTCAAAACATAGTACAGGTTGAGTATCCCTTACGCAAAATACTTGCTTCCAGACCTAGATTTCTGGTTTGTTTGTTTTTTTTTGTGTGTGTGTGTGGGGGCGAATATTGATATGTACATAGTGAGATATTTTGGGTAGGACCAAAATCTAAACATGAAATTAATTTGATTTTCATATACACCTTATACACATAGCCTGAGAAAGTCATTCTGTACAATATGTGATCCATCACATGAGGTCAGGTGTGGAATTGTACGTTGGTGGTTTCAGGTCAGTACTCTGTAAGCTTCAGATCTGGTGTATATTTGATTTCAGATTTTCAAATTAGGACTGCAAGCTGGACATGGTGGTGCACGCCTTTAATCTCAGCACTTGGGAAGCAGAGGATCACCATGAGTTCAAGGCCACTCTGAAACTACATAGTGAATTCCAGGTCTGCTTGAGTTACAGAGAGACCCTATCTTGAAAAACAAAAAAAAAGAAATTAGGACTGCATTACCTGCATAATTATGCACCCACTAACGATCTGTGTGTTGTGGCTTAAATACAAAATGTTGCTAACTGGTCCTACAGAAGAATTTGGTTCTTCTGTTCGGACATAATTTTAGAAGGATCTAGAAACTTTAGGAGGTGAGATCAAGCTATAGGATGAGAATATAACAATCTAAAGTATGGACGCGGCATGGTGGAGCACACCTTTAATTCCAGCGTTTGGGAGGCAGAGGTAGGAGGATTGCCATGAATTCAAGGTCACTGTGAGACTACATAGTGAATTCCAGGTAGCCTCAGCTAGAGTGAGACCCTACCTTGAAAACAAACAAACAAACAACAACAACAAAAAACACTCGGCCAGCCATGGTGGCACATGCCTTTAATCCCAGCACTTGGGAAGCAGAAGTAGGAGAATCGCCATATGTAAGTTCAAGGCCACCCTGAGACTACATAGTGAACTCCAGTGAATTCCTGGGCTAGAGGAAGACCTTACCTCGAGAAAATAATAATAATAATAACAAAAAACTCTCTAATAAATTGAAGAGGTATACCAGCATCTTTGTAGAGAAAAATCACATTCCTAGATTTTGGTGCATATCTCTGATTTTTAAAAAATATTTTGTTTTTATTTACTTTTGAGAGAAAGTGAGAGAGACAATAGGGCCTACAGCAGCTGAAAATGAACTCCAGATGCATGCACCATCTTATGCACCTGGCTTATGTGGTTCCTAGAGAATTGAACCTGGGTCCTTTGGCTTTTCAAGCAAGTGCCTTAACTGCTAAGCCATTTTTTCCAGCCCTCTCTGATTTTTTTTTAATTTTTATTTTCGAGGTAGGGTCTCACTCTAGCCCAGGCTGACCTGGAATTAACTCTGTAGTCTCAGGGTGGCCTTGAACTCACTGCAATCCTCCTACCTCTGCCTCCTGAGTGCTGGGATTAAAGGCGTGCGCCACCACACCCGGCTGATTATTTTTAATATACGTTCCCAGAAGAAGTATCACTAAATCAAGAGAGTTAGATTTTTTAAAATACTTTTAAATTTCTCTGTATCCCTCTTTCTCTGTATCCCCCTCAAATTAAAGAATAAATAATTTTTTAGAAAAAGGCTGGAGAAATGACTTAGTGGTAAAGGCACTTGCCTGTGAAACTTAAGGACTCAGGTTCTATTCCCCAGGATCCACATAAGCCAGATGCATAAAGTGATACATGCTTCTGGAGTTAGTTTGCAGTGGCTGGAGACCCTGGTGCACCCACTCCTTACCTTGCTTCTTTTTTTGTGTGTTTTTGTTTGTTTTTTGAGGTAGGGCCTCACTCTAGCCCAGGCTGACCTGGAATTCACTCTGTAGTCTCAGGCTGGCCTCAAACTCATGACGATCCTCCTTCCTCTGTCTCCTGAGTGCTGGGATTAAAGGCGTGCACCACCACACCTGGCCTCCTCCTGCTTCTTTCTGTCTCTTTCTCTCTCAAATTTAAAAAAAAGAAAATTTAAAGTCATTTAAATCCAGACATGATCTAGGCTTTTAATTTGAGCCCTCTGGGGCTGCGGTGGGAGGATTGATTGAGCAGCGTGTGGCGGCACTTTGGAGGCTGAGGCAAGAGGATGGTCAGTGTCCAAAGCACTACACGCTTCTTTCATATGTTCATTGACGTCAATATTTTTCTTTTGAACATTGTCATTCAAAGCATCTGTTTGTCTCTTTTCATTTTCCCTTCCTTTTCCCCCTCTTTCCTTTTCTTTCACTTTTTTTTTTTTTTTTTTTTTTTGAGACAGGCTCTCGCACTATAAGCTAGCTTGGAACATTATGTACTGTGTGCTGTTCTAGGACTCACTACTAGCTCAGATTGGCCTCAAACTCATGACAATCCTGCCTCAGCTTCCCAAGTGCTGGGAATACAGGTGTGAGTTGACATGTTCAGCTTTTGATCATATATCCATATGGTTGGGATTATTAAACAATCTCCGGAATGTTGGCTTTTAGAAGGGCATGTTGGCACATGCCTTTAATCCCAGCACCTGGGAGGCAAAGGAAAGAGGATTGCCATGAGTTCATGAGTTCGAGGCCAGCCTGAGACTAGAGAGTGATTGCCAGGTCAGCCTAGGCTAGTGTAAGACCTTGCTTCAAAAAAAGAAAAAAGATTATTGGCTTGTTTAAAAAGTGGAAGTGTTCTTTTATCATCTCCAATGTGTATTTCTTTGGTTATGAATGAGCCTGAGCATTTTCTCATGTTTGCTACATTTGATTTCATCTTTTGTGAATCATGAGTTCTTTTAAAATATTTATTTTATTTATTTATTTATTTGAGAGAGAGGGTGAATGAGGCAGAAAGAGAGAGAGAGAGGGAGGGACCGGGGCCTCTAGCCACTGCAAATAAGCTCCAGACAAATGTGCCACCTTGTGCATCTGGCTTTTGTGGGTACTGGGGAATTGAACCTGGGTCCTTAGGCTTCACAGCCTTAACCACTAAGTCATCGCTCCAGCCCTCATAAGTTCTTTTTTGTTGTTGTTGTTTTTTGAGGTAGGGTCTCACTCTAGCCTAGGCTGACCTGGAATTCACTATGTAGTCTCAGGGTGGCCTCGAACTCATGGTGATCCTCCTACCTCTGCCTCCCAAGTGCTGGGATTAAAGGCGTGTGCCACCACGCCCGACTTTCATAAGTTCTTTTTAAATAAAATAGTTATTTATTAGAGAGAGAGGGAGAGAGAGAAGTAAGGAGTGTATGGGTGTACCAGGGGCACCTGCTGCTGCAAACAAAACTCCAAACCCCTGTGCCACTTTATGCATCTGGCTTTATGTGGGTCCTGGGCGTCATTTAAAAATGACTGAGCCACCTCTCCAGCCCCCTGAGTTCATCTTGTTTTGTCATTTTCCCCAGATGGTTTTAAGGTGTGGCCAAGTCATCCAGCTTTTGGGGTGGCTAAGATAAGTTTCATCCTGGCCCTCTTGCTGGGCTTTTTCCTCACCGCCTGGCTGCACCTGCCCTACCTGCCCCGCCTGCAGAGACTGCCTGCCTTTGGCCTGATTGGGACCATCCTGAGCTTCTGTGAAGGTGCCCCCCAGCTCTGAAAAAGGTCTTTAGTTCCCTAACCCACATCTTCCTGGGTCCTTCTCCCTCTTCTTTCAGGGTGGTTGTGAGGGTTTTTTTGTTTGTTTGTTTGTTTGTTTGTTTGTTTTGGGGGGTGGGGAGAGAGAAGTGAGAGTTTAATGACAGTTTCCTGATCCCTGGAGAGGTTGATGTCCTGAGTCTGTGGGGCTGGGGACTCCGTGCTGTGGTTTTTGTGTCTGTTGCTCAATAGATAAGGCAGAGTCCCCTGTGAGATTCTTAGATGACAGTAAGACCTTTCCACTCCTGTCTCCCAGTCACCTTCATTTTCTTCACCCTCATGTTGTTCCCTATTAACCTGTGGATGTTCGAGTTGAAGAGTAATGTGTCCATCCCCATCGGCTGGGGCTATTTCATTGGCTGGCTGGCGTTTATTCTATATGTCACCTGTGGTGAGTGACTAGGAGGGCCCTGGGGACAGAGAGCACCTGGGGGGGGGGGAAGCATGGAGGGGTGCGGTGGGCAAAGCCCAAAGAGTTCTTAGGGACTTTTCCCTTTGGTCTCTCCCTTGCTGGTCACTCTCCATCTCAGTCTCCACTTTCCTGTGCCCCCTCCCCGCCCTCGTGTTTGTTTTTGTTGTTGTTATTGTTGTTTTTCCCTCAGCGGCACTTTGCTACTTCAACAATAAACATTTCTGGAATCTGATTATGAAGAGCTCCCCTAACTCGGCCGTGTTCTGCTCCAGCAGTAGTTCCGGCCCCCACGAAGACTCTCGGAAAGAACCAAGTACCTCATTCTCCTCCAGCAGCCAGGAGGAAATCCTGGACCCTGGGCGAAAGGATAAGCAATAAGCGATCGCCGCTAGGTTCTGACTGCTCATGTACATGCCGTTACCCCTCACTCCAGGGACGCTCGGCGAGGTCAGCCTCATTGTGACAAGGACGAGCAAAGGAGATTTGGGGCCAGATTTTCACTACTCATCCTCCTCTTTGCCTAGTCTGTAGCTCAGGTGATGTGCAATAAATTGTCCATTTCTTACCATGTCTGCTAGTTGTTCAGGAGAACTGGAGGAGGAGGGAGAGGAAGGGAGAAAGAAGTTTGTTTTGCAATTCTTCCTGCCTAGGAGCCCTTTGGCATCCTTTGGTCTCTTAACCTGCCCAACCTCCATTGCAGCACACCTGTCTGTAGACAGGAGGAACCCAGCCATAGAACAATCGCCTAGCATTCATGAGGGCCTGTGTCTGATTCAACCACACCAAAAACAGAAAAACAAAACTTTACCAGGCATGGTGGCACACGCCTAGAAACCTAGCGTTCAAGAGACCGAAGCAGGAGCATGGTAGTATCACAGTTATCTTCTCGGTGCTGAGACCAAACACCAACCCAAAGCAGCTGATGGGAGGAAAGCATTTATTTCAAAGTATTTTCACAGGGCCAGTGTGGGCTACATAGAGAGTTCCAAGCCAGTGTGAGCTACAGAAATACACACACACACTTCTGATGTATTAGGCAAAACTATATGATACTGATATTTGAACAGTGAAATGTTGGGTTTAGCTGGGCATGGTGGCACATGCCTTTAATCCCAGCACTTGGGAGGCAGAGGTAGGAGGATTGCTGTGAGTTCAAGGCCACCCTGAGACTCCATAGTGAATTCCAGGTCAGCCTGGGCTAGAGCAAGACCCTACCTCGAAAAACCCTACCTCGAAAAACAAAACAAAACAAAACAAAACAAAAAAATGTTGGCAATTTCATGTTTGACCTAATATATATGATGGGTTTCTTTTTTACATTTTTAAAAATATATTTTATATTTATTTAAGAGAGGCAGAGAGAGAGAGAATAGGCACACCAGGGTCTCCAGCTGCTATAAACAAACTCCATGCAGATGCATGTGCCACCTTGTACATCTGGCTTGCAGAGGTCCTGGGGAATCGAACCATGGTCCTATGGCTTTGCAGGAAAGTGCCTTAACTGCTAAGCCAATTTCTCAAACCCTATATGATGAATTTCTATGAATTTCATTCCCCTTTTAAAAAAAATTTGTTTTTTTCTTTCTTTCTTTTTTTTTTTTTTTTTTTGAGATAAGGTCTCACTCTAGGCCAGGCTGATCTGGAATTCACTATGTAGTTTTAGGTTGGCCTTGAACTCATGGTGATCCTCCTCCCTTTGCCTCTTGAGTTATGGGATTAATAGCATGCACCATCATGCTTGGCTTAAAAAATATTCTATTTTTAAAATTAAAAAAAATTTTTTTTTGTTTATTTTTATTTATTTATTTGAGAGTGGCAGAGAGAGAGAGGCAAATAGACAGAGAGAGAATGGGTGCGCCAGGGCCTCCAGCCACTGCAAACGAACTCCAGACGCATGTGCCCCCTTGTGCATCTGGCTAACGTGGGTCCTGGGGAATTGAGCCTCGAACCGGGGTCCTCAGGCTTCACAGGCAAGCGCTTAACCACTAAGCCATCTCTCCAGCCCTTAAAAAATATTCTTATTTATTTATTTGACAGAGAGAGAGAGAGAGAGAAAGAGCGCACGCAAGAGAGAGAGAATGGGTGTGCCAGGGCCTCCAGCCACTGCAAATGAACTTCAGGCTCATGTGCCACCTTGTGCATCTGGTTTATGTGGGTCCTGGGGAATTGAACCTGAGTCCTTTGGCTTTGCCTTAACCACTAAGCCATCTCTCCAGCCCTCAAAATTTATTTTTTAGAGAATTATTATTATTATTTTTATTTTATTTTATTTTATTGGTTTTTTGAGGTAGGGTTTCACTCTAGCCCAGGGTGACCTGGAATTCACTACATAATCTCAGGGTGGCCTTGAACTCACTGTGGTCCTCCTACCTCTGCCTCACAGGTGCTGGCATTAAAGGTGTACACCACCACAGCCAGCTTTAAATATTTTTTTTAAATTTTTTATTTATTTATTTGAGAGCGACAGACACAGAGAGAAAGACAGGTAGAGGGAGAGAGAGAGAATGGGTGCGCCAGGGCTTCCAGCCTCTGCAAATGAACTCCAGACGCGTGCGCCCCCTTGTGCATCTGGCCAACGTGGGACCTGGGGAACCGAGCCTCGAACTGGGGTCCTTAGGCTTCACAGGCAAGCGGTTAACTGCTAAGCCATCTCTCCGGCCCTAAATATTTTTGTTTATTTATTTGAGAGAGAGAAGATGGAAAGAAAGAAAGAAAAAGAGAGAGAAAGGAAGGAAGAAGAAGCAGATAGAGAAAAGACAATGGGAACACCAGGGCCTGTAGCCACTGCAAACAAACCCCAGACTCATGTGCCACCTTGTGCATCTGGCTTATGTGCGTACTGGGGAATTGTACCTAGGTCCTTAGGCTTTGTGGGGAAGTGCTTTAGCTGCTAAGTCATCTCTCCAGCTCCTTTTTACTTTTTTTTTCTTATTTTGTGCTTATGTATGTATGTATGTGTGTGTATGCATGCATGTATGGAAATGAGTGCATGTGCATGTGTGGTGTGTGTGGGTGCGTGTGTGTCTTCCTCAGTTGTTCTCCATGTTATTTTTTGGAATAGTTTTTGTTTTTCAATATTTTATTTATTTATTTGAGAGAGAGGAAGAAGGAGGGAGGGGAGAGAGAGGAGAGAATGGCCATGCCAGGACCTGCAGCCGCTGCAAACAAACTCCAGATGAATGCGCCCCCTTGTGCATCTGGCTTATGTGGGTCCTGGAGAATCGAACTGGGACCCTTTTGCTTTGCAGGCAAACGCCTTAACTGCTAAACCATCTCTCCAGCCCCTTTTTTGGTGTTTTTGAGGTAGGGACTCATTCTAGCCCAGGCTGACCTGAATTCACTCTGTAGTTTCAGGGTGGCCTTGAACTCATAGCCATTTTCCTGATCTTTGCCTCCTAAGTGCTAGTATTAAAGGCATGTGCCACCATGCCTGGTTGGAAATACAATATTTTTAATATCACATTTGTATTGTGACACTGTAATCAGTTTTATTATATATTCTTTCAGGATTCTATAAGGCTAAAGCAGGGCTTATAATGACATCCTACATACAGTCATGTAATCTGTGAATAATCATAACTTTATTTCTGATGTTTATGCATTTTGTTTCTTTTTTGTTACTGTTTTGTGTTACTTCTCTGGCTAGTACTTCAGTATTGACTAGGCTGGTGAGAATGAATATCCTTACCTTGTTTCTGATCTTAAGGGAGTAGGGCTTAACATGACATCATCCAATATGATGTTAGCTATAGTTTTTCTAGATGCATATTATCAAACTGAGAAAGTTCACTTCTATTTTTTCTCTTAATTCTTTTTATGTTTATTATTATTATCATTAACAACATATTTAATATGAATACATCATGTGTTGGTGCTCTCTTTTTTCTTATTTTTTTTTTGGTTTTTCGAGGCAGGGTCTCACTCTGGCTCAGGCTGACCTGGAATTCACTATGTAGTCTCAGGGTGGCCTCGAACTCACGGCGATCCTCCTACCTCTGCCTCCCGAGTGCTGGGATTAAAGACGTGCGCCACCACGCCCCGCTTTTTCTTATTTTTTAAAAATATTTTTGTTTATTTATTTGCATGCAGAGAGAGACAGAGACAAAGAGAAAATAGGCTCACCAGGGCCTCTAGCCACTGTAAATGAATTTCATAGGCATGCACTATTTTGTGCATCTGGCAAGTGGGTACTGGGGAACTGAACCTGGGCAAGTGCCTTATCCACTGTGTAATCTCTTCATCCCCTTTATTATTTTTTCTTGAGAGAGGGTCATACTTTGTAGCCCAGACTGTCTTCCATCTTGTGGTCTTCCTGTCTTAGTCTGCTGCATGCTAGAATTACAGGTGTGTGGCAGTACACCTGGATCTCCCTTCTAATATTCGTTTGCTAAATGGTTAATAGGTTTTAAATCATAAGTGACAAGTAAGTTCTGTTAAGTGCTTTTTCTGCATCTCATGAGATGATCATAATTTTTCTTTTTTTTTAATCTTTATTTATTTAAGAGCAACAGGCAGAGAAAGAGGCAGAGAGAGAGAGAGGGAATGAGAATGGGCGCGCCAGGGCCTCCAGCCATTGCAAATGAACTCCAGACGCATGCGCCCCCTTCTGCATCTGGCTAACGTGGGTCCTGGGGAATTGAACCTCAAACCGGGGTCCTCAGGCTTCACAGGCAAGTGCTTAACCACTAAGCCATCTCTCCAGCCCAATTTTTCTTTTGTTTATGTGATCTATTGTTACTTGATTTTTTTTGAGATGGTCTTCCTGTGTAATCCAACCTGAGCTCCTCCTGCTTCAGCCCCCAAGTGTACTAGGCTTGAGGCATGAAGTCTCTGCATCCATCTGGCAGCTA
Source organism: Jaculus jaculus (assembly GCF_020740685.1). Classification (NCBI taxonomy): domain Eukaryota; kingdom Metazoa; phylum Chordata; class Mammalia; order Rodentia; family Dipodidae; genus Jaculus; species Jaculus jaculus. Next base: position 41,395,559 of record NC_059113.1, on the reverse strand, counting down.
GTGTGCATTGTTTTTATTTAAATTGTGTGTGTGTGTTACCATAGTCTCTTGCCCCTGTAATTGAATGCCTGTCTGGCTTTATGTGGGTGGTTGGGGCTTAGCAAACAAGCACCTTTAACCATTTTTATTCATTTATTTGAGAGAGAGAGAGAGAGAGAGAATAGGCGCACCAGGGCCTCCAGCCACTGTAAACGAACTCCAGATGCATGTGCCACCTTGTGCATCTGGTTTATGTGAAGGTCCTGGGGAACTGAACTTGATTTCTTGGGCTTTGCAGTCAAGAACCTTAACCGCCAAGCCATCTCTCCAGCCCCCAAATATATATATACACCATATATAGGTTTTTTGAGGTAGAGTCTTGCTCTAGCCCAGGCTGACCTGAAATTCACTATGTAATCTCAGGGTGGCTTCCTACACTTGCCTCCTGAGAGGTGGGATTAGAGGTATGTGCCACCACACCTGGCTACCTTTAACTATTGAGACATCGCTCCAGGTCCTTTTTTGTATTAGTCAGGGTTCTCTAGAGGAACTGAACTGCTAGAATGAATTTCACTAAAAAGAGAATTTACTGGATTAGCTTATGGTAGTCCAATAGCAGTTGTAGGCCCAAGAATCAAGGAAGCTGGTAGCTGCTCAGTCCATGTGGCCAGATGCCTCAGCAGTCCCAATCCAGCACTGAAGGCCTGGAGGATTCCTGAGGAGCTGCTGGGTTTCAACCCACATGGGTCTTCAGTTGATGCTGCTCTTCAGCCTGCCCTGCGCTGGTCTTCAATCCATGCTGGAAGGCAGCAAGCAGCTCCCGCAGCCAAGTGGGAAGAAGGGAAGGGCTCTTTTCAGGCAGAGCTTCCTTATATAAAGTCCCCCTCTGAGAAAAGCCACCCGCTCTGGGGAAGGGCTCACTCTGGGGGAAGGGCTTCCTCCTTCAGCTGATCCTTCCTGGAAGCAACCTCAAAGACTCGCCCAAAAGGGATTTCTGTGGATTACTAAACAGATCAAGTTGACAACACCTTAACCATCACAAGTCTAACCCTTGTCAACTTGACACCAAACCATGTCTCCTTACATCATACTTAATTTCCAAATGAAAACAGTAACAAGCTCATAATTCCACCTAACATGGTATAACTATCCCACGTACAATCAGAAAAACAAAATTTCCTGCTAGCACAAAGCAAGGTTCCTTGAGGAATGTTGGCCAGGGGGTGATGACCACCCTCTGCTCATGCCATCGTTTTCCCCTGCCATCATGGAGCTTCCCCTCAAGTCTGTAAGCCAAAATAAATCCTTTTTTCCCATAAGCTGCTCTTTGTCAGGTGATTTCTGCCAGCAATGTGAACCTGACTACAACAGTAAAGTTGGTACAGAGAGTGGGGTTGCTGCTAGGCACCTGACTGTATGGCTTTGGCCTTGCGGAGCTGATTTTCAAGAGGAATGTGGAAGGATTTGAAACTTTGGCCTAAGAGATGCCTTGCAGTGCCGTAAGTACAGCTTGATGGACTATTATGGTCAGAGTTGAAAGACCTGAATGCATTTTTAATCTTTTATTTTTATTTATTCGAGAAAGAGAGAGAAATAGGCAGATAGAGAGAATGGGCACATCAGGGCCTTTGGCTGCTGCAAATGAACTTCAGATGCATGTCCCACCTTGTGCATCTGGCTTTACATGGGTACTAGGGAATTGAACCTGTGTCCTTTGGCTTTGCCAGCAAGCCCCTTGACTGCTAAGCCATCTTTCCAGCCCATGCCCTTAGTTTTTTGTTTGTTTGTTTGTTTTTTCGAGGTAGGGTTTCACTCTAGACCAGGCTGACCCAGAATTCACTATGTAGTCTCAGGGTGGCCTCAAACTAACAGTGATCCTTGTACCTCTGTCTCCCGCGTGCTGGTAATAAAGATATGCCACTACACATGGCACATACCAGGCAGATAAAAAAGAAAATTGTAAGTTCCTTAACAGCAGGTAAGGGTGAAATGTTGATTCTCGACCAGTCCCTGTATAATACCATCTAGAAGGAGTGGAGGATGGCTCCAGATTGAGGATGGGTGCTTTGTTTCAGCCTGCCAAGGGTGAAGGTCTGGGCTCTCTTCAGCCTCTTCAAGAGCCACAGTTCTCTCTGTGGCATCTGCCTGGGAAAATTCTTTCCTATAGATTTTCTGTCCTGCTACATTGTCCCCTCATCTGTAGCTTTCTAGGGCCAACTTTCTTTTTTGTCTACTTATTAGCATTTCCAAATTGCTGGCTCAACCTAAATTGGGCTATATAAAGCTAAAAGGCAACCCAGGGAGTTTACCACAAGGTCATTCCTTAGATGCCAAGGTTCCCAGTGAATTATCTTCCCTTCTCTCCACCTTTCAGACACTTTCTGAGGTTTGTATTACATGCCATGAACAAGGACTTAGCTGTACAGGCATGTGCCATGTAATGATACCTTGGTCAATGATGAAAATATTGACTATAGCCAGGCATGGTGGTGCACGCCTTTAATCCCATACTCGGGAGGCAGAGGTAGGAGGATCACTGAGAGTTCATGGTCACCGTGAGACTACATAGTGAATTTGAGGTCAGCCTGGGCTACAGTGAGACTCTACCTCAAAAAACCTTTAATAAAGAGAAAGGAAGGGAGGAGGGTACTTAATAGGTTGATATTGCATATATGTAAGTACAATGATTGTGTTGGGGAGGTAATATGATGGAGAATGGAATTTCAAAGGGGAAAGTGTGGGGGGGGGAAGGAGGGAATTAACATGGAATTTTTTTATAATCATGGAAAATGCTAATAAAAATTTAAAAAACAACAATAATAATAATAATTAAAAATTTATATAAAAAGAAAATATGTATTATAGGTAGTCCCATAAAAATAAAATGAAGAGGGGGGGAAAAAAGGAAAAAAAGGAATAACATGAAGTTGAAAAATTCTGGTGTCCTAGTCATGTTATAGTTGTCATAACACAAAACATCGCTCACTCACATGCTTGTGGTGATGCTGGTATAAGCAAACACACTGAGCTGCTACTTAAAAGTATGACACAGGCCAAGGCGTAGTGGCACATGCCTTTAATCCCAGCACTCGGGAAGATAAGGGAGGATAATTACTGTGAGCTTGAGGTCAGCCTAGGACTACAGAGTGAGTGCCAGGTTAGCCTGGACTAGAGTGAGACCCTACCTTTGCCTCCAAAGCCTAAGGAGCCAGGTTCAATTCCCCAGAATCCATGAAGCTAGATGTACAAAGTAGTGCATGTGTCTAGAGTGCATTTGCAGTGGCTAGAGGCCCTGACACACCCCATCTCTCTATTTCTTCTTAATTTTTTAAATGTTTATTTATTTATTTCTGAGACAGAGAGAGAGGCAGAGGGAGAAGGAGAGAGAGAATGGGCACCAGGGCCTCTAGCCACTGCAAATGAATTTGACACATCCACCCCTTGTACATCTGGCTAACATGGATCCTGGGGAATTGAACCTGGGTCCTCTGGCTTTGCAGGCAAATGCCATACAGCTAAGCCATCTCTCCAGCCCTCTTGTTGTTTTGTTTTCATTTTGTTTTACTTCAAGGTAGGGTTTTGCACAGGCTGACTTCAAATTCAGTATGTAGTCTCAGGGTGGTCTCGAATTCATGATAATCCTCCAATCTCTGCCTCCCAAATGCTGGGATTAAAGGCATGTGCTAACATGCCCTGCTTGATTTGTTTAATTAATATTTTATTTACTTACTATTTATTTAAAAAAATTTTTTATTTGAGAAAGAGAGAAGCAAAGATAGAAAGAATGGGCATGTCAGGGCTCCAGCAAACAAACTCCAGACACATGTGCCACCTTGTGCATCTGGCTTACATGGGTCCTGGAGAATCAAACCTAGGTTCTTTGGCTTTGCAGGCAAGCACCTTAACTACTGAGCCATTTCCCCAGCCCAGCTTATTTATTTATTAGAGACAGAGACAGAGGGAGACAGAGAAAGAGAGATTGGACACGCCAGGGCCTCTAGCCACTGCAAATGAACCCCAGACATATGTGCCACCTTGTGTATCTGGCTTATGTGGGATCTGGAGAATTGAACCTCTGTCCATAGGCTTTGCAGGCAAGCACCTTAACCACTAAGGCATCTCTCCAGTCCTTCAATTTAATCTAATCTAATACTATTTTCAAAACGATGCTTTGTTAGTGCTGGGCATGGTGGCATATGCCTTTAAGCCTAGCACTCAGGAGGCAGAGGTAGGTGGATTACTGTGAGTTTGAGGCTACCCTGAGACTACATGGTAAATTTCAGGTCAGCCTGAGCTAGAGTAAGACCCTACCTAAACAAACAAACAAACAAACAAACAAACAAACAAATAACCCAAAAATCAGAACAAAACAAAGTGCTTTGTTCAGAGGATCACTAGTTCGAGGACAGCCTGAGACTCCAAGTCAGCCTGGGCTAGAGTGAGATCCTACCTTGAAAAAATTTTAAAGATGTATATATATGTATGTATGAATGTGTGTGTGTGTGTGTGTGTGTATATACACACACACACACACACACACACATACATACATATAAACATATATGTGCTTTGTATATTAATCCTTTACACATAAAATATTATTTTAAATTTTGTTTATTTTGCTGTGGTGTTCCTGTGTTTGCCACGCCTGTGTCTGGATGTCAGAGAACAACTTTCTCCATTGTCATTGCCCCCCACCTCGTTTGAGGCTCTCTTTGCTGTTTGCTGATCCCTACAGAAACAATGCTGAGAAATTCTCCAGTCTCCTCCTTCCTCCTCCCTGCAGTCACACTGGGGTTATAAAAGTCCACCACAGCTTCTGGGCTTATGTGGGATTCGGGGATCTGAACATAGGGCTGCACAGCAAGTGCCTTATCCACGGAGCCATCCCCTAGCCTCTCCTTTTACATTAATTAAGACGTGCTTCACGGCCCAGCATATGGTCTATCTTAATAAATGGATGGCACTAGTACTCCTAAGTTTACTGATACTTGCTTTATGGCCCAACATATGGTTATCTCAGTGACTGTCTCCTGTGTACTGAGAAAACCATGTTGTGTTCATGTCAGTTAGGTCAAGTTGGTTGATAATGTTGTTTAAATCTATTATCTTTATTATATTTTTAATTTTTTTTTTTTTTTTGTTTTTTGAGATAGGGTCTTGCTCCAGCCCAGGCTGACCTGGAATTTACTATGTAGTCTCAGGGTAGCCTTGAACTCACAGTAATCCACCTATCTCTGCCTCTCAAGTGCTCCACCACATCTGACTTAAACTCTTGGTTTTAAGTCTACATTGCTTGATGTGAATATAACCATACCTTCCTTATCATGCCTGATATTTGTATAATTTGTCTCTTCTTTTAAAAACTAAGGCCAGAAAAAAATAAACAGAGAAGCATCTGGATTAAATGAGGTCATAGAAGAAATGAACCTAACAGATATATACTGGACATTTCATCCAAATGCTGCAGAATACACATTCTTTTCAGCAGCACATGGAACATTCTCTAAAATAGGTCATATATTAGGACACAAAGCAAACCTTAACAAATACAAGAAAATTGAAATAATTCCTTGCATGTTAACTGATCACACTGGAATCAAACTACAAATCGATAACAACAAAAGCTATAGAGCATACACAAAATCATGGAAACTAAACAATACACTACTAAATGATGAATGAGTCAATGAAGAAATCAAGAAGAGAATCAAAAAATTCATAGAGTATTGCTGAAGACTCCATGTACTTGGGCTGCAAGGCCACTGAGAAATCCTGCTGAAACTGAGCTGATAACCTCCTCCATGTAGACCAGCTGACAGAAAGCTGGAAGAAGCCATTCTGCATGCAGTTCAATGGGAGAGAGAGAGAGAAATCACCAGTGAAGATACCCAACAATGGACACTGCAAGCCTTATATTTTGCCAGCCAGGCCAAATGAGCTAACAGGTGCAATAGTGGCATGTCTGTCACGGTAGAAACCAACTGCCCTCTAATTGGACTAGAGGCCCACTCCATGGGAGGGAATACATCACTGATACTGAAAACCTACAACAGGAGTAGCCATGAGCCCTAGCGGGTGTAACATCTGCTGCTGTCTGGCTAAATGTATACACTATGCTCAAACTGCCTAGTAAGCACTTTTTTTTTTTTTTTTGGTTTTTCGAGGTAGGGTCTTACTCTGGCCCAGACTGACCTGGAATTCACTATGGAGTCTCAGGGTAGCCTTGAACTAATGGCAATCCTCCTACCTCTGCCTCCCTAGTGCTGGGATTAAGGTGTGCGCCACCATGCCCGGCTGTAAGCACTTTCCTTAAAGTTCATACCCACATTTTAATGCTACTCTCACTTTTGGTAGAGAACCTTCTCTTTTCAGGTGGCTGTAACCTTGGAATGATTCAGAAGGCATCATGGTGCTGGAAAGAAGTGACAGAGGAGTGCTCAGCACTGCAATATGTCTATTACACTTTCGAAGGCTCAGGGTCCATTGCGGAAGAGGTGGCGGAAAGAACATAATAGTCAAAGGAAGGGTAGGACTCCTTACAATGCTCTCCTCCAGACACAAAATGGCCTGGATATCCATGACCTCACAGTGCCTGACACTACTTATATGAGACCCTCATAATAGGAGGAAAAAGATCATGACATCAAAATAAAAGAGGGACTGATTGAGATGGGGAGGGGATATGATGAAGAGTGGAATTTAAAAGGGGAAATTGGGGGGAGGGAGGGCATTACCATGGGATATTGCTTACAATCATGGAAGTTGTTAATAAAAAATAAATTACTTAAAAAACAACAACAACAACAAACAAACTAAGGCCTGGCCAGGCGTGGTGACACATTCCTTTAATCCCAGTACTTGGGTGGCAGAGGTAGGAGGATTGCCATGAGTTTGAGGCCACCCTGAGATGATATAGTGAATTCCAGGTCAGCCTGGGCTAGAGTGAGACCCTGCCTCACAAGCAAAAAACAAAACAAAAAAAAGAGTCTAAGGTAAATTTTTTATAAACAAGTTGATTTTTTTTCCTAATTTTTCAAAACTTGTGAGGTGGGTGTGGTGACATTCTCCATAACACTGGCTACTCTGAAGGCCTTTCCCATCTCAAAATAAAATGAAGCAAAAACACTCCTTAACTACCTCAAAATGTCTACAATCTGTGGACAAAAATTTCAGTGAAATATAATATCTTAATATTATATAATATCTTCCCATTTTATTTAAATACACACACACACATATATGTATTATTTGTTTGATACAGAGAAAGAGGCAGAGAGAGACAGAATGGGCACGTTAGGGTCTTCAGCCACTGCAAACGAACTCCAGATACATGTGCTCCCTTGTGCATCTGGCTTACGTGAGTCCTGGAGAATTGAACCGGGATCCTTTGGCTTTGCAGGCAAATGCCTTAACTGCTAAGCCATCGCTCTAGCCCTTATTTAACCTTTTCTAAGGCTATTCAGTGGCATTTTAGTATACTCACTGATGTGCTTCCAATGCCTCATCCAGCTCCACAATCCCTGTCATTAAGCGCGAGCTCCCTATTTTCTCCTTCATCCAGCTCCTGGCAACCATTATTATACTTTCTGTATCATTTGACTATTCCAGGTAACTCATATAAGTGGAATCATACAATATTTGTTGTTTTGTATCTGGCTTATTTCAATTAGGGCCATCATGTCTTTAATTTCTTTATCTTTTTATTTATTTATTTTTTGAGGTAGGGTCTCACTCTAGCCCAGGTTGACCTGGAATTCACTTTGTAGTCCCAGGCTGGACTCGAATTCACGGCAACCCTCCTACCTCTGCCTCCCAAGTGTTGTGATTAAAGGTGTGAGCTACCATGCCTGGCTCATCATGTCTTTTAAGATTCATTCATCTAGTTATAACAAATATCAGGATTTCATTTTTTCTTAAGGTAGGGTCTCTCTGTCTGGTCCAGGCTGACCTGGAATTCACTATGTCGTCTCAGGGTGGCCTCAAACTCATGGAGATCCTCCTACTTCTGCCTCCTGAGTGCTGGGATTAAAGGTGTGAACCACCACATCCAGCACAGGATTTCATTGTTTTTAACAGTGAAAAAATAGCTCAGTTGAGAAAGTGTTAGACTGAAGAGTGAGTAATAGTCCACTAAAGGTAGACATTAAAAAAATTTTTTTCTGTTTATTTTTATTTATTTATTTGAGAGTGACAGAGAGAAAGAGGCAGATATAGAGAGAGAACGGGCGCTCCAGGGCCTCCAGCCACTGCAAAGGAATTCCCGACGCTTGCGCCTCTTGTGCATCTGGCTAATGTGGGTCCTGGTGAAACAGCTAAGCCATCTCTCCAGCCCTAAAGGTAGAAATTTTCAAAAGTATATATATATATAATTTTGCAAGCAGAAGAGAGGGCAAGAGAGGTGGAGCACCAGGGCATCCTGCCACTGTAACAAACTCCAGATGCATGCACCACTTTGTGCATCTTGGTTTTTTCATGCGGGTACTGGGGATTTAAACCCATGCCATCAGGCCTTGCAAGCAAGCACTTTTTGTTTTCTTCCAGGTAAGGTTTCACTCTCGTCCAGGCTGATCTGGAATTAACTATGTAATCTTAGGGTGGCCTCGAATTCATGGCGATCCTCCTACCTCTGCCTCCTGAGTGCTGGAATTAAAGGCGTGTGCCACCACACCTGGCCTCAAGCAAGCACCTTTAACTGGTAAGCAATCTCTCCAGCCCAGAGGTAGAAATTTAAAAAAGTATATTTACTGGGGGCTGGAGAAATAGCTTAGCATTTGCCTGCGAAGCCAAAGGACTCAGGTTCAATTCCCCAGGACCCACATAAGCCAGATGCACAAGGGGCACATACATCTGGAGTGCCATGCCCATTCTCTCTCTGTCTGTCTGTCTCTCTTCTCTCTCTCTCTCTCTCATTGCAAATAAATAAAAAAGTATTATATATTAAATATATATATATATATATAAGCATATATATATTTGCAAGAGGAGAAAGAGAGAAAGATAATGGATGCACCTGGGCCTCTCATCACTGCAAATGCACTCTAGATGCATATACCACTTTGTGCATCTGGCCTTACGTAGGTACCAGGATTTGAACCTGGGCCAAACTCAGGCCATCAGGCTTTGCAAGCAAGTGCCTTCAGCCACTGAGCCATCTGTTGCAGTCAACTTCAGTTGCTGGGATGAACCTCCAGACCAGACACAATTATGGAAGGAAGGGATTTATTGAAGCTTAAAGATAGAGGGGCAGTTCCACAATGGCAGAAGTTGGCCCACTTTCACAGATCCAAGCAGAGAGCGCAAGGCAGCCACCACCAGTACCAAGCAAGCACACTGCAGGAACTGGAAGCAAAGCTCAAGCACTCTGCATATCTTTAGACTGGAATTTAGATCCACTCCCACACCTTAGAGCTACCCACAGTAACGCCACCTCCAGTCTGGTGGCTGGAGATCTAAATTCCAGTTTTAATAAACTCCTGTATCAAATGGGGGATATCCATTCAAACCACCACAACATCTATCTCTCCAGCCCAAAGGTAGGAATTTTAAAAAATATTTATTTATGAGCTAGCGTAAAAGAGGCAGAAAGCAGGGGAGGGAGAGAGAGGGGGGCCGGGGGGGAGAATGGGCACACCAGGACCTCTAGCCACTGCAAATAAACTCCAGAGGCATGTGCCACCTTGTGCATCTGGCTTATGTGGGTCCTGGGTATGAGTACTAGAGAATTTGAACCTGGGTGTTTAGGCTTCACAGGCAAGCGCCTTAACTGCTAAGACAGCCCTAAGAATTGTTCTCTATTATATATGTGCACCACTTTCCATTTGTCCATTCACGTAATTGTGAATGAGTTGTTTCCACCTTTTGGCTACTGTGAACAGTGTAGCTATGATAATTGGTGTGCAATTCTCATATATGTAATTTTAGGCCAAAGAGCTGCTGGAGCCAGCAGGGTGATTTATTCTCTGTGGTAGCCATTTTACTGTTTACTCCCTATTTCCAGCTTCCTTCTTTGATTATGCTGAGATAGAAATTCTTGGCTCTCTTGTGCCTGTGTAGAGCCCATGACTAGTTTTGGCCAATGAACTATGACATACCAGAGCCTGTAATTACCAGTGTGAGTTCCCTCTGCCACAGTAATGACAAAGTCCAAGACAGTGGCTCTCAGTTGTTGTCCTGGGTGTTGGAAGGAGAGAGGGAACTGAGCTCATAGCTGATGAATAGGTAGTAAGTACTATGGCATGACTTGCGCCCCTGGAAAGTATGTGGTGAAGCTCTAACCCCAAATATGGTATTTGGAGATGGAACCCTTAAGGAAATGAAGTCATAAGGGTTGGGGTCTCATCAACAGGGTAGGTGTCCTTACACTGAACAGGGCCTGGTGACACGGCTATCCCAGCTATCTGGGAGGGTGAGGAGGATAGAAAGCTCAAGGCCAGCCTAGGCTACAGTACAAGTTCAAAGCCAGCCTGGGCTGGGGCTGGGGTTCAGAGGGTAAAGGTACTTGCTTGCAAAGCCTGCCAGCCTGGGTTCACTTCCCCAGCCACCCATGTAAAGCTCAACGCAAAAATGTAACTCAGTTTGTTTATTGGCAGTGACAGGGCCAACCTGGGCAACTTAGTGAGATACTGTGTCTAAGTAAAAAGTGAGAGAAAAGGCTGGTATAGCTCAGTGGTAGAGCACTTGCCTAGGTTTTATCCAAGTTTCTCTGTCTCTCTCTCTCTCTGATTTCATTCTCATTCTTGCTCCTCTCTCTAAATATCCATCAGAGAAAGACCATGTGAGGACACAGCTCCATGGCAGCTATTTTCGAGCCAGGAAGTGCCCTCCCTGGAAAGTGAACTGTGAACTGGCTAGAACCTTGATCTTGGACTTCTTGTCTCCAGAACTGTGAGAAAATTAATTCTATTGCTCCAATTAGTCTATGCAGGTTTGGTGTTGTGGCCGGAGCACACTGTTGTGTAGTCTTAGTGAATGCAGTCACGAGTGTGAATATCGTTTGTTATAAATTGCTAAGGTCTAAGGGATGTTTATTACCTCATTACATTAGCATGTAATGGATGCCAACTCCTTTGACTGAAGGAGAGAAAGGTATATTGGAGTCACAGCTGCTCTGCTCTACAAAGATAATTCCATCACTTGAACAGTTGAGATTTACAGAGATTTGAATGACAACAAAACAGTTTAAAGCTCCATAAAAGAGAAACAATAGGGCTGGAAAGATGGCTTAGCAGTTAAGGAACTTGCCTGCAAAGCCAAAGGACCCAGGTTCAATTCCCCAGGACCCATGTTAAGACAGATGCACAAGGTGGCCCATACGTCTGGACTTTGTTTGCAGTGGCTAGAAGCCCTTGCATACCTTTTCTCCCCATTAACTGCCTTTTGCTTTCTCTCTCAAATAAAAAATAAAAGTTTTTATCTTGAAAAAAGCTTTAAAAAAAAAACTTTTGAAAACAGAGTGTTAAAGTCTATGGGATCTGGCTCTAGCTAAGGCATAGCTAATTAGCACTGAAATAGAGAAATATAACTAGGATGACTAAAAACCAAGCACTTCAAGGCACACACCGGGAGAACTGATGAAAGACTCTTGTCCAGAAGATGTGAAGAGCCGGGCATGGTGTCGCACACCTTTAATCCCAGCACTCAGGAGGCAGAAGTGGAGGACTGCTGTGAGTTGGAGGCCACCCTGAGACTACATGATTCTAGGATGGCCTGGGCTAGAGTGAGACCTGATCTCAAAAAACAAAAATAAACAAAGAAAAGATGTAAAGAACTCTTATAGCTCAAGAAGAAAATGAACAACATTATTTGAAAATATTATGGGTAAGGAAAGTGCAAGAAAAAAAGCAAAAAAGAACACCGGATTTGATCTCTACAGACAGACTGTTTATTAAGAGGAACAGTGAGGGGCAGCAGCCTTCCCGTGGGATGAAGGCTGAAGCCCTGAGCCAGGCTGGGGTTCAAACTTATAAGGAGGATCCTAAGAAGTGGACTGTACCAGGTGCAGTTGATAAGAAAACTATAGCTGCTTTATGTCCTTGTTCAGAATAGGCTTCTTCAGCCAGGATTGTGTACGGGAGGATACCCAGATGATTTCTGGTCCTTCAAGGTCATCTAGGCTAAGAGGAGTACATCAGTCAGGGAAGATGTCAAATTTAATAAGACCAAATACTTTTGTGACTTAAAAATTTTTTTTTACTGACAACTTCCATAATTGTAAATAATACCCCATGGTGATTGCCTCTCCCATTCCACCTTCCCCTTTGAAACTCCACTCTCCATCATATTCCCTCCCCCTCTCAATCAGTCTCTCTTTTCTCTGTGACTTCTTTATTGCCTGCTAGTTGTAGGGATTGCTATTAACTCTTCAGTTCCCTCTAATTTTCAGGGAAGACTATTAACCCTTCATCATGGGTGTGGGGTGGGGCTGGAGAGATTGCTCACTGGTTAAGGCACTTGCCTGCAATGCCTAATGACCTGAGTTTGATTCCTCAGTACCCATGTAAAGCCAGGTGCACAAAGTGGCACATGCATCTGGAGTATGTTTGCAACGGCTAGAGGCCCTGGCATATTCATTCTCTTTCTCTCTGCTTGCAAATAAATAATTTTTTTTTAAGAAAGCAACAGGTTTCTTTTTTTAAAAATATTTTTTGTTCATTTATTTATTTATTCAAGAGTGACAGACAGAGAGAAAGACAGATATAGGGAGAGAGAGAGAGAATGGGCATGCCAGGGCTTCCAGCCACTGCAAACGAGCTCCGGATGCGTGTGCCCCCTTGTGCATCTGGCTAATGTGGGACCTGGGGAACCAAGCCTCGAACCAGGGTCCTTGGGCTTCACAGGTAAGCGCTTAACCACTAAGCCATCTCTCCAGCCCTAATTTTTTGTTTTTTAAATATATTTTATTTATGTATTTATTTATTTGAGAAAGAGAGAGAATAGGCACTCCAGGGCCTCCAGCCACTGCAAATGAACTCCAGATGCTTGTGCCCCCTTGTGCATCTGACCTATGTGGGTCCTGGAGAGTTGAACCAGAATCCTTTGGCTTTGTAGGTGAACACCTTAGCCGCTAAGCCATTCCTCCAGCCCTTTTGTTGTTGTTTTTGAGATAGAGTCTCACTCTAGCTCAGGCTGACCTGGAATTCACTCTGTAGTCTCAGGGTGGCCTTGAACTGACGGCGATCCTCCTACCTTTGACTCCCAAGTGCTGTGATTAAAGGCGTGCGCCACCATGCCCGGCCCCTTTATATATATTCTATGCCAACTAGTAGAGTCCTAAAAAAATTAGCATTTACAAAATCCCATCCAAGGCACCTTCAAAATCACCCCATAATCTCACTTATCAAAACGTGACAGAAGGAAAAAGTTTCTTTGCAACCCTTTGAGATTCAACTTGAGAGCTACCAAAACGTTATATATAGATGATGCTAAGACACATTATGTGACTCTCTCTTGAGAAGCTCGCCCCCACACTTGGGTATATTTTGCTCTTTGTCTGAGCAGTTTTCTTTTCTGGGCTTAAAACCAACATCATATATCTTTAATAAACCCTAGCTGTGGCAGAGAGCCCGAGAGCAGGCTTCGGTAGCTTCTCCTCTGTCCCCAGCCGGTGCCCGGGCCCCCCAGCCCTGCCCCCGCCCTTGTCCCGGGATCGCTGCGTCGCACCCACCGTGATGGAAGACGACGGCCAACCCCGCACTCTTAGAAACGGCAAGTTTAGAAACTTTGCGCTGACGCTGTGCCCTCTTCCTAACTGCGGAACTGCTTGACGGGGTGATCCTTGCATATGTAGGTAACCTCTCCAGAGATGTGTCCGAAGTACTAATACTTTATTTTGTTTTTTTGTTTTTTTCGAGGTAGGGTCTCACTCTGGTCCAGGCTGACCTGGAATTAACTCTGTAGTCTCAGGGTGGCCTCGAACTCACGGCGATCCTCCTACCTCTGCCTCCCGAGTGCTGGGATTAAAGGCGTGCGCCACCACGCCCGGCTAGAAGTACTAATACTTTAGTTCTTCAGTCAGATCGGACCCTGTAAGAGCCGCAAAACGATAACAGCATACAAGCAATGACCCATATTGCTTTGTGGAATTTTATGAACACAGGACGCAGCTGCTGCTATGAATGGGAGAAAAATTTTGGGAAAGGAGGTCAAAGTAAACTGGGCAACACCACCAAGTAGCCAGATAAAAGATACTTCCAATCACTTCCATGTGTTTGTTGGGGATTTGAGTCCAGAAATTACAACAGAAGATATCAAATCAGCATTTGCCCCCTTTGGTAAAATATCCGATGCCCGGGTAGTTAAAGACATGGCAACTGGAAAATCCAAAGGCTATGGTTTTGTGTCTTTTTATAATAAACTGGATGCGGAAATGCAATTGTGCATATGGGTTGTCAGTGGTTGGGAGGTCGACAAATCAGAAGCAATTGGGCCACATGAAAACCATTCACACCTAAAAGTACACAAGCAGTTGAGGTTTGAAGATGTAGTAAACCAGTCAAGTCCAAAAAATTGTACTATGTACTGTGGAGGAATTGCTTCTGGGCTAACAGATCAGCTCATGAGACAAACATTCTACCATTTGGACAAATTATGAAGATACGAGTTTTTCCAGAAAAGGGCTATTCATTTGTCAGATTTTCAACTCATGAAAGTGCAGCCCATGCCATTGACTCCGTGAATGGTACTACAATTGAGGGACATGTGGTTAAATGCTATTAGGGTAAAGAATCTCCTGATATGACTAAAAATTTCCAACAGGTCGACTAGAGTCAATGGGGCCAGTGGAGCCAAGTGTATGGGAACCCACAGCAGTATGGGCTGTACATGGCCAATGGGTGGCAAGTGCTGCCCTATGGAGTATATGGACAGCTGTGGAATCAGCAAGGATTTGGAGTAGATCAAACACCTTCTGCTGCTTGGATGGGTGGATGTGGTGCTCAGCCTCCCCAAGGACAAGCTCCCCTCCGGTAATACCTTCTCCTAGCCAAGCTGGATATGGAATGGCAAGCTACCGAACACAGTGAGCTGGAACTCTAAACAAAATTGTAACTCATGACAGGCTGTGATTTCCTGTGACACTCTGAAGACATGAAAGTAGACATAGAAAATGAAAATATTTATTATAAGAATGGAAATGTTTGGAACCTTTAGCACAGCTTTGCTTGGGTGAACGGACACATGTCTTCTAGTTCTGCCTTTTTAAGTTTTTGTTCATGATGGATATGAACATGATTTTTCTTTGCGTACAAAACTGAGATAAAGTCAATAAAGACAAATAAATAAATAAAAAACCCTAGCTGTGCTTTATACTGCCTAGTCCTGAAATTCTCTTCTGCATTGGAGCCTCAAATCTTGGGTTTGCTTGTGTAGAAGTTGCTAAGAGATTAAGGGAATTCCTCAGGCTGCTGTGGGTGGCAGAGTGGAACTGTGTCTCAGTCCCTGCTGCTGCTAACAGTACTAAACTTGCCATCTTGACTTTGACAATTGGGTTAGGGTGATATTTGTCAGAGTTCTCCACAAAGGACTCTGTCATATTTCCTCTACATGAAGTCCTCCACTACAATGTAGGAAGAATGGAGAATGTTCATCTGTAAACTACCTAGTCTTTCCAAGCCCACCACAAACAACTCTTTGGAGATAGAGTCTCTGCTTTGTGCCCTACTTCTGCATTTATCAGTCTCTTTAATTGTTAGTACCTTAAAAAAATAAAATAAAAGGGCTGGAGAGGTGGCTTAGCAGTTAAAGTGCTTGCCTGAGAAACCTAAGGACCCAGAACCCACATAAGCCAGATAGATGCACATGATGGTAATGCATCTGGAGTTTGTTTGTAGGGTGGCCAGAGGCCCTGGTGTGCTCATTTTCTCTCTCTCTCATAAATAAATAAAAATAAACTACTAACAAAATAAAAAACAGGATGATGTCTAGCACATCGTCGATGTTTATCAATGTTGAATGAACGAGATTAACAGGCTAAAAAAGGGGCAGTTATAAGGAAAAGTTGGAAGAGGAAAGTCTAGATTGAGAAAGTCTAGATACAGAACGTACCTGCATCTGGAGAGGAGGAAGGGTACAATCTCTAGGCATCTGTGCTTGTCCTCTCCAGCCCATTTGAAGCAGAGTGACCTTGTGTTGAGACTGGAGGGCAGTTATGTCATTATAGCTGACCTTGGGTTATGTGCTCAGCAAGATTTTGTGGTTCTTACTTTTGAAAAATATTGTATGGGCTGGAGAGATGGCTTAGCGGTTAAGCGCTTGCCTGTGAAGACTAAGGACCCCGGTTCGAGGTTCAATTCCCCAGGACCCACATTAACCAGATGCAAAAGGGGGCGCACGCATCTGGTGTTCGTTTGCAGTGGCTGGAAGCCCTGCCACGCCCACTCTCTCTCTCTATCTGCCTTTCTGTCTGTGCCTGTTGCTCTCAAATAAATAAATAAAAATAAACAAAAAATTAAAAAAATATTTTACTTATTTATTTGCGAGAGAGAGAGAATGAATGGGCACACTAGGGCCTCCAGCCACTGCAAAGGAACTCCAGTTGCATGTGCCACCTTGAGCATCTGGCTTACATGGGTCCTGGGGATTGAACCTGTGTCTTTTGGTTTTGCTGGCAAGCCAGCGCCTTAACCCCTAAACCATCTGTCCAGGAGTCTGTGGTTCCTACTTTTAAGGTAGTCGTTCTCAAAGATTCCTGCCTCTGCACCAGAGGAAAGGCAGAGAGGGGTGATGACCTCAAAGAGCAGCATGCTCAGTCCTGGGGTAGAGTGCTGAGAAGAGGCCACTGAGAGACGCACCAGTCCAGAGTGGCCTGTCGGTGCAAGCCAGAGGCAAGGCTCTCCATCAGCCAGGCATTCACCCTGCACTGGCACAGGAAGTGCCTGAAAGTGAAAAGAAAGCCTAGGCTAAAGGTCCAGGTGTGGAAAAACTGTTCTGAGCAAAGAGCTGGTCAACAGAAAGAATGGGGGTGCTCCAGTGAAATAGAACAGTAAGGTTTAAAGGAGACTTGGAGAAGCAAAATATGAGAACTACATTTTAAATGGAAAAGGGAAAATCTAATTTAATCTAAATGACCATCAAATCATAAACAGTTATAATTAAGAAAAGCAGGCACATAATAAACAAGCTCTTAAAGGCAAAGTCTCTTACTAGAACGGAAATCCAGTTTTCTCAGGAAGCTCACATTTCCTGCTGACTTTGTTTGCTTGGAAAACTCAGCATAGCAGACCATCTGGGATAATTAATTGGAGGGTAAAAATGTCAGAACCTGGGTAAACAAAGATTAGCACCAAGATACCAAAATAAAAAGGAACACGGAGCTATAAAAGAAGCCAAGTTTGATGGGATAAAATTCTGAACAAAATTTGGGAAATTCCAGAGAAAATTGTTCTGCTTTTTTCTTGAATGAATGTCCTGGGTAGACACTAACTCTTTCAAGTGTGGTGTGTGTGTGTGTGATGTTGAGGATGAAACCCAGGACCACTGGAACGAGGAAAGCGTCTACCCCTGAGCAACATCCAACTCCTGCTTTCATATTTAAAAATATCACAGGTTCCAAAACAAATTCCATGAAACGTCAATAAAAGCCACAAAAAGGTATGTAATTCACACATTTTAAATTTTTTTTTTTTTATTTGAGAGCGACAGACACAGAGAGAAAGACAGATAGAGGAAGAGAGAGAGAATGGGCGCGCCAGGGCTTCCAGCCTCTGCAAACGAACTCCAGACGCGTACGCCCCCTTGCGCATCTGGCTAACGTGGGACCTGGGGAACCGAGCCTCGAACCAGGGTCCTTAGGTTTCATAGGCAAGCGCTTAACCGCTAAGCCATCTCTCCAGCCCAATTCACACATTTTAAACAAACAAACAAACAAACAAACCACGTGTGGTGGCGCATACATTTAATCCCAGCACTTGGGTGGCAAAGGTAGGAGGATTGCTGTGAATTCAAGGCCACCCTGAGACTCCATAGTGAATTCCAGGTCAGCCTGGGCTAGAGCAAGACCCTACCTTGAAAAGAAAATCAAACAAAAAAGGTGGTGCTGGAGACATGGCTCAGTGGTTAAGGCACTTGCCTGCAAAGCCTAATGCCCTGGGTCTGTTTCCCCAGTACTCACATAAAGCCGTATGTACAAAGTGGTGCATGCCTTTGGAGTTTATTGCCACTAGAAGTCCTGGTGTTGTGCCCATTTTCTGTCTGCTTGCAAATAAGTGGTGATAATAATAATAATGATAGCCAAGTAAATGAGCAGTGGTAACTGTCTCACTCAATGACTGAACCTTGTCTTTGGCACATGGTGTACAGCCATTTGGAAGCAAGAGTGGGTGTTAAGCCTGAGATTCTCAGATACTTCCTCTCAAGAAAAAGGGGGTGGCAGGCTGAAGAGATGGCTTAGTAGTTAAGGCTTTTGCCTGCAAAGCCAAAGGACCCAGGTTCAACTCCCCAGGACCCATGTAAGCCAGCTGCACAAGGTGGCACATACGTCTGGAGTTTGTTTGCAGTGGCTGAAGGCCCTAGCGTGCCCTTTCTCTCATCTATCTGCCTCTCTTTCAAATAAATAAATAAATAAATAAGTATCTCTTTCAAATAAATAAAAAATTTAAGAAACAAAACAAAAAAAGCCTCCCCACAAAACACACACACACACACACACACACACACACACACACAAGACCAGGCCTGGCGTGGTAGCCCACGCCTTTAATCCCAGCACTTGGGAGGCAGAGGTAGGAGGAACCGTGAGTTCAAGGCCACCCTGAGACTACATAGTGAATCCCAAGTCAATTTGCGCTTCAGTGAGACCCTACCTTGAAAAACCAAAAAAAAAAAAAAAAAAAAAAAGAGAGACCAAAAGACAAAAACAAAAACTGGCAACTGAACTCAAAAATATCAAATATCTGGGGAACATATTCTTTCTTCCCCTTGAGCTGCAGAAAAGCAGATTGTATTCCATGATAAAAAGTCACATGCTAGTTTTGAGTAAGTGGCAAAAGGAGAACAATTAAGAGCATCTGTTTCCAGTTTTCTCACTCCTCATCTCAAAAGCGAAGACATGGGCGCTGGTGGATTTCAGGCACTGGAGTCCTAGGAGAGATAGGAAGTTCAAAAGCATGAGACAGAAATTTCCATCCATGAGCTGGTGCAACTGTCAAGAGATGGTTTTCCAGAGCTCCATGCACGCTAAGCACTCACTCCTCCATTGAATTACACCCAGCACCCTGCCCCTTTTCTTCCTTTTTTTTTTTTTTTCAAAGTAGAGTCTCATGAGCCAGGTGTGGTGGCACATGCCTTTAATCCCAGGCAGAGGTAGGAGGAGCACCGTGAGTTTGAGGCCACCCTAAGATGACATAGTGAATTCCAGGTCTGCCTGGACTAGAGTGAGACCCTACCTCAAAATTAAAAAAAAAAAAAAAAAAAAAAAGTAGAGTCTCACTCTAGTCCAGGCTGACCTGGAATTCATTATGTCATCTCGGGATGGCTTCAAATTTGTGGCAATCCACCTGCCTCTGCCTCCTGAGTGCTGGGATTAAAGGTGTGTGCCACCATGCCCAGCCTCTTATTTGATTTCTAATTGACTTTTGAATTAAAAAAAAATTATTATTTTTATGTTTTTCAAGGTAGGGTCTCACTCTAGCCCAGGATGACCTAGAATTCCCTGTGTAGCCTTAGGCTGGTCTTGAACTCACAGCAATCCTCCTACTTTTGCCTCACTAGTGCTGGGAGTAAAGACATGAGCCATCACTTCAGGCTCTAAAAACTTTTTTTGTTTCGAGGCAGGGTCTCGCTCTAGCCCAGGCTGACTTGGAATTCACTATGTAGTCTCAGGGTGGCCTTGAATTTATGGCGATCCTCCTACCTCTGCCTCCCGAGTGCTGGGATTAAAGTTGTGTGCCACCACGCCCGGCCTTTATAAAAACTTTTTGACAACCTCCATACATGTACACAATATACCATGATCATAATCTGCTCCCACAACCCTCTTGTCCCCCCTTTCCTATGTGCCTCCACTGAATCCCTTCTTTCCAACTAGTCTCTGTTCTATTTTCTTTAAGGCAAGCCCAACAGACTGACTTTTTTTTTTTTAATGAGAGAGAGAGAGAATTGGCACACCTCCAGCCACTGCAATCGAACTTCAGTCGCGGGTGCCATCTTGTGTGCATGCGCAACCTTGTGTGCTTGCATCACTTTGTGTGTCTGGCTTACGTGGGACCTTGAGAGTCAAACACAGGTCCTTAGGCTTCCCAGGCAAGTGCCTTAACTGCAAAGCCATCTCTCTAGCACCTTATTCTGTTTTGATGTCATTTCCCTCCTCCTATTACGCAGGACTTATGTAGGTAGCATCAGCCACTATAAGGCCATGAATATCAAAGCCCCTGTGTCTGGAGGACGGTATTGTAAGCAATCCTCCCTTTCCTTGTCTCTTAAATTCTCCTTGCCCTCCCCCCACAAATTCTTCCCTCTAATGAATTGACCATTACATTTCCAAGTTTCTGAAATGGCCAACAGATCACAGAAAGACATTTCTTTAGGCTCCTGTATGAAACAAGCAGATTCAGTAAACTGCCAGTCTTGATGTAGGGCCAATCTTAAATTCTTTCTGCCACCTCTTCTGCATTGTCCCTGAGCCTTAGAGGGCATGACAGAGGGGCTTCACTTAGTAGTGAACACTCCACTGTCTCTCTCTCTCTCTTTTTCTTTAGTGCCATGTTTTTTATTTTTTATAATTAACAACTTCCATGATTGTAAATAATATCCCATGGTAACTCCCTCCCTCCCTCCACTTTCCCCTTTGAACCCTCACTCTTCATCACATCCCCTTCCCCCTCTCAATCAGTCTCTCTTTTATTTTGATGTCATGATCTCTTCCTCCTATTATGATGGTCTTATGTAGGTGGTGCCAGGCACTGTGAGGTCATGGATACCCAGGCCATTTTGTGTCTGAAGGAGCACGTTGTAAGGAGTCCTACCCTTCCTTTGGCTCTTGCATTCTTTCCACCACCTCTTTCCACTGTCCCTTTTTCTCAGTACTTTAATGAGTTTTGAGCCTCCCAAGTGGTCACCGCCATCTGAAAAGAGAAGATTCTCTAACCAAAAGTGAGAGTAGCATAAACATATAGACATAAAAATAAGTATTTCGGGGCTGGAGGGATGGATTAGTGGTTAAGGAGTTTGCCTGTGAAGTCAAAGGACCCAGGTTCAATTCCCCAGGACCCATGTAAGCCAGATGCACAATGGGCACATGTGTCTGGAGTTCGTTTGCAATGGCTAGAGGCCCTGGTGCGCCTATTCTCTCCCTCCCCTAATAAATAAATAAAAATAAATATTAAAAATAAGTATTTCAGCTGGGCGTGGTGGCGCACGCCTTTAATCCCAACACTTGGGAGGCCCAAGTAAGAGGATCGGTGAGTTTGAGGCCACTCTGAGACTACATAGTGAATTCCAGAGTGAGACCCTGCCTCGAAAAAACTCACTGAAACAACAACAAAATGTATTTTGAGGGCAGCTTGGTGGTCATGATATATACATTTAGCCAGTCACCTAATCGTGGAAGGCTTAAGGGCCTGGGGCGGGTGTTGAAGCACATTTAGTACCAGAAAGGGATTTAAAAAAAAAAAAAGGCCTTTTTGTGTTGAACACCTAACTGGAAATACACTGGTGTCTTTGAGAGAGTAATACACATGAAATACCATCTGGCATTGGTGCAGCTTTTGGTAGTTCTTAAAGCATTTTAACACAATGGCTGGGATATCTTGCTGGAAAATAGACCCCTCTCCCTCCCTGTCAATAGCAGAAGTTCATTTAAGGACAAGTGTAGTTGTTTCCATAGTAGTCTTTAACTCTGGGGGAGGAGAGGTCCTGCGCAGTCCTCACAGAAGCTGGAAGGAAGTGTACGCAGCCTAGAAGATCCCAGGGCCAGCCTATGCCTTAGGAAGTGGTTGTGCCCATGAGCAAACAGGACTGTGGCATCAGGGAACTGAGTGCCACTACAATGGCATGAGCCCAGATAGGACTGGCTCAGATTGGCAGTCCTGTCTCCCATACTTCCTTTCTCCTGCGGGGAAGTAAGAACTTGCCCTAATTTTGCTGGTCATGGGAAGAAACGGATATCTCCCACCTCCTTTCCAAATATACTCCTTCTCTCAAAAAACCCACCACAGCTCTCTGAGCTGGAGTTATTCTCATGCCCATTCCACAGGAAAGACAGCACTTGTTCAGTTGCTGAGCCAGAGCTTGAGTCCTGTGGAAATGTCACAGGCTTCTTCACTGCTTCTTTGTTATCTGTGTTAGTCCACTTTTTGTTCTCACAGTTAGCACTGACTTTAACAGGATTGCCTCAGAATGTAAATTTTCATGAATTAACCAAGGGTCTCAGGAAGATAAGGCAACATTCACCTTCTATACACATGGAAAGATTCCTCTGTCCATTATAAAACTAGACCAAATAATTGGACTAGACAGGTACCAGGTGACATTGCTTGGACAAATGCCAATGTACTTTTCTTGTACTAAACATATGTTTGCAACTGGTGTCAGTCCATACTGTTTTCTGTTAGAAAAAAATTGTCTTTGGTTTTTTTTTTTTTTTTTTTTTTTGAGGTAGGGTCTCACTCTGGTCCAGGCTGACCTGGAATTAACTCTGTAGTCTCAGGGTGGCCTTGAACTCACAGTGATCCTCCTACCTCTGCCTCCCGAGTGCTGGGATTAAAGGCGTGCACCACCACGCCTTTGGTTTTTTGAGGCAGGGTCTCGCTGTAGGTCAGGCTGACCTGGAATTCACTCTGTAGTCTTTGGGGCCTCGAACTCTCAGCAATCCTCCTACCTCTGCCTCCCAAGTGCTGGGATTAAAGGCGAGTGCCACTATGCCTGGCTCCTGTTTTGGTACTTTGAGGTAGGGTTTCACTTTAGACCAGGCTGACCTGGACTTCATTATGTAGTCTTAGGGTGGCCTTGAACTCAAGGAGATTGTCCTACCTGTGCCTCCCAAGTGCTGGAATTAAAGGCGTATGCACCACACCCATCCTTTTAAAAAATATATGTTTTAGGGCTGGAGAGATGGTTTAGCGGTTAAGGCGCTTGCCTTAGCCTAAAGACCCATGTTCAACTCCCCAGATCCCATGTATGTCAGACGCACAAGGTGACAGAAGCATGCAAGGTTGCACATGCACACAAGGTGACACACACACGTCTGCAGTTCAATTGCAGTGGCTGGAGGCCCTGGTGCACCAATTCTCTCTCTCCCCCTTGCTGTCTCTGTCATAAAATTAATTATTATTTATTTATTTATTTTATTTGAGAGAGAGAGAGAGAGAGAGAGAGAGAGAGAGAATATGAATGAGCATGCTAGGGCCTCTAGCTATTGAAAATGAACTCCAAATGCATACACCACCTTTAGCATCTGGCTTACATGGATACTGGGGAATCATACCTGGGTTCTTAGACTTTGCAGGCAAGTACCTAAACCAATAAGCCATTTTGCCAGCTGCAAATGTTATTCGAAAGAGAGATTTTTTTAAAGTCTTCAAACACTTTATAATAATTATTGCCATACTTTCTAAAACCTACCTCTCATTCTGGCCCAGGCTGACCTGGAATTCACTATGTAGTCTCAGGGTGGCCTCAAACTCATGGCGATCCTCCTACCTCTGACTCCCAAGTACTGGGATTAAAGGTGCGCGCCACCATGCCAGGCTAAAACTGGATTTATTAAAAAGCAGAAAGGTGAGCCAGGCGTGGTGGGGCACACCTTTAATCCCAGCACTTGGGAGGCACAGGTAGGAGGATCACCGTGAGTTCGAGGCCACTCTGTGACTATATAGTGAATTCCAGGTCAGCCTGGACTAGAGTGAAGGAAAAAAAAAATCCAAACAAACAAAAAAACAATGCAGAATGGTATTCCAAGGGAGAGAAACCAAGAAGCATCTGATGGGACAAGTGAAGGCATCTCAAGAGAGTTGTGAGCAATTTTTTAAAAAGTTATTTATTTAGGCCGGGCTTGATGACTCATGCCTTTAATCCCACCTCTCGGGAGGCAGAGGTAGGAGGATCGCCATGAGTTCGAGGCCACCCTGAGACTACATAGTGAATTCCAGATCAGCCTGAGCTTATCTTGGAAAAACAAACAGAAAATTATTTATTTGAGAGAGGGAGGGAGAAAGAGGTATGTGCGTGGAATCTATCCATCTATCTATCTATCTATCTATCTATCTATCTATCTATCTATCTATCTATCTATAGAGAGAGAAATGAATGGGCAAGCCAGGGCCTCTAACCACTGCAAACGAACTGCTTATGCATGTGTCACTTTGTGCATCTGGCTTTATGTGGGTACTGGGGAATTCAACCTGGGTCCTTTGGTTTTGCTGGCAATGGCCTTAACCACTAAGCAATCTCTCTGACTCCCCTTTTTTGCCAGCAACTTTTAAAAACAAACAAACGTGTGCAAAATGCATTTGCAAGCTTAGAGCAACCTGTGGCATACCACTGTGTGACCTCTGTTCCAGATGCTGAAATACTATGGGGCAGTGAAAGCCTGACTGGGCCTGGAATTCACTTCTAGCTAGCATGAGAAGCCAAAGAAGAGGGGTGGCAGCAGCTGAAGACCTCCGGGGAGAGAAAGCAGCATTGTGGCTTGGCTTACCTTACCTTTCCCCCAGGAGTTGATGGGATAGGGTTGGGTTTGCTAAGCAACCAGGAGGTAGAAGGCCAACATGAGGAGGAAATACAGTGATTCTTCTGCTAGGCTGAGTTACAAAGGACAATGTGTCAGAAGAAGAATGGAAATGAGCTGCTGTCCAAGGACAGAGCAAGACTTTGGATCCCCAAACAAGCTTGGAAGTGACATCATTTCCCATCTAAAAATAATGCAGCCTCCCTGAAGACTCAATGATAATGTCTCATAAAAAAAGAAGCAGCGGTGGGGCTGGAGAAATGTCTTAGAGGTTGAAGCACTTGTCTGCAAAGCTAAAGGACAGAGGTTCAATTCCTCAGGTCCCACATAAGCCAGATGCCCAAGGTGGCACGTGTGTCTGGAGTTTGCTTATAGTGGCTGAAGGCCTTGGCACACCCATTCTCTATCTGCCTCTTTATCTCTCTCTAGAATAAAATAAAATAAAAAGATAAAAAAAGAAATAGCGTCAGGCATGGTGGCGCATGCCTTTAATCCCAGCACTCGGGAGGCAGAGGTAGGAGGATCACCATGAGTTTGAGGCCACCCTGAGACTACATAGGGAATTCCAGGTCAGCCTGGCTATAGTGAGACTCTACCTCGAAAAAACAAAACAAACAAACAAAAAAAAAAAAAAAAAAGAAAGAAAAGAAAAAGAAATGGCAAAAAAAGAAGAAAGAAAAAGAAAAAAAGAAATGGCAAGCCAAGTGTGTTGGCGCATGCCTTAATCCCAGCACTAGGGAAGCAGAGGTAGAAGGATTCCTGTGAGTTCGAGGCCACCCTGAGACTACATAGTGAATTCCAGGTCAGCCTGGGCGTGAGTAAGACCCTACCAAGAAAAACCACAAAAGGGCTGGAGAGATGGCTTAGCAGTTAAGGCACCTGTCTATGAAGCCTAAAGACCCAGGTTTGATTTCCCAAGCCCCACATAAGCCAGATGCAGAAGGTGGCACATGCATCTGGAATTCGTTTGCAGGGGCTAGAGGCCCTGGCACACCCATTTTCTCTGTCTGCAGCTTTCTCTCTCAAATAAATAAATTGAAATTACTTTTTTGCTTTGTTTTTCGAAGTAGGGTTTCACTCTAACCTAGGCTGACCTGGAATTCACTATGTAGTCTCAGGGTGGCCTTAAACTCACAGTGATTCTTCCACCTCTGCCTCCCAAGTGCTGGGATTAAAGGCATGTGCCACCACGCCTGGAAAAATTTAAAAAAAAAAAATTTTTTTAAGGAAAACCACAAAAACAGAAAGGGCAGACTGGAGAGATGGCTTAGTGGTTAAGGTGCTTATCTGCAAAGCCTAAGGACTCAAGTTCCATTCCCCAGAACCCTCATAAGCTAGATGCATAAGGGGGCGCATGCATCTGGAGTTCATTTGCAGCACCTGGAGGAACTGGCATGCCCATTCTCCTTTTTCTTCTTCTTTTATTTTTTCTAGGTAGAGTCTCACTCTAGCCCAGGCTGACCTTAAGTTCACTATGCCCATTCTCCATCTACCTGTCTCTCTCCCTCTCTCTTTTTCAAATAAAAATGTTTAAAGAAATGGTGCCTGACATGGTGGCACACACCTTTAATCCCAGCATTTGGGAAGCAGAGGTAGGAGAGCTGTAAGGCCAGCCTGGGACTACAGAGTGAGTTCTAGGTCAGCCTGTGCTAGACAGCTTACTTTGATAATAAAAGAAAATAAAAAAGATTGGGAATTGGGTTAAAAAAAAAAAAAAGATTGGGGCTGGAGAGATGGCTTAGTGGTTAAACACTTGCCTGTGAAGCCTAAGGACCCCAGTTTGAGGCTCAGCTCCCTAGGACCCATGTTAGCCAGATGCACAAGGGGGCGTATTCATCTGGAGTTCATTTGCAGTGGCTGGAGGCCCTGGAGTGCCCATTCTTTCTTATCTCTATCTGCCTCTTTTTCTGTCTGTCACTCTCAAATAAATAATTTTAAAAACTTAAAAAAAAGAAAGAAAGAAAGAAAGAAAGAAGCTGGGCTTGGTGGCGCACGCCTTTAATCTCAGCACTTGAGAGGCAGAGGTAGGAAGATAACCATGAGTTCAAGGCCACCCTGAAACTACACAGTGAATTCCAGGTCAGCATGGGCTAGAGTGAGACCCAACCTTGAAAAACCAAAAAGAAAAAAGAAAGAAGAAAGAGTAACAAATAGAAGTCTCCAACTCTTCCATGGAAGATAGGATCTGCTGGGAACACAGACCAATTGCTTCACGTCTGTGAAGAAAGCACCTTGACAGACACTACCTTACTTGATTCTCATGACAACACTGTGAGGTAGACAACATCAGGGCTACTACTGTCTTCTACAGAACAGGAAAGAGGCATCAGAGGCAATCAGACCAGAATAGGTTTTGGATGGCTCCGGGCTGTCCAAGAGGAGAATGTGGAGAATGAAGGACTGTAGGCCCTTTCCTTTTCCCTATGCACCTCTCTGTAGAATCATGTATTAATTCAACTCCCTGAACACCTTGCAAGGAATTGGCACTCTCCTTTTAGCCTCAAGAATGCAGCAGTGCAGACCTTGGACACTCTTGTTCCCTTTGGCTGGGTTACAGTCACCTTTACTGTGAACTGTGATCCAGACTGAGCTTGCCCCATTCCTCCCTGGCTGAAGTGGTGACCTCAAGCCAACTTTGATGTTTTGCTCCAGAGACTTTGCTGTTTCCCCATTGCTCACTTCCTGGAATGCACTGACCTGTGCCAGGAATACAACATAGTTTTATACACTTAAGATATACACAAGTGGCAGACTCAGACTGAATCCAGCCATGCCTTGTGACCTACTGCATGTCTCTATGAGAACAGTGTCTTGTGAAGCAGGAAATCACCCAACTGGTGAGGAGGCCAGTCTCTACAGCATCTTGGATTAACCATTTTTTTTTTTTAACTTATTTGAGATAAAAAGGCAGATGAGAGAGAGAGAGAATGGGTGTGTCAAGGCCTTCAGCCACACGCTCCACCTTATGCACCTGGCTTACATGGGTCCTGGGGAATCAAACCTGGGTCCTTTGGCTTCACAGGCAAACACCGTGACTGCTAAGCCATCTCTCAGCCCTCAACCTCTTTTTCTCTTTCATCTTTGGGGATGTCTGAGAGGTAGATATGTATGCTAGATATGTTGGGATATGCAACCACTTCTCTCATGCTTAAGACCCTCTCAATTCTTTTCCAAACATGTCTTTCTATTGACTGTAGTAGAATTGTATCCCAAAAAGATATGTCCAAGTTCAAACCCTGGTACTTCTAAATGTGACTAGTTGAGAAAAGCACCTTTGGGGCTGGGGAGATGGTGCAGTAATTAAAAGTGCTTGCACTGCAAGCCTGCTAGCCAGAGTTCAAATCCCCAACTGTGATGGTTTGATTCAGGTGTCCCCCATAAACTTAGGTGTTCCGAATGCTAGGTCCCCAGCTGGTGGAGATTTGGGAATTAATACCTCCAAGAGGCAGTGTTATTGTTGGAGCGGGCTTATGGGTGTTATAGCCCAGTGTTTGGCACTCTCTCCAGTTGCTATGGTCCACCTTATGTTGGTCAAGGGGTGATGTCCACCTTCTGGTCATGTAGTTATTTTTCCCTGCCATCATGGAGCTTCCCCCTTGAATCTGTAAGCCAAAATTAAACCTCTTTATTCCCACAGGCGGCTCTTGGTTGGGTGATTTCTACACTCACTCACTTAAAGCTGGGTGCAAAATGGCACACATATCTCAATACAACAATGGGAGGTGGAGCCAGGAGAAACCTGAAGCTCATGGGCCAGTGACACTGGCCTTCGTAGAAGCAAAAACCAAAGAAATCCTGCCTCAAAAGTGGGAACTGGCAACCCTGGTTCCCCTCATAAAGCAAGATGCACAAGCAAGGTGGTTAACCTGGACTAGAACGAAACCCTATCTTGGAAAAAAAAAAAAAAAGCGCAAAACACTAACTAAAATAAAAAAATAAAAAGCTAGTTAAGGACTGGAGAGATGGCTTAGCAGTAAGTTCCTTGTTGGTAAAGCCAAAGGACCAAGGTTCAATTCCCCAGTACCCACATAAAGCCAGCTGCACAAGGCGGCACAGGAGTCTGGAGTTCATTTGCAGTGGTTGAAGGCCCTGGTTCCATTCTCTCAAATAAATAAATACATATTTTGGTTTTTCAAGGTAGGGTTTCACTCTAGTCCAGGCTGACCTGGAATTCACTAAGTAGTCTCAGGGTGGTCTCGAACTCACGGTGATCCTCCCAAGTGCTGGGTTTAAAGGCGTGCGCCACCACACCCAGCTTCAAATAAATATTTTTTAAAATGTTAAATTAGGCCTGGAAAGATGGTTTCATGGTTAAGGTACTTGCCTGCAAAGCCTAAGGACTCAGGTGCATTTCCCCAGTTCCCACTTTAGCCAGATGCACAAGGTAGCTCATGCATCTGGAGTGTGCAGTGGCTGGAGGCCCTGGTGTGCCCATTCTATCTGCCTAACAAATATTTTTTAAGTGTGTTTTTTTTGCAAGCCATGCGTGGTGGCGCACACCTTTAATCCCAGTACTTGGGAGGCAGAGGTAGGATGATCACCATGAGCTTGAGGCCACCCTGAGCCTATATAGTCAATTCCAGGTCAGCCTGAGCTAGAGTGAGACTACCTTGAAAAAGTTTTAGGGGCTGGAGAGATGGCCTAATGGTTGTTGAGGCATTTACCTGCAAAGCCAAAGGACCTCGGTTCAATTTCCCAGGACTGGGAGCCAGATGCACAAGGTGACACGTATCATTTGCAGTGGCCGGAGACCCTGGCGTGCCTTCTTTCTTTCAAAGTTAATAGCCCAGGTTGACCTTCAAATTAAGTGTTCCTTCCTTCTGTTCCAGCCTCCCATGTGATGGTGTTACAGGCATGAGTCACTATGCCCAGCTTAAACTGACATTTTGTTTTCTGAGGTAGAGTCTCAGGCTGACCCGGAATTCACTATGAAGTCTCAGGGTGGTTTCAAACTCTCCACAATTCTACCTCTGCTACCCAAGTGCTGGGTCTAAAAGTATGCACCAACATGCCTAGCTTTTTTTTTTTCTTCAGTTTTTTTAAGTAGTGTCTCACTCTAGTTCAAGCTGACCTGGAACTATTTAGTCTCAGGGTAGCCTTGAATTTATGGTGAGCCTCCTACCTCTGCCTCCCCAGTACTGGGATTAAAAGTGTGTGCCACCACACCCAACTCCCTTTTGTTTTGATGCAGGGCCATACTCAACCCCAGGTTGACCTCAATCTCAGACAATCAACCTACCTCAGCCACCTGAATATCTGGATTATAATCATGAACCACCATGTGCAGCTAAACTGTTTTTTCAAGGTAGGGTCTCATTCTATCCCAGGCTGACCTGGAATTCATTCTGAAGTCTCATGGTGATCTCCCTACCTCTACCTTCCAAGGGCTGGGCTGCAGCTAAACTATTTTAAAAGGCTTGCAGTAACCAGTTCAATTTTTAGTCTGGTGCATACAACCTGAAAAGCAGGGGCTGAGGTCCATATCCACCTATATACCCTAACGAAAAGGTCATGGATCAAATATATCACTGAATATAGTTGGTAGACAGCGAAGCTGTGGTTGACCATATTTAAAGATTCAATTCCTGGCAGTCTCATTTACTGTTATCACTAAGTCACTGGGGCTGGTTTTCACCTATAAAACTGCATGGTTGTGCACGCCTTTAATCCCAGCACTTGGGAGGCAGAGGCAGGAGGACTGAGGAGTCTGAAGCCACCCTGAGACTACATTGTGAATTCCAGATTGGCCGAGACCCTTCCTCAGAAAACTAAAGGGGGTGGAAGGAATAGCAGTATCCATAGCAATGGGTTTCTCTGTGGCTTTTGAGAATGCAGATCTCACACAGGATCTCCACACCTACCAGACACAGCAACTCCAGCTTAATCTTGATAACCAGGTAGCCTCATTTCCTCAGTGCAGACACCTGGTTTTTCTGGATGTCACCTTTCAGACTTGTCTCAGGGGTTGAATCAATGAGCTAGGCAAGATGGTCAGGGAAGGGACCAGAAAGGTAGAAAGGACAAGTTCAAGAGGTGCAAGATTGCAGACTGTAGACAGGCTGAGAAGCAGCTGCCTCACCTTTAGGACACCTCTTTGTCCAGCCAAGACCGCTCTGCACATACCCGAGGCTGACAAAGATGTGATCTTGGCTAAACTTCCCAATCATTTCATAAACAGTTGCAAAAATAAATGTCTCCCAGTGGTTAAGGAGCATGCCTGAGAAGCTCAAGGACCGAGGTTCAATTCTCCAGGTGACATGTACGCCAGACTCACATGGTGGTGCATGTGTTTGGAAGCAGAAGTAGGATGATTGCTGTTGAGTTTGATGCCACCCTGAGACTACATAGTGAACTCCAGGGCAGCCTAGGCCAGAATAAGACACTACCTTGCAAAAAGAAGAAAATAGGGCTGGAGAGATGGCTTAGCAATTAAGGTGATCTGCAAAGCCTAATGACCCAGGTTTGATTCCCCAGTACCCACCCAAGCCACTAGCACAAGGGGACGCAAGCATCTGGAGTTCATTTGCAGTGGCTGGAGGCCCCAGTGTGCCCATTCTCTCCTTCTCTCTCAAATAAACAAAAAAGATGACCACTGATAGCCAGACCACTTTTAACATCTCCTTGTAGAGAACAGCTTACTCTACAGGCCACCGGGAAATCAGTGTTCTACTGTAGCTCATTAGAATGACAAGCTTGAGAGAACTTCCCTCCTCACATCCAAAGACTGACAAAGAGGAAGCAGCCACAGAAAATAAACTAGTGCTCCAAACGCAACAGATGGCCAGGATCATTTAATCTTAAGTGTTCAGTGAAAGCTGTACACAAGACGGCTCTACTCCTGCATCTTCTCAAGTGTTTCCTCCTTGTATTTGCCCTTTTCCTTTCCTACTTGGCGAGATTTGGCTTTCCGTTCCAGGATCTTCTTGCGATCTTTATCCAGTTTTAGCCTGGTGATCACCACCTGTAAAAAAATAAAAACAGCCCCAAGCTTTAAGTAATTATTATTACCAACATAACAGGCACAACAAAAAGCCCCATCCCACTTCCCAAACCTCAGGTCATGGATGCCTAAATATGAAGTGTTACGTAACTTAAAAGGTTCTAGAAATGAAAGCCCCCAAATCAAACCTGGCTTCTAGTGACAGCAAAAAGGCAAAGTAGTTTCAGTGATTTGTACTGTGCTTTGCTATAAATATAAAAATCCTAGCCGGGCGTGGTGGCTTTAATCCCACCACTTAGGAGGCAGAGGTAGGAGGATCGCCGTGAGTTCGAGGCCACCCTCAGACTCCATAGTGAATTCCAGGTCAGCCTGGGCTAGAGTGAGACCCTACCTCAAAAGACCAAAAAAAAAAAAAAAAAAAAAAAAAAAAAAACCAAACAAACAAACAAAAAACACAACAAACAAAAAATACCTTTTTCTGGGCTGTAGAGATGGCTTCATGGATAAGGTACTTGCCTGGGAAGCCTAAAGATCCAGGCTCGATTCTCCAGGTCTCACGTAAGCCAGATGCACAAGGTGGCACGTGCATATGGAGTTCATCTGCAATTGCTAAAGGCCCTGGCACACCCATTCTCTCTCTCTCAAATAAACATTTTTTAAAAATCCCTTTTCCCTGTGGGACATGATTTTTTTTTAAATTTTCGGTTATTTTTATATACTTATTTGAGAGCAACCGACAGAGGCAGACAGAGAATGGGTGTGCCAGGGCCTGCAGTCACTGCAAACAAACTCTAGATGCATGCCCTACCTTGTACATATGGCTTACGTGGGTCCTGGGGAATCAAGCCTCAAACTGGGGTCCTTAGGCTTCAAAGGCAAGCACTTAACCACTAATCCATCTTTCCAGCCCAGTGGGACATTATTTACCCACTTTTCTCATTCCAATTTTTCAAGCTAAGCAAGTCATAAACCAATACTTTTGCTTCCAAATTAACTTTAGAATTATAGGCTTAGTATAAACTGGTCATGGTACATGCCTAAATACCAGCACTTGGGAGGTCATCCTCTACTACATAAAATTTTTAAGGTTGAAAAATAAATGTAGCCTCCAACGCCTTTTGTGAACTGACATATCCTATTCAAGTAGAAATCCTCAAAACATTCAGACCATGGTAAATTTTAGCCTTATGGAATGATGACACATGAAATAAAAACATAGTAGTAAGCAGGGCAAAAGCCACCACATAGTTTTTATTCTAGCATGAGACAGAAAAACTACTGGGTAATTGTACATCACTCTAACATTGAGAAAAATACAACAGATATTGAAGTGATCAGGGCCAAACCTTACTGATACATAGGCAGCAGCAAGCAAGACACAGCTATCCCAAAGAGAACAACTAACCAAGGTCCAAAGGCAGGAAAAGGTGGGCAGGTGGTGGCATGATTTTACTTCCAATACTTGGGACACTAAGTGAGAAGACTGGTATTTCCAGACCAGCCTGGGTTATACAGCAAGTCAAAACCAACCAACGAAAGCAAAATAACCCAAACTGAGCATGGTGGCACACACCTGTAATGCCAGAGCAGGGGACAGAGACACAGTTCATTCTTGAGGCTTGCTGGCAAGCCTAGTGAGCACCATGTTCCAAGGTCTTTTAAGACCCTGTCTCATCGAAATGTGGTCCACTAGGAATAGCACTAGAAGACTAAAAGGGCAGAATGCAAGTTTTATAGGTGTGCTTCTCAAATATTTTTAAGTATGCCTGAAAGAATCAACTGGAGAGTCCATTAAATTGTATCCTTGGGGCTCAACTCTGCTTCAGTAGGCTTGAGAGCCTAGACCTCACAATACTATTAAGTTATCATGTGGTGATGCCAACTAGCAGACATGAGTAGCATGGTTGTAGGAAACACCAAGTAGAATGGGAAACGTGCTTTATTAAGTGGCTGGTGAAGGGCCATCAGGTATGGTCTTAAAGAATTCAGATAGTAACTAGCAAATAGGTTTCCGACACAATACAACAGTTAAATAGTCTTAGTAATGTAGGCATCTAACCAGGTGTGGTGGTGATGCATGCCTTTAACCCCAGCACTTGATAGGCCAAGGTAGGAGGACTGCCATGAGTTTGAGGATACTTTGAGACTACAGAGCAAATTCCAGGTCAGACTGGGCTAGGGTAGTACCCTCCCCCCAAAATCAAGCAACCAAACACCCTCCCCCCCCAAATAAAACCGTTGTAAGATAGAAATTAGAGTAATATCAAACTACAGGGTATAATTTGTGAATTGTCAAGAATCACAATTTTGAAATAATCATCTAGAAGTCTAGGACAAATGCCTGTTATGGGAATCAAATTAAGATGGTCAATCTTGGAGCCAAGTGTGATGAGAAGCAGAGGTAGGAGGATGGCTGTGACTTTGAGGCCACCCTGAGACTACATAGTAAATTCCAGGTCAGCCTGGGCTAAAGTGAGACTCTACCTCAAAAAACAAAACAGACCCAGGTTCAATTCCCCAGTACCCACAGAAGACAGACACACAAGGTGACACACACATCTGGACTTTGTTTGCAGTGGCTAGAGGCCCTGGTGTGTCCATTCTCTACCTGCCTCTTTCTCTCTTTCAAATAAATAAAAAAAAAACACCCTGCTACTCATGGGATCTCAGTCTCAAGAGTTTCTGGTTGCTTCCAACTGTAAATGGTCTAAATCCACTACATAAAGCTAAGATGCCTTTCTTATGCTTTACAATGTTAATCATTGGCCTAATCAGCTTGCCTGAAGATTCTGATGAAAAGGCATATTAAATATAAGAATGACTGTTTAAGACACTCGACTTAAAAAATGACACCTGATTTTTTTGCTTGTGTGTGTATATATATATACATACGTACATACATATGGAGGATGTATACACATGCAAGTGTCTTTGTAGGGCCCCATATGCTTGTGTGCAGTGGCTGGTGCTCGTCTGTGGTGCCAGAAACTGAACACAGAGGTGTCCTGCTCCACAGCTCGTCATTCAAACATTCCCTAGCCTCTGCTCCCCTGAAGGACTAAGCGGTTATGTGTATGTCGATTCTGGAGATTTGCAGATGGTTTTTGGCCACCCTGCTGGTGCAAAGCACACTTAACTACTAATTCATCTTTCTAGCCTAATACAGGGCTGGAGAGATGGCTTAGTGGTTAAGCGCTTGCTTGTGAAGCCTAAGGACACTGGTTCAAAGCTCCATTCCTCAGGACCCATGTTAGTCAGATACACAAGTGGGCACATGTGTCTGGAGTTCATTTGGAGGCCCTGGTGTGCCCATTCTCTCTGTCACTTTCAAATAATTAAGTAAAAATAAACAAAAAACCTAGCCTAATACAATCTACCAAAAATAATTACTCTCATTTCCTTCTCTATCATACTCAAAAACACGTACCTTGCTGGGGTGGATGCCCACATGGACAGTTGTGCCATTAGCCTTTTCCCTCTGTACCCGTTCAATGTAGATGACATATTTCTTCCTGTACACCTGGACTACTTTGCCAATCTGCTGACCTTTATAGTGTCCTCGTACCACCTAAATGCAAATGGACATACATGATTAACATTGTAAGTCAAATCAAACTGTGACTGATTTATACAACACCATCACCAGATCTATTAAGACATTTCCCTAACATTTCCAATCCTAGTCATTGCAGTCTTGAAACATACCAATAATCCTATCCCTGGCTTTAACTTATACACTTTATTTACAAATTAAACCAGACTATTTACAGTAATGGTCAGTGCATCACTGCAGTTGTTAGCCACCAATTTTAACAGACTACCAAATGTCTGTAAAAAGGTTAAAGGAAAAAAAAAAAAAGGTTAAAGAACCCACCCTCATTTTTTGTAGATGGTTATCACTGGCAGGGTGTGGTGGCCCATGCCTTTAATCCCAGCACCCTTGAAGGTGGGGTTGTAGAATTGCAAACTGAGCAACAAAGTGAATTCTGGGTTACCCTGAGATAGAGTAAGATCCCACCCCAAGAACGACTGACACTGATACTATTTGAGAACTATTTTTATTTATGCAAATAACCATCAACCTTATGAGACAATACACTGATATACTGCACAGACTGCCAAATTCGTTCAAAGCTGGGTGTAGTGGTACACACCTTTAACCTTAGCACTCAAGAGGCAGGAGGATCGCCTGAGTTTGAGGTCACCCTGAGACTACATAGTGAATTCCAGGTCAGCCTGAGCTAGAGGGAGAACCTACCTGGGGAGGGGGGTATTACAGGCAGGCTGGAGAGATGGCTTAGCAGTTAAGGCTCTTGCCTGCGAAGTCTAAGGACCTACGTTTGATTCTCCATTACCCACATAAGTCAGATGCACAAGGTGGCACACACGTCTGGAGTTTGCAGTGGCTGGAGGATCTGGAGCGCCCATTCTCTATCAGCCTTTCTCTCTCTCAAAATAAAGTCAATTAAATATATATATTTTAAGTTACAGGCATGCCTAAATAACACTCCAAACAGAACTAGCCAATTAGTTATCAGGAACTCAAAATAATCCGATGGACAAGGATACGTACCTGAACTTCATCATCCTTTCGGATAGGCATGGAACGAACATTGTACTTCTGTCTCAGCTCTTTGGAAAGAGGGGAAGACATAATCTTCCTCCGAATGTGGGAAGGTGCATTGAAATGCCTTTTACGGTTCTTGCTTCGGTCAGAAGTCACAAAAGGATTGAACTTCATTTTGGCTAAATAAGTTTAAGAAACCCTTTAGTGAACACAAAGTCTCATCCAGTTCCTAAACCATTACCATCACCATCATGCACGCCTAAAATGCTCTTATGGAAGGTGTCCTGTTGTATTAAATGGCCTAATAAGAGATACTGCATACCTAAAACTCTTTGCAAGCATGCTGTGTTTATGGTGCGATTTCGCTATTAGTAACAGTTGTTTCGCTTACAAGTTATTTATTTACACTTTCTGAACTACTCCTAAAGTACTGCATGAATTGGAGCAAAGACGTCAGTTAATTCAATTACAACGTTAAGTTTTTAGAAGGGACAATCTACGTGTCCATCCTTTAACTGACTTGAATGTAGACACATTTTATCCCCTCCAACGTGAATGTCGACCCAATTACCCACCCCACAAACGCCGGCAGAGACCTCGGGTCCGAAAGTAGTTTCAATGGGCGACAGGGCTGTAGGAGGCACAACTGCTATTAGATATTTTAGTTAACAACAGTGTGCGAGTTTGGCTCCCTCTCCACGCGATCCCTCCCTCTCGCCCTTTTTCGGGTCCCCAAATCTGCTCTTCCCGTGTGTAGTCTGGCGGTCCCTGATCTGGGAAAGGACCAGGTTGATCCCGTCCCGGCCCCGTTCCCTGACTGTTGTCCACCCAGTAAACAGTCTCAGGCTCTCGGGGACAGAAAGCCGCCCTGCCTACGAACGGATGGCTGCGGATTGCCCGCGATTTCCCACCGAATCCTTACCAGCTACCACTCTGGGGATGGCCGCTAAAGGGAAGAGATCTGAACTCCACTTCCGGTTCCGTAAGCCTACGTGAAATCTCGCGATATTATCGTCTTGGAGCGAGAGAAGTGCGGAGTAAGAGTTAGAAGAAACTGGGGAAGCCAAGGAAAACCGATGCCCCTTAGGGGTTCGGAGGGGAACTGCAAGGGGTATAGCGGTCTGGGCGCTGGGCTGACCGCTCTGAGTTTATTACATTCATTTATTTATTTTTGCAGGCTGAACGCTTTGGACGGTTTCCGGAAGGTGGAGAGGGCTGCAGAGGGTGCGACTATCGCAGTGGTTACTGAAAAGAGCGCGCGGACCCGGGGAATCCCCGACCCCAGTCCCGGGAGCTGCGCACCGGGCGTTCCCTGTGCAGTTCTACCTTTAGCCGCTAGGTGGCTCTGGTCGCCGGCTTACCCGGAGCTCGACGTGGGCGTGGCGAGGGCGCTGGCCCTTTATCCCGCCCCGACGGACGCCCCGCGCCGCCCCACATCTGGGGGCTCCCTCTGAGCTCCAGGGTACGCCTGGGCGTTTGGGGCTCGGGCGTGCAGAGGACCCCGCTGACCCGTGCGGACGCAAGTAGATGATGTTCTGGGGTGATGCTGGTCCAGACCTCCCTTTGAAGGAGCCGGCCTCGGGAAGCCTGTGCGGACCCAGAGGTTTTCCTTCAGTTCCCGAGCTGAGGCCGGCAGGGACAAGAAGGAAAGGGGCGTGCTGCCTGGTACACGTATTCTGAGGAGCCGGTTTCTGTTGAGTGAATAACACAGGTGTCATTCCGATGGACGACACGCGTTTCATAAGTACACGTGAGACGCAGGGAGCTCGCAGAGTGCTAGGGACTTTCTTCTTCTCTCTTTACGTTGACGTTTTAAAATTTTAATTAATTTTCATATGTATATGTGGGCGCACTGCAAACGAACTTTAGACGCATGTCCACTTAAACATTTTCTTTTGTTTGTTTATTTTTATTTATTCGAGATTGACAGAAAGAAAGAGAGAGAATGGACGCACCACGGCCTCCAGCCACTGCAGATGAACTCCAGGTGCACGCGCCGCCTTGTGCATCTGGCTTGCGTGGGTACTGAGGAATCGAGCCTCGAACCAGGGTCCTTAGGCTTCCCAAACAAGCGCTTAACTACTAAGCCTTCTCTCCATTCCATGTCTGCTTTTTAAAAATGTATATTTTATTTTTATTTATTTGACAGAGAAAGGGAGAGAGAATGAGCACTCCAGGGCTTCCAGCCACTGCAAACTAACTCCAGATGTTTGCGCCACCTTGTGCAGCTGGCTTACGTGGATCTTGGAGAATTGAACTGCGTCCTTTGGCTTTGCAGGCAAATGCCATAACGGCTCAGCCATCCCTCCAGCCCACGTGTCCACTTTTTGAGGGGATGGCCTTACACACCTACTGGAATTGAACCTGGGTCCACAGTTTTGTAAGCAAGTTTAGAAAACTTGAGTCAAATTTCTTCCGCTGCTACTCTTATTCAGTTGGGCCAGCCTTGAATTAGGTTGGAGCTGCAAAATAATCCCAAGTGTATGACTGCAGGAAGTCATTATCCACGAGGAGAGAGAGAGGCAAGGGAAGCAACCCACTCAGGGTCACAGGAAAGCCACTTGCTGGGCCAGCTGCCTTTGGTGTTCCTGTGCTGCTTCCGGGTACTGGAGAGGGCTGGGGTCAGGGGAGACTTCTGGAGTGAGGTCATCTTTGACTGAGTTTTGAAGAATGTTAAAATTAGCTCCATGAGGTAGTGGAAACAGCTTGAGGGAAGGAATGAGGGTGAGAGGCTGCATGTTGGCTTTCTTTCCAGGAACTAAGGTCCTGTGGCTAAAGAGTGGCATTCAGGGGCTCTAGGGTCCAGCTGAGTTTTATTTAGATGCTAAAAGCCATAGGTAACTGCTGGCAGCTCCTGTTCCCTCCTTACCTTGTCTTCCTCTCTGGTCTTCACGGTCTCTCTACCTTAGTCCCTTAAAGAACTTTTTAGTTTATTTAATACCCTCTACCCCACCTCACATCTCATCATCATCTTCCTCTCTTCCTATAAAAGCCCACTCAACTTCCTCAGCTCCCATCATTCTCTGCCCACACTCTGCCTTTTCGGGCCTCCTTACTTGTCTGCCAACACTGAGTCATCACAATTAAGCCTTCAGCCTACTGTTTGGACAGCATGGGCACTTTATACGGTTGGGAGATTGTGGGGCTACAGATTACACCCAGAGATGGAAATTACCATAGTCTAGTTATAAAGTCTACTTATCTTATCCAGTGTACTGGTTCCGTCCTGTATGATCCTCAGGCAACAAGATCTGGCTGCCCTCTCCCTATCTTTTCTACATTCTTGTTATTTGATTTGAATAAGAACCTTTATGGCTGAAGAGGTGGCTCAGCACTTAAAAATCTCTTGCTTGACAAAGATCCTTTAAACTGGTCCTGTAAGATCACTTGGATACAAGTCTTTTAGAAGCAGAAGCACAGCAGAACAGGGATTTATATATATCTCAATTTCACTCCTCAAATGAACTAAACTTTTCTAGATACCATGGCATCATGTTGATTCATATATGAAGGTGTGCATTACACAGATACTTGATTTAGCCTCCCCCAAAAGAGGAGGAGGATAAATTGCCTAGGAGGAGGCACATTGTAACAAAGAAACATAATAAAATGTTCCCTGGGCTGGAGAAATGGCTGGGTTAAAGGCACGTGTGGGTAAAGTATTATGACTAGTGCTTGATTCCCTAGTACCCATGTAACGCCACAAAGGGGCACATGCACCTGGAGTTCATTTGCAGTGGTAGGAGGCCCTGGTACACCCATTTTTTTCTCTCTCAATTTTTTTTTTTTTTTTTAAAGAAATGTCCCCAGGAAGATGATGATATAATGGGTGTTAGGGGTTCAGGAAAGTCCTTGAACTCCAAACCCTAGTTCTGTTTTTAATTTTATTTATTTTGATTTTTCAAGGTAGGGTCTCACTCTAGCCCAGGCTGACCTGGAATTCATTATGTAGTCTCAGGGTGGCCTCGAACTCATGGCGATTCTCTTACCTCTGCCCAACTCCATTTTTAATTTTAATTAAAGAATTCAATAAGAGACTGAGAAAGAAGCCGGGCGTGGTGGAGCATGCCTTTAATCTCAACATTCAGCTCTCGGAGGCAGAGGTAGGAGGATCACTGTGAGTTCAAGGCCATCCTGAGACTACACAGTGAATTCCAGGTCAGCCTGCACTAGAGTGAGACCCTACCTCGAAAAAAAACAAGAAAAAAAAAAAACGAGGATATTTATTAAATTATTATATTTATTTATTTATTTTTGGTTTTCTAAGGTAGGGTCTCACTCTAGCTCAGGCTGACCTGGAATTCACTATGTATTCTCAGGGTGGCCTTGAACTCTCAGCTGACCTGGAATTCACTATAGAGTCTCAGGGTAGCCTCGAACTCATGGTGATCCTCCCACCTCTACCTCCC
The DNA here is from genome assembly GCF_020740685.1 of Jaculus jaculus. Lineage (NCBI taxonomy): Eukaryota > Metazoa > Chordata > Mammalia > Rodentia > Dipodidae > Jaculus > Jaculus jaculus. The sequence goes on along the minus strand of NC_059113.1, from coordinate 41,355,003 downwards.
GAGTGCTGGGATTAAAGGCATGCGCCACCACACCCGGCTTAAATTATTATATTTATTAAGGGAAGTACTGCAAAGAGCTCCTGCCATGTGGAGAGCTGGAAAGGGTAAAGAGCCCAAGTGGAGAGTAGGGGCTGGTATGGATGGGGTCTCTGCCTTTGGCTTGGCTCAAAGGAGGACTCGCCAGCAGCAGGAAGTTCAGGAGCAGTCAGGCAGCACAGAGACCTTGTAAATGTATTTCTAACTTTAGGGTGGTGGGCCCTCCCTCCTGGCTCAGGTGAACCAGAGTAAGGGACAGCTGATTGGTCTGGGCTAGGAGCTGTCTCAGAAGAGGCTAGCCATGACGCCAAGTTCTGGGGGCTGTACTTGACCAACCACAATGTTGGTGCTAGATATAAATCCTAGGAGAGGCCTCCCTCCCAGGAGGTGCCCAGGTTGTTTGTGGAAAAACAGGTCTAGGGAACCAGGCAAGAGATAAGAAAGAAGTCAGATCATCCTTTGATTTCTAGCAAGTGCCTTTTAACTTTCAGGGGTCACCCTAACTGCCTAAAAGAGCTACCTGACTCCCACTAAGTGGGATGCAGTATATGTATAGGAAGCATGGCAGTGATCAGTTCATCTGAGATAAGGTATGAAGAAGTCTGTAGGCCAACCTTGGACTGCTTCTGGAAAGCTAGGTCAACAGGGGCTGTGGAACATATTCTAGAACCTGGCTAGCCGTATTGTGACTTCTTAAGCTTGTCTGGTGGGCCTAGAATATAGAAGTAAATATAGAGTTAGAGGTTACTGTGACAATAGAAGGTGCGTGCATGTGTGTGTGTGTGTGTGCACGTGCATGTAAGTGTGTCTGGATGAAGGAGAGAAAAGCAGCAGATTTTAGGGGTGCTTGTTTGGCGTCAAGATCTTCCTTGCAGCCTGTACTTTGAACTCAAGATCCTCCTGCTTCTGCTTCCCACATGCTGGGATTACTGATCTGTCCCACCATGTCTGGCATCAGAGTTCAGGTTTAACCCCAGGCATTCATCCTTCTGTTTATTTATCTATCTCATATGTATGTGTCTATCTGTGACGATGAACATTGATCATCAACTTGACCAGATCTAGAATCACCTAGGGTACAAATCTTTGGACTTGTCTGTGAAGGAGTTTCTAGATTAGGTTAATTCAGGTGGTAAAATTCATCTCAACTGTGGGTGGCACCATTCCATGGCCTGTGTTACTGGACTAAATAAAAAGGAGAAAGCAAGCTAAGCACCAGCATTCATCCTTGTTTTCCTTTTTCCCTTTTTTTTTTTTTTTTTTTTTTAAGTTAGGGCTGGAGAGATGGCTTAGCAGTTAAGGTGCTTGCTTGCAAAGTCTAATGACCTGGGTTCAATTCCCCAGTATCCATGTAAAGTTGGAAGCACGAAGTGGCACATGTATTTGGAGTTTGCAATGGCTAGAGACTCTGGTATGCCCATTCTCTTTTTCTCCTCTCTTTCTTTCTCCTGGGAAATAAATAAATAAAATATTTTTATTTTACTTTTTTATTTCTTTGACAGAGAAAGAGGGAGAGAGACAGACAATGGGTGCCCTAGGGCCTCCAGCCACTGCAAACAAACTGCAGATGTGTGCACCCCCTTGTGCATCTGGCTAACGTGGGTCCTAGGGAATCGAATCTGGGTCCTTTGGCTTTGCAGGTAAACACCTTAACTGCTAAGCCATCTCTCCAGCCCAGATAAAATATTCTAAAAATCATTTGCTAGCAGAGAGAGAAGAGAAAGAAAGGAGTATATGGGCACACCAGGGCCTCTTGCTTCTGTAAACAAACTCCAGACACCTGCACCACTTTCTACATCTGGTTTTACATGAGTTTTGGGGGAACCAAAACTGGCCTGTCAAGCTTTGCAAGCAAGCACCTTTAACACTGAGCCATCTTCCCAGCCCCACCTTTTCTCTTTTGTATTGCTGGTGTACTTATTTTCATATGAGTGTGGAGGCTAGAGCTTAACATTAGTATATCCTCAATCATCCTCCATTTAATTATTTTTTAATCTATTGTGTATTTTTTGTGTGTGGGGGGGCATGGGCAGAGCCTCAATCTAGTCAGGCTGGCCTGGAACTCACAGTAATCCTCCTACCTCAGGCCCCTGCTGGGATCGAAGGCATGAATTAGGCTTTCCACCTTCTTTATTTTTCAAGGTGAGGTCTCACTCTAGCCCAGGCCAACCTGGAACCTACTCTGAAGTCTCAGGGAGGCCTCTAACTCACCTTGATCCTCCTACCTCTGCCTCTGCCAGTACTGGTATTAAAGGCATGTGCCACCATACCCAGCTTCCACCTTATTTTCGGGAGACTGGGTCTCTATGAATCCAGAGCTCACTGATTTCTAGCTAGTGGGCCCCAGGAATTCTATCTCTGCCTCCCAAGCTCTGGGATTACAGACACACTCCACTATGCCCAGCATTCACATGAGTGCTAGGGATTTGAACTCAAGTCTTCATGGTTGTGTAATAAGCACTTTCCTCTCTGAGCATCTTGTCAGCTCCACTGTCTGTTTTCTGACTGCAGATGGAATGTAATGAGCTGCTTCCTGCTCCTGCTGCCATGATGGTCTGTATCCCCTCAAACTGTAAGCTGAAATAAGTCCTCCTTAAGTTGATTTTGTCACAAGGAAAGGAACTAATTGTCTGTCTGTCTGTCTGTCTGTCTGTCTGTCTGTCTATGTATGTATGTATGTATGTAATGGTGTCTTCCTGTAGTGCCCTGACCCAGGGTGATTGCTTAAAGCATAAAATATTATTTTAGGAGCCAGGTGTGATGGCACATGCCTTTAATCCCAGCACTCAGGAGGCTGAGGTAGGTGGATCACTGTGTGTTTGAGGACAGCCTGAGACTACATAGTGAATTCCAGGTCAGCCTGGCCTAGAGTGAGATCCTACCTTGAAAAACCTATACATACATACATACATACAGATATATAATTTAAGGGGCTGGAGAGATGATTCCTCATCAGTTAAGTCACTTCCTTGTAATGCCTGACAGCCCCGAGTTCGATTCCCCAATACCCATGTACAGCCAGATGCACAAGGTGGCACTTGCATCTGGAGTTCATTTGCAATGGAAAGAGGCCCTGGCACACCCATTCTCTCCCTGTGTCTCACTCCCTCTCTGTGCTTGCAAGTAAATTTACACACACACACACACAAACATACACAATTTAAGAAAGTAAAGGAAAGCTAGAGAAGTAGGGAGCAGATCCCCATTTGCCACTTTGTCACTCAGAGTTTTTGTAAATAATCATCTGTTGGACTATCTTGGGTCCTTTTCAATTCTTTGTTATTACAAATACCACCACAATTATTTTATTTTATTTTATTTAGTTTTATTTTTTTTTTGGATGTAGGATCTCACTCTAGCTCAAGCTGACCTGGAATTCACAATGTAGTCTCAGGGTGGCCTCAAACTCATGGCAATCCTGCTACCTCTGTCTCCTGAGTGCTGAGATTAAAGGTGTACATCACCACACCTGGCTACCACTATAATTTTTATAAGATTATGCATACATCATTGTCCATATACACAAGTATATTTGGAGCAAATTGCAGGGTCAAAGTGGAAATTTGGATAGAAATATGTAAAACGTCCCTTAATAATGGTTTTACCAAGTATACATTTCCACCAGAAGTTCAGCTGCTACCCTCAACCTCAGTGGCAGAGTGAGTTATGAAACCTTCAGAGTAAAAAAAAAAAAAAAAAAAAAAAAAAGAATGTCAGCACAGTTTTTTTTTTTTAAAAAAAAAAACTTTAATTTATTTATTTGAGAGAGAGAGAAAGAGGCAGAGAGAGAATGGGAGTGTCAGGGCCTCCAACCACTGCAAATGAACTCCAGGTGCATGTGCCCCCTTGTGAATCTGGCTTACATGGATTCTAGGGGATCGAACTGAGGTCCTTTGGCTTTGCAGGCAAATGCCTTAACCACTAAGCCATCTCTCCAGCCCCTTCAGCAGAGTTGTAATTTTCACTTCTTTTACAAGTGAGGCTCAGTATTTCAAGGGTATTTGCATTTGTATTTTCAAATTGTCGTTTGGGGGAGGGCCTGGAGAGATAGGATAGCTCAGTTTTGAGTGCACTTTCTGCAGAAGCATGGGGGCCTGAGACCTCCTGGGTTTGAATCTCCAGAAGCCACATTAAACAGCTGGGCGTGGCCACATGTACCTGTAACCCCAATCTCATAGGGGAGCAGAGACCAAGGAATTGCCACAACTTGCAGAAAAAAACTTGGCAAGCTCCAGAATTAATAAAAAAATCCAACTCAAAGAAAAGTGGGTTGAAGGGTGATTAAACAGGACACCTGATTTTCCACTCTGGTCACAGCAGGTGAGTATACCCCCAAACACATCACAGACAAACTCATGGGGTGCTGCAAGAGTACATACACATGCATGTAAGACCCCATATACCCAAGCAAAAAAAAAAAAAAGATAAATAGATAAATAAATAATTGTTAGAGGTAGGATTGCCACGAGTTCAAGTCAGCTTGGGTTACAGCAAGTCCCTACTTCAACCCCCCCCCAAAAAAAGAGGGTTTTTTTCTCAATTTTTTTTTTTTAATTTTTATTTGAGAGTGACAGACACAGAGAGAAAGACAGAGGGAGAGAGAGAGAATGGGCGCGCCAGGGCTTCCAGCCTCTGCAAACGAACTCCAGACGCGTGCGCCCCCTTGTGCATCTGGCTAACGTGGGACCTGGGGAACCGAGCCTCGAACCGGGGTCCTTAGGCTTCACAGGCAAGCGCTCAACCGCTAAGCCATCTCTCCAGCCCTTCTCAATTTTTATTAACATCTTCCATGATTATAAAAGATACCCCATGGTAATACCCTTCCTCTCCTCACTTTCCCCTTTGAAATTCCATTCTCCATCATATCTCCTCCCCATCTCAATCAGTCTCTCTTTTATTTTGATGTCATCATCTTTTCCTCCTATTATGGTGGTCTTGTGTAGGTAGTGTCAGTCACTGTGAGGTCATGGATATTCAGGTCATGTTATGTCTGGAGGGAGCACGTTGTAAGGAGTTCTACCCTTCCTTTGGCTCTTACATTCTTTCTGCCACCTCTTCTGCATTAGACCCTGGGCCTTGGAAGGTGTGATCGAGATGTTACTCAGTGCTCCAGTCACTTCTTTCCAGCACCATGATACCTTCTGAAAAAGACAGGTTTTTGTTGTCGTTAAAGACAGGTTTTTTTTTTTTTTTTTTGGTTTTTCAAGGTAGGGTCTCACTCTAGCCCAGGCCTACCTGGAATTCACTATGGAGTCTCAGGGTGGCCTTGAACTCACAGAAATCCTTCTACCTCTGCCTCCCGGGTGCTGGGATTAAAGGCATGCGCCACCACGCCTGGCTTTGTTTTTTTTTTTTTTTATTTTTATTAATTTATTTGAGAGGGAGAGAATGGGCGCATCAGGGCCTCCAGCCACTGCAAATGAACTCCAGACACATGGGCCCCCTTGTGTATCTGGCTAACGTGGGTCCTGGGGAATTGAGCTTGAACCAGGGTCCTTAGGCTTCACAGGCAAGCACTTAACTGCTAAGCCATCTCTCCAGCCCTGTTTTTGTTTTTTGAGGTAGGGTCTTGTTGTAGTCCTGTAGCCCAGGATGACCTGAAATTCTATGTAGTGTCAGGGTGGCCTAGAACTCACAGTGATCCTTTTATCTCTGCCTCCTGAGTGCTGGGAAGATGTGTAACACCATGCCTGGATTTAAAAAAAATTTTTTTAAATTTATTTACTAGAGAGAGAGAAAAGCAGAAAGGGTGAGAGAATGGGCGTGCCAGGGCCTCTAACCACCTCAAACTGCAGATGCATACACCTGTGCATCTGGCTTATGGGTGTCCTGGGTCCTTAGGCTCTATCTTTCTTGTTGTTGCTTTTGTTTTTTGAGGTAAGGCTTCACTCTGGTCAAGGCTGACCTAGAATTAACTATGTAGTCTCAGGGTGGCCTTGAACTCATGGCGATCCAATCCTCCTACTTCTGCCTCCCAAGTGCTGGGATTAAAGGTGTGTGCCACCATGCCCGGCTCCTTTTTTTTTTTTTTTTTTTTAATCTGGAGCATTATCCTAAGTCCACACACATTACAAAGAGTCTTTGAGAAAATATATAACTTTATTTAAAAAATAGCTTTTGGCATTTCTTTGACAATAAAATAAGTAAAATCTACAGGTTGTAGTTGGATGATATGAAAACATTGCAGGCATTTTTTTTGTTTTGTTTTGCTTTGTTTTGAAGCAGGGTCTCACTCTAACCTGGGATGATCTGGAACTCAATCCGTAGTCCAGGTTGGCCTCAAACTCCTGGTAATCCTCCTACTTCAGCCTCCCCAGTGCTGGGATTAAAGATGTGTGCCTCCATGCCTGGCAATTGTGAAAGGAACTCTTAGCAACCACACCAGAACCTGAACAGACTCAAATCAGGTCCCCAAAACTCATGACACTGACTAGACCAGCCTCGAGGAGGTGACCAGACCTACAAGTCTGTGAAGTTAACTTTATTTTTGTTCCTATAATAAATATTCCCCAACTCCCAAAATCTATCTGCATTCCCCACCCCCATAGCACCTGTGCTCCTCTCTAGTCTTGAAAAGAGCATAAAGAAGCCTGTGGGGAACTTAACAGACTTTAAAGCCCGTGGTTGGAAATTTCCCTTGTGGTGCGGATCCCTTGCCTAATGGCCCCCAATGACCACTGCACGTATTTGGGAACTAGCTAAGTGGCACAGTGCTGTTTCCCCACAGATTGTAAACTTTGCAGAGAAGAGTACAAGTTGTGGAGGGCTCAGCTCTTGGCATACCTTGTGCCAGCCCCACCCATCTGTGACAATAGCTGGAGATCGTGCTGCTCTCAGTCATAAGGCACCGGTTGTGGGCTTCGTCAGCGAGGTTCCTACACAGTCCAGTGACCAGTCACTGGTACAGCGGCTACGGTGGTGGTGACTCGAGTGACAGCACCTGGTTCTCAGCATTTGTTGAGGCAGCAGGAGTCTCTGACAAGCACAGCTGTTTTCTCCCCCACCCTTCCTCACCCAACTCAGCTTGAGAATCCACTGGGGAAACTGGCCCAGCTGGTGTGACCTCTAATGAGTGGTTGGGTCATGAGGAGGAGGAGGACTTGGCAGGGAGGAAGGCAGGAGCCCCCAGGGGTTAATTTGCCCACATAGCTCTCAGCTGACTCAAGTCGCTCCTTTCTGGTGTCCCCCTCAGTTCCCTATTTGCATATCCTCTCTTGGGAGCCCCCCCCCAAGAATCCAAATCAAGCCTGCTCTTTGGGCCTGGAGGGTTCAAGGAAACCACTGGCTCTGTTTGCAACCATTCTGCTGACCTTGACCTCTGTCAACAACTGTTTCCTGTTGTGGTCTGAATTGTTAGGGAAACCCTCTTCTGTTGTTCCTCCAAAAATTTTGGGCCACACAACCTGTGAGATTATCTTTTCCCTCAAGAAAGACCTTCCTGGCTACGAGACTAGAGGCAGGGAGGACTTGGGATGCCGTGTGGGTCATATGCAGTGTCTAAAATTCTGAGAAATCGGGCTTGGACCCTGCAGCAACTCTTCTGTTTGATCCCGAGGGCAAGTTCAACAATCTTCTGGGAGGTAATTATAGCCTGGAAGAAACTTGCTGCTGGGCTCCATCTGGAAGAATATGGGCCAGCAGACCGTCCTTGGGCCTACAGAGGCCCACCTGGTATCAGGTAGGTCACTTGCCAAGTGAGGTCTCTACCTCCACGCCAGCAGCACTATTAGGCAGTGGCCACCCATCTTCCAGCCTGCTCGGTTCCAGCCTAGAGGAGGGGTATTTGCTGAGGATACACATGGGGGTCATACATGGGGCACTGGTTGCTCCTCTCAGCTCTAGTCTCAGAGATCTCCAGCCTCCCTGTTGTACCTCCGTCCCTGCTGGGATAGGGTGGTAAGGGTAAAGACAAAGCCACTAAATTCCGATCCAGTCCCCGCTCGTGTCCTCTGCCCAGGCCTGCCATTTGGAGCTTGGTTACAGGGACTTTCTGCCTCCTTCCAAGCCGTGGCCAGTGCACCCCAGCCCAGCTCACAATGGAGTACAGTTCTGAGACTGGCCTTGTTCTGTTGCTCTCCTGGTGCCACCACTCATGCCTGCTTTCTCACCAGCAGCACCCAGGGCAGGATGGCAGCTACCACAGCCACCACAGCGATGAGGGTGATGAGCAGGAGGGCTCGCGACCGGCAGCAAAAGGAGCGAGTGGAGCTGGGAGCTGGGGACACTTCGGAGAGCTCAGCCAGGCTGCGCCGGGGCAGCACACTGTCCTGTTCCCCCAGGGGCATCCCATGGCGACTGATGATGAAGATCTGTGATTCCCTGGGCAGGCTAGGCAGCAGGTCCAGGGGGAGCTGGGACCCCTGGCTTGAGGATGGTCTCCAGACCGGCTGGGAGATGGCCAAGGGGTTTGTGTGGCCCCCACGTTCTGGTGAGGGCATGGAGGGCAGGCCCACGGGCACAGCCAGGGTCTGTGAGCTCTTGTCCAGCATGGAGGGCCAGCGGGAGCTCTTCTTGCTGAGGAAGGTGACGTAACGGCAAATGGGGCAGACAATGGTCCTCTGCACCTGCCCATCCACCCGGGTGGAGAGTAGGTACTTGACCAAGCAGTCATGGCAGAACACATGGCCACAGCTCAGTGTCCGGCTGGCACCCTCTAGGTCCCGGAATTTCTCATAGCACACGGGGCACTCACTGCCCGAGCTGTCCTTACTCTCCCCTTCTGACATGGCAAGGCTTAGCTGTGGAGGGAAGGTAAAGGGTCATGAACATCTGGAACGTTTGCCATCATTCCCTCCCCTTTCCTAAGTCTCTCTCACATACCTTGTCTCTACCCTGTCTCCTTATTGTTTCCTCTTCCTTCTGCTATTCTTTCCTCTCCTGCTTATTGTCCTCAGAAACCTACCTGGACCAAACTAAGAACTAGAGCCCAGGATTCTCAGAGGAGATGTGCAGGCACTTCTGAAAGGGGATATCAGGAGACAGATAAGAGATTCCAGCCTTGCTGGGCTCTGGAAGAAGTGTTGGAAGGTGTTGATGAGTAGTGAAGTGCCTGACGCTTCACCTCAACTAGGACATGCATTGTTGCTGATGTCACCTCTTCCTGGTTCAGTGCCGGAAGTGGACAGGAAGACCCAGTTCCAAGGCAAACAAGGATCTAATAAGATACATGCCCAGATGCATCCCCAGCCCCAGTCCAATGCTCAGTCTGGGTCTTCACCCGAAGCGGTCATTGTTTAGAAAAGTGTCTGCTACTCCTGAAACCCTGCTCAGCATGGGTGTTCAGTTGATCTGTGGCTGATCCATGGCCCTGTGTCACCATTTCCACGTAGTGTTGCTCTTTCTTAGTAACTTTCTTGGTTTACTCCAACCATTGGACTGCATTCCTCTGTGCTAAGAGTGGCTATAAAGCAAAGCCTTTTAAAAATAAAGCTCAGAACTTACACACGTGAGCACCTCCTGGGCATCTGAGTAGTCACACAGCCACCGCACTCAGTCATTCTTTGGATTCTTCTTTGGGAGTGTCAGAGAACCTTCTTATTAGCCAAATAAAAGCAGATTTTCATCCCTGGAGAATGTTACTGATATTTTGGAAATGGCCAAAGTCAGTGGGATCCATGTCTGGTGAGAACATAAGTGAATGATCTAAGTGTTATGATATTACTTGAAATCAAAGATAGCATGTCTCTGTAAAGTTCATAGTGGTTCAAAAAATATCTGAGCGCAAAGGGAAGACCATCATAGATATTATGAGCAGAATCATTGATTACTTTGAAAGGGAATACCTATTTGGATATGTGATGAGGACCAAATCTTTTCACAAAAATGTACTTAGTATCACAACTTTGTCATCTAAACTTATCTAAAACAGCCTTTTTTTTTTTTGGAAGGAACCATGAACCAGTATAATTGATATATTTTTTTTCCTCAATAAAAGACTCCAGGTCACACTGACAAAACAGAACTATGTGATTGTCCTGAGACCTAACAGGATGACATGGTGGGAATAAGGATCAGCTATCAGAAAGGTCAAACTATAATGATCATAAATCTTGAAATCACTCCTTTCTCTTGGTTTGGGTCAAAAATCCATTTTGCTAAATTGAAAATTCCTATAATTAAGAAAATAAGAACATGTGGAGGTAGTGATAGGAGACATGAGATATAGTGGCAACTCCAAATCTTTGGTGTCGGATGTGGTCAGTGCAGCCTCCTGGCTGGGATTGGGGTGTCAAGTGCTCAGAGAATAGACCTGGGCTTAAATGCCAGATATAGCCAGGTGTGGTAGCACATGCTTTTAATCCCAGCACTTGGGAAGTAGAGGTAGGAGGATCTCTGTGAGTTTAAGGCCAACCTGAGACTACATAATAAATTCCAGGTCAACCTGGATTAGAGTAAAACCCTACCTCAAAAAACAAATAAACAAACAAAAAAAACCCACCACAACAAAAGCTAGATACACCCACTGGCTAAGGTGATTAATCTCTGTGACCCCAGTTTCTTATCTGAATGTGAGGCTGATAACAGCATTGCCCAGTATTAAGTGAGCTAGTAAAGAGTTAGGCACAGGGCTGGAGAGATGGCTTAGCGGTTAAGCACTTACCTGTGAAGCCTAAGGACCCCGGTTTGAGGCTCGGTTCCCCAGGTCCCACGTTAGCCAGATGCACAAGGGGGCGCACGCGTCTGGAGTTCGTTTGCAGAGGCTGGAAGCCCTGGTGCACCCACTCTCTCTCTCTCCCTCTATCTGTCTTTCTGTCTGTCTGTCACTCTCAAATAAATAAATTAAAAAAAATTTTTTTTAAAAAGAGTTAGGCACATAGTAAGTGCTCAGTAAATGGGAGGTGTCATTTTTTTAAAGTCCACATCCCATAGCCACATTTTTATTTTTGTTTTTGTTTATTTGAGAGAAATGGTGTGGTGGGTGGGGGGGAGAATATGGGCACGCCAAGGCTTCCAGCCACTGCAAATGAACTCCAGTCACCTTGTGCATCTGGCTTATGTGGGTCCTAGGGAATCAAACTGAGGTCCTTTGGCTTTGCAGGCAAGTGCCTTAACCGCTAAGCCACCTACTAGCCCCCCCCCCCTTTAAAATATTTTATTTTTGTTTATTTATTTATTTGACAGAAAGAGGGAGATAGAGTGAGAAAATGGGCATGCCAGGGCCTCCAGTCACTGCAAATGAACTCCAGATGCATGCGCCACCTTGTGCACCTGGCTAACGTGGGTCCTGGGGAATCAAACCTGGGTCCTTTGGCTTTGCAGGCAAAATGCCTTAACCACTAAGACATCCCTCCAGTGCCCCCTCTTTTTAAAAAACATTTATTTATTTGCAAAAAGAGAGAGATACGGAGAAGAGAAACAGAATGGGCACGCCAGGACCTCTAGCCACTGCAAATGATCTCCAGCCACGTGTACCACTTTCTGAATTTGGTTTACATAGGTACTGGGGAATTGAACCTGGGTCCTCAGGCTTCCTTTGCAGGTAAAGGCCTTAACCACCAAACCATCTCCCTAGCCCGGGAGGTGTCATTCTTAAGGTTTTTTTTCCTTTCTTCTTTTCCTGAAGGGGGCTTAGAGACTCCTATGACACAGTCACACCTCCTTGACAGGACAGCTCATCTAAAATTAGAATAGCTGAACAAGATGATAATGGATGTAAATGACAGGCAGTGGATAAACTGAGATGGTGATTCCAGTGATTCCCAGTTTTCAGTTCATAACAGGTTTGCTGTCAGGTTGGTTTTCTGGAGACAAGTAGCTGCCCCCCTATTCTCCTATTTCTTCATTCTTTCCCTCCCCCTTTTCCTTCCTTCTTTCCAATCAGAATCTAAGATTAAGCTAATTGGAGATAAGGTGGTATCAAGAAAGTTCTTCATGAAACTCTGTAGAGCCTAGAGGACACATGTAAGGTTTTTTTTGTTTTTTTTTTTTTCCTCCTTACTTTGAAACAGAGCCTCGTGTAGCCCAGGATAGCCTTTAATTAACTGTATAGTTAAGGATGACCTTGAACTCCTGATCATATTGCCTCTAACCTTCCAAGTACTGGGAGCACAGATATGTGCTATCCACCTGTTTATGAGTTTTAATTTAATTTATTTAAGAGAGGGAGAGGAGAATGGACACACTAGAGCCTTCAGCCACTGCAAATAAACTCCAGATGCTGGTGCCACCTTGTGCATATGGCTTTATGTGGGTACTGGGGAATCGAACCTGGGTCCTTTGGCTTAGCCATCAAGCACCTTAACTGCTAAGCCATCCCTCTGGTCCCTATTTTTCAGGTTTTTTTTGAGACAGGGTCTCACTGTAGCCCAGGCTGATCTGGAATTCACTCCATAGTCTCAGTGTAGCCTTGAACTCATGGGCATTCTCTTACTTTTGCCTCCTAAGTGCTGAGATTAAAGGCGTGCACCACCACGCCTGGCTGAGTTTTATTATTTTATTTTTATTAAATACTTATTTTCAAGCAGAGAGACATAGGAGAGAGAGAGAAAGAGAGAATGGGCATTCCATGGCCTCTAGCTTCTGCAAATGGACTCTAGATGCATATGCCACTTTGTCAATCTGGCTTTATGTAGAACTGGGGAATTGAATTTAGGTCAGTAGGCTTTGCAAGAAAGTGCCTTAACTGCTGAGCCAGCTCTCTAGCCCCTGAGTTTTCTTTTTTAAAAAATCATTTTTTAGGCCAGGTGTGGTGATGCACACCTTTAATCCCAGCACTCGTGAGGTAGAGGTAGGAAGATTGCCATGAGCTCAAGGACAGCCTGGGATTATAGAGTGAGTTCCAGGTCAGCCTAGGCTAGAGTGAGACCCTACCTCAAAACGTGCACTTAGGAGGCAAAAGTAGGAGAACAATATTAAAATCTGGATAGATTGTGTGAGTAGATATTAGCACATCAGGCAGCGCTGTCCTCTGTCCTCACAGGGATGAGAGGGGAGGATGAGAGCCTTTTGTTTCTTCCCTGAGTTCTAGGAAAAGTGAAGGGGTTTCAAGGAGTGTCTACAGACACTCACTAATAGCCTTTTTCTGTTTCATGTGCCTCAGAGTCACACCACTCAAGCTTGGACAATGCTTCCTCCCTCCCTACCTTCTCACCTCCCCTTCTCAGTGTTTTCCTGATCAACCCTTCGGTGCATCTCTTCTTTCTTTTCATTCCATCTAATTCTCTTCATGCTCAGTGTCTTTAATGGGCCTGACTGGTGTGTGAGAGAGCACAACAAAAGGAAAATAGCATGCTCTCATTTGGGCACAAGAATGCAAGGCATTACATAGTGAAAGCATGTCCCTTAGTACCTTAGGGAACTGGAGGAAGAGGACTAGAAAAGCCTTCCTAGCTGAAGTGGGACCAGTGTTGAGCTAATAATAAATAATTATAACAGCAACCATTTATTGAACACTAATTACTTGCTTGGCGTTTTGCATCCCTTCCTTACTAAATCCTGACAACAACTTTGGGAGGTAGGTATTATCTACATTTTACACATGAGGGAACTGAAGTTCCAGGATTAAGTGAAGACACTTTGGTAAAGTGATACTGCGTATACAGGGAGACCTAGGATTTGAACCCTGGGCAACCTTGCCATAGTCCATACCATGTCTTGCCATCTCTACTGGGGCTCAAATGGATCTCTGGAGGATCTTCCAGACTTTAGTGAAAGGGGATGAGGAAGCACCAGCAGAAAAGTAGCTATCTAAGGTTTTTCAGGCTGACCCTACACAAAGCTTCCCTTTGGCCACTTGTGAATTAAGGTGAAGACCATGGCTGGCCCAAGGGATTAGATCTTACAAAGCTCCCATGCTCAGGCTCCTCAGGAGATTCTGTGTCAAGGTGAGCATAGGGAAGATGTCACAGCTCAAGAAAACAAGCTCTCCTCAGAGTGATGCTTCTAGGCAGTGGGATTTGCTCCCAGAGTCCTAAAGCAAGCCTTGTAGTTTCAGCCATGGCTACCTCCCCACCCACAAGCCATTCTCTCTGTACTCTTTTTCACACACACCCCTGCATCTTGCTAGCTTCAGTCCCGAGCACTGTCATATGAGCTCCTTACCCCACTAGAGTCAGGCCCCCACACTCACTTTGACGGGAACCAGAGAGAGGAGCATCCGTCTTTCCAGCCCGGACCTCTTCAGAGCAGATGGGAGCCACCCCGAAACACCGGGCTGACAGGAGGATCTCCTCCTGCTGCTGTCACTGTGCCGACCTTGGAGGCATTTCCTAATGACTGAGCAGGTCGCGAGGACAGTGCAGGGAAGTGAATGCTGCCCAACCCGTTTGAGGCCAGGAGGCTCTTGGTGCTGCCCAGGGGTTGGGCAGTTGCTGGCATCAGGTGATCCTGATGAGGAAGACCTGGCCTGAGTCAGAGGGTCTCACAATGGAAGCAGTGATCCAGGACCTATTTGACTGAGCTCCCAGACCATGGGGCCTTCCATCCAATAATGGGAAAATGATACAAAGTGATCTCATCTCTCTCCCACCTCATGCCAGAGTGAAGGGGTCAGTAGGTCAGAGCCCAAGTAGGTTGTGAACCCAAAACTACACTAACATTTCTGTGATGTGTCCATATAAAATTGTCATACATTAAACATTCAGAGAGGCTCAGAGTACCAACAGGCCAGCATCAACTAGCATAAATAGGCAAAGGGTGGATTTGGGGGGATGATTTTGAGTATTTTGAATGACTGCCAACAATTAATTATGTATTTCAAAATAACTAGTGGAGGATTTTGAATGTTCTCAACACAGAGAAATGGTTCACCATTTGTTGCACTCAGGTTCTCATTGCTGGTAGAAATCACCCAAGAGCAGCTTGTGGGAAAAAGAGGTTTATTTTGGTTTACAGGCTTGAGGGGAAGCTCCACAATGGCAGGGGAAAATGATGGCCTGAGCAGAGGGTGGACATCACCCCCTAGCCAACATCAGGTGAGCAACAGGAAGAAGAGTGTGCCAAACACATGCAAGGGGGAAACTAGCTATAATGCTCATAAGCCCGCCCCCAACAATACACTCCCTCCAGGAGATGTTAATTCCCAATTCTCCATCAGCTGGGAACCTAGCATTCAGAACACCTAAGTTTATGGGGAACACCTGAATCAAACCACCACACCATTAATATTTTTTTTAGACCCTCTCCTACATCCCCTTCATTTAATATTTAAAAAATTGTTTATTTGAGAGAGAGAGAGAGAGGAAGAAGCAGAGAGAGAGAGAGAATAGGCATGCTAGGACCTCCAGCCACTGCAAATGAACTCCAGACACATGTGCCACCTTGTGCATCTGGCCTTATGTTGGTATTGGGGAACTGAACCTGGGTCCTTAGGCTTCATAGGCAAGCACCTTAACCACTAAAGCCATCCCTCCAGCCCGATTTACTATTTATATTTGAGTTGACGGATATGCCACTCACCCTGCACTGATCATTAAGCATTGTATACTGATTTTTTTATTTTTAATTTTTAAAAATAAATATTGTTTTTTTGAGGTAGGGTTTCACTCTAACTCAGGCTGGCCTGGAATTCACTATGTAATCTCAGGCTGGCCTCGAACTTAAAGCAATCCTCCAACTTCTGTCTCCCGAATGCTGGGATTGAAGCTGTGTGCCACCATGCCCAGCTAAATTTTTATATCTTTTAAAAAGACTTATTATTTATTTATTAGAGACAGAGAGAAAGGGAGGGAGAGACAGAGACAGTGAGAATGGGCATTCCAGGGCCTCTAGCCACAGCAAACTCCAGATGCATGCACCATCGTGTGCATCTGGCTTATGTGGGACATGGAGAATCGAACCTGGGTCCTTAGGCTTTGTAGGCATGTGCCTTAACTGCTAAGCTACCTCTCTAGCCCTTAACTTTTTATATATTTTATTTTTACTTATTTATTTTAGTTGAGAGAGAGAGAGAGAGAGAGAGAGAGAGAGAAGAATAAGCATGCTGGGGCCTCCAGCGACTGCAAACTAACTCCAGACACATGCACCACCTTGTGCATCTGGTTTATGTGGTTAATGGGGAATCAAACCTGGGTCCTTAAGCTTCCTAGACAAGATCTTCAACCACTGAGCCATCTTTCCAGTCAATTTATTTATTTATTTATGAGAGAGAGAGAGAGAGAGAGAGAGAGAGAGAGAGATAGAGAGAGAGAATGGGTACACCAGGGCCTCTAGCCATTCAGCAAGCGAACTCCAGACACATATGCCACCATGTCTATCTGACATATGGGTTCTGGGGAGTCAAACCTGGGTCTTTGGGCTTCACAGGCAAGTGTTCCATATTGATTTTTTTTTTTTTTTTTGAGGCAGGGTTTTATTCTAGTACTGGCTAACCTGGAACTCACTCGGTAGCCCAGGCTGGTCTTGAACTAACAATCATCCTCCTACATCAGCCTCCCATGTATACACGTATTGAAATGCCACTGTTTCCCATACATATGTACAATTATGTATCAATTAAAACGGGGCTGGGAAAATGGCTTAGTGGTTAAGGTGTTTGCCTGTGAAGCCTAAGGACCCTGGTTCAATTCCTCAGGACCCATATAAGCCAGATGCATGGGGGCGCATGTGTCTGGAGTTTGTTTGCAGTGGCTGGATACCCTGGCGCGCCCATTCTCTCTTTCTCTCTGCTGCCTCTTCCTGTCTCTGTCTCAAATAAATAAAGAAATAAAATATTTAAAAAAATAGAAGACGTTTAACAATTTTTTTTGTCTATTTTTTATTTATTTATTTGAGAGCGACAGACACAGAGAGAAAGACAGATAGAGGGAGAGAGAGAGAATGGGCGCGCCAGGGCTTCCAGCCACTGCAAACGAACTCCAGACGCGTGCACCCCCTTGTGCATCTGGCTAACGTGGGACCTGGGGAACCGAGCCTCGAACTGGGGTCCTTAGGCTTCACAGGCAAGTGCTTAACCACTAAGCCATCTCTCCAGCCCTAGAAGATGTTTAAAAAGAATACTGAGGGGTCTAAGAGCTATAACTTAGTTGGTAGGGTGCTCACTTAGCATGCATGAAACCCTGAGTTTGATTCTTATCACTGCATAAATGGCATGGTAGCACATGCCTATAATCCCAGTACTCAGGAGATGGAGGCAGGAGGATCAGAAGTTCAAGGTCATCCTTGGTTGCATAGTGAATTTGAGGACAGCCTGGGTTACATGAAACTGTCTCCTAAAATAGAAGAATTTTAGCCAGGCATGGTGGCATGTGCCTTTAATCCCAGAATTTGGGAGGCAGAGATAGGATGATCACCATGAGTTTAAGGCCAGCCTGAGACTACCTAGTGAATACCAGGTCAGCCTGAGCCAGAGTGAGACCCTACCTCAACCCCCACCAAAACAAAAATAAATAATAAAGGAAAAAAAAAACAAAAACAAAAACACAAGAATCTTGAAGTAGAGAAGCTGAAATGTAGGAATGTACACATATCCACAGAGAAGTTACTGACACTGTGACATCTGTATAGCATTCTCTCTCGAAATGACACTAGCCAGCTGGGCGTGGTGGTGCACGCCTTTAATTCCAGCACTCGGGAGGCAGAGGTAGGAGGATCGCCATGAGCTCAAGGCCACTCTGAGACTACATAGTGGAAATGACACTAATATACCATGAAATTTTAAAAGAAAACTCTGGAGGAAAATATAACGAACTGTTAATCAAGTTGTGTCTGGAGAGCCTTTTTGTGGTGGTTGAATTTTTACCCTGAACGTGTTTCTTTTGTGATCAGAAAAACAATCAAACATTAGGAACAATCCAAATTAGGGGAACTGATAAACATTTGGGGGCATTCACTCCCAGCATTCTCAGGAAGACTACTAAAGCCAGTTTTTCCCCCTGAAAAATAGGGATTACGAGATTCAAAGCAGAGCCAAGTGTGTGACCCATAGGATGATCGTTGTGTCCTGTCAACCATAGTCCTAGCTCCTTGGCCATCTTAGTGTTAGACACTCTGGTGCATACAGCCCCTTCACCCAGGGACACTCAGCTGGGTGGTGAGGAGCTGTCTCTCATGTTCTTTCCCCGAGAACCGCAGATAGTCCCAGATTTAGCAAATAAAAGTGCAATTTTGTGGGGAGTGGTGGCTGACACCTTTAATTTCAGCACTTGGGAGGCAGAGGTAGGAGGATGGCCTTGAGTTCAAGGCTACCCTGAGACTACATAGTGAATTTCAGGTAAGCCTGGGCTACAGTGAGACCCTACCTTGGGGGGAAAAAACTAATTGCTTTTTTTGGGGATCCAGTATATATATATATATGTGTGTGTGTGTGTGTGTGTGTGTGTGTGTGTGTGTGTGTGTGTGTGTGTTTGCCTATAATCCTAACACTCAGCAGTTGATACAGGTAGATCACCATGAATTCAAGGCCAGTCTGCTCTACACAGTAACTTCAGGACAGCCTGGGATACAACACTGTCTCAAAAAACCAAAACACAGCCAAATGTGGTGGCCCACACCTTTAATTCCAGCACTCGGGAGGCAGAGGTAGGAGGATTGCTGTGAGTTTGAGGCTACCCTGGGACTCCACAGTGAATTCCAGGTCAGCCTGGTCTATAGCAAGACCCTACCTCAAAAAGCCAAAAAGTAAGAAACAAATACACAAATTTTAAAAAAAAACACCAAAAAAACAAAAACACAAATTTGAACCATAAAAATGTAAAATGGTGTATGTGAAAAAAAAAAAAGGTAAAATGATGTGGTCTCTATAGAAAAACAATATGGTGGTTCCTCAGAAAATTAAAACATGGGGGGCTGGAAAGATGGCTTAGCAGTTAAGGCACTTGTCTGTGAAGCCTAAAGGACCCAGGCTTGATTCCCCAGGACCAATGCAAGTCAGATGCACAAGATGGCACATGTGTCTGGAGTTTGTTTGCAGTGGCTGGGGGCCCTGGTGCACCCATCCTCTATCTGCCTCTCTCTCTCAAAAAAATAAAAAAGGTGGGAACAACCTAAGTGTCAGTGGATGGATGAATCAATAAATAAAATGAGGCTTATCCATACAGTGGACCTTTGTACATACAGATAATATGTCATGATCATAATCCTCTCACACCATCCCCCCTCTTCCCCCTCCAGAAGACCCCATCCAGTGTATCCCTTCTTTCCAACTAGTCTGTCTTCTATTTTATTTTATTTATTTATTTGAGAGAGAGACAAAATGTGTACACCAGGGCCTCCAGCCATTGCAACTGACTTACATGGGTACTAGGGAGTTGAACCTGGGTCCTTAGTCTTCATAGGCAAAGGTCTTAACTGCCATCTCTCCAGCACTATTTTTTTTTTTTTTTTGAGGTAGGGTCTCACTGTAGTTCAGACTGACCTGGAATTCAATATGTAGTCTCAGGGTGGTCTCAAACTCATGGTGATCCTCCTACCTCTGCCTCCTGAGTGCTGGGATTAAAGGTATGCACCACCACGTCTCATATCTCATATACATATATATATATATATATATATATATATATATATATATATATATATATATATATACATATATTTTTTTTTTGAGGTATGGTCTTGCTCTAGTGCAAGCTGACCTGGAATTCACTATGTAGTCTCAGGGTGACCTCGAACTCATGGTGATCTGCCTCCCAAGTGCTGGGATTAAAGATGTGTGCCACTATGCCAGGCTCTTATATGTTTTTTAGGTAAGGTTTCCTTATAGCCCAGGCTGACCTGGAATTCACTATGTAGTCTCAGGGTGGCCTCAAATTCACAGCCACCCTCCTACCTCTGCCTTCTGAGTGCTGGAATTAAAGGCATGTGCCACCATGCCCAGCTATTCTTATCAATTTTATTTATTTATAAACAAAATTTTTAAATTTTATTTTAATTTATTTATTTGAGAGAGAAATAGAGAGATAGAAATAGGCAGGTGGAGAGAGAGAGGGAGAGAGAGAGAATGGGTGCGCCAGGGCTTCCAGCCACTGCAAACGAATTCCAGATGCGTGCATGCCCTTGTGCATCTGGCTTATGTGGGTCCTATGGAATCAAATCTGGGTCCTTTGGCTTTGCAGGCAAGTGACTTAACTGCTAAGTCATCTCTCCAGCCCTGATGCCATTATTATTATTATTATTATTATTATTATTATTATTATTTTGGCTGTTTCAGAGGAGGGTCTCCCTCTAGCTCAGGCTGACCTAAAACTCACTCTGAAATCCCAAACTGGCCTCGAACTCACAGTGATCTTCCGACTTCTGCCTCCCAAGTGCTGGGATTAAAGGCATGCACCACCATGCTGGGCTGTCATCATATTTTTCCTCCTGTTATTCAGATCTTGTGTAGGTAGTACCAGCCACTGTGAGGTCATGAGTGCCATGGCCGCTTTGTGTCTGGAAGACAGTATTGCAAAGCACTCTTCCCTTCCTTTGGCTCTTATATTGTTTCTACCATGTCTTCCACAATGGTTCCTATGCCTTGGAGGGTGTGATAGAGATGTCTCAGTGCTGAACACGACACTGCCACTTCTCAGCACTTAAATGAGTTTTGAGTCTCCCCAGAAGTCACCAACATTTGAAAAGAGAAGCTTCTCTAACCAGAAGTGATAGTAGCATCAATATAAGGACATAAATGCAAGTATTTAGAGGACAGTTTGGTGGATATTGTATATCCATTTAACTAGACAACAGTAGTAGCTTCCCCCTCTAAGGCTTATGACCTCCCCAGCCACAGGCTTTTGATTACGTTTATAGGAATTCCCTCTCCTGGAGCAGGCCTGAAGTCCAATCAAGGAGCAGTTGGTTGTCCCCATAACAAACATGTTACCATTGCCACCAATTGGCACATTTGGCCTGGCTAGTCAGCCTTAAACTTTCAGGCTCCACTGCTGGTTAAGAGTACTGATGATGTTTATCCCCAAGCTGGCTGCATAGCTCTTTCCAGCATCGTGACAGCAAGGAGGAGGTTTCCAGCTCAGTGGAGCCACATTTTAAACTTAAATACCTAGTCTAGCCTCATTGTAAACACTCCTACCTTCAAAATGTCCAGATTAAAATGGATGTAGTGGGTGTTTCCTGGAATTCCAGCACTTGAGAGGCTGAGGCAGGAGGATAGCTGCAAATTCAAGAAGCAGCATGGGCTACACAATTCCATTTTGGGGTATAGATGACGATTATCTCCAAAAAGTATATACTTTCAAAATAACTTTACATGCAAACATTCATGACTTATACATATCTTAAACAGCACGCCTTTAAGCCCAGTGCTGGGGAGGCAGGGGAGGATCACCATGAGTTCAAGGTTACCCTGAGTAGCGAGTTCCAGGTCAGCCTTGGCTAGAGTGAGACCCTACTTTGGAAAACAAACCAAAAACAAAAGACATTTCTTGGGCTTGAGGGATGGCTTAGTGGTAAAGGCGCTTGCCTGCAAAACCAAAGGACCCATGTTCGATTCCCTAGGACCCTCGTGAGCCAGATGCACAAGGTGGCTCATGCACAAGGTGCGCATGTGTCTGGAGTTTGTTTGTAGTGGCTGGAGGCCCTGGTGCACCCATTCTCTCTCTCTCTGTCTCTCAAATAGATAATGTAAAGAAAATAATTAAAAAAGAAATATTTTAAATATAAGGTCACTCTTTACAAATACAATTAGAACTCTAAACCTGGGACTTTAGGTTTTCAGTTCCAATTATGTAACACATACTCAAGTAAAAACAGAAATGCTTACCTACTACCTAAAGTACGTTGTGTCTGCAGAGTTAGGTCACACACTGATTTTGGCGCCTTAGGGAGATTAAGATACAACATCACAGCCAGGCATGCTGGCCCAAGTTTGTAATCCCAGCACATTTGGGAGGCCAGGACAGGAGGGCCCAGAGGTCAAGGCTAACCTGGCCTGCAGGGTAAACTCTGTCGCTAAAAATCGAAACAAACAAAAATTCAGGACTTGTGTCTCTCCATGACTGAGCCCAAGACCCGGTTTAAATGCTTGACCTGAGAGCCCTTGGGGTGAAAAGTCACAGATAAACAGCTTGGATTCACGGGCGAAACTGGCCATGAAGGTGCCAGGTGTCCTGGGGTGCAGACGCGGAGGAGCTGAGCCAGGGGTGGGGCACCGGAGGAGCCGCACAGGGCTGAGTAATGAGCCAAGCCCGTCTGGTCTGCGCGTGGGGCTGCGCTCTCGTCATCCACCTGCCCTGGGATTCCCTCCCGCTGCCGTCTAAGGCCTGCAAAATGACCAAGTCCAGGTGCAGAGACGCCCCCGGAGAGGTGGAGGAGGGACGCTCAGGAAGAAAGCGCCGCCAGGAGGTTTGCTCTTAGGAACTCTGGGGTGGTGGCTGCCCGGGGGAAACTGCAGTGTCAGGAGTGGAAAAGTTATATTTTCTTGATAATAAAAAATAATACCTCGACTGACCATTGGGATGACTTAAAGATGGCCAAAATGCTGAGAAATGAAGGTGGGGTTTTCAGACATCTCTATCACACGCTCTAAGGCTCAGGGTCCACTGCAGAAGAGGTTGCAGAAAGAATGTAAGAGCCCAAGGAAGGGAGGCAAGCTTACAATGCTGTCGTCCAGACACAAAGTGACATTGGTATTCATGACCTCACAGTGGCTGACAAGACCTGCATAATAGGAGGGGAAAAAATGATATCAAAATAGAAGACAGTCAGAAAGAAGAAGGGATTCAATGGAGGGGATTTGGGAGGGGGGAAAAACGGAGTATTAGGAGGGGATTGTGATCATGGTATATTGTCTCTATGGAAGTTGTCAGTTAAAAAATTAGAAAAAATAGTACCACTGGGCTATTGAGATGGCTCAGCAGTTAATAGCATTTGTTTGCAAAGCCTGCCAACCTGGGTTTGATTGCTCAGTATCCACATAAAGCTATGTGTCCAGAGTTCTTTTGCACTGGCTAGAATCCTTGGAGCACCCATACATTCTCTCTCTCTCTCTCTGCTTGCAAGTAAATAAATTATATATATATATTACTGGGTGTGGTGGCCCACGCCTTTAATCCCAGCACTTGGGAGTCAGAGGCAGGAGGGTAGTTATGAGTTCAAGGCTACCTTTGGATTACATAGTGAATTCCAAGTCAGCCTGGACTAGAGTGAGACTCTACCTAGAAAAAACAAAACAAACAAACAAAAAGTACCACCACTGGAAAATTCATAAAAAACACAATATCTATCTCACTTCTACAGATAACTACTGTTATTATTCTGGTTTTATTCTTCTAGGATATATAACAAAATATAAACATACGTAATATATAGTCATGCTAAAATAATTATATATTACACACACAGATAATATATAATTATCTTTAAGATAAGTAGGATCGCATTTCATAAATTCTTTTAGGACCTAATTTTTAAAAATTGTCATGTGATCCCAATAAACATTTCTTTACACCCTCATTTTAATTTTTATTGTTTATTGTTTTAGTTCTGGGATCAAACTAGGGGCTTTGTATATACTTAGCAAGTGCTCTTCCATTACATTAGTCCCAGATCTTATTCTAGCTTTCCTTAAAATTTTAAAAATATATTATTTATTTATTTGAGAGAGAAAGAGGTAGAGAGAGAGTGAAGGAGGGAGAGAATGGGCCCACCAGGACTTCCAGCCACTGCAAACGAACTCCAGGTGCAGGTGTCCCCTGTGCATCTGGCTTTCGAACCAGAATCCTTTGGCTTTGCAGGCAAAAGCCTTAATTGCTAAGCCATCTCTCCAGCCCCTCTTTTAATTTTTTTTTTTTGTTGTTGTTGTTTTTTGTTTTTTGAGGCTGATCTGGAATTCACTATGAAGTCTTAAGCTGACCTCAAACTCAACAGTGGTCCTCTTACCTCTGCCTCCTCAGTGCTGGGATTAAAGGCATATGCTACCACACCAGGCTTCCATATATATATATATATATATATATACATGATATGTATATGACAGAGGAAGAGGGAGGGGAAGAGAGAGAGAATGGGCACACCATGGCCTCCAGCCTCTGCAAATGAACTCCAGATGTGTGCACCCCTTTGTGCATCTGGCTAATGTGAGTCCTGAAGAATCGAACCTGGGTCCTTTGGCTTTGCAGGTAAATGCCTTAGCCGCTAAGCCATATCTCCAGCCCCTGCTTCTTCTTCTTTTTTTTTTTTTTTTAAGATAGAGCAAGAGAGAGAGAGAGAGAGAGAATTGGCATGCCAAGGTCTTTAGTCACTGCAATCAAACTCCAGATGCTTCTACCACCTAGTAGGCATGTACAACATTGCACTAGCCTCACCTTTGTGAGTCTGGTTAACATGGGATTGGCACAGGCAAGCATCTTAACTGCTAAGCCATCTCTCCAGCCCATCCACTGCTTTTTATCTCAGTGAATTTGCTGATTTGCTTGGGAGGCGTTGAGGGCTGGGGAGATGGCTTAGTTGATAAGGCTTTTGCCTGAGAAGCCTAAAGATCCAGGTTCAATTCCCCAGGACCCATGTAAGCCAGATGTGTAAGGTGGACCAGGTGTTTGGAGTTCATTTGCAGTGACTAGAAGCCCCAGCATGCAGTTCTCTCTTTCTCTATCTCTGTCTCTCCCTCTCTGCCCTTCTCTCTCTAAAATAAATAAATAAATAATTTTAAAAAGTTAGAGTCCAAAGCAAACAAAATTTAAGGAACCAAGATCCCGAGGAAAGGGGGACAAGAGAAGTGAACCCAGCATCCCAGGTAGGCTTTTTCCTTAGTGAGTTTGCTAAATCATATTCTGTGTGTGTGTGTCCACATGCACATGTTTATTGGGGATGCAGAAACAAAGCAGAAAACTACTGCTAAACAAAGCATAGCTTTGGCTTCTCAGAGAGTTGGGAGTACAAAAATTGAAATTCAGCATCTGATGAGGAAGAAAGACCTAATAGCTGGCATGGTGGCATGTAATACAAGCAGTCAAGGAGTAGAGACAGGAGGGTTGAGAGTTCAAGGCCAGCCTGAGATATATAGTAAGCTCTTATTTACTTATTTGAGACAGAGAGAAGGGTAGGAGGGAGAGGGGGCGGGGTAGAATGGGCACACCAGGACCATCAGCCACTACAAATGAACTCCAGATGCATGTGCCACCATGTGCATCTGGTGGCTTATGTGGGACCTGGAGAATCGAACCTGGATCCTTAGGCTTCACAGGCAAGTGCCTTAACCACTAAGCCATTTCTCCAGCCCAAGAATATATTTTAAAAAGACTTCTGAAAATATGTTTTTTTAAAATAACTATTAGCAGAGTACATCTAGACATTTCTATCCTTAGATGTAATCGGTTACATTTTGAGCATGGTAGATTATGTATTTTTATTTTCCAAGCAGATTTTATTGAAATCATCCCTTAGCTTCCATGTAGCAGACAGCTTCAGGTCACTGAGATAAAACTCCAGACCGGACACAGTTTATGGAAGGAAGAGGGGAATTATTTGAAGCTTACAGATCTAGGAGAAATTCCACAATGGCAGAAGAAGCTGGCCTGCTTTCACTGGCCTGAGCAGAGAAAAACCAACACCATCACCATCACCAGCAAGCACACTTCTGGAACCCCAGGCTGAGCTCAAGCACTCTGCACATCTTTAGACTTAGTGAGGTCTTATTTTAAAAAGGGTTTGGAGCAGATTCCAGGACCAATAGAGTATTATCATATCTATACTAATACATACAAGAAAGTAGATGGAGAAGTAGAAACTGTTTTTTAAACTTTTTATTGACAATTTTAATACATGTACATAATGTATTTTGATCATTATCTTCTCCCAATACTAGAAACTATTTTTTTCTCAATTTTTATGAACATTTTCCATGATTATAAAAAATATCCCATGGGAGCCGCAGGGGAGCTGCAGCTGCTCTTTGACTTCGGGAGCTACAGGTGGTCTTTAATCTCTTATCCTACAGCCTAGGTGAGAAGGCAGCCCAGGTGAAATAACACCAGGCATCATTTAACATGAGGCATAGGCACCTGATAGAGGGGCGTTACCACATGGCCCTGGGCACGAGGGCATTGTCTTCTGTATATAAGCCTGTGTCTGCCTGAATAAACCTGAGCCTTGATCAGAAAAAAAAAAAAAAAAAAATCCCATGGTAATACCCTACTCCCTCCCCCCACTTTCCCCTTTGAAATTCCACTCTCCATCATATCCCCTCCCCATCTCAATCAGTCTCTCTTTTATTTTGATGACATGGTTTTTAACTCCTTTTATGATGGTCTTGTGTAGGTAGTGTCAGGCACTATGAGGCCATGGATATCCAAACCATTTTATGTCTGGAGAGAGCACGTTGTAAGGAGTCCTACCATTTCTTAACTTTTTTTTTTTTTTTTTTTACATTTTATTTATTTAAGAGAGAGAGAGAATGGGTACACCAGGGCCTCTAGCAACTGCAAACGAACTACAGACACATGTACCACCTTGTGCATTAGGCTTTATGTGGGTACTGGGGAATCAAACCTGGGTCCTTTTGGCTTTGCAGGCAAGTGCTTTAACCACTAAGCCATCTCTCCAGCTAAAAAGTAATAATATATGAATAATTAATTAACACTAGTAGCTAAAAGGCAAGAAGGGAATATAAATGGTGCTAGATTGTAAGGCTTGTATTACCTGGGGAATGGTAAAAGCATTTAATTGTAGCAGACTAATAATTTAAGGATAAATGTAATTTCCAAGGCAACCATTAAGACCACAAGAATACCAGAAGGTGCAATGAAGATGCTAGCGAAGAAATGAAATACAGTTAAAAATATTATCAAAGAAAGTAAGACGTGCATAAGATACATAAATTGAAACACGAAGGAACCAAAGGATCCATTACAGAAGGTTCAGAGCAGAGCCACCTTTTGGGAAAGAACGCCTGTGCAGAAACCGTGATGCATAGCTAAGACCAGCAGGTGGCGCTTTAAATACGCTTCATTGCTGTCCAGATCCCACTGCCATCTAAGATCTTAGGCTGGAGCTCCCAGAAAGTGGAAGTTGAGCAAGTCACTAGGAGCTTCCAGGCCGTAACTTTTGGGCTTTGTCCTCCAGTGGTGCAATCGTCAAGATCAAGAGACCTGTGGGGTTTCTGGTTTTTGTTTTGCAATGCTTGCTTTGCTTGTTGAGGATGCTTGTCGAACACCACCATTCAATTCGTTTTCACAGGTGTGGCCCCGGACTTCCATAAGCATAACCATTACCTCTTCTGTGAAAGTGGAAATTCTGATTCTGTAAAGGCCTGGCAGAAGGCTGGAGATTCTCCTTTTCTAACAAACTCCATGGTGATGACTCATGCTCCTTCTAAGAGTCTCTGACTGTGCGAGCTCCAGCTCTGTGAGGTGGAGAGAGAAGCGAACCCAGGCTCTCCTCTCAAAGACTTTTTTTGTTTTTTGATTTTCAAGGTAGGATTTCACTGTATCCTGACCTGGAATTCACTCTGTAATCTCAGAGTGGTCTCGAACTCTTGGTGATTCTCCTATTTATGCCTCCCAAGTGCTGGGATTAAAGGGTGTGTCACCATGCTCAGCTCCTGTCAAAGATCTTACAGTTTCCTGAACTCAACAGGTGTGGATGGCTCTTTAGACCAAAGATATTTATCTGATAAAAGCTTAGGGAATGGGCCAAGTCTAGAAAGCCAGAAAAGGGACAGCTACTGACAGCGAGGGGCTCATTGGGTTTATATGGAGCCAATTGCACACATTACCCTGTTCAAGCCATACACGCCGGGGGTTAGTCCTGGTGTTATTAAATGGGAAAAGGAGACCTAGAGATCCAAGTTGAGGCTTCTTCTCTCTTCTTTCCCTTTGGAAAGTACCAGGGCTTCACATATGCTAGGCTAGTGCTCCACCAATAAGCCACACCCCCAACACTAGTTTGATCTCTCTCTCTTTTTGTTTTTTTGAGGTAGGATCTCGATCTAGTCCAGACTGACCTGGAATTCACTATGGAGTCTCAGGGTGGCCTTGAACTCATGGTAATCCTCCTACCTCTGCCTCCCAAGTGTTGGGATTAAAGGTGTGCACCACCATGCCAGACTCGTTTGATCTGTTATATACCATGTTATGTTCTGCGTCTGTTTCAGTGTTGGCCCCCTTAGAGATTAAAAGTATTGATGCCCTCTCATCTCCTCCACTAAATTAATTTCCCTTGATTTTATCCTCCCAGATACAGGCATGGAGGCAAGAAAGTGGGAGAGAGAGAGAGCAGGGCATGGTGGCACATGCCTTTAATCCCAGCACTTGGGAGGCAGAGGTAGGAGGATCTTCATGAGTTTGAAACCACCCTGAGACTCCATACTGAATTCCAGGTCAGCCTGGGCTAGAGTGAGATACTACCTTGAAAAGACAAAAAAAAAAAAAAAAAAAAAAAAAGTGGGAAATTGGATAGAACGTTTCCTTTACTGGACAACTATAGGCTCACATACATGCAGTGGAAGTGGGAGCTTTGATTTTTTTTTTTTTAACAGTTTTAGTTATTTATTTGAGATACAGAGAGAGAAAGAAGTGAGAGAGAATGGGCATGCAAGGGCCTCCAGCGACTGCAAACGAACTCCAGACACATGTACCACCTTGCGCATCTGGCTTACATGGGTACTGGAGAATTGCACTCAGGTCCTTAGGCTTCATGTGCAAGTGCCTTAACCGCTAAGCCATCTCTCCAGTCCATGAAGTGGGAGCTTTGCAGGGCTAGCTGAGGAGCTGTGGTTGCCACTTCTTCCTCCATGAGGTCTTGCTCAATCCCATCTGAACAATGAGGCTGGCAGGGTTGCCTCACTTCTAGATGATGGGCCCCAGCCTTCCTGACTCGAACCCACTTCCTGTCCTGTATCTCTTATGTCAGATGTGATTCTTACTCTTCCTGTTGACTTCTGCTCTGTTTCTGCTGGTTCAGTGTGAGCTCAGAGAAGCCACTGACCCAGGATCAGGTAAGGGCCCTGGGACTGTGGCGCGTCCTGGGGAGGGGAGGGTCTGACTGGAGGTCTGGGCCAGAGGGCAGTACTGGTGTCTGAGGATCCTCTCTGCCTATGAGGTGGTGGGATTGTCTAAATCTGAAGTCAGTTTGTGAAGGTCATTATGTCCTTGTGACAGGTGACACTAGGGGTTTGCTTTGGTGGCATTTTCTGACCTCACTTGGAGTCTGAACACCTTGATTTTGATTTTCTATTTCCTGGGCTATCCCAGTGGAATGTTCTGGAGGACAGAGGGAGCTTCTTGGGTTCAGACAGCTTTATCAGCAGCTGATGTCCTGCTGAGCAGGCCAAGTGAGGGGCTTCAGTTGAAGTCTTACCTCCTTGGCTACATTGCTTAATTTCTTATGGCTTCCCTCTGCTTATGTTTTTGTCTACACATGGCAAAACATTTCTGTTATATGTGAATTTTTTTGTTTTTTGTTTTTGTTTTTTTGAGGTAGGGACTCACTCTGGTCCAGGCTTTTCCACAGAAAGACTTTTTGCTTGCTTCTGTTTTGTTTGTTTTGACAAAATTGACATAGGGTTCATGTAGCCCAAGCTGGCTTCAAACTCACTAGGTAGCCAATGATGACCTTGAACTTCAGATCCTTCTATTTCCACTCCCGAGTGCTGGGGTTAGCGATATGTGCCCACCTCTGCTGACATGTAGACTTTTATTATTTATTTGTACTGTGTGTGTGCATGTGTGTGACAGCCACATGTTCTGCTCTGACTCCACACTGATGCTCCTTGAACTATGCAGATGATGATCAGGACGACAATGTTCCTTTCTTTTGTCTCTCTCTCTCTTTTTTTTTTTTTTTTTTTTTAGTTTATAGAGGTAGGGTCTCGCTCTAGCCCAGGCTGACCTGGAATTCACTATGTAGTCTCAGGGTGGCCTCTAACTCATGGCAATCCTCCTACCTCTGCCTCCCGAGTGCTGGGATTAAAGGCATGTGCCACCATGCCTGGCTCTTTTTTTTTGTTGTTGTTGTTGTTCATTTTTATTCATTTATTTGAGAGTGACAGAGAGAGAGAGAAAGAGAAAGAGAGAGAGAGAGAGAGAGAAGAGAGAGAGAGAGAATGTGTGTGCTAGGGCTTCCAGCCACTGTAAACAAGCTACAGACGCCCCCTTGTGCAACTGGCTAATGTGGGTCCTGGGGAATCGAGTGTTGAATTGGGGTCCTTAGGCTTCACAGGCAAGAGCTTAACAGCTAAGGCATCTCTCCAGCCCCAGTCTCTCTCTCTCTGTTTTTTCCCCCTGGAGTTGATGGTTGTAAGAGACTTGTGTGGCCCCAGCTGGCTTCCAACTCAATATATAGTTGAAGATGACCTTGAACTTCTAGTCCTCCTGCCTTCACCTCTTTTTTTTGGTTTTTCGAGGTAGGGTCTCAATCTAGCCCAGGCTGACTTGGAATTCACCCTGTATTTTCAGAGTGGTCTCAAACTTATTGCTCCCGAGTACTGGGATTAAAGGCGTGCGCCACCACATCCGGCTCTGCCTTCACCTCTTGAATGCTAGGATTATAGTCATGGGTCACAACTCCTGATTTATGCAGGGCTGGAGATTGACAGCAGGGCCTTGTGCATGCTAGACAAGGACATCACCAACTGAACTACATTCCCTGTGGGTGGGTTCCCCCCACCCCCAAGGTAGGGTCTCTCGCTAGCTCAGGCTGACCCGGAATTCACTATGTAGTCTCAGGGTGGCCTTGAACTCACTGCAATCCTCCTACCTCTGCCTTCCGAGTGCTGTGATTAAAGGCGTGCGCCACCATGCCCGGGTTCCTGTGGGTGTTTTTCATACATTTTACTACACACTCAGGATACTCTTAATATGAGTTCTCTTGGCATGAAATTTTGGGAAATATTATTATTTTATTATTTATTATTGTATTTATTATTATTTATTGTATTATTTGTTATACTATTATCCTTTTCATCTTTCTCTGTTATCTCTCTCTTTTTGAAGTGGGGTCTCATTCTAGGCAGGCTGACCTGGAATTCACTATGTAGTCTCAGGATGGCCTCAAACTCACATTAATCCTCCCACCTCTGCCTTCTGAGTGCTAAAGTTTTTTCACCCTATGACTTCTATTCCCCTTATGTCTCCCAGATTACTTCTGTGTTGTTTTGTCCTATCTTTCACACTGCTGCCTTCCTCAGAAGCTTGGTGATTCCTTGTTGAATGTTCATTTTTATTTATTTTTGAGATCTGGGAATTGAACCTTGGATATTGTGAATTCTATTCAAGAACTCCACCACTGAACTACATCCTCAGTTTGAATATTCATTTTTATGATCAAAGAACTGGAAGCTGGTTGGTCTCTCTCTCTCTCCTATTGCACCTCTGTGTGTGTGGGGTGATCAAGTTGAGAAGACCTGACTATGTGGCTGGAAGACCCATTGAAGAATTCTCTGGTCTCTTGCTGAAAAGGGTACAAGTGGGCCTGCAGCATTCTGAGAGATTGCCAGGGGAAGAGTTGGGACTTGTAGGCATCCTCTGTCCCCACACTCTGTCTTTTTGTACTGTAGAGAAATACTTCCATCCTCTGGTTCTCTTACCTTCTGCTGGGGTGGGAAAGAAGCATATGCCATGGTTTTTCTACTGCCTATACTATGAAGTTAGTTATATCTAAATACTCTGTCAGCACACCATACCTTCATCAAATCTATTTTTAGCCCAAATCCATCTGCTTTCTGAAGTAGTTAGAGCCTTCAGTTCCCTTGCCTTTCTGAAGTTCAGAGACTTGTTCTAGCTGGTATCTAACCTCGAGTTTTCTCTCACCCCTCATATCACCCACCACTCATTCATCTACATGCAGGCTTGTAAGATTATGTGGACATCTCTTGATCACTATTGTCTCCTTTGTAATATGTCCTTTGAACTTCTGGTTTGGTCAGGGGGAAGTAAATAAATGCCTTCAATCCATCATGGTAGCCAGTATGATAGCATATTTTTGTTACTATTACTATAGGAGGGAATCACTTTCTTACATTTTTATCGATAGTGGGCAATATTTGTTTCAAAATTTGTTAAGTTTGATAAGCAAAAAGTAACATAATTAGCATTTAAATTTCTATCTATCATCTATCTCTGTTTATTGGTGCTGGGTATGGAACCTAGAACCTTGCGCATGCTAGGCAAGCAGTCTAGTCTGCTACTGAGTTATGTCCCCAGTATTTATCTATCTATCTATCTATCTATCTATCTATCTATCTATCTATCTATCTATCATCTATATTTATTTTTATTTTATTGATATAAGGTAGCCAGGCTATCTTAGAACTCACTATGGAGTTCAGGGTAGGTAGCCTTGAACACACAGCAGTTCTCTTGCCTCAGCCTTCCAAGTGCTGGGCATAAGCCATTATACCTGGCACTATTTTGATGTTGAGGATTGAACCCAGGGCCGCATGCATGCATCCATTCCAGCACTATGCTACACTCCTGGACTCTGTTTACTTAGTTTTTGTAGTTTAAGCCATAGACATAATTATGTAAATATTAATCGTTCTTATTACCATATTTTAAGTTATTAGTGACATATTTGAGGACCTTGTTAGCTGTTTTTTGACTACTTGTATTTCTTCTGAGAACCACCTACTTGTTTATATCCCCTATTCATTTTTCTACTGAGTAGGGTAATGGTTGAATTACTAATGCATAATCAGCCAGTTCTGTAAAGAGCCTTATGGTTAGGGGGGTGTGGTGGCACATACCTTTAAAGTCAGCACTATGGGAGGCAGAAGTAGGAGGATCTCTGCGAGTTTGAAGCCAGCCTGGGACTATAGAGTGAGTGCCAGGTAAGCCTGGGCTAGAGTGAGATCTACTTTGAAAAAACAAAACAAAACATAACCAAAAAAAAAAAAAAAGGAAAGAAAAGAAAGAAAGAAAAATAAAAATAAAAGAAAGCTGGGCGCGGTGACACACGCCTTTAATCCCAGCACTCGGGAGGCAGAGGTAGGAGGATCGCTGAGAGTTTGAAGCCACCCTGAGACCACATAGTGAATTCCAGGTCAGCCTGGGCTAGAGTGAGACCCTACCTTGAAAAACTGGAAAAAAATAATAATAATGCAAGAAAAAGAAAAAAAAAGTCTTACGGTTAATCTAGTTTTGTCTTTTCTTTTTGTGGTTCTGGGGATCGCGCCTGGAGCTGGGCACATGCTAGACAAGCTCTCTGTCACCGAGCCGCATCCTCAACCCCCTGTCATTTCCTTTCTTTTTTTATTATTTACTTCTTTATTGTCAACTTCCAAAATTATAGGCAACACCCCATGGTAATTCCCTCCCTCCCCCCACTTTCCCCTTTGCAACTCCTCTCACTATCATGCTCCTTCTCCCTCTCAATCAATCTCTCTTTCATTTTGATGTCCTCATCTTTTCCTGCTATTATGGTGGTCTTGTGTAGGTGGTGTCAGACACCGTGAGGTCATGGATATCCAGGCCATTTTCTGTCTGGAGGACTGTGTTGTAAGGAGTCCTACCCACCTTTGGCTCTTACATTCTTTTTTTTTTTTTTTTTTTTTTTTTTTTGGTTTTTCGAGGTAGGGTCTCACTCTGGTCCAGGCTGACCTGGAATTAACTCTGTCATCTCAGGGTGGCCTTGAACTCATGGCGATCCTCCTACCTCTGCCTCCCGAGTGCTGGGATTAAAGGCGTGCGCCACCACGCCCGGCTTGGCTCTTACATTCTTTATGCCACCTCTTCCACAATGGACCCTGAGCCTTGGAAGGATTGATAGAGATATTTCAGTGCTGAGTACTCCTCTGTCAATTCTTCTTAGTACCATGATGCCTTTTGAGTCATCCCAAGGTCACTGCCATCTGAAAAGAGAACTTTCTCTAGCCAAAAGTGAGAGTATCATTAATACATGGGTATGAATATTATTTTTTATTTTTTACTTTTGGGTATGAATATTAAGAGAAGTGCATAGTGGACAATTTGGTGAGCATAGTATATACATTTAGCCAGACACTAGCAGACATTACACCCCTAGAACTCATGACCACCCAGTTATAGGTTTTCAGTATCAGGGATGTATTCCCTCCCATGGAGTAGGCCTCCAGTCCAATTAGAGAGAGAGAGAGAAAGTACTTGGTTTTCCCCAAGGCAAACATGCCACTATTGCACCCATTGGCTCATTTGGCCTGGCTGACCAAATTTAAGGCTTGCAGTGTCCACTGTTGAGTATCTCCACTGGTGATTTCTCTCTCTCTTATTGAACTGCATGCAGTGTAGCTTTTTCCAGCTTTCTGTCAGCTGGTCTACATGGAGGAGGTTTTCAGCTCAGCTCCAGCAGGATTTCTTGGTGACCTTGCACCCAAATACACGGAGTCTTCTGCCATAGGGTTTAACCATCTGTTCCTGGTGGAAACCAAGGGACTTGGCAATTGTCTATAATGTTTTGGGGGCATCAGGGACTTCCCTGGCTAACAACCCATGGAAGGTACCCACCCCTGGCACTGGAAACTTTCTAGTAACAATCTATGGCTTCTGTATGTTTCATTGTCCAGAAAAGTAGGTTTCCATATGACTTATTCATACCCTCTTAAGATTTTGATCATTTTCTTGTATGTTCATAAACAGTGCCCAGGCTTCAGAAAAGAAAATAGCAACTTTTTTTAAATTTTTTTTTTTTAATTGAAACCTAACAAATTGTCTAGTTACATTTCCCCACAAAACCACAGACTGGGTAATAACTAAGTCTCTAGGCAACATATTCAAAGCTGTGATTGAAAATTAAAAAATATTCACCCCCCAAAAAATAATAAGGAAAGAAAAACCAAACCCCAGTCCTTAGGTTCAATGAAGAGAACCCAGCTACACACGAGCTAATCAAGAGCAGTTCTGCTTGGCTCAGGAGGCTGGAGACATCCTAACAACTCCAGTCAGAGCATTAACTTCAAGTTGCCTGCTTCCAGTTTCCAACTCGAATAAAGATCCTAGTTTTTCTATTACAAAACCCCTCTCATAAGTTGTTTTATTTATAATGGCAACTCTGAAAAGTTCACTGAAGTTAGCTGGACAATAAACCAGGCAGAAATTGCTTTACAAAATACAGAAAAAGCCCAAGATGCCACTCTCTCCAGAGAACCCATAGCTCAGTTTTATTGAGAGTAAAGAAAGACAACTTTTGCTCACACTTGAAGGAACTCCGCCTTTAACTTGGAATCTGTACTCAGAGTACACATGCAAGGATGACACTGTTATGCTAATACAATTGATTTGCTGCTGCATTTCCCTACTGTGTGTCTAGTATTAACATTATAAACAGAGCAGTGCAGCTAGTATTTGGAACAATCCTTATAGTGTTACATGTCAGGCACAACCTTTTTTTAAAATTTAATTAATTATTTATTTATTTGAGAGCGACAGACACAGAGAGAAAGACAGATAGAGTGAGAGAGAGAGAATGGGCGCGCCAGGGCTTCCAGCCTCTGCAAACGAACTCCAGACGCATGCGTCCCCTTGTGCATCTGGCTAACGTGGGACCTGGGGAACCTAGCCTCGAACCGGGGTCCTTACGCTTCTCAGGCAAACGCTTAACCGCTAAGCCATCTCTCCAGCCCAGGCACAACCTTTTATTTCTCTTCACACCGCTGGTTCTCTTTGCTCACCTGGGCCTCTTCCTCTTCGGTAAAGTCATTTTTGATATTGAAGGTCTTGCGGATCTCCTCAGGTGTCTTCCCCTTAATCATATTGGCAACAGTCTTGCATGTAACGTCCAGCAAACCCTTGATGTCTAAGTAGTTTGCAGCCAGAATAAGTTCAAAAAGTGTTCCTTGGTCAACTTTCAGGAATTCTTGGTCCCACACAGGGATATCATCAGTCCGCTTCTCTTTGTTCTCATCATCCTCAGGAGGAGGAGGGTCGTCCTTATGGTGGGTGCACCATTGAATGACCTTTTTTAGTATTGCTGCATTAACATTTGGTAGGGGAACTGGGTCATCATCTCCTTCATCATCCATTCCCAAATCTTCCAACATGGTTTTGATGGTCACAGACTGCTTGGCAATTTCTACATCAGCTTCAAATATCTCTCCATCAGAACTTTGCAACTTAATTGAAGGTATGGTGTTGGGGTCAGCACCGTGGGCCGGTGGCCAACGGGAATGGCGAGGTGTCCGCACACGGGAAAAAAAGATGGGCGACAAGGCCACCGTAACTTTTTTTTTTAAGTAGCACTTTTTTGTTTGTTTGTTTGAGGCAGGGTCTCCCACTAGCCCAGGCTGACCTGGAATTCACTTTGTAGTCTCAGGCCGGTCTTGAATTCACATCGATTCTCCTCCCTCAGCCTCCCAAGTGCTGGGATTAACAGTGTACGCCATCTCACCTGGCAATAGCAACTTTTAATGATCGCACCTAAAGTGTTTGATGCTTTTTCATCCCTCAGATTATAAAGGTAACATGTACTCATTGTAGAAAATTAGGAAATTTCAGATAAATACAAACATGAGAGTATAAATCACCCAGAGAGCATCATCCTAGTCTTCCCCCGACCATTGGTATATATTTATGAAAATAAAAGTGGAACCATTCGCTTTCTAAATCACGATTTGTTCTTGTGTCATTATGCATGATTCTGAAGCATTGTTTTTGGTGACCGCACAGTATTCTGTTACATGAATATATATGATCATTAGTTTGGCTGATCCCCTTTTGATGCATACTTGGGTTCTTACTGGGCTAATATTTTCACTTACAAGTTCCTTAATATTTTTTATATTTTATTTATTTATTTGAGAGAGAGGAAGAGGCAGATAGAGAGTGGGCACTCCAGGGCCTCTAGCCACTGCAAATGAACTCCAGATGCATGAGCCCCCTTATGCATCTGGCTTACATGGATCCTGGGGAATTGAACCAGGGTCTTTAGGCTTTGCAGGCAAACGCCTTAACCGCTAAGCCATTTCCCCAGCCCTACAAGTTCTCTTGATCATCACCTTACCTAGTCTTATTTCCATGAAGCATTTGCTTACTAATCTGTTTTTCTGGAGGTAAACTTTAATCTTTTTTTTTAAACTTTAATCTTATTTTTGTTAAAGTATTACTAATTTCAAATTAATAGTGTAGACTCATGAGATTTTCTAGCATTTTTGTTCTTTCTTGTATCAGAAGGAGAGGTGCTGTATTAGTCAGGGTTCTCAGGAGGAACAGAACTGCTAGAATGATTTAAAAAGGGGATTTATTGGATAAGCTTACAGTAGACCAATAGCAGTTGCAGGCCCGAGAATCACCCAACCTGGTAGCTGCTCAGTCCTCGTGTCCAGAAGCCTCAGCAGTCCCGACCTGGCACCGCAGATAATGCGGGGAAGCCTGGCGGCTTCCTGAGGAGCCGTTGGGTTTCGATCCACGTGGGTCTTGGGCTGATGCTGGTCTTCAGTCCGCAGTGGCCTTCAATCCACACTGCAAGGTAGCGAGCAGCTCCGGCAGTCAAGTGGAAGGGAGGAAGGAAGGAAGGAAGGAACTTTTTTTACCCAGAGCTTCCTTATATCAAGTCCCCTTTTGAGCGGGGCGCCCACTCTGGGGGAAGGGCTCACCTGGGGGAAAGACTTCTTCCTTTAGTTGAGCCTTCCTAGAAGCAACCTGTGGAATATTAAACAGATCAAGTTGACAACACCTTAACTATCATAGGTGCCAAAGGGTCATTTTGGGATTCTGCCACCTCCACAGCTTTCCTTTAGCATGGAACTGGTAAGGGGCAAAAGCACCAAGAAAGGAGTGATGCATAGATGATGAGGTAAAAAAAAAAAAAAAAGGTCAATCAAGCAGGCATCTGAGGAAATCGTCTGAGAAATCATAGCTTCAAAGACAGAACAGCTGATGAAAGGGACCAGTCTGAGAGTTGATGATTTGAATTCTGTCTCTGAGTCTGCTAACTCTGTGTCCTTGGGCAGGTTGCTCAATGTCTCAGTGTTCTCATCTGCCAGATGATTTCCAACCCTCTTATATCTTTGAAGGTCTCTGCAAATCAATTTTTATCACAATAGCTGCATAATCCTAGACAAGTTGCTTTAACTTCTCTGAGGCTGGGCTTTCTCATCTGTGCAGTGGAAACACTAATAGCTACTTCATAGAGTTGGTGTGACTTGATGTTTGTAGAGCACTTATCACAGGGCCTGACCCATACTGAGTCTCCAATAAATGCTAGCTATTTTTATTGCATGCTGAGTGTTATGTAAGATGAGAATAATTATGTCATCCCACACTGTGTATAGAAAGAACTCTGTCTTCTCAAGTGGTTTCAAAGTTCAATCTTCAGCTGGGACAGCTGCCAAGGGGCATAGTACAAAGTCACCGCTGGCCACTGACCTCCCTTTTGAGTTTATTCTTCCCCAGGGCCTGGCTGCTGTCCCAATGTGGGTCAAGTAAACTGGCTACTGTGGAACGCAGATAAGACAGATGTAGGGATGTTGGTAGACAGAAGAAGCAATGGGAAACCTACTCTCCAAATAGAAAATGAAGCCCTGGGTACCTGGGAGTGGAAAAGAAAGGGAAGTAAACCTGAAATTGTATGAATCATCAGTGCCAGGGATGCTAGTGAGAAAAAAAGCTGACGTACTTTCAAGTTGTGATTAATTAGCACACAGACAGGAGGGAGAAATTGTGGGGGTGGCTGAAGTTTCACTGGTGTGAATTCTTGGCCATTCTGTAAAATCAGGAAGCTAGTTTCTATTTTTGTCCTCCAAAGGGACTGTGTCTGGTCATTATACTGCTGGTGGCATGCAAAGTGACTTAGATGCTAGACATACAAACATTTAAAACCTTTATTCTTTTCTGGAATTAGGGAGATATGATTAATAGTCAATTCCATGACTTCATAGACATAACAATTTGGGATAAATAAAAGTGAGTTCTTTTTTTGTTTGCTTTAGTTTTCCTCCTACCTCTGCCTCGCGAGTGCTGGGAGGGATTAAAGGCGTGCACCACCATGCCCGGCTTAAATTCACTTTTTTTTTGTTTTTTCGAGGTAGGGTCTCACTATGGTCCAGGTTGACCTGGAATTAACTCTGTAGTCTCAGGGTGGCCTTGAACTCATGGCGATCCTCCTACGTCTACCTCCCGAGTGCTGGGATTAAAGGCGTGCTCCACCACTCCCGGCTTTTAAATTAATTTTTACACACCTGAGTCAACTCAAAGATGATATGCAGAAATGGCAAATATTGTGCTGGGGGTAAAATTGTAACATCAGATACGGATGGTACAGTAATATGGAAGGTAGAATCCCTACAAGATGTCCATGTCCTAGGGACTCTGAAAATAGGACTGGGTTATTTTTTTTTTTTTTTAGGATAAGTGTTCTGAGATGGGGAGATGATTCTACATTAGATATGTGAGTTAAATGTGGTGGCTCATGCCTACAGTCCCAGCACTCAGGAGGTAGGAGGATCCACCATGAATTTGAGGCCAGAGTGAGTTTACAGGTCAGCCTGGGCTAGAGTGAGACCCTGTTTCAAAATCAATTAATCAATCAACAAATAAATAGGGAAAAAAGATGTGTGGGCCCAGAATGTCAAAAGATCATTACAAGAAGTAGGCAGGAGAGTTTAAGCTGGTGATGACAGAAGCAGAAGGTGGAGTGATGTGTATCCAAAAGAAGCCAGTGGCTTCTAGCAGCTGGGAGGGACAAGGAACCTATTTTCTCCCGGAAACTTCAAAGGAGTCAACACCTTGTATTAGCTTATGAGGCTCATTTTGTATTTCTTTTTATTTTCTTTCCCTTCTTCTTTCTCTCCCTCCTTCTTTTTCTTTTTTAAAAAATATTTTGTTCTATTTATTTATTTGAGAGAGGGGTGGAGGTGGTGCACCAGAGCCTCCAGCCATTGCAAATAAACTCCAGACACATGCACCCCCTGTGCATCTGGCTTATGTGGGTCCTGGAAAATCAAACCGGGATCCTTTGGCTTTGCAGGCAAATGCCTTAACTGCTAAGCTATCTCTCCAGCTCTTTTTTTTTTTTTTTTTGAGGTAGGGTTTCACTCTAGCTCAGGCTGATCTGGAATTCACTATGTAGTCTCAGGGTGACCTCAAACTCCTATCTCTGCCTCTTGAGTGCTGGGATTAAAAGTGTGCACCACCGTGCCCGGCTGAGACCCTACCTTTTAAGACCAAAAAAGAAAAAAAAAAGTATGTGTTGTTTGAGGCCACTCAATTTGTGGTCATTTGTTAGAACAGCCACAGGAAATGCGTACAAGTACACCAGCATTAGATGCCCTTGAAGTGGTACATTCTGCGAGTTCAACAACTCCCCACGGTGGAGAAAGGGACACTGGCTACTTAACCTCACCCACCTAGGAGGGAGCTGGCCCAGCCATCATGTTTGGCAGACTGGCCAAGGGCAGGAAGGGCTCTCCACCCCACCCGGAAGATTCTTGAATAAGTGATACAGTGGGTCCTGACTCATAGACCTTGTCAACAATTGTAATCTTGTTCAGCCTGCTCATTTTACAGATGGAGAAACTGAGGCTTTAGAGCTGGGAAGTAGCATGAGCAAAACCACCGGTAATGGGGCTGGTTTGGCCAAGATGACTAAACGGCTGAGTTCCCGAGGCAGGTTAGGGAGCAGCAAGCAGCACAGGCACGCGTGGGTCCCCACAGCAGGGTGGGGAGCCCTGAGGGGGGTGAGGCCTGCGCCTTCAGCTGGGTGTGAAACGTTCCCGTCCTCTGCGTGTCTGAGCCTATGGCTCTCACACTGCTTCCTCTCAGATCTTTTTTGTTTGTTTGTTTTTACTTATTTATTTGAGAGCAACAGACAGAGAGAGAAAGAGGCAGAGAGAGAGAGAGAAAGAGAGAGAGAGAGAGGAGAGGAGGTGCGCCAGGGCTTCTAGTCACTGCAAACGAACTCCAGACGCGTGCGCCCCCTTGTGCATCTGGCTAACGTGGGTCCTGGGGAATTGAGCCTTGAACCGGGGCCCTTGGACTTCACAGGCAAGCGCTTAGCCGCTAAGCCATCTCTCCAGTCCTCAGATCTTTTTAAATCAAGGTTTTAATAACCATCCTGTTAACACATGATCTTTTAGAAAAGTGTTGAAACAGCAATACCCTTGGTGAAAGTGCTCCTCTGTTCTGTTCTTTTCCTGAACCCAGCACTGGAATAAATGCTTTCTCCCTGTCTGGCCTGCTCCAGTAGAAGGGCACTTGTTTTCAAGGGCACGCATTTTCTTCTATAGAAGGGGCAGTCTTCTGTAAAAAGCATGAAATTTGGGATTTTTTTTTTTTTCCTGCAGCTCAGCATTGACGAATCAAAACTGGCTTTTGTGGTATGAACACTCCTGAATAAAGCTCCGCTTCCTCATTTTGAGCAGAGAATGGTCTTCATATAAAGGCCACAAATCCCTCATGTGATTTTCAATGGGGGCATTCAGACCCATGTTATATCACAGAAGAATGGACAAAATCAAGTGAGAAATTGTTTCTGAGATTCCATAAACTGTCATTTTACCTATTAAGTTGTGAGTATAAGTGGTTGGAGTATTACTCCCCTTTTATTTAGACAGTGGTCACTAACAAGTGGCCCTCAAAGTAGCAACCCTTACATTGCAGATAAGATAGATGTTCCAGGTCACGTCACCATTTAATGGCCCAAGAATCATTATGTTGTCAGCTAATAGGTATTTAGAAGTGGAGTCAAGTATGGTGGCACAGTCTTGCAAT
This sequence comes from Jaculus jaculus, assembly GCF_020740685.1. NCBI lineage: Eukaryota > Metazoa > Chordata > Mammalia > Rodentia > Dipodidae > Jaculus > Jaculus jaculus. The sequence goes on along the minus strand of NC_059113.1, from coordinate 41,313,484 downwards.
CTCAGCCCTCAGGAGATCCAGAAAGGAGGACCGTAAGTTCAAGGCCAAGCTGGGATATAACAAGACTTGTTTCAAAAAGAAAAAGAAAAAAAAAAAAAACATTTGAGATGAAATGATTGAAAAGTGAAACTTTTATGTCTGTACAATCAATCAATGTATATGATCACATACATGTAAAGAAAGGAGCTGCACACACTATCAGGCTGGGCTAAGTAGAGAGTCATTAGCAGAAGGAATGAATTCTAATTTAAGCAGCAGGACTGACAAACTTCACTGGCAAGAAGACTCAAGTCACCTTTTTTGGCTTAAATATATTTATTTATTTATTTATTTGAGAGAAAGAGACAGAGAGAGAGGGAGAGAATGGGTTTACCAGGGCCTCCAGCCACTGCAAATGAACTCCAGATGCATGTGCCCCTTTGTGCATCTGGCTTATGTGGGTCCTGGAGAATTGAACCTGGGATCCTTTGGCTTTGCAGGTAAATGCCTTAATCGTTAAGCCATCTCTCCAGCCCTCAGGTCACTTTTGTATCTACTGAAATCACTTGACTCAAAGGCTGGATTTTTTTTTTTTTTTTTTTATGAGGCAGGGGCTTGTCATGTAACCCAAGCTAGCCTTAAACTCATAATCTTCCTGCCTGAGCCTTCCGACTATTGGGATATAAAGTGTGTGCCTTGCTGGGTGTGGTGCTGCATGCCTTTAATCCCAGCACTCGGGAGGCAGAGGTAGGAGGATCGCTCTGTAGCTCACTTGGTAGCTCAGGCTGGCCTTGAACTCTTGGTAATCCTCCTACCTCAGCCTACCTAGTGTGGGGAGTAAAGGCATGTACCCCTATGCCTGGATATTAGTTTTATTATTATTTTTTTAAAATAATGCCTATGTTTACTTTTAACATTTTTATTTATTTGCACACATAGTGTGAGAGAGAGCATGCCAGTATCTCCTTCTGCAAATGAATCCCTGTCCAGCTTTACATGGATGGGAAATTGAACCTGAGATGACAGGTTTTGCAAGTACCTTTAGTGGCTGAGCCATCCCCCCCCATCAGATCCCTGGGTCACATTTTATTTATTTATTTTTGAATTTTTATTATTTATTATTTATTATTATTTTGCTTTGTTTTTTGAAGGTAGGGTCTCACTCTAGTCCAGGCTGACCTGGAATTCACTATGTAGTCTCAGGGTGGCCTTGAACTCATGGCAATCCTCCTACTTCTGCCTCCTGAGTGCTGGGATTAAAGGCGTGCACCACCACAACTGGCTATTTATTGATTTATTTTTATTTTTTAAAATATATTATTTATTTATTTATTTGAGAGAGACAGAGTAAAAGAGGTAGAGAGAAAGAGAGAAAGAATGGGCACTCCAGGGCCTCTAGCCACTGCAAACAAACTCCAGACACATGTGCCTCCTTGTGCATCTGACTTATGTGGGTGCTGGGGAATTGAACCGGGGTCCTTTGGCTTTGCAGGCCTTAACTGCTAAGCTATCTTCTCCAGCCCTATTTATTGACTTATTAATAAAAAGTTGTACTCTTAGACTCCCTTATCCCTTCCCCAATTCTCCCCCCCCCCTTTTTTTTGGTTTTTCAGTGTAGTGCTTTTGCTCTAGCCCAGGCTGACCTGGAATTCATTATGTAGTCTCAGCGTGGCCTTGAACTCATGGTGATCCTCCTATCTTGCCTGGGAATAAAGGCATGGGCCACTATGCCCAGCCCCAGCCCCAATTCTGCTAAGGGTCTTCTTAAGTGGGGTTATTAGTATTCATTGTGGGGACCAAGAGGCCTCAGTCACTCTCTGGGGAGGTTGGGAGAATACAGTGCCTCAGGCTATTTCTACCCACTCTCAGGCTTTAGCAATCTTTCTTCCCCCTCTTCCATAATGTTCAGAGCCTTGATGGACAAGACAAGGATCTGATTTAGTGTTGTCTTCTCTGTAGCCTCTGGATCTCTGTTTTGATGAAGTTTGAGTGACTATAGTGTCTACCATTATCTCCCTAGAACTAGTTTTTAGGCTAGCTATGAGAGCAGCATTCATGTCACCTTGTCCTCTGTAGTGACCTCTGGGCCCAGGGAAGATCAGGTGGTGGGGGAACCCATCTCATGGTAGGCTGTTGGCTTTCTATGCTTGATGTATCCTGGTTCTCCCCAATATTCTCCACCATCTGTAAGTTAGAACAGTTTCTCCATCAAAAGGTGCGAGTAGGGCTGGAGAGATGGCTTAGCAGTTAAGCACTTGCCTGTGAAGCCTAAAGACCCTGGTTCGAGGCTTGATTCCCCAGGACCCACGTTAGCCAGATGCACAAGGGGGAGCACGTGTCTGGAGTTCATTTGCAGTGGCTGGAGGCCCTGGCATGCCCATTCTCTCTCTCTCTCTCTCTCTCTCTCTCTCTCTCTATCTGCCTGTTTCTCTGTCTGTTGTTCTCAAATAAATAAATAAAAATAAAAGTCTTTTAAAAAAAAGGTGAGAGTACTTTGCATTAAAGGGGATAAGTTTAGTTATTAGAGAAACTTTTTGATGTGTCTGCTCACTCTTCTGAGTTAAAGAGCTGTGGAGGTTCTCTCTGGAGCCTATTAGTTTACTGTCCTAGGGAATCTGACTTGGTTCCCAGAACCAGATATAAGTCTCATACACTGAGCGGGTCTCATGCCCAATCCATGAGCACTTGGTTACCTACATCAGGTGTGTGTCATGATTGCACAGGTGTATACTTCTTTTTTAAAATATATTTTATTTTTATTTATTTATTAGAGACAGAGAGAGAAAGAGGCAGAGAGAGAGTGAGTGAATGGGCATGCCAGGGCCTCCAGCTGCTGCAAATGAACTCCAGACACATGTGCCACCTTGTGCCTCTAGCTTATGTGGGTCCTGGGGAATCCAACCTAGGTCTTTTGGCTTTGCAGGCAAATGCCTTAACCACTAAGCTATCTCTCCACCCCACAGGTGTATACTTCTTGCTCAGTTGGTTAATTTTATATCTGGCAGGATCTCTTGATAATTTAATTTGTTGGCAACTATTATTCTTCACATTTTATTTTATTGGTTTTTCGAAGGAGGGTCTTGCTGTCTAGCCTAGGCTGACTTGGAATTCAATATGTAGTCTCAGGGTGACTTCAAACTCACAGTGATCCATCTACCTCTGCCTCCTGAATGCTGGGATTAAAGGTGTGTGCTACCATGCCCAGCTAATTTTATTATTATTATTATTATTATTATTATTATTATTATTTGGTTTTTTGAGGTAGGGTTTAACTCTAGTCCAGGCTGATGTGGAATTCACTGTGTAATCTCAGAGTGGCCTCGAACTCACGACTATCCTCCTACTTCTGTCTCCTGAGTGCTGGGATTAAAGGTATATACCACCACACATGGCTTTTATTTTATTTTTTAAAAGTATTTTTATTTGGGGCTGGAGAGATGGTTTAGTGGTTAAGGCACATGCTCTTAGAGCCTAACAACCCAGGTTCATCTTCCCAGTACCCATGTAAAACCAGATGCACAAAGTGGCACATGCTTCTGGAGTTTATTTGCAATGGCTGGAAGCACTGAAGCATCCATACTCATACTCTCTCTCTCTCTCATTCTCTGCCTTTTTCTCTAGGCGTGTCTCTTTCAAATAAATAAATAAAAATATTATGAAATTTTTTATTTAGTTAGGTATAGTGGTGACTACCTTTAACCCTAGCACTTGAGAGGCAGAGATAGGAGGATTGCTGTGAGTTCAAGGCCAGCCTGGGACTACATAGTGAATTCCAGGTCAGCCTGGGCTAGAGTGAGACCCTACCTCAAAAAAAAAAGAAAAATTTATTTATTTACTTAAGGAAAGGAAGAAGAAGGACAAGGAGGAGGAGGAGAAGAAGAGAAAGAGAAAATGAGAATGAGACTATGGCATGTTAGGGTCTCTAGCCACTGCAGACAAACTCCAGATGCATGCACCACTTTGTGCATCTGGCTTTATGTGGATAGTGGGAAATTGAATCCACACTTTTAAATGCTGAGCCATCTCTCCAGTTCCTCCTTTTAAAAATATTTTATTATTTATTTGACAGAGAAAGAGAGAGAGAGAGAGAGAGAGAGAGAGAGAGAGAGAGAGAGAGAGAGAGAATGGGTACGCCAGAGCTCCAGCCCCTGCAAATGAACTCTAGACGTATGTGCCCCCTTGTGCATGTGGCTAACGTGGGTCCTGGGGAATCAAACCTGGGTCCTTTGGCTTTGCAGGCAAATGCCTTAACCGTTAAGCCAGCCCTCCAGCCCCCATTTTAAAGTATGCTTTGTTTGCATGTGTATTTAATGTGTGTGTGCATGCATATGGGTATTATATGTGTGTGGGTATGTGAGCATGTGGAGGTCAGCCTGGGATGTCATCCTCAGGTAAACTGTCCACCTCTTTTTTAAAAAAATAGTTTATTATATTAATTAATTAATTAATTAATTTGACAGCAAAAGAGAAAGACAGAAAATGGGCACATCAGGGCCTCCAGCCACTGCAAATGAACTCTAGATGCGTGTGCCCCCTTGTGCATCTGGCTAACATGGGCCCTGGGGAGTCAAACGGGGATCCTTTGGCTTTGCAGGCAAATGCCTTAACTGCTAAGCCATCTCTCCAGCCCCTTACCCCCCCCCCCGCAATCTTTTTGTTTATTTTTATTTATTTATTTGAGAGCAACAGACAAAGAAAGAAAGAGGCAAGAAAGAGAGAGAGAAAATGGGCATGTCATGTTCTCTAGCCACTGCAAACGAACTCCAGATGCATGTGCCACCATGTGCATCTGGCTTATGGGTCCTGGGGAATCGAGCCTGGAACCAGGGTCCTTAGGCTTCCCAGGCAAGTGCTTAGCTGCTAAGCCATCTCTCCAGCCCCTGTCCACCTCTTTTTAAAAATTTTTCTTTCTTTTTTTGTGTGTATATATATGTATGGGTATGCCAGGGTCACTTGTCATTGAAAATGAACTCCAGATGCATGTGCCACTTTGCATTTGGCTTTATGTGGGTGCTAGGATATTGAACATGGGCTTTGCAATCAAGTGCCTTTAACTACTGAGCCATTTGCCCAGTTCCTGTCCACCTCTTTTTGAGTCAGGAGCTCTCATTGGCTTGGAGCCGATTAGGCTAGACTGGTTGGACATTGAGCTCTGGGGAATCTGCTTGTCTCCACCTTCCCAGTGTTGAGATGACAGGTGTGTATCACCATGCCCGGCACTTACGTGGATGCCAGGGATTGAACCTAGTCCTCATGCGTCAGAGGCAAGCAGTTTATCAACTGAGTATTGAGTATCTTCCTAGTCTCAATTATAAAGTTGTTTTTTTTTTTCCCTCTTGAGGTAGGGTCTCACTCTAGCCCAGGCTGGTCTGGAATTCACTAAGTAGTCTCAAGGTGGCCACGAACACATGGTGACCCTTCTACCTCTGCCTCCTCAGTGCTAGGATCAAAGACCATGCCCGGCTTTAATTATAAAGGTTTTTTTTTTTTTTTAAATACACTTTATATGTTAGTATTCTGTTACTGTAACAAATACCTTAGATAATCAACTTACAAGGAGAAAAGTTTGATTTTGGCTTGCAGTTTTAGAAGTTTCAGTCCATAGTCAGGAAAAACCATTGCTTTTAGATGTTTTAGATGGTAGAAGCCTGTGGTGCAGCAAACTGTGCACTTCATGGTTGGGACACACAGACACACAGACACACACACACACACACACACACGAAGAGATTGTGTCCCACAATCCTCCTGAGGCCATGCTCCCATGACCTAATACCTACCAAAGCTTTTGCCACAGCCCAGTAGTGTCAGAGGCTAGGGAACAGGAAATTCACCCCAAGTGACCTCCTAGCACCCTGCACAAGGGGCTGGTTTCTCTGTGTCTTGTCTATGTTTCATATTTCAATCTGAAAATCTTCAGTTTTGTTGGATGAAATATGGAATCTTTTTGCTATTCTGTTTTGAATGTGTTTGAATAGAATTTCTTTTTTTTTTTGTCAATTGCTTCTTGTTGCTCAGTTTTTCTTTCTTTTTTTTTTTTTTTTTGGTGTTTTTCAGGTAGGGTCTCACTCTAGCTCAGGCTGACCTGGAATTCACTATGTAGTCTCATGGTGGCCTCGAACTCATGGCAATCCTCCTACCTCTGCCTCCCAAGAGCTGGGATTAAAGGCGTGAGCCACCACACCCGTTTTTTTTTAGAGCTCTGTGTTATGAAAGTGCTTAAGTGAAAGAAAGAAAGAGCAGGAAGGAGTACCAGAAGAGAGAGGTGAAAATAGTTTGGAATTTACAAACATTCACTGAAAAAGCCTTCTTATTCATTCAACAAATATTAAGTCCCTACTATTGAAACTAGAGGTAAAAGGCATGGCTGTTACCCTAAATGCCACCTTTATTAAATGTAAAATGTTGGGAAGTATTTCTCTTTAGTACTTATTACTGCTTGACATACTAATGTATCTTAGATGTTTTCTGTTTCCCTTCTAGTTCTTTTTGTTTTTTTTTTCCCTTTCATTGTTAGAAAATCTCCAGGAAGCTGGGCATGATGGCAACATACTCATAATCCCATCACTCAGGAAGCTGAGGCAAGAGGATTGAGAGTTCAAGGCTAGCCTAGGCTACACAGGGAGAGCTTATCTAACCCCCCCACCCCAAAAGGCCCTCTAGAAAGGAAGGGACTTTGGGAGGTTTAATTGTTCTTCCCTGGGGCAAGAACTGGTAGGCATTCAATAAGTACATATTGATGTTTTAATACACAATCTTTGGGTACTGCAACTAATTCATTGGCTTACTCAGAGTGGGAGTTAGGCTGAAATTGTGTAGTCCATTCAGCTCAGGCTGGTAAGAAATACTTCATTCCTTTGTAGTCCTACTGTTTAGGCAAAATAGCTGCTGCCTTATTTGTGTAAAGGTATGTGAGCAGACACTATTTTTCTCCAGGGACAGTCACACTGTTTATGTAGGTGTGATATCAACAGTGCTTAGGGTTGCCAGGTGTTACTCAAATCAGCAAATGAGTGTTGGCTATTCTTTCCTGGGGAAGCAGCTACCACGCTGGGTATGGGTTGGAGTGGCAGCCAGGCTGTGTGAAGACTGAAGCTTGGGAGACTGGAGGCTCTGCTGCCACACAGTTCCAGGTCCAGTGGAAGCCCAAGGTCAGGTAGGCTGCTGGGGAAGAAATCACAAACTCTCTCAAATAAGTCCATTCGTTTCCCAGTTCCTTCTTTCTGAATTTGCTCCAGTGCAAAGGCTATTTATCTGTGCTTCCCACCCCAAACTTCCCCCCACTTTAATATCTTCTTGTACCAGCCCAGCAGTCCATACATAGGACTATTTCTATTTCTGAAATACTATGGTGTACAGAGCATTCCCATTCAAAACTTACTGAGAGAGGGGGCTGGAGAGATGTCTTAGCAGTTAAGGCACTTGCCCACGAAGCCCAAGGACCCAGGTTCGATTTCCCAGTAACCACATAAAGCCAGATGCACAAGGTGGTGCATGCATCTGGAGTTTGTCTGTAGTGGCTAGAGGCCCTGGCCAGCCCATTCTTTCTCTCTCTCTCAAATAAATAAAAAAAAACAAAACAACAACAACAAAAAACTTGAGAGGGCTTGTAAAGGGAAAGTCACTGGGGGCTTGCTGACCCCTGAGTGAATTGCAAGGTGGGGATGGGTATCATTGAAGGAGAACTTGATGAGGGCTTTGTGCTCAGTGACTAGAATGATGGCCCCATTGGCAGAAAACACAAACATTGTTTCGTAAATATCAGTTGAAGCCAAAGGAGGATATGTTTGGGGTTTAGGCATGCCGGCTTCAAATGGACACATGCAGCAGACCATTAGCAACCAGCCAGCCATTGACTATTCCTAGGATGCTCCTAAGGATTAGAAAAACAATACTGCTCAAAGGAATATGTAGAGATCAGGCTGAGCCAAGCCTCAAACCCATGATTCTCCTGCTTTTGCCTCCCAAGCGCAGGAATAACAGGTTGTGCATAGCATATCTACTAATCCTTTGATTTTGCTCACCTGATTTATTGGAGAGTGAGCTATGGCCCATTTCCTTCGAATTTTCACAGCAGGCTTAGGTGCATTGTGTTCCTTTTGTGAGTGTGTGATGTGGTCAAAGTCTAAAGTCCAGTACATTCACTAACTAGAGTTTGGGCTTCAACTCAGGCCTCCCCTATAGGAACTACTTACTTTTCATCCCTTTCAGGGCTAGGAAGGTCTTAGTCTCTTTCCTGTATTTCAGAGTTTGTGGAAAGGAAGATCTTAGGGTAATCATGCATGTTCTCAGGGACTGTGACATTGAGCCCTTTGAATTAACCCAATGACTTTGAACTGAAACCTGTGCCTCAGCAAAGTGCTTCTGAATGCTTTATGGAGGTAGAAGGGTGACACAGTTTTCACCTTTTCTTTTGGCCAGAGGACAGCCTTGGATGACTTCCTCAGGTACCGGTCACCCTTTTTTTTTTTTTTTCTTTTCGAGGTAGTGTCTTCCTCTAGCCTAAGCTGGCCTATAATTCACTTTGTAGTTTCAGGCTGGCCTCCAACTCACAGCGATCCTCCTACCTTGGCCTCCAGAGTACAGAGATTAAAAGCATGTGCCACCACGCCCAGCACTGGTCATCTTATTTTAGACTTTTTTATATTTTAGAGGTAGGGTTTCACTCTAGCTCAGGCTGACCTGGAACTCACTATATAGTCTCAGGGTGTCCTCGAACTCATGGTGATCCTCTAACCTCTGCTTCTCATGTGCTGGTATTAAAGGCATGCATTATCATACCAGGAGGATTTTTTTTTTTCTTAAAAAGATATGGAACGCTTCACGAATTTGTGTGTTATCCTTGTGCAGGGGCCATGCTAATCTCCTTTGTATTATTCCAATTTTAGTATATGTGCTGCTGAAGCAAGCACTTTTTTGTTTTGTTTTGTTTTTTTGAGGTAGGCGTCTTACCACTCTAGCCCAGGCTGACCTGGAATTCACTCTGTAGTCTCAGGGTGGCCTTGAACCATGGTGTTCCTACCTCTGCCTCATGAGTGTTAGGATTAAAGGTGTGCACCACCACACCTGGCTTGGTTGTCTTTTTAAAAAAAATTATTTTGTACCTGTAAGAATGTCTCTGTCTCCCTTTATGTCAGCATGACGTGCACATGAACTCACCAAGGTCTCTTGCAACTGCAAAAATGCCTATCTATGTGGGTGGCTGTGGAATTCGATGCCAGGCTGGCAGGCTTTGCCAGAAAGTGCCTTTAAGTGCTGAGCCATCTCCCCAAGTTCCTGTGGCCACCTTTGTTGAATCATTGTCTTTCATTGGTTTGGAACTCACCTAATTAGGCTACAATGGTTGGCTAGTGAGCCCCAGGGATCTGCGTTTCTCTGTATTCCCAGCATTGATATTATAACTGATGGCCACCATGTCCAGTTTTTTAAAAAAAATATATGTGTGTATATGTATATGTAAAATTTAATTTTTATTGACAATTTCCATAATTGTAGACAATAACCTGTGGTAATTCCCTCCCTTCCCCCGCTTTCCCCTTTGAAACTCTACTCTCCATCATATCCCCTCCCCTCTCAATCAGTTTCTCTTTTATTTTTATGTCATAATCTTTTCCTCCTATTATGATGGTCTTGTGTAAGTAGTGTCAGGCACTGTGAGGTCATGGATATCTAGGCCATTTTGTGTCTGGAGGAGTAAAAAAATATTATTTTATTTGTGAACAGAGAGTATATGGGTGTGCCAGGACCTCTTGTCATTGCAAATGAACTCCAGATGCACACACCACTTTGTGCATCTGTCTTTACAAGGATGCTGGGGAATGGAACCTAGACAGGCTGACTTTGCAAGCAAGGCTCTAACTGCTGAGTCATCTCCCCAGCCATTCGTCCTTTTTTTTTTTTAATATCTTTTATTTATTTATTCATTTATTTGAGAGAGAAAGTGGTGGACAGAGAGAAAGTGAGAATGGGCGCGCCAGAGCCTCCAGCCACTGCAAACAAACTCCAGATGCATGTGCTCTCTTGTGCATCTGGCTTCAGTGGATCCTGGAGAATTGAACCAGGATCCTTTTTATTTTTATTATTTATGTTTCTCAATTTTTATTAACATCTTCCATGATTATAAAAAATATCCCACGATAATACCCTCCCTCCCCCCCACCAGGATCCTTTTGACTTGGCAGGCAAATAAATGCCTTAACCGCTAAGCCATCTCTCCAGCCCCAATTCCTCCTTTTTAATATGGGTTCTGGGTATTGAACTCAGGTGCTCATGTATCCATTGCACTATCTCCCAGCCCCACAAGGCTGATTTTGTAACTTATTCTTCCTTTAGAAACTGCCTTTCATCTTCCTTGGCACTTTATTTCCTCTGGATTTGGCATAATGGAAACAAGGGGTGGGGCAGTTTGCTGACTCTTATTTATTCTGTTCAGCCCCAAGGCCCATCTCTAGGGAGAACGCTGTCCCAACCAAGGAGGAAGGAGATCGGCATAGGGCCTTTGACATCTTTGAGGGCTCTGCCAAGCCAAGCTCATTCATTAAGATGTGGATAACACACCAGTGATGACAAACACCAGTTCTAGGTCCAGACTATATGGGAGGGGCAGTAGCCTGGGAGGTGACAACAACATTTTCTGAGGGGTTTGGCCTCCCATTAGATGACTCAGTGTGCTTCCCAGCACCTCAGGCAGGTGGCCAGGACTACAGCTGCTGCCTTTATCTTTTCCTCCTGGGGTGGAACTCTTCTGTCTTGGCACCAGGTCTACAGCCAGCCTGCATTAATCACCTCCCTGCCTGAGATCTCTTCAGCTGGCGCACAGCTGTCTCCAGCCAGGGAATCAGAGCTCCAGAGCCCGAGTTCTCAGGACATCGTAGGCCACTGGTCTTGGGGGTAAGAGCTGTTTGGGTTTCAGGTGATAGTCTGTAAAATGGAGGTAATGATTCCAGTCTCACAGGCTTGGTGTGATAATGGGTGAGCTAATAATATGTAAAGCACATAGAGCACTGCTTTAGCCCTATAAATGACTTTATTTATTTATATATGGTTTTTGGTTTTTCGAGGTAGGGTCTCCCTCTAGCCCAGGCTAACCTGGAATTCACTATGTAGTCTCAGGGTGGCCTTGAATTCATGGCGATCCTCCTACCTCTGCCTCCTGAGTGTTGTGATTAAGGACGTGTGCCACCATACCTGGCTAATACATGACTTTATTAATGTTCCCGTTCTTGTATCAGTTTAGCAGAGAATAATAGTATGGCTTTTGGAGTCAGACAACTTACTAAGTGTGGTTAGGTTTGAATCTTCTCTAGTTGAGTGACCTTGGGCAACATCTTATTTGCTAAACGGGAGTATTTATCTCTTGTGTCACTGTGATGAAATAATGCAGACAAATATTTGGTACAATTGCCAGGAGAAGTACACAAGTATGAATTTGCTAATCATGTTTTGGAGCCCTGTATCCTTCAGAGACTAGTTCAAGGTTCTTTCCTTCTCACAAACCCCACTAATCCTGAGCTTTACTGAGCGTTATAATCCTTATAATTCATCTTGCATCCTTTCTATTCCTATCCACCTTCCTCAAACGCGTAACTGGGCTTCCTCACCTTGCTGTCATCTAGAGGCGTGGCTTAGACTTGTTGAAACGTTCTCAATCTCCGCAGAACCAATCCCAAGAGCACTGAAATTCGAATCAACGCCGGGCATGATATGGCAAATTCCTAAAAGTATTCTAAAAGCAGCTTTGTTCCTTTAAGTTTCCACTCCCTGAAACAGCGGGCCTAATTTTTCCCTTGTCTCAGATTTAGTGCCCGCCCCCTCCAGCTACCTCGGGTAATTCTTCCCCCACGGTGCCACAGAGTTTCTGGAAACCCCAATTACAGGTTTAAAGCCCAACTCTCAGCGTCTGACGGCGCCTGCGCACAAGGTGGCCGCCGGTCTGACGCCAGCACGCTGGGCCCGGCGCCCCCTCCCCCGCGTGACGCCAGCCCCGCCCACTCGCCCGCCGGCTCCTACGCATGCTCCCCGCCCCGCCCCGCCCCCGTGCGTCACAGAATGGCCTCCGACACCCAGGCAGCCTTTGACGTGTCTGGGAGGAGCCGGGCGCCGAGGTGCGTGGAGTGGAGCTCGGGGCTGCGGAGGAGAGCGGAGCTGAGCGGCTGGGCGGGCCTGGCCAGGCCAGCGGAGCGGAGACGTCGGCCGAGCGGCGGCGAACATGCGCTTTTGACACATTGGAGGTGAGCCTGCCACGCGAGGCCGTCCCCGCTCCCCGGGAGGGAGGGCCGCAGCCGGGCCGGGCCGCGGACGAGCGTCGAGGCCTCCCCATCGGGGATCGGGTCGCGGACGGGGAACCGGCTGTGCCTGAGGCCCCGCGGTTGGTGGTGTGCGGCGGCCAGCTCGGGGCTGGGGGGCAACTGTCCCAACCGCTCTAACTGTCCCGTCCCTACCCAGATCCGAGATGTGGCCCGCTGAGGGACGCCTGCGAGTGAGCGAACCTGGTCAGGGCTTCCTGAGGTGGTACCCGGGGGCCTGGGGTGGGGACGGAGGCCGGGACGTGGCACCGTGGGCCGGAGCGCTGGTGGCGCAAGGTGCCCCGTTGGAAGTGGCAGCGGCGCGCCCAGCCCTCCCGCTCCACCCACCCCCAAATTCCCTGTAGTTGCAAAGGTTGTTTCGGGGCCAGGTTGGATGATCTCTCGGTGCCCTTTCCCGCGGGGGGGTCGGGGTGGGCGACCGCGGGAGCAGTCCTTGTTGAGCTGCGATTGACAGTCCCGTGACTCCCAGTCCGGGGAAAAATCACCTCCCCTTGGAGTTCAGGAAAGTGTCACCTATGGGTTCGGGTCGCTCTGAGTTTTTGCTGGCAAGCGAGGACGTAGCCCTTTTAAGTTTTGTCAGGGAGTGAGGGTTCTCTCATTAATGATTGTTATATTCCACTCCTGTAGCACCTTTGCACGTTTCAGAACATTTGCTATCTGCCGTGTTGACGGATCCTAGTGTCACTTTTTGCTGGTTGGGGAAATTTTGCCTTAGGTGTGGGGAGCAATTATGTGATTTGTGTTTGGGTTCATCCAGCTGGTAAGCTTAGCTTGGGTCAGAATTTATACCTTTCTAGGCTCAGAGTTGTGGTGTGTGTGTGTGTAAGATTTTTAAAAAATCTTTTAAAATAAAAAATCTTGGTAGAAAATTTGACTTGTCAGAAATATGCCAGAAGTGAGTAGATGACTTATTTAGTCATTTTCGAGCAAATTCACCTAAGAACCGTTTATCTTACGCTGAAGCTTCTTCATGGATGGTTGATTATTTAGTCTGATAAATTGTATTGCTTTTAGCCCGTTTAAGAGATGGGGTAAAGTCTGCCAAATCATGAACTTGATGGGGCAAAATTCAGCAGTGTACTTCAGTGGAGTGAAGAGAGGCTAAAGGACACTGAGTGAGGGATATCTCTTATGAATTACTATTAAATTTATTATTTAGAATTTTAATGCATAAGGAGCAAGGAACTTTTAACTAGCCCTAGATGGAGGTTGACTTGATCCAGTTAGAAATTGCTAAATCTTCTGAAATTGTAGCTGTTTTGATTCCCCCCCACTGGAGCCCAGGCCTCACTCTCGCCCAGGCGGATCCAGAACTCATTCTGTAGCTCAGGCTGACCTGAACTCTTGGTGATCTTCCTACTTCAAGTCTCTCTAGTGCTGGGATTAAAGGTGTGCACCACCACGCCCGGAAAATTGATTAAAAAACATATTTGTATATATTTTTTAATTTTAATTTAATTTTATTTTTAAATTTTTTATTAGCATTTTCCATGATTATAAAAAAATATCCCAAGGTAATTCCCTCCCCCCCACACTTTCCCCTTTGAAATTCCACTCTCCATCATATTACCTCCCGTATTTGTATTATTTTCAAGCAGAGATAGAGACAAAGACAGAGAATGGAGCGCCAGGGCCTCCAGCCACTGCACATGCATTCCAGATGCATGTGCCACTTTGTGCATATGGCTTTATGTGGGTGCTGGGAACTCCACTCCTGGTCGCATTAGGCTTTGCAAGCAAGCATCTTAACTATTGAGCCATCTCTTCGGCCCAAAACTTAGATTTTGAAAAATAAATTTTAAATTAAAAATATTTTACTTATTTACTTGAGAATCAGAGAGAGGAGAGGAGAGGGAGGGGGGAGACAATAGGTGTGCCAGGGCTTCTAGCCACTGCAAATGAATTCTAGTACTCGGGAGGCAGAGGTAGGTTGATCGCTGTGAGTTCAAGGCCACCCTGAAACTCCATAGTGAATTCCAGGTCATTCTGGGCCTGAAGTGAGACCCTACTTCAAAAAACCAAAAAAAAAAAAAAAAAAAAAAAAAAGTGGGTACTGGGAATCGAACTTGGGTACTTTGGCTTTGCAGGCAAGTGCTGTAACCACTAAACCATCTTTCCAGACCTAAAAAATATTTACTGGGCTGGAGAGATGGCTTAGTGGTTAAGCGCTTGCCTGTGAAGCCTAAGGACCCTGGTTCAAGGCTCGATTTACCAGTTCCCACATAAGCCAGATGCACAAGGCGCACATGCATCTGGAGTTCGTTTTCAGTGACTGGGGCTCCTGGCATGCCCATTCTCTTATCTTTCTGCCTCTTTCTCTGTCTGTCGCTCTCAAATAAGTAAATAAAAATAAACCAAAATTAAAAAAAATATTTATTTTTGAGTGAGAAAGAAAAAGTCAGGCAGAGACAGAATGGGTGTGTTAGGGCCTCTTGACACTGCAAAGGAGTTCCAGGCACATGTGCCACTTTGTGCAACTGGCTTTACATGTTATTGGAGAAACAAACCCAGACAGGCTTTGCAAGCAAACAAGTACTTTTAACCTCTGAGCCATCTTCCCAGCCCCAAATTTAGATCTCTTATGATACCTCAAAACCTTTTATATTTGTTCTAAACAATGCTAAGGTAAATTTGCTGACTAAAGATAAAATTACTTCTGATAGAAGTTTCTAAGCACTTCATAAAGTAGCAGTTTTTTAAAAAATATATATTTTTTAAATTATTTATTTATTTATTTATTTGAGAGCGACAGACACAGAGAGAAAGACAGATAGAGGGGGAGAGAGAGAATGGGCGCGCCAGGGCTTCCAGCCTCTGCAAACGAACTCCAGACGCGTGCGCCCCCTTGTGCATCTGGCTAACGTGGAGCCTGGGGAACCGAGCCTCGAACCGGGGTCCTTAGGCTTCACAGGCAAGCGCTTAACCGCTAAGCCATCTCTCCAGCCCTAAAAAATATTTTTTAAAAATTTATTTACTTAAGAGAAAGAAAGAAAGGAAGGTAGAGAGTGAGAGAGAATGTGTGTGTCTGGGCCTTGTGCTGATGCAGATGAACTCCAGAAGCATGTGCCACCTTGTACATCAGGCTTACGGGGGTCCTGGGGAATTGAACCTGGGTTCTTTGGCTTTGCAGGCAAGTGCCTTAACTGTGAAGCCATCTCTCTAGACCTATTTTTATTTATTTATTTTTAATTTAATTTATTTATTTGAGAGAGAGATATAGAAATAAGGTGGGAGGGAGAGAGAGAGGAAGAGAATGGGCATGCCAGGGCTTCCAGCCACTGCAAGTGAACTCCAGATGTGTGTGCCCCCTAGTGCAGATGGTATATGTGGGCCCTGGGGAATCGAACCTGGGTCCTTTGGCTTTGCAGGCAAGCACCTTTACCACTAAGCCATTACTCCAGCCCTCTAGCCCTATTTTTAATTTTTAGTTTAAATTTTTTTTCTAAGGTAGAAGAAATTTGATAGGGCCAAAAGAGGACTTTATTTATGATTGATTTTTGAAAAGTCAATTATGCAAATATAACTCTTGGGAGAAGTAGAAATATTTCAGTAAAAAGGCATTTATTACCTACAGGGAGTTACAAACAAACTAATTCTTGGAACAACCTGAATTTCATTACTTCTTTCTTGTGAATAAGAGGACATCCATGTAAAGTAGATTGTGTAAATGGATGTAAGTTACAGTTCTGCGGCTCATACTCCATATGAGACATGGTATTAAGTGAAGATTGAGAAGGACAAAGAATACTCGTCTACCCTCCTAGCTTCAGAAGATTGTAGGTGTACCACTTGAGCACTTTTTTTTTAGTAGTACACATTTTTTTGACATTGGCTAACTTTTATAGCCTTAATTTCTTTACTTAACATAGTTTCAGATGACAGAGTGAACATATCCTGTCAATGTAACTTGAGGCAAACTAAGCACACTGTCTTTGCTGCCCCTGAAAGACTGTTGTGCTTATCTGTAGGAGTACCACATTTTTGTTTTGTTGTGCAAAGATGATGATTTTTAAAATCTTTTAAAGAATTTATTTATTTTATTTATTTGAGAGAGAGAGAGAGAAAGAGAATGGGTGTGCCAGGGCCTTCAGCTGCTGCAAATGAACTCCAGATGAATGTACTACCTTATGCTCTGGCTTTACGTGGGTCCTGGGAAATGGGTCAGTCATTTTTGACAGTATCACTAGAATATGATTATATATAAAGTATATACATGTATATGTATATATATATTCATACACACACATATATAACTTATTTATTTGAGAGAGAAAGAGGCAATTGAGAAAAAATGAACCAATGCAAACGAACTGTAGCTGTGTATGCCACGTTATGCACCTATCTTACATGGGTAGTGAGGTATTGAACCTGGGTCCTTAGGCTTTTCAGGCAAGTCCTTTAACCACTAAGCTATTTCTCTATCCCTAATTAATTAATTAATATTATTATTATTCTTTTGTTATTTTGAGATAGGAGATGCTCTAGCCCAGGCTGACCTAGAATTCACATGTAGTCTCAGGGTGGCCTTAAACTTATGGTTATCCTCCTACCTCTGGTTAGGTGTTTTTATTTTTATTTATTTATTTGAGAGCTACAGACAAAGAGGCAGAGAGAGAGAGACAGAGAGAGAGAGAGAGAGAGAGAGAGAGAGAATGGGTGTGCCAGGGCCTCCTGCCACTGCAAATGAACTCCAGATGTGTGCACCCCCTTGTGCATCTGGCTTACATGGGTCCTGGGGAATGGAGCTTCGAACTGGAGTCCTTAGACTTCACAGGGAAGCACTTAACTGCTAAGCCATCTCTCTAACCCTCTGGTTAAGTGTTTTTAGTTGGTTTGATCTGATGTAGCCTTGGCTGTCCTAAAATTGGCTATGTAGATTAGACTGGCTTCAAACAGTCCTTCTGCCTCTGCCTCCCCAGTGCTGCTGAGAGTATAGGTGTATGCTACCATACCTGGCTCAAATGATGATTTTTTTTTTTTTTTTTTTTTTTAGGTAGGGTTCTCACTTGAGCCCAGGCTGACCTGGAATTCATCATGTAGTCTTAGGCTGGCCTTGAACGCAAAGCAGTTCTCCTACTTCTGCATCCCGAGTGCTGGGATTAAAGGGGTGTACACCATACCCAGTATGACGATGATTTTAATAAAAAACTTCTGGCATAGGTTATAATGCAGCTTTAAAAGGTTAAGAGGCAAGATGGGAGAGTAGCTTGTTGATTAGAAAAAAATTGTGAACATTCAGCTCATTCATTCATCAAGAAAATTAAATGTGTGAAGTAAACATTTCAAAAATAGTATTTCTAGAATTATGACAAAAAACAAACAAACAAAAGAGTCAAAACTAGAGTCTGAAGTAGTTGCATGTAAGAGGCTAGTTAAAACATGTGTCAGCCAGGTGTGGTGGCTTACGCCTATAATCCCAGCACTTGGAGAGGCCAAGGTAGGAGGAAGGTAGGAGGATTGCTTTGAGTTTAAGGCCAGTCTGGGATGCCGAGTGAGTTCCAGGTCACAGTGAGACATTACCTCAAAAACAAAATAAAACAAACAAACAAAAAAACCTGTGTCACCAAGAGACACTGATAAGAAAAGTTAGTAGTTGTATTAAGAATGTATCCCCTTAGATAATAATTGTGTATTATACATTTCAAAGAGCTAGATGGATTTTGGAAGTTTTTACCATAAAGAACTGATGAACATTTGAGCAGGTAAACATATTTAGTCTAATTTAAACATTACACTATGTATGCATATATCAAATACTACATGATACCCCACTAATATGTATAACTTTGGTTTCTTGTACTAGTTTAAAAAAAATAAACAGGAAAAGAATATGTCTCTAAGAGCCAGAGATACATGGGTACTTCATAACACACTCAGAGATGTAAACACTGCTATTCTTCAGGGATTACTAAGCTATGCACTCTTCAAAGCCACCAGTGAGTTCTCTTTGAAGGGCCAAACTAGAATGACACCATGACAGGCCTCACAATCTTAGTAGGCCTAAGTTTCTGTTTCCTAGTCAAGACATAAGAGTTACTGGTAAAACCACAAACTGCCCCATACCCCTAGTACGGGCCAATCGGAAAGGACCAAGTAGATGTTATACCTTCCTGTGGTCATAAGTAAGTTTGCTTAATGTTCCTCAGCTGTGGTGTAACCAATCAGTTTGTAACATGTATACTTTTGCTAAATGTCAACCAATCATGTAACTGCCAAGCTGGAAATTCCTTTTTTTCATTTTCCCCTGTTTGAATCCTGATAAAAGCCGAGTCTCCCAATCGCCATTCAGGGCTCTTGGACAGACCCACTGTGTTGGTAAATTCTGGAGCCCAAGCTTAAGCCTGAAATAAAGCTCTTTGCTGTCGCATACATGTCCGACTTTCTTGGTGCTACATGTCCGACTCTCTTGGTGGTCTTTGGGGACTCTGTGATCTGGGCATAACACTCTTGTGTTGTACAAATGAGTCCAAACAACAAAAAACCACCTTGACATAGAGTAGGCATGTGAATAATAGTTATAGATAAACAGTCTTGGCTCTATTTGTAAAAGAATTTCCTCCACATTCAAACAATGAAAATGGGGCTGGGGAGATAGCTCAGCAGTTAAAGGCACCTGCTCGCAAACCTGCCAGTCCAGGTTTGATTGCCTAGTACCCATGCACCAATACATCTGGAATTTGTTTGCAGTGGGAAGAGGCCCTGGCATGCCCATACTCTATCTCTGAAATAAATAACTATACTTACAAAACATAAAATAAAAAAAAAAAACCCAATGAAAATGGTAGATGCTCTGAAAAGTATTTAACATTCACTAGGAGCTTCCATGGGAACATGACCATGGATTGATCACCCAATCAGCAACATTATCAAATGCTGCATAATAACAAAAGGTTTAGAAAGCCCAAGAAAAAGGTACACTACTGGTTAGTAAAATGTCCAGTACCACAGTAGAACAAGTTCAGAGACTTGTAGTCTAAGGACAATTAAGGTGTGATGATAATATTTAGGGTTCTAAGATGACTGCCAAATAAGCTAAAAAGACAGGTATTCACACAGGGAAGAACAAGGCTGAGGTATTATCATCAGTGTCTGCAGAGATCCAACAATGCATCAAAGAAGACAAACTTGTTTACCAAGTTTTGGAACCTCAGTAGAGCAGCAGATAAAACTTTCAACAAATTTGAGGGTAAAAATAGAAAGTTTACTGATGGCTGTAGAGTTATTGAACTTACTGAATTGTTTAAAATAACATAAATCTAGGGCTGGAGGGATGACTTAAGGGTTTTGGCATTTGCCTGCAAAAGCCAAAGGACCCAGGTTCGGATTCCCAGGACCCATGTTAGCCAGATGCACAGGGGCCACATGTGTCTGGAGTTTGTTTGCAGTGGCTTGTGACCCGGTTGTGCCCATTCATTCTCCCTCCCCTCCATTCCCCTCTTTCTCTGTCAAATTAAAAAAAAAAAAAATCTAGCCCAGTGTGGTTGCTCACGCCTTTAATCCTAGCACTTGGGAGACAGAGATAGGAGGATCACTGTGAGTTGGAGGCCACCTTGAGACTACATAGTGAATTCCAGGTCAGCCTGAGCTATAGTGAGACCCTACCTTGAAAAAAATAAATAAAATAAAGTAATATAAGTCTGTCAAAAAATTGGATTTGAAATCATTAAAATTTTGTAAACTGCAGTACTCAGTGGTTAAATGCACTGGCTTGCAAAGGTCCAGGTTTGATTCCTCAGTATCCATGTAAAGCCCGATGCACAAAGTGGTGCATGTATCTGGAGTTCAGTTGCAGCAGCAGGAGGTCCTGGCACACTCATACTCACTCACTTTCCTTTTCTCTCTTTCTAAATAAACAGATAAATGAAAAATATTTATTTATTTGTTTGATAGAGAGAGAGAAAGAGGCAAATGAAGAAACAGAGAGAATGGGTGCACCAGGCCCTGTAGCCACTGCAATTGAACTTCAGATGTATGCACCACCTTGTGCATCTGGCTTTATGTGGGTACTGGGGAATCAAACCTAAGTCCTGAGGCTTACAGTCAAGCTCCTTAACTGCTGAACCATCTCTCCACCCCAGATAAATATTAAAAGACTTACACTGCTTTTCCCCAAGTGTGTGTGTGTGTGTATGTTTCTGAGGACTGAAGTCATGGTATTGTGCTACACCCCACTTCCATCCTTCCCAAGGCTTTCAGTTGCTTTTCTGCTAAGTGCCAGAAAACTAATGGCCTTGCATAAGATGAACTCACAGCTAAACAATCTCTCAGTCAACCTATTCTGTGTGATTTCTGATTTACCCCCTTTTCTTGTATCTATCTATCCCTGTGTCTGAGCTACTCAGTGGGTCTGATGGCCCACAGAATCCCTGTGTCCTGTATCCTATGCCTCCAGGTCATCATTTTCTCTCTTCTATTGTAACTGCCTCAGGAAATGTGTGGGGGATAGCCTTGCTGAGTTCTTGTAATAGTAATGATAATGCTTCTCCTCCTTTTCATCTTCTTTTTCTGTGCCATCTGGGATTGAACCTAGGACCTTACACATGCCAGGTAAGCACTCTGGCCACTGAGCTACATATCCAATCTTCCCTTTACTTTTTATTTTTTTTATTTTTATTTTTTATCATTATTTATTTATTTGAGAGCGACAGACACAGAGAGAAAGACAGATAGAGGGAGAGAGAGAGAATGGGCGCACCAGGGCTTCCAGCCTCTGCAAACGAACTCCAGACGCGTGCGCCCCCTTGTGCATCTGGCTAACGTGGGACCTGGGGAACCGAGCCTCGAACCGGGGTCCTTAGGCTTCACAGGCAAGCGCTTAACCACTAAGCCATCTTTCCAACCCTTTTTATTTTTAGACAGGGTTTCACTGGTTACCTAGGCTGCTCTTCAACTCACTCCAGCCATGGCAGGCCTTATATTTTCAATCTTTTTGCCTTAGTGTTCCAAGTAGCTGGGATTATAAGCCTGTGCCACCAGGTCTGACTAGTTTTACCTAAGACTTTCATATTCCTGCTACTGTGCTTCTGGCTGAAGGGCTGGATGATGCTTGAGGCCACCGATGTGTAGTGGCTTCTGTAAGGTTCTTCCTAGCAAGTCTCATTGGTTGATGTGTCTGTGACTGTAGCTTGGCATACATTAGCCTGATGATTTTATACAACTGGGAATGATGAATTTTATACACTTAACTCATTTTGAAGTAGAAATAAAGTGCCACACATCTTTTTCTTCCTTCATTCATGGAAGGAATTCAGATGTTAATAAAGGAAAGTGATATTTTGAAAGTAAAGAAGGAATAGTGAAGGAAAGATAATGAATAATGAGGGAAAATGAAGATTAATGAAGGAAAATCAATACAAATGGTAGTTATAACAAGATAGATTTAGATTTTGCCTTCAAGGCACTAAGAGAGCCTTAACCTTTTATTGCTCTTCATTTGTTTCTTATTGAGCAATGTCAGTAGCAGCAGAACTTTGTTCCTCATGTTGCCCCTGGTTTTTATAGCATGCTGGAAACCCTCATTTATTGGATAATATGTTTGCAGTTGAACATTTGAGCTGCACACTGATAAATATTTGTCAGTGTTCAAATGGTAGCATGTAACCAAATTTAGGAACTAATGACCATGAATGAGTTTATAATTAGTGTGTTTAGGGTTGGGCTTATAGATTTAAATGTTGTGATGATGCTTTGAGGGACACTTTGGAAAAACATTTTCAATAGAGCATTAAAGGACACATGAGGCAGGGGCGCTGGAGAGATGGTTCAGTGTTTAAAGGTACTTGCTTGCAAAGCTTGACGGCCCCAATTTGATCCCCCAGTACCCATGTAAAGCCAGACACACAAAGTGGTGCATGTTTCTGGTGTTCTATTGCAATGGCAGGAAGCCCTGGTATGCCTGTATCCATTCTCCCCCTTCTCTTTTTTTTTGTTTTTTCGAGGTAGTGTCTCACTGTGGTCCAGACTGACCTGGAATTAACTATGTAGTCTTCAGGGTGGCCTCAAACTCACGGTGATCCTCCTACCTCTGCCTCCCAAGTGCTGGGATTAAAGGCGTGCACCACCACACATGGCTTCTCGCTCTTTAAAAAGTGTGAATATTTTTTTAATTAAATATTTCATTTATTTATTTATTTGAGAGAAAGAGGGAGGGACAGGGGAGAGGGAAAGTCAGAGAGAGAGAATGGGCATGCCAGGGCCTAGAGCCACTGCAGACGAATTCCATATGCATGTACCACCTTGTGCATCTGGCTTATGTGGGTACTGGGGAATCGAACCTGGGTCCTTAGGCTTTGCAGGCAAGCACCTTAACTGTTAAGCCATCTCTCTTTTCTTTCTCTCTGCCTTTCCCTCTCAAATAAATGATGACACACACACACACACATTTTATTTTTATTTTTTTTTTTAAGGCAGAGTCTTGCTCAGGCTGACCTGGAATTCACTGTGTAGTCTCAGGGTGTCCGTGAACTCATGGCAGTCCTCCTGCCTCTGCATCCTGAGTGCTGGGACCAAAGGCTTGTGCCACCATGCCCAGCTTAGGTACTTTTTTTTTTTTTTGGTTTTTCAAGGTAGGGTCTCACTCTGGTCAAGGCTGACCTGGAATTAACTATGTCGTCTCAGGGTGGCCTCAAACTCATGGCGATCCTCCTACCTCTGCCTCCCGAGGGCTGGGATTGAAGGTGGGCACCACCATACCCAGCTAAATATAATTCTTTTTTTAAAAATTTTTATTTATTTATTTTTTATTAGCATTTTCCATGATTAAATATAATTCTTGAGTGGGCAAATGTTTTGGTATTTAATCTACCCTGATAACCAATTGATAGTTTCAGTTAGCCAGTCCAAATGGCAAGATCAAGTAATTGGATTCCAATCCCTCTGTGAATACCTTGAACCAAGATAAAGATACTGAAGTGTGGACCTAGTAATCTTGGAGTAAAGGATAGCTAAGAGAAGTTTTTGGAAATATTGAAGTAATAAATTATTGGGAATGTGGTACCTGATTTTTTGGTGATTTCACTTGGCATAAAGTGTCCCAAGTTGGGGAGTGTGTGTGTGTGTGTGTGTGTGTGTGTGTGTGTGTGTGTTCAATATTTTATTTATTTATTCATTTATTTGACAGAGAAAGAGGGTGAGAGAGAGAAAGAGAGAGAACGGATGCTCCAGGGCCTCCAGCCACCGCAAACAAACTCTAGATGTGTGCATCCTCCTGTGCATCTGGCCAATGTGGGTCCTGGGGACTAGAACCTAGGTCCTTTGGCTTTGCAGGCAAACATCTCAACCACCAAGCTATCCCTCCAGCCCTGTGTGTGTGTGTGTGTGTGTGTGTGTGTGTGTGTGTGTGTGTGTGTGTGTTTTAACAGTCTCATGTAGCCCAAGCTGGCTTTGAACTCTATATAGCTAAGATGACATTGAACTTCTGAGCCTTCTGCCTCCACCTCCTAGGGCTGGGACTATAGGTGTGTGCTATGACATCTATTAATTGCTGAGCATTGAATCCAGAGTTTTGTGAATGCTAGTCAAGACTAACTGAGCTACATTGCCAGGCCCCAAGTGGGTGTTTTTTTTTTTTTTTTTTTTCCTCAAGGTAGGGTCTTGCTCTAGTCTGGGCTGACCTGGAATTCACTATGTAGTCTCAGATTGGCCTCAAACTCATGGTGATCCTCCTACCTTTGCCTCCCAAGTGCTGGGATTAAAAGCATGTGACACCACACCTGGCTCAAGGTGTTTTGATGTAATTCTACAACAGGGAAGGGCATCTGGTAGCAACATCTCTGACATGTTTATTTCTGTCATTTGGTTCCTGAAAGACCAGTTGACCATATAAGCCTTTTGCTAGAACTCTATGTGTAGGGTGGTTCTGTGGGGTCAAGTCACTCAGAACCCAGGGCTGTTAGGGAAAGTGCCTTACCAAAGGACATGTTATTATCTTCTGTCATGACCTCATCCATAATGTTGGTTGACCCTGAGTGAGGTAGCAACATGATGTCGTGTCTGATTCTGTGCCAGTGCTAACCACTCATGTTTAACTCCTTCCAAAATGCGTCACTGCCATACTGATTCTTGTATTCTCTATTTATGTTTGTTTTTGATGTGGCACAGGCTTTCTTGATCATGGATGGTGAAGAGATACCAGATTTTTCAAGTCTAAAGGAAGAAACTGCTTATTGGAAGGAACTTTCCTTGAAGTATAAGCAAAGGTAGTGTTTAAAGGCATGCTGAAGTACATCATGTCTAGCTTTTTTTTTTTTTAATAATGCTAAATTTAGATGTTCAGATTTAGGATTGTGATTGTATAAAAAGTTAAAACATTACTTATATTTAAGAAGTATAAAATGCCAGAAATCTTTATTTTGTACAAATTGAGATAGCAGGAAATCCTAGTGCCTGTATGACTTCTGATAATTTGCCTCCTGTTAACTTATCACTAGACTGGGCTATCTTTAGCCTGCTGGGTGTGTACTGGTTCTACCTCATCATTTGCTCATTTGAAGATGCTTAAAATAGATTTTAGTTCTCTTCAGGCATTCATCATTAGTGTGTAGGGCCAGCCAAGCTTTAAGGGTATGGAACATTTGATAAAATTTGTATTTACTTAGTCTTCAATTCCTTTTATTAAATAGAATCTTCCTAAAATATTTATCTGTGTTCCTACTTTGGTTAACAGAGTTAACTAAGCCTTATCAAACCTCATTGCTCTTCCATTGTCAGCATAGCCAGTCACTCTCTCAGGCTGGTAGATAGAGATGCTGTGTATCTGGCAGGGTTCTTTATCTTGTTTTGTGTTACTAATGCTTTCACTGACTGGGGAAGTCTATGGAACCCTTTCAGAATGTTCTTTTTTTAAAAAGCTATTTTTTATTTTTATGACAGAGAGAGAGAAGAGGGGAAGAGGGAGAGAGGGAGGGGAAGAAGGAGGGGGGAGAGAATTGGTGTGCGAGGGCATCTAGCCACTGCAAATGAACTCCATATGCGTGTGCTGCTGTGTGCATTGTGGATACTGGGGCTTACGTGGGTACTGAGGAATCAAAAGTGGGTCTAGCCGGGCGTGGTGGTGCACATCTTTAATCCTAGCACTTGGGAGGCAGAGGTAAGAGGATTGTCATGAGTTCAAGGCCACCCTGAGACTGCATAGTGAATTCCAGGTCAGCCTGGGCTAGAGCGAGACCCTTCCTTGAAACCCCCCCCCCAAAAAAAAGTGGGTCCATAGGCTTTGCAGGCAATCGTCTTAACTGCTAAGCCATCTCTCCAGCCCCCAGAATGTTCTTAATTATCTAAAATTAAATAAAATGACAGAGGAAATCAATTATATTGGAAGTTATTTAAGTATTAAGTATTAAACGAGTTTGTGGCATTATTAAAACGTATTAGCGCACTAAGTGAAATAAGATGGGAGGAATGCAGTAACTATCTAATATTGAACTAGTGAGAATATGCTGACGTCTAATGTACAGAATTGATGGTAATTCCCATTTAAGTTACTTTTGTGACAATAAAGATACATCCCTCCCCTTATTAAG
Source organism: Jaculus jaculus (assembly GCF_020740685.1). Classification (NCBI taxonomy): domain Eukaryota; kingdom Metazoa; phylum Chordata; class Mammalia; order Rodentia; family Dipodidae; genus Jaculus; species Jaculus jaculus. Next base: position 41,287,683 of record NC_059113.1, on the reverse strand, counting down.
TTCTGTGAAGGAAGAAGCGAATGGTTTTGAACCTTTTATAAATAAAGTAATTTCTGATTTGTGAGTCTTTTATGGGATTATAAATCATTTTTATTGGATCCTGAAAAATACAAATACAGATATAAATCTGGTGCACACCTTTAACCCCAGCACTTGGGAGGCAGAGGTAGGAGGATTGCTGAGAGTTCGAGGCCACCCTGAGAATACAGGGTGAATTTCAGGTCAGCCTGAGCTAGATAGAGCAAGACCCTACCCCCCAAAACAGAAAACTTTTTATTAGGACATTAGTTTTCAGGCAAAATTTGTTGAACCAATAATACCTTGAGATGACCCTGTCCTTGCAAACTATTACTCAACTTTCCCAATTTGCTTCTGATTAGCTTCCAGGAAGCTCGGGATGAGCTAGTTGAATTCCAGGAAGGAAGCAGAGAATTAGAAGCAGAGTTGGAGGCACAATTAGTACAAGCTGAACAAAGAAACAGAGATCTGCAAGCTGATAACCAAAGACTGAAATATGAAGTGGAGACATTAAAGGTAATTTTGGCAGTAGAAGCTACTGTACTGGGTACAGTAGTGTGCTGAGATTCATTTAAAATATAAAAGAAAAAGGTGAGAAATGTAATATTTGAATAGTTTTAAAAGAATCAGAATATAGGGCTGGAGAGATGGCTTAGAGTTAAGGCACTTGCCTTCAAAGCCAAAGAACCCAGGTTTGATTCCCCAGGACCCACATAAGCCAGATGCACAAGGTGGTGCATGTGTCTGGAGTTCCTTTGCAGTGGCTAGAGGCCCTGGAACACCCATTCTCTTTCTCCCTGCCTTTCTCACTCTCTCTCAAATAAGTAAAAATAAAACATTAAAAAAATAATCAGAATATATATTGCTGGGTGTGGTGGTGCATGCCTTTAATCCCAGCACTCTGGAGGCAGAGGTAGGAGGATCATTATGTGTTCGAGGTCACCCTAAGACTACATAGTGAAATCCAGGTCAGCCTGAGCTAGAGTGAGACCTTAGCTTGAACAAACTAAAGAATCAGAATATATATATTGGTTTTATATGTATGTGTGTGTAAATATATTTATATAAATATATGTAATGTATATAAAATATATTTATATGCTAGAGTGAAACCCTACCTCAAAACAAAACAAAATGAACCTCCCTCCAAAACCCCCAAAACACTTGAATTTATTTTGTTACTGTAACCCTTTAACTTTTGAAATTTAATTTAGGTTAGAAATTTCCCTTCAAAAAGGAGTTTTCAGGAAGGAGCTAGCCTAACATGTGGTTTCTATCCCTAGTCCCCCTCCCCACCAAAAGAGGGGAAATTTTTGAAGTAAAAGGATTAATCCTTTCCTCCCCTGCTTATCATCTGCTTTATCTAAGTGCTTGGGAGTATCTCTGCTGGGAGCAGATGGGTTTTGGAAGGGTCGAAGAAGGCAGGTAAGGGGTAGGGGACTTGGCAATCTGCTTTTACTCATACCTTGGGCTGCACTCAGTTTGCAACCCAGAGGCTCCCCCATGAGGTTAAGGAAAGGTTTTACTATCTGACTTTTCAGAGACATTATTGTTAGTTTTCTGAGAGAATGGTTATTATCTACATTTTGTATGAGTAAAGGCACTTTAGAATGGATGTGTCTGTTTAGCTGTTTTTTTTTTTTTTTTTTTTTGAGGTAGGGTCTCACTCTAGTCCAGGCTGACCTGGAACTCACTATGTAGTCCAGGGTGTCCTGGAACTCACGGTGATCCACCTACCTCTGCCTCCCAAGTGTTGGGATTAAAGGCGTGTGCCACCACGCCCAGCTGTTTAGTTTTTATTTATTTATATTATTATTTTTATTAACATTTTCCATGATTATAAAAAATATCCCATGGTAATACCCCCCCCCCCCACTTTCCCCTTTGAAATTCCATTCTCCATCATATCCCCTCCCCATCTCATTCAGTCTCTCTTTTATTTTGATGTCATGATCTTTTCCTCCTCTTATGATGGTCTTGTGTAGGTAGTGTCAAGCACTATGAGGTCATGGATATCCAAGCCATTTTATATCTGGAGGGAGCACATTGTAAGGAGTCCTACCCTTCCTTTGGCTCTTACATTCTTTCCGCCACTTCTTCTGCATTAGACCCTGAGCCTTGGAAGGTGTGATCGAGATGTTACTCAGTACTCCAGTCACTTCTTTGCAGCACCATGATACCTTCTGAGTCATCCCAAGGTCACTGCCATCTGAAAAGAGAAGATTCTCTACCCAAAGTGAGAGTAGCATTAATATAAGGGTATAAATATTAAGAGAAGTGCTTACTGGGCAGTTTGATAAGTATAGAATATACATTTTTCCAGACATCAGCAGATGTTACACCCCTAGGGCTCATGACTACCCCTGTTTTAACTTTTCAGTATCAGGGATGTATTCCCTCCCATGGAGCGGGCCTCCAGTCCAGTTGGAGGGCAGTTGGTTTCTACCATGACAGAGGTGCCACTATTGTACCCATTGGCTCATTTGGCCTGGCTGGCCAATTATAAGGATTGCAGTGTCCACTGTTGAGTATCTTCACTGGTGATTTCTCTCTCTCCTATTAAACTGCATGTAGAATGGCTTCTTCCAGCTTTCTCTCAGTTGGTCTACATGGAGGAGGTTATCAGTAAAAAGTAGAGGGATATGATCAACTCAGATTATAGGCAACTTCCTACAATTTTATTTTCTTTTAACTTGGATTAAATTCTTTTTAAAAGTATTTATTATTATTATTTTTTTTTATTTTTGGTTTTTCGAGGTAGGGTTGCACTCTAGCCCAGGCTGACCTGGGATTCACTATGTAGTCTCAGGATGGCCTCCATCTCACAGTGATCTTCCTACCTCTGCCTCCCGAGTGCTGGAATTAAAGGTGTGCACCACCACACCTGGCAATAAGTATTTATTTGAAGGGGGGACACAGAGAGAGGTGGGCAGGGGGAAGAGTGTGGACATGCCAGGGCCTCCAGCCACTGCAAACAAACTTCAGACGCATGTACCACCTTGTGTATCTGGCTTATGTGGGTACTGGGGAATCAAACCTGGGTCCTTATGCTTTATAGGCAAGTGCCTTAACTGCTAAGTCATCTCTCCAGCTCCTGGGGTTAAATTTTTTTTTTTTTTCAAGGTAGGGTCTCACTCTAGCTCAGGATGACCTAGAACTCACTATGTAGTCTTAGGGTGGCCTGCAACTCAAGGCAACCCTTTTACCTCTGCCTCCCGAGTACTGGGATTAAAGGCGTGTGCCACCATGCCTGGCTAATTTGTTTTAATTTAATTTATTTATTTGCAATGAGAGAGAGAGAGATAATGGGCGTGCCCGGGCCTCAAGCCACTGCAGACGAACTCCAGATGCATGTGCCCCTTGTGTGTCTGTCTTACGTGGATCTTGGGCCTGGGTCCTTTGGCTTTGCAGGCAAATGCCTTAACCACTAAACCGTTTCTCCAGCCCCTTGGGTTAAATTCTTTATTAAAAAGATGACTAAAGCTGGGTGTGGTGGTGCAGGCCTTTAACCCTAGCACTTGGGAGGCAGAGGTAGGAGGATTGCTGTGAGTTTGAGGCCACCCTGAGACTCCATAGTGAATTCCAGGTCAGCCTGGGCTAGAGTAAGACCCTACCTTGAAAAACCAAAAGAAAAACAAAAAAGATGCCTAGCCAGGTGTGGTGGCACATGCCTTTAATCCCATCACTAGGGAGGCAGAGGTAGGAAGATCACTGTGAATTCAAGGCCTGCCTGGATCTAAAGAGTTCTAGGTCATCCTAGGCTATAGTGAGACCCTACCTTCAAAACAAAACAAAAAGATGACTGTATATTAACAACACATTCTTTCTTCTTTGTACCTATTCCTTTAGGAGAAACTAGAACATCAGTATGCACAGAGCTATAAGCAGGTCTCAGTTTTAGAAGATGATTTAAGTCAGACCCGGGCTATTAAGGAGCAGTTGCATAAGTATGTCAGAGAGTTGGAGCAGGCCAATGATGACCTGGAGAGAGCAAAAAGGTAAAGGATGGCTTGCATTTGTGAGTATAACCAGAGTTGACTGTCAGCAATTAAAATGTTCATTGTTAGGCTTCTGTACTTACCTGGATCTTAGTGACAGAACATTTTCCTGTGGCATTTCTTGTTTTCTATAGTTTGTTGAATGAAAAGGGCCCAACAAAGTCTTTATCTTCCCATGCCAACCTGGGCTACATAGTAAGTTCCAGATCAGCCTGGCTATAGAGTGAGACCTTGTCTTAAAAAACAAAATCCAAAACAGATGTGTCTCAACCCTTCATCTTCCCTGTGTATTCTCAGTACTACCACATATTCTGTAGGTTTCATCTTAAACCAGGATTCAGCACTTACCTTTTCATTTTTAGTCTTTTCAGTTTTGGTATTGACTGATTTATTCTCCTAAATCACTGCTTTCATTATAGTTTTCTAGAATATACTACAGTGGCTTGTGCCAGGTTTTCATGTCTCTTATTCGTTGTTTCTTAATCATTCCAAACTTAATTTCTTTTCCTTTATAATTATCACACAGTATATTTTTCTTTAATATGCACCAAGTGTCAAGATGCTGGGGTTGAAGATAAGAGCTAAGGTAGTCATTGTGCTTGGGGCTTATAGCTACCATTTACTATTGCAAGTGCTGTAGTAAAAAGAATTGTATAGGCTGCTCCAGGGCAAAGAGGTGGGAACAAACAGAGCACTTGTAAGAATTGGGGCAGATATTTGAGCTAAGTCTAAGTCTGCAAGGAGGAAGAGGTTTCTTTTTTTATTTGTTGGTTTTTCAAGGTAGTGTCACTCTAGCCCAGGTTGACCAGGAATTCATACAGTCTTGGGCTGGTGATCCTCCTACCTCTGCCTTTTGAGTGCTGGGAATAAAGGTGTCGCCACCACACCTGATGAGGATGAGAATTTAACCAAGTGAAGAGACAGGTGCAAAGGCAGAGAGGAAGGAGGATGGTTGAAGAATTACTAGGTCACTCTTAATCAACTGATCTAGAGACTGTGTGCCTGAATGAGATGAGAGACTGGATGGTGCTTGGACCAGGTTTTGAAGAACTCTGTGTATTATGTTTGAGTCTCTTTAAGATTTTTGTTTGTTTGTTTTGAATAAAGAGTATCAGATTGTGATTGAAGAAGACAATAATGAGAAATTGGAAGTAGAGAGATACAGGATTATTAAGGAGTAACTCAGATGACAGATAAAGAATTAAGATAGAAGAATGGGGGAAATAGGGGCTGAAGACTAAAGAAGAAAACTATTGGAGAGACATTTTGGAAGTTGACAGGAACTGATAAAATTGGAGTTAGCATTCAGAATTCTAACATAAGGTTAGAGAATTTTATTTCTATAATATATAGCTTAGCCTGACAGGGCCACAGAGTAGGTGCATGCAAATTTTGGTTGAATGGGATGAGATCATTCTGTGGGGTCAGGCTGGCTGGTCAGGAAAGGCAGAAGATTAACTATTTCCTTTTGTACTATCTGTTCATGTTATTTATTTAATTCATGGACTTTTTTTTTTTTAAAGGGCAACAATAGTTTCATTGGAAGACTTTGAACAAAGGCTAAATCAAGCCATTGAACGAAATGCATTTTTAGAAAGTGAACTTGATGAAAAGGAATCTTTGTTGGTCTCTGTACAGAGGTTAAAGGATGAAGCAAGAGGTAAGGTTTATAATTTAGAGAATATTTCTCCATTGATTTGTTATCAAAAACCAGAGTAAGGTCAAAGAGCAACCTTTTCGGTGGTGCTGGGGATCAAGTGCAGGGCAGGTAAGCTATTCTCTCAGATCTGTTTCTTTTCAGGTACTTTTTGCTTTTGATTTTCAAGGTAGGGTCTCACTGTAGCCTAGGCTGACCTAGAATTCACTATGTAGTTTCAGGGTGGCCTTAGACTCTGCCTGTTGAGTGATGGGTAAATTTATTTTTAATTTAATTTATTATTTGCAATTAGGAGAGATAGGTAGGTAGGGAGAGAGAGAATGAATGGATGCACCAGGGCCTCTAGCCACTGCAAATGAACTCTAGATGCATGTGCCTTAGATCTGGCTTTATGTGGGTACTGGGGATTCGAACTTGGGCCATCAGGCTTGCAAGCAAATGCCTTAACCACTAAGCCATCTCTCCAGCCCCAAGCTCTAGTTTTACTTAAAAAAAATTTTTTTTTGTTCATTTTTATTTGTTTATTTGAGAGCGACAGAGAGATTGAGAATGGGCGTGCTAGGGCCTACAGCCACTGCAAACAAAAAGCATGCACCCCCTTCTTCATCTGGCTAACGTGGGTCCTGGGGAATGGAGTCTCGAGCCAAGGTTTGATTCCCTAGCACCCACGTAAGCCAGCTGTACAAGGTGGCACATGCATGTGGAGTTGGCTTGAAGTGGCTGGAGGCTCTGGTGCGTGCATTTTCTCTCTCTTGCAAATAAAAATTTAAACGAACAAACAAACACCTCCAAACAACAACAAGAACCCAATTAAATTGGATGGGTAGATGGCTTAGTGGAAAAAATACTTTGCCATGTATATATTATTACCTGGGTTTGGACCCTTAGAACCTTGTAAATCTGGACAGTGCAGTGTAAGTACCTATGAATTCCACTTTGCATACCGCAAGGAGGGAGTGAGATAGAATCCCCCACAAATTCACAGGCTAGCTTGCTTGGTGAACACAGTGGTGAACAATGAGAGACTGTGCCCCAAATAATGTGGATGGCGAGGACTGAAGTGAAGTTGTCCTCTGACTTTTGCATGTGGGTCAAATCATATGGTCACCTACACTCTCACACACGAACATTCACGTACACACATATCCCCACCCACCCACCAAACACTTAGCGGGAAACTACAGTGCTCTCCCCTCAAACAAAATAAAACACCTAAAAAAAAAACCTAAACCTGAATAGATGTTCCATCAACATTTCCAGTTTCTTTATCTGTTCCTCCATGGGTGGGCATTTGGGTTGCTTGCATCTGTTGGGTCTTGGGAAAAAAGGCTGTTACAAATATCTCTTTCCCAGAAGTGAGATAATTTTGTATCAGTTTATAACATAAGAAAATAGTTTGTAAAATAGTTGAATAATTTTCTTTTTCTTTTTCTTTTTTTTTTTTTTTGGGGTTTTTTGAGGTAGGGTCTCACTCTAGCCCAGGCTGACCTGGAATTCACTATGTAGTCTCAGGGTGGCCTCGAACTCAAGTCAATCCTCCTACTTATGCCTCTCAAGTGCTGGGATTAAAGGCGTGCGCCACCACACCCGGCTTAGTTGCATAATTTTAAAAGCAAGCATTAATTAAAAAATCACTATTGGAAAAAAATTTTATAGTGGTAGTTAAAAAAATATCCACCTGGGCTGAAGAGATGGCTTAGCAGTTAAGGTGCTTGCCTGTGAAGCCTAAGGACCCAGGTTCGATTCTCTAGATCCCATGTAAGCCAGATGCACACTGTGGTACATGTATTTGGAATTGGTTTGCAGTGGCTAGAGGTCCTTTTTTTTTCTCTTTGTCTAATAAATAAATACATAAAAAGTTAAAAAAATTCACCCACTTTAAATTATAAAAATTGACTTCATTGATTTTACAATAACCTCTAAACTATATCCTTTCAAAATGGGAAAGCAAGAGCCACGCATGGTGGAGCACGCCTTTAATCCCAGCACTTGGGAGGCAGAGGTAGGAAGATTGCTGTGAGTTTGAGGCCAGCTTGAGAGTGCATAGTGAATTCCAGGTCAGTCTAGGCTAGAGCAAAACCCTGCCTCAAAAAAAAAACAAAACAAAAAACAAAAAAAAACAAGCTGGGTGTGGTGGCTCACGCCTTTAATCCTAGCACTCTGGAGGCAGGGATAGGAGGACCACTGTGAATTCAAGGCCACCCTGAGACTACAGAGTGAATTCTAGGTCAGCCTGGGCTAGAGTGAGACCTTACCCTGAAGAACAAAAAAAAAAAAAGGGAAAGCAAATGAATTGACAAAGAATATTTTGTGTCATTTAGGCACACTGTGAGTTCTATTCTGGAAACTTATTTTTGCATTTCGGCATGGTAACTGCTGTCTGAGGTTTTTAAAAATTTTAAATTCTGGGCTGGAGAGCTGGCTGATTGGTTAAGGTGCTTGCCTGCAATACCTAAGGATTGAAGTTCAGTTGCCCAGTACCCATGTAAAGCCAAAGGTACAAGGTGGTGCATGCATCTAGAGTTTGTGTGCAGTGGCTGGAGGCCCTGGTGTGTCCATTCTCTCTGTATCTACTTTTTTCTGTCTCTCAAATGAATAAATAAAATATTAAAAGAATAAAAATTAAGGTCTAAGAATTCATTTATACTGTATAGTTGTCATTTTTATTCTCTTACTTCTGTTTAATAATGGGAATTATTAAATAGGAAATATGTTTTGGAGAAATAGTACTTTAGGATGTTTTTGTTGTTGTTGTTGAGACAGGGGCTGAAGAGATGGCTTAGCAGTTAAGGCGCTTGCCTGCGAAGCCAAAAGACCATGGTTTGATTCCCCAGGACTCATGTAAGCCAGATGTTACAGTGTGTCACATGCATCTGGAGTTCATTTGCAGTGGCTGGAGGCCCTGGTGTACCCATTCTCTTTTTCTCTGCCTCTCTCTCAAGTAAATAAATAAAAATAAAATATAAAAAAAGGGCTGGAAAGATGTCTTAGTGGTTAAGCACTTGCCTGTGAAGTCTAAGGACCCCGGTACGAGGCTCAATTCCCCAGGACCCATGTTAGCCAGCTGCACAAGTGGCCACACACATCTGGAGTTTGTTTGCAGTGGTTGGAGGCCCTGGCGTGCCCATTCTCTCTCTTTCTCTCTCTCTCTCTTTCTGCCTGTTTCTCTGTCAGTCTCAAATAAATAAATAAAAATGAACAAAAAAATTAAAATATAAAAAAATAATTTAATTGAGACAGGGTTTCAGGTAGTCCAGGCCATCTTGAATTTACAGTGTAGCCAGGATGGCCTTGAACATCCTTGTGTTCCTTCACTTCCCAAGTGCATCACCATGCCTGGCTAGGAAGAACATCTTCATAACATTTCCAGGTGACTTTGTTTATTGTTCCTTCCATTCAGTATTGCTGCCTTTGTTTGCAATGTTTTACAGATTTAAGGCAAGAGCTAGCAGTTCGGGAACGACAACAGGAAGTGACCCGAAAGTCAGCTCCCAGTTCTCCAACTCTAGACTGTGAGAAGATGGATTCTGCTGTCCAAGCCTCCCTCTCCTTGCCAGCAACTCCTGTTGGCAAAGGAACAGAAAATAGTTTCCCTTCACCAAAAGGTTTGTTAGGTCTCTTTTCTTTGGGCCTATGTTAGGTTAGGGTTTGCTGATGTAGCAGGGGATGCTAAGGAATAAACCATAACTGCAGTTTCAGAGTTTGCCTTTAGTGCTGTGTGAAGCAAGGCAGGGGTTATTTTCATAGGTCATTCATATGTAGTGCCTGCATTTAGTCAAGAGCAATTTAAGATTTTAAAAAGTTGAGGGCTAAAAAGAAGACTTCTTAAACTGGGCGTGGTGGCCCACGCCTTTAATCCCAGCATTTGGGAGGCAGAGGTAGGCCACCCTGAGATTACATAGCGAATTCCAGGTTAGCCTGGGCTAGAGTGAGACCTTACCTCGGGGGGGGGGGGGGAAATTCCTTCTTTCTTTGAGTTTTTTAAATTAATTAAAAAATTCTTTATTAATACACAATAAAAGCTTTGGTTAAGACTCTCCCTCCTGTGTCTCATCTCCCTATCCCCTTCACCCTGCTTCTACCCTCCAGACTTCCCTCTCCCCATATTCCCCCTTTGACTTTCATATCACTTAAGATTTGCAGTCATTTTGGAGCCACTAGATAGAACTTGAGAGTATAATCCCAAAACTGTCAATTCCAATTTGTTTCAGCGGTTGGCAGACCATATTTCAGCTACCTCCATGCTCTCGCTTCTTCCATTTTAAGCCGAAGCTGTCCTCCTGCCCCTCTTAAAATATAGGCTTTCTTCTTGCAGTGTGATATGAGAAGACTTTTGGTCTGGGCAGTTAGGGCAGTGAGCTCTTCGTATATGTGCCACTAGCCACATGATACTATTTAAACTTATATTAATTTATTCTTCTTCTTCTTCTTCTTCTTCTTATTTTTTTGAGGTAGGGTCTCACTCTAGCTCAGGCTGTCCTGTAATTCACTATGTAGTCTCAGGGTGGCCTTGAACTCACCATGATCCTCCTACCTCTGCTTCCCAAGTACTGGGATTAAGGGTGTGCACCACCAGGCCTGGTTTATATTAATTTAAATAAAACCAAATGTAAAATTCAGTTTCTAACTTGCATTAGCCGTATTTCAAGTGAGCAACTTATTTTGGACTTACTGTGAGGTGAAATTTCATCGAGTGTGTGAAAATACCACATAGTTAGCCATAAGGTACTAACTGTTGAGTTACTGCTGTGGCCATAGAGCAGAAAATATGTAGATTATATCAGTCATATTTCCATATTATCCATGTAAAGCCAGATGTACTAAGAGGTGCATGTGTCTGGAGTTTGTTTGCAGTGGCAGGAAGCTCTGGCATGCCCATACTCACTGTCTGCTTCTTTCCTTTTTACACTCTCTCAAATAAATAAAAAAAATATTTCAAAGAAAAAAAAAAGAAACTTTTAGTTGGGCTTGGTGACACATACCTTAATCCAAGTGAATTCAAGGCCACCTTTAGACTACAGAGTAAATTCTAGGTCAGCCTGAGGTAGAACGAGACCTTACTTTGACAAATCACAAAAAGTAAACAAAACAAAACCAACCTTTCATTGTCAGTTTTTAGAGTAGTTAGTTGTATTTTTAAGCACTTTACAATTATTGGAATCACAGTGCTGATAGACTTTTGCTTTTTTTTTTTTTTGAGGTAGGGTCTTGCTGTAGCACAGGCTGACCTGGATTCGCTATGTAGTCTTAGGGAGGCCTTGAACTCATGGTGATCATCCTGCCTCTGCCTCCCAGGTACTGGGATTAAAGATGAGCGCCACCATGTCCAGAGACTTTTGCTTTTTTTATTTTTTATTTTTATTTTTTTTCTCTTGTACTACTGGGGATTGAGCCTAGGGCTTTTGCATGCTGGGCACATGCTCTACTACTAGATATAGTCCCAGGTGTAAAGTTTTGATTTTATACTATCAACTAGAATCATACAGGTAAGGTCTAAGAACCTTTATTTCACTAATAATAGCAATTAATAGGCTAATTGATTGCCACTTTAATGGAGAGTACATTCATTTTTAGCTCACTGGAGTTTTTATGTGGGGACTTGGGGAAGCAACAGGATGTATAGCCAGCCTGCTCTAGCACAGAATTAGATGTCAACCTCAGGCCATGATATTTATTTATGATAAAACTGGGGATGATATTTATCCAAAGTTTTAAACTAGAGCTTATTGTAGGAACATTGTTCAGCCAGAAAGCTTCCATGCCCTGGATCCCTGCAGTTTGATGACATGAAAACTAGCCCAAGAGTGATGAGAAGCACGAGGTTAGGGAAATCAGTGGCAAGGTTCAAAAGCTGATCTCTGTAAAGTAGACTTTCATTCCATCTCATGCTTATAATGTGTACTCTTGAAATATGTTTAAGGTAACTTTCCTTAAAAGCACAGATTTAAGCCAGGCGTGGTGGTACTTTTAATCCCAGCACTTGGGAGGCAGAGTTCAAGACCACCTTGAGACTACATAATGAATTCCAGGTAAGCCTGGGCTCAAGTGAGTCCCTACCTTGAAAAAACAAACAATCCCCCCCCAAAAAAAACAGCGACAGCAATAAAAAAAAAACAACAAACCCCCGCAGATTTAATATCTAAAACATAAAAATTGAGAATAGAGAAACATGAGACTTAAAATTCCATACTCAGAAAAATATAACCATTTGTTTATATCACATTGGCACCTTATTTTATTTTTATTTGAATCTCATGGTAAATAAGATTAGAAAAAGGAAAATAAACAATAATCCCTCTGTAAAATGCCTACCATATTTAATTTATTTAATAATTTATTTATTTGAGAGAGAGAGAGAGAGGAGAATATGGAGACACCAGGGCCTCTAGTTATTGCAAATGAACTCCAAATGCATGTGTCATTTTGTGCATCTGGCTTACGTGGATACTGGGGAATTGAACCCAGGTTGCTAGGCTTTGCAGGCAATTGGATTAAGTGCTGAGCCACTTCTCAAGGCCTTTCCCCCCTTTTAGCATTTTTTTGTTTTTGTTTTTCAGGTAGGGTCTCACTCCAGCTGAGGCTGACCTGGAATTCATTATGTAGTCTCAGGGTGGCCTTGAACTCAAGGTGATCCTCCTACCTGGGATTAAAGGCATGTGCCACCACTCCAATCCCTCCCTCCCTTTTTATTTTTTAATTTAATTAATTTATTTATTTTGTTTTTTTTTGAGGTAGGGTCTCACACTAGCTCAGGCTGACCTGGAATTCACTATGTCGGTCTCAGGGTGACCTTGAACTCATGGTGATCATCCTACCTCTGTCTTCCGAGTGCTAGAGTGCTAGGATTCAAGGTGTGTGCCACCATACTCAGCCCTCCGTCCCTTTTTAAATGAGGAATTTTCTAATAACCAAAGAGGGAAAGTGCATTCAGGCATGTTTTAAAAAGAAGTTAAACTTGCCACCGGGTGTGGTGGTGCACGCCTTTAATCCCAGTACTCGGGAGGCAGAGGTAGGAGGATCATGGTGAGTTAAAGGCCACCCTGAGACTATATAGTGAATTCCATGTCAGCCTGGGCTAGAATGAAATCCTACCTTGAAAAACCAAAAAAAAGAAAGAAATTAAACTTCTCTTATATCTCTAATGTCTTAGCTAGTGTAAAAAAAACTTTCGTTGAAGGAGTAGAAAATGTTAACATGATTGACCATGTTTGAGTTGATATTTCATTTGTCTACAAAAAGTTTGGCTTCAACTGGGAAGGAAGCATTAGTGAATTTTGTTGATGTAGTACAAATATAATTGACCTAATAGAAATCCAAAATTAGTTCTTTTTTTTAAAAAAAGTATTTATTTTATATGTATCAATATAATCTCCCTTTCTTGTGTGCTTATATGTGTGATATATATGCATGTTTGTATGTGTGTGGGCTGGGCGTGTGTGTGTGTGTGTGTGTGTGTGTGTGTGTGTGTGTGTGTAGGTCAGAATTCTATGTTGGATGTTTTCCTCACTCTTTTGACCTTATTTTGTGTGTGTGGAGTGTGTGGGGTGTGTGTGTGCCCTTGCAGTGCTCCATGAACTTGCCTGTGGCAGAGGGGAGGGGTCACTTGTCTGTGGTGGCTGGAATGTTAATAGTCTTATGCCCCAATTTTTTTTTTCCTTGAGGTAGGGTCTCACTCAGGCTGACCTGGAATGTACTCTGTAGTCCCAGGCTGGCCTTGAACTCAGGTTGATCCTCCTACCTCTGCCTCCTGAGTGCTATAGCTAAAGGCATGCTTTCTTCTTACCATTCTTATTTTGAGCCAGAGGCTCTTTACTGGTGTCAGAGCTTGCTGTTTTTGTGAGCCTGGGCGAGCCCATGGTCTCTGCTGTCACTTGAGGGACTGAGGTTACAGGGCTACATCCAGCTATTTATGTGGGTTCTGGAGATTTTTTTTAACCTCTGAGATGGGGTCTTGCTCTAGCTCAGGCTGACCTGGAATTCACTATGTAGTCTCAGGGTAGACTACACAGTGAATTCCAGGTCAGCCTTGGCCTAGAGTGAGGCCTACCTTGTAAAAACATAAAATTAGCACAAAATTAGAGTAGCATAAAATTAGAATAGACTAAAAGTTCATTGGAACTAAGATGTATTCATGTACAGTAAGTTATAGGTACAATAAATGATCCGTATTTTTTTTTTCCTTCCCAGTGTTGGCAATCAAATCTAGGGCTTCCTGGATGCTAGGCAAATGATTTAACATTGAGCCATCTCCCTAGCTCTTAAATGATGTAAATGTAAAATTAAAAAGTTCCTCATATATTCTTCTAGTGTCAATTTTACATGTATATCATTTAAGAGCTAGGACTGCTCTTTGACCTTGAGAACTACAGGTAGTCTCTACAGCCCAGAAACTTTAATTTTAGGAATTTCAGAAATATTTGTTTAGATGTCTTAAGTGTCTTTGTCCTTAATGCATTGTTTGTAATAATGAAAAATTAATGTAGTGCAAATTATGCATCATGTAGAATATTTAAGCTTGTTTACACTAACTCCATTCTATACTTTATCCATACTTTGAAATAGTGTTTTATTAAAAATAATATTTAAAAATTTTATTTATTTACAAGGGAAGAGAGAGAGATGGGGGGGGAGGGAGGGAGGGAGGAAAAGAGCAGAGAGGCAGACAGAGCGAGAATGGGCATGTTAGGGCCTCTAGCCACTGCAGACAGATTTCAGATGTATGTGCCACCATGTGCATCTGGCTGACATGGGTCCTGGAGAATTGAACCTGGGGGTCCTTTGGCTTCACATTCAAACAGCTTAACCGCTAAGCCATTTCTCTAGTCCTTTTTTTGTTTTTGTTTTTGGATTTTTTTTGTTTCTATTTCATTAATTTCTGCTCTAATCCTTATTATTTCTTCCCGTCCACTGATTTTTGTTTTGCCTTGTTGTTCTTTTTCCAAGGCTTTAAGGTGAAGCATTAGATCGTTTACTTGTGACCTTTCTAATTTCTTAATATAGGCACTTAAAGCTATAAATTTACCTCTTAGAACTGCCTTCATTGTGTCCCAGAGATTTTGGTATGTTGTATTTTCATTATCATTTGACTCTATGAATTTTTTGATTTCCTTCTTGATTTCTTCATTGACCCATTCAACATTTAGTAGTGTATTGTTTAGTTTCCATGGTTTTGTGTATGACCTATAGCTTTTCTTGCTATTGATTTGTAGTTTGATTCCACTGTGGTCAGATAGACTGCAAGCAATTATTTTAATTTTCCTGTATTTGTTAAGATTTGCTTATGTCCTAATATATGGTCTATTTTAGAGGATGTTTCATGTGCTGCTGAAAAGAATGTATATGCTGCAGCATTTGGATGAAATATCCTGTATATATCTGTTAGGTCCATTCCTTCTATGACCTCATTTAGTCCAGATGTCTCTCTGTTTATTTTTTCCTGGGATGACCTGTCAGTTGATGAGAGTGGGCTGTTGAAGTCCCCTACTACCACTGTTTGTTGTTATCTGTGACCTTAGTTCTAATAGTGTTTGTTTGATGAATTTGGGAGCCCCCATGTTAAGTGCATATATGTTTAGGATTGTAATGTCCTCCTGTTGGAGTGTCCCCTTAATCAATATAAAGTGACCTTCCTTATCTTTCTTGACTAATGTTGGACTGAAGTCTACCTTGTCAGATATTAGGGTAGCAACCCCTGCTTGTTTTCTAGGCCCATTTGCTTGAAACACCGTTTTCCAACCTTTCACCCTAAGATAATGTCTATCCTTTGTAGAAAGGTGTGTTTCTTGGAGGCAACAAATTGAAGGCTCCTGCTTTTTAACCCAGTCTGCAAACCTGTGTCTTTTGGTTGGGGCATTGAGGCTGTTGATATTAAGAGATATTATTGAAAGGTGTGTATTTATGTTTGCCTTTTTTTTTTTTCTTTGTAGTTCTAGTTCTACCTTTGCTCTTTTTTGTTAACTAGTATTTGAGTATTATTTGTTTTTTCCAGGTTCCTTGTATGTGTGCTTTTACTTCTCTTTGCCATGAAGGATTCTTTCAAGTATTTTCTGCAGAGCTGGTTTTGTCTTCAAATACTCCTTTGACCAGCTTTTGTTGTGGAATGCCCTTATTTCTCCATCTACTTGAATGGATAGCTTTGCAGGATAAAGTAACCATGGTTGACAGTGGCTATCTTTCAGAACTTGGAATACATCACTCCAAGCCCTTCTGGCTTTTAAAGTTTGTGTTGAGTAATCTGTTGTAATCTTGATGGGCTTGCCTTTGTAGGTAACTTGATTTTTCTCTTTAACTGCTTTCAGTATTTTTTCTTTGGTTTGTGTGTTTGGTAGTTTGATTATAATATGGCGAGAAGAGGTTCTTTCCAGGTTTCGTCTGGCTGGGGTTCTAAAGGCTTCCTTTATCTGCATTGGCACCTCTTTCCCAACTTGGGGGAAGTTTTCTTCTATGATTTTGTTGAAGACGCCTACTATGCCTTTGGAGTAAATTCTTCTCCTTCTACTATGCCCTGAATTCTTATGTGATCTTTTCATAGTGTCCCGAATATCTTGAAATTCTCATTCATACTTTTCTATTAGTTTGTCTTTTTTTTGTTGGACTGTATTAGATCTGCCACCTGGTCTTCTAGCTTAGATATTCTGTCCTCTCCTTCATCCATTCTACTGATGAGATTTTCTACAGAGTTTTTTTTATTTCATTAACTATGTCCTTCATTGCTAGTAATTCTGACTGGTTTTTCTTTATTATTTCTATTTCCTTATTTATGTCTTGTATTGCCTTCGTTATTTCATTAAATTGATGTCCTGTGTCTTTGATTCCTTTGGTTTTCTCTTTGATTCCTTTGATTTCTTTAAACATATTTACAATCATTCTTTTGAAATCTTAGGCATTTCCTCTAACTCGTTCTCACTGGAGGTCATTTCTGATGCATTAATTCTTTTTGGTGGATTTATATTGTCTTGCTTTTTAGTGTTTCTTGTGTTATAATGTATATATTTTTGCATCTTGGATTAAGTTAATGCTTGGATTTTCTAGTTAGCTGGGTATTCTTAGCTATATCAATTGATCTGATGTTATATATCTTCAGGGTAGGAGCTGAAGGTGTTAGGTGTGGCTCTCAAGACTCTCAGAGTATCTACAAAGGTGTTCCTAGGGTTTGGGTTTGCCTGCTATGGGAGTATTCAAGTAGGCTGAGTGGAACAAAATATATTCTAAAATTTAACTAAACAATGTACACATTCAGTGAAAAACAGCACCGAGTATTTATGCAAGAGTGGGTATTATAACAACCAGATCCTCTATCAACAAAGAGGTTAAGATTTCTGGCCTGTTGAGAGTTGCAAGTCAGCTTGTGACCAAGTGAGACCCTTCCCTGGTACAATCTCAGTTACCTTTTTGGATGATTTTGGTCTCAGTGATTGCGCACTCTGCTTGCGTCCCTCTTTGGTGTCCTGTGGGTTCAAGTAGGCTGGCTGGATCGCTGGACTGCTGTTCTGTTTTCTGGAGCTGGGCACTGGCTTTTCTTGTGGGGCAAGCCAAGCCTGGCAGCTGTGGTCCCACAGACCTGGCACCACCGCTGCCGCTGCTGGATCTGCCACTGCTGTAGCTGCCGCTTCTGGATCCGCTGCTTCCCGGGCTGCTGCTGCTGCTGTGGGAGCTGGTGCTGCCAATGCCGGAGCTGCCAATGCCGGAGCTGGCGCTGCAGCCGGAGTCACCGCTGCTGGAGCTGGAGTGGGAGCTGCTGCTGCCGGAGCTGCTTTGGCTTGCCTGTGTGGCCTGTGGATGCTCTGGATTTCTCCTACTTCTCTGCTGCTGCTTTAATTTCTTATGCACCTCACTTTTTTTTTTTTTTCACCTCACTTTTTAGTAAAAGGGTGTATTTTGCTGGGTATTCTTTGGCTTTTTCTCCTCTAGGCTGCTTTGGTGTGGTTCTTAAGCCGCCATCTTAACTGGAAGTCTCCTTTTTTTGTTTTTTTTTGAGGTAGGGCTTCACTCTAGTCCAGGCTGACCTGGAATTCACTATATAGTCTCAGGGTGGTCTTGAATATACAGCATTCCTTCTACCTCTGCCTCCAAGTGCTGGGATTTAAAGGCATGCACCACCACGCCCGGCTCTAGTGTGTTGATTTTGCCTTGCATGTATTGCTACTTGGTAGCATCAACAAAATTCATACTTAAAGGGAGCTGCTAATGTGTCACTCTTCTTTTCTTTTGTCTTTTCCTGTAGCTATACCAAATGGTTTTGGAACCAGCCCGTTAACTCCTTCTGCTAGGATATCAGCACTAAACATCGTGGGGGATCTCTTACGGAAAGTAGGGGTAAGCATTCAATTATTTATCATTAAGTGTTTCCATTGTAGAGAATTGTTTCTGTCCATTGTTAAGAACCACACTGAAGTGGAAAAGCACAAGCCCAGTGACAAGCTGACCCTACTCTAGACAACACCTCTAGTGCATGATGCCTATGGAAGGCTCTGAGGTTCCTGCTGACATTCTTCCTCTTCCCTATTGCCATCTACAGCATAACTCTTTTGTCCTTGCTTATAAAATGTTCTGTGTCTTTGAGCCCTCTCTAACCCTGTTCTTTGATACTGTCTTCCATCTTCTAGGCTATTCCCTCATCTTTTATTTTGTGGATGATACTATTTGACTCGTGTCATTTCTTACCTCTTTCTTGTTATCTGGTTTTGCTATTCTTGGGCCAATTCAACTTCAGCATTTCTTTCTTGGCTCCAACCTTGTATTTCTAAATAATTTGGCTTTTGAAATATGAAACTGGTTTTTCTGTGTATTCAGGTGTTTTTTTCTTGGGGGGGGGAGGGGTGGGTGGGCGGCATCTTGCTGGTCTAAAACTCATGGATTCAAGTGATCCTCCTTCTCAGCTTCCCAAGTAGCTAAAACAATAGGCGTTTGCCACTGTACCTTGCTTCTTGTTCAGATTTTCACTGTATTTAATACCTACTTCTTTGACTCTAGCCTGCCTATCAAGTAGTGCTCTTGTGTGTTGCCTATCAGTCATCACTTGCTTTTACTTCCTGCTTGCTGACAGAAATCATTTAGGTTGTCACTTTTTGTTTTTTTTCAGTTTTTTGAGGTAGGGTCTCATTTTAGCTCAGGCTGACCTGGAATTCACTATGTAGTTTCAGGGTGGCCTTGAACTCACAGTGATCCTCCTACCTCTGCTTCCTGAGTGCTGGGATTAAAGGCGTGCGCCACCACACATGACTCACTTCATAGTTTTGTTAGACCTGTGATCTGAAATAGGCAAACGGGGGATTACTTAAATAGCTATAGGACCTGTGGATTTGTGCCACTAGTATACAGTCAACCATTCTAGCAGTAGTCAGCTCCTGCTTACACTTCTCTTGGCAATTTATCCTTTCTGTCTCCATAATTAATCCTTGCAACTTTCTACCATCTGCTATCCCTCCACTTATTGTTGTATAATATACTTTCTGAAAAAAAGAAAATGGATTATACTTTAGAGAAGAAATAAGCTGGGTATAGTGTTATATACTTGTAATGCCAGCATTCCAGGAGCTAAGGCAGGAGGATTGTGAGTTTGAGGCCAACCTTGTCTACATAGCAAGACCTTATGGAGTGGGGGGAGGGATAGGAGTAAGAGAAGGAGCAGGTGGGGGAAGAAAGTCATAAGACATTAGGCCTTGCAGATAGATTGTTCTCTTTTTCTTCTATGTATTTATTTGAGAAAGAGAGAAAGAGGGATGGGGAGGGGAGGGAGAGAGAGAGAATATGGGTGTATCAGGGTCTCTTAATTTCCAGATGCATGTACCACTGTGTGCATCTGGCTTTACTTGGGTACTGGGGAATAAAACTTGGGTCCTTAGGCTTTGACAGAAAAGCACCTTAACTGCTGAGCCATCTCTTAAGCCCTTCTTTTTCTTCTAATACTTTATTTTTATTTATTTACTTAATTGAGAGAGAGATCAAGAGGCAGATAGAAAGAGAGACTGGGTGCACCAGAGCCTCTAGCCAGTGCATATGAACTGCAGGTGCATTTGCCACCTTGTGCATCTAGGGCTTATGTGGGCACTGGGGACTCAAACCTGGGTCCATAGGCTTCACAGGCAAGCACCTTAACCGCTAAGCCATAGCGGTTAAGGCTCTTCTTGCCTGTGAAGCCCCAAGGATCCATGTTTGACTCTCAAGATCCCATGTAAGCCAGATGTACAAGGGTGAGGCAAATGCAAGGTTGCACATCTCCACTAGGTGGCACAAGTGTATGAGTTCAATTGCAGTGGCTGAGGCCCTGTCGTGCTAATTCTCTCTGTCTTTCTCTCTCTTTAAAAAGAAAATAAAAGAAAAAGAAAAACAAAACCTTATTATTTGCATAGAGAGAGAGAATGGGTAAACAGGGCATCTTTCTGCAATAAATGTAACTGCAGATGCATGTGCCATTTTATGCATCTGGCTCTACATCCCCCACGATGTTTAGTGCTGATATCCTAGCAGAAGGAGTTAATGGGCTGGTTCCAAAACCATTTGGTATAGCTACAGGAAAAGACAAAAGAAAAGAAGAGTGACACATTAGCAGCTCCCTTTAAGTATGAATTTTGTTGATGATGCTACCAAGTAGCAATACATTCAAGGTACTGGGGAATTGAACCTGGGCTGGCATGGTTTGCAAACAAATGCCTTTAACTGCTGAGCCACTTCCCTAGCCCAATTATCATTGAAAGTTATTATAGGCTGGGTGTGGTGGCACACACCTTTAATCCCAGCACTCGGGAGGCAGAGGTAGGAGGATCTCTGAGAGTTCGAGGCTGCCCTGAGACTACATAGTGAATTTCAGGTCATCCTGAACTAGAATGAGACCCTACCTTAAAAAAACAAAACAAAAACAAAACAAACAAACAAAAAAATAAAGTTACTATAAACAATGTTCATGAATCATTCATCCAGTACATATAGTAGTCTTTCCTCACTACTGAGGTTGCCATGATGTTGTATTAGTTACTTTTCTTACTGATATGAACAAATACCTGAGAAGAATCAGTGGAAGGGAGGCTTATAGTTTAAGGGTAGGCAAAGCATGGTGGCTGGAGCATGAAGCAGCTGGTCACATCATATCCACAGTTAGGAAGCAGAAAGCAGTGAATGCTTGTGCTTTCTGAGCACCACTTTGTATTTCATTTTTAATATTTTATTTATTTATTTGTTTTATTTTGAGAGAGGGAGAGGGAGAGAGAGGGAAGGAGGGAGGGAGGGAGGGGGGAAGGAGGGAGGGAGGGAAAGAGAAAAAGGGTATACCAGGGCCTCTAGCCACTGTAAACAAATTCCAGATGTATATACCTCCTTGTACATCTGGCTTATGTGGGTCATGGGGAATCAAACTTGGGTCCCCAGTCTTTGCAGGCAAGTGTCCCAACCTTTAAGCCATCTCTTCAGCCCTCAGCACCACTTTTATCTGCCACTGTAAACTTCCTTATTTTCCTACCAAATGGAACATTTTTCATATCTTTTAAAAAATGAGTTATCCAGGCATAGTGGTGTACTCTTTTTATCTCAGCACTCAGGAGGCAGAGGTAGGAGGGTTGCTATGAGTTTGAGGCCACCCTGAGAGTACATGATAAATTCCAGGTCAGCCTTGGCTAGAGCAAGACCCTTTCTCAAAACAACAACAACAACAATGACAACAACAACAACAAAACCTCAAACCAAAAACTTACTTATAAATTCATATGTATATATAATGTATTTGATCATAATAAATTCCCATTACCTTCTCTTTTCCTCTTTTCCACTGAACTTCTTCCAGCACCTCTACTTTTGATGTCTTGTGTGTGTGAGACTGAGCTCAGTTAGGTTTCTTCCAGGAGCATGGGTGATTGTGGGTAGTTAGTATCTTTTTGCTCCACTTGTTACTTTTCAGTGTAGACCTTGATGAATGTGGTTAGCAGTAACCATGACACAGCCAGAATGCTATCATGTCCTGAATGCCCACTTCCCCAAATTAGTCTGTTAGTTTTGAATTTAGCTTCAATTAAGTTCTCCTGATTTGGGCAAACAGCTTTTTGCCAGAATAGAAGAACTTTAATGGCCTCTAGCCAGTTCCTGATAAAGCCTCATGAGTCAGACCTCCACTGTGCATTTATGGTATTCTGGTTTTCCAGACTCCTACCAGAATGGTCCAGTAAAAAAGTTCTAAACTCTTCACATTCCTCCTGCTAATCAGTTCCAAAGCTGTATGAACCACATAGATTTATCTTAGTCAGGATCTCATTTCTTGGTACCAAATTTCTTAATTTTCTTATTGCTGTGACTAAATACAGAGAGGAAATAACTTAAGGTAGGAAGGGTTTATTTCCTCTTACACTTCAAGGGGATGCTGTCCATTATGGTGGACAAGGCGTGCCACAAGAGCATGAAGCAGCTGAGCCTATTGTCGCAGTCAGGAAGCAGAGAGCAATGAATGCTTGTTTTCAGCTTGCTTTCTCCTTAAAAAAAATTTTTTTTTTATTCTGGGACCCTGGTTTATGTGATGGTACATCCAGTTAAGGTGGATTGTTCCATCCCAACTAATCTAATTTTGAAACTCCCTTACAGATATGCCAGAGATTTTTCTCCTGCATGATTCTAGATTCAATCAGTTTGTCAATTGAGATGAACCATTGTATATGCGCTTATTTTTAGCCTTTGTTTTAAGCAAAAAAAAAAAAAAAAAAGATTTAACCTAACTTCTCCCAGTCCAATTTTTACTTTATTTATTTACTCATTCATTTATTTGTATTGGGGGTGGAATGTAGGATTCAACACAGACTATATGAGACATTTCCCCAGTCCTAAATAATGTTCTTAAATTCTTATTTCTGATTTATTAGACTGTGTATCAACTCCTATTCTGTCCTTCCTCTTACCCCACTATTCCTTCTCTATGTTTTGTTTTGTTTTTCGAGGTAGGGTCTCACTGTAGCCCAGGCTGACCTGGAATTCACTATGTAGTCTCAGGGTGGCCTTGAACTCATGGTGATCCTCCTACCTCTGCCTCCCAAGTGCTGGGAGTAAAGGCGTGTGCCACCACATCTGGACTATTTCTTCTTTTCAAAAACTTTTTTTTATTTTTCTGGGGGTGGGGTTCCAGGTAGGGTCTCACTCTAGCCTAGGCTGATCTGGAACTCACTGTGTAGCCCTGGCTGGCCTTGAACTCAACAGTGATCCTTCTACCTCAGCCTCTCAAGTGCTGGGATTACATCACACTAGCTTTTTGAAAAATCGTTTATTGACAATATTCCCAATTGTATATGTTTTGATTATTCTCTCCCATTTCCTTCTTTTGTTACTTCCTCTTTCCACTGAACCCTTCTTCCCAACTAGTCTCTTTTCTATTTTTTTCTGCCTTCTATTTAAAAAAATTTTTTTTAATAATTTTATTTATTTATTTAGAGTGGCAGATAGAGAGAATGGGTGTGTTGGGGTCTCCAACAATTGTAAGAACACTCCAGATACATGTACCACATGTATCTTACGTGGGTACTGGAGAATTGAACCTGGGTCCTTAGGTTTCCCAGGCAAGTGCCTTAACCACTAAGCCATCTCTCCTAAGCCTCCTCTTCTATTTTGATATCTTCTTTTTCCTCTCCTCTATCATCTGTGGCATAATGCTGATGGGCTCAATATTTTGTAGGCTGTTTGCAAGTAATGGTGATAGCTGCTGTGAGGCCATGTCCAGAAGACAGCATGCCAAAGTATTCCTCTCATTCTCTGGCACTTACATTCCTTCCGCCCCCTCTTCTGCAATGTTCTCTGAGCCTTGGAGGGCATGGTAGAGATGTCTCATACAGCACTTAGCACTCCAGAGTCACCTTTTTTTCTGCATTTGGATGGGTTTTAAGTCTTCTCAGTATTCACTGCCATCTACAAAAAGAAGCTTCTCTGACCCAAGGAGAGAACAGCACTAATCTACAGGCATAAATTTAAATATTTAGTGGGCAATTTGATGGGCACAACATATTCATTTAAATAAGTAACAGGGGCTGGAGAGATGGCTTAGTGGTTAAGTGCTTGCCTATGAAGCCTAAGGACCCTGGTTCAAGGCTCGATTCCCCAGGACCCAAGTTATCCAGATGCTCAAGGGGGTGCATGCATCTGGAGTTCGTTTGCAGTTGCTGGAGGCCCTGGCGTGCCCATTCTCTCTCTATATCTGCCTCTCAAATAAATAAATAAAAATAAAAAAAATAAAAAAATAAATAAGTAACAGTAATAGCTTCCCTTGGAGCCTATGATCTTCCAAGCCATAAACATTTTTTTTTTTCTTCAAGGTAGGGTCTCACTCTAGCTCAGGCTGATCTGGAATTCACTATGTAGTCTCAGGGTGGCCTTGAACTCATGGTGATCTTCCTACCTCTGCTGACTAGGTTTTCAATACCAAGCATGAATTCTCTTCCATAGAGTAGGCCTCAAATCCAACCAGAAAGCAATTGATCACTCTCATAATAGCCATGCCACAATTGCACCACTGCATATCTTGCCTGTTTGAGGAAGATAACTGAAGAACCTGTGAAAGGAACTGACTACATTAGAAATATGCTCAAGTGATGTTTTGGGTTCTGTACAGTACTTGCTCTACATTTTCTCCAAATCTTAACAAGTAATGGATGGAGTTGCGACGTCTAAGGGTCTGTCTCTGTCTACTTGTGCCATGTTTTTCTTAGTTGCAAAGTGTGGGTCATGTCTGAGTCAGTGATACAGAGAGGAGTAAAATTTCTGAGATCATTAGAAAGGGGCCCTTCAAAAGGTGACTCATTATGGCTTAACTAACTGCTATTATCTTGGAGGGTAATGGTTAAAGCTTGAAACAGAAATGGTTTGAAATGCAGATTTTTCTGTACAGCTTCTATTTTAACAGCCAAGTTTTTTCTTCTTTCCTTTGTAGGCTTTAGAATCCAAATTAGCAGCTTGCAGGAATTTTGCAAAGGACCAAGCATCACGAAAATCCTATATTTCAGGGAATGTTAACTGCGGGGTGATGAATAGCAACGGCACAAAGTTCTCGCGGTCAGGGCACACGTCCTTCTTTGACAAAGGGTAAGTCTGGACTTTTTTTTTTTTTTTTTTGGTTTTCTGTGGTAGGGTCTTTCACTAGCTGACCAGAAATTCACTATGTAGTCTCAGAGTGGCCTCAAACTCTTCACGATCCTCCTACTTCTACCTCTACTTCCCGAGTGCTGACTTTTTAAAGTAATCAGTTCTGTAGCAGTAAGGTTCCATTATTATTAATTGAGTTTACTGAAGTCTTGAGAAGGCAAATTCAGTTTGATAAATGTACCTGAAGCCTGTTCTCATTTACCTCTTGGGGGACCTGAGATCTGTTGTTGACTTCTGGTCCCTGTGGAGTCTGTTGCCCTGGAACCTACAGCATTTGTCCTGGGAGCAAACTCTTGGAAGGCAGTGGTGCTGGGCTTGGGAGAGCCCACAAGGCTTATATGAGCTCTGTTCACCCTGCACTTGTAGCTTGGGACACTTGCAGAGCAACTCTATGACAAACTTTTCATTTGAAGATTTTTGAAAAATACAAAGCCCTAAAATCTTTAGACACCGCATCAGATACAGTTGAAATACTTCTGTAAGGAGTGGAGATTTTAAAGAATGATAAATAGTGCAGTAGTGCTGTATCCTTAGTGTAAAAATCTTCAGCCGGTGTAGATTTGTTTGAAGTAAAAAGTAACTTTTCTGTTACCACACTATTTTTTGCATTCCCTAGAGTTATTCTTAAGAATGTAAAATCGGCTGGAGAGATGGCTTAGCGGTTAAGCACTTGCCTGTGAAGCCTAAGGACCCTGGTTCAAGGCTCACTTCCCCAGGACCCACGTTAGTCAGATGCACAAGGGGGCGCACGCATCTGTGGTTTGTTTGCAGTGGTTGGAGGCCCTGGTGTGCCCATTCTGTCTCGCTCTATCTGCCTCTTTCTCTCTGTGTCACTCTCAACTAAATAAATAAAAATGAATACAAAAATTAAAAAAAAAATATTTAAAAAAAAAAAAAGAATGTAAAATCAGAGCTAGAGAAATGGCTCAGCAATTAAGGCACTTGCCTGCAAAGCCTAACCACCTGGGTTTGATTCCCCAGCACCCACATAAAGCCAGCTGCACAAAGTGGCATATGTGCATCTGGTGTATGTTTGCAGCAGCTATAGGTCTTGGCTGCTCATATTGATTGATTGATTCATCCTCTCCTTCCAAATAAATAAATAAATTTTTTCCCCAAATAAAATATTTTTAAAAAGAATGTAAAGTCAGATTTTTATGCATCTTCTGTACATTGTTTTGCAAAACACTATGAGATTATACTTTAAAACCCATCCAAGGGTGGTGAGATGGCTCATCAGTTAAGGCGTTTGCCTGCAAAGCCTAATAGCTTGGGTTCAACTCCCCAGTACCCATGCAAAGCCAGATGCACAAGGTACTGCATGCATTTGGAGTTCATTTACTGCTGCTAGAGGCTGTGGTGCACCCATTCCTTTTTCCTTCTGTCTCTTTGTCTGTCTCTGTTTGCAATTAATTAATTAGTTAAAAATGTTCAGAAATATGCTATATTGATTTATTTTTCCATATCAGTGCGTATTTGTTGTTTTCCCCATCCCTCCCTTTCTTTTTTCTAATGCAGTGTTATAGATATGGCTCATAGAGAACTAGTTAGGACCTATGGTCTGGTATGCTGACCATGTTACCTTAAGTAGTTATTACTGAAACAGTAATTGAGGCACCCCAAGTCCCTTGCTGTTGTCTTTTGTGATTTGTATGGGAATTTCTTCCTTGTTTTCTCTGAAAACAATACAGGGACAACCCTAAAAAATTTCTGCAGTGTCTTTAAAGTAGCTTGTAGTTCTTGCACCCTCAATTATGGCTAGTTTATGGAAGTCCTGCTTACATACACAGCCCACTCTTAAAAAGGGTCTTGTGGGGCTGGAGATATGTCTCAGTGGGTCACAGTGTTTTTGCTGCTTAAGCAGGACCTGAATTATGACCCCAGCACCCACATAAAAAGCTGGCCATGGCCATGCACTCTGGTAACTTCAGTGCTGAACAGGGCAGAAACAGGTGGTTCACTGGCACTTCCTGGTTAGCCAGTCTAACTGAAAGACAGCATGACTCCAGGTTAGTGAGAAACAACCCTGTCTCAAGGAAATAAGGCAGAAGAGTGGTGGAAGAGGATACCTGCAGTCCTTCATACATGTGTGCATGGGGCTGTGCATCTGTAGTACACACATAGCCAGCACGGGGGAGGGGCTGGAGAGATGGTTTAGCAGTTAAGACGCTTGCCTGCAAAGCCAAAGAACCCAAGTTCGATTTACCAGGACCCATGCACAAGATGGCACATGTGTCTGGAGTTCATTTGCAGCAGCTGGAGGCCCTGGCACACCCATTCTCTGTAACTCTCTTCTCTCAAATAAGTAAACAAATTAAAAAAATAAAAGCAACTTTTAATAAAGCACACTTTAAAATTTATCAGTATTTTGGGCTCAGTGGTTGAAGGTATTTGCCTGTAAAGACAGCTTGTATTACCCATTTAAAGCTCATGTACATGCACACATGCACAAATAGGTGAAATAAAAAATATTTATTTATTATTAATTTTATTTGGGGGGTAGGGGGAGAGAGAATGAATGGGAGTGCCAGGGCCTCTAGCCACTGCAAACGAACTACAGATGCATGCTCCACTTTGTGCATCTGGTTTACTTGGGACCTGGAGAATTGAACTTAGGTCCTTAGGCTTCTCAGGCAAGCACCTTAATCACTAAACCATCTCTCCAGCTTCCCTCCCAAGTCAATATTTAAATCAGAACTCTACTAACCCTTAAGGTTCCTTAGGTGGGGCAAAAATAATATTAAGTTTTCTCAGCTTTAGGAGTTTCAGGCAAACTTTGGGGAGTGACCCTATTTTGATCTCTGTGGCACAGGGGATGAATGGATAGTTCTGCATTAGAGTAGCCATTTCCCTTAAATGATATGGAGAAAGTGTAGAGATGTCTTCAGTAGTGTTGGAAATTTTTTTTTTTCCTGAATCTTATAATTTTCTCTAATAGAGTAGTTATTAGTCTTTCTCTGGAATCCTTTGTATTTTTGGTGGGCCACAGGCATATTTCATTGTGAGAACAGGCATGAAACAGAGATGGACTGGCTGGACAGGGGCCTTTGTGTAGGGAAGTACTTACTGTGGCCACAATGAAGGAGAAATAGCACTGTCATTCACGCTTACTCACCTTCTTGTCCCCGGTTTTCAGCAGGGGTTGCATAGAAGTGAACCTGCCCATGGAGAGATGAGAATTCAGTGTAGGTTGAAAGCAGGAGTGGTATTGGTTTCTCTGCCCGAGCTCCTGCTTCCAGGAGCAACCTAAATGCAACGTAGCCCATATTTCTTGAACTTAATGGGAAAAGTGCTTCCTAATAGAACCTGTTACAGTTGATACTTGATTTTGGTTTTAAATTATGCAAATGTTATGTTGTACTGTTTCAATTAAGAGTGAAATAGGGTCTGAGAGATGGCTCAGGGTTAAAGGCACTTGCTTGGAAGCCTGATGGCCCAGGTTCAGTTCCCTAGTACCCACGTAATGCCATATGTACTGGTGGTGCTTGTGTCTGGAATTCGTTTGTAGAGGTAGGAAGCCCTAGTGCATCCATTCTCTCTGTCTCTCTGTCTGCCTCTTTCTCTCTCTCAAATAATAATAATAATTATTTTTTTTAAAGATTGAAATAAGAACCAGACATGGTAGCACACACCTTTAATCCCAGCACTTGGGAGGCAGAGATAGGAAGATCACCATGAGCTTGAGGCCACCCTGAGACTATAGTGAGTTCCAGGTCAGCCTGGGCTCAAGTGAGACCCTACCTCGTATTAAAAAAAAAGAATGAAATAAGCTTTTGTGACTGACCTTTGGCCAAATGTTTTGACAAGTGGAAATACTAATCTGCTGCCACTTTTGGGATCTTGCTGTTGCCACGTTCAGGCTGATGGCACTTTTGAGGGTTGGCTGCATGTCTGATGCTTGTTCCTTGACTTTCATTCTGGCTTTCTTGTTTGGTCTGCATGGCTTTACTGTGGACTTTCTTCTTTTCACCTGTTGACTGTATAAAAACCAGCAGTAAAAGGAAGGAGACAACTCAGTTCCCAGATCCATTCCCAAATCTAGCAGTTGGAAGAAAAGCCAAATTTTTTTGTAGCAATATAAAGTGTGGCTTGTGATTTCAGCATGCAAAAAACCCTCCCATTATAAAGTCCTATGCTGTAGCACTTCCTTGCCTGTTTCTTGCTCCTGAGGAGTCTGCATTGCTGTAGCTTGTTAGTAGGATTGGAGACTAATGGAAGATTTTCTTGGGGGAGGGGTTCTTGAGGTTTGTGTGCAAGGTCACCATACCTTCTTATCTGGCAGCCTTTAAATGCCTCATAAAACTGGAGCTCAGCTGGGCACATTGCTTTATGAGATTCAGAAGTATTTCATAAACTTAGGTTATCTCAGGACTTCTTAGGTTATATAGGAGGATTTTGGCCAGACATGGTGGCTCAGCACTCAGGAGGCTGAGATAGGAGGATCACTGTGAATTCAGGGCCAGCCTGGGCTACAGAGTGAGTTCCAGGTCAGCCTGGACTAGTGTAAGACCCTGCCTCTAAACAAAACAAAACCCAAATCAAGATTTAGGTAGTCTGGGATCAGTCCTCCAGTCCTTCAAATGCAGGCTTCTGTGCCTGCTTTCCTTGATTCCTGCTACCATTGATATATCCCTTTATTTCCCAGTCAAAGGATGCAAAGCTTGGTGTGGGATAGTTATTCTCCTATGGGACAGTTCCTTCTATAACTTTAGTTTTCATATATGTATCACTTGCCCTATGTTTGTGAGCTAGTCTGAGTTCTCTGGGCTGTGTGTAGGTAGATGTGTATTAATTTTAGGGCATGATTTGAAAATATATGAAAATGTTTAATGTTTTTTTCCTTTTTTTATTAGGCAAGAAAAAGTCATATTTCCTACGTTGTTCATGGGTAACTGAATTTGTTTGCTGTGCCCTTTCTTTCTCTCTCTCTCTCTTTCATCTTGGTGTGTGGTGGGAGACACATTAACAAATGGGTGTAACTAACTGCATGGGGCTGATTCGGCTCTAACCAACTCATAGTCCGAGAGTTTTCAGGATCCCATTTCACTTGATTATCCATCACTGCTGTTAGCTTGGCTGTGCAGAACAATCACACATCAGTGGCCCTGGATGAGGTGCTTTCCTGCAGCTCTAGCTAGCTGGGAGGCTAATGCAGGAGGATTGTTTGAACCCAGGAGTTCAGGTCAGCTTGGGAAATGTAGCGAGACACTATCTCAGAGAAGCAAAACAAAACAGCACTCAGTGTTCCTGGATGGCTGTGAGAGCCTGCCTGGAGGCATCCCCCATACAGGTCAGGGTGATGTCTGAGTTGAGGGGTGGGAGTGATTGCCAGGCTCTAGGATCACATTTGACTATCTTCATGGGTATGAGAGTCCTCCTGTCCTGCACTTGCTTTGGTTTTCTGTGTCAGGATGGAGTCAGTTCCTCTGTGCTCATCTTACATTTCCAGATGAAACTGGGATAGAGGGTTGGGTGTAAAATCTCCCTTCCTTTTGAAAAGTACTTGTCAGTTGTCATAGCCTAGACTGAGGTTTCCAGCTCTTGGGAATCTGCTCAGCCACTTTTCTTTTTCTTGCTGTTGCCCTCTCTGGTATGCTGACCTTGCTTCTGATGGATTTAGAGGACTTCTGCCTTCTCTGTATTGTGTTATTTTCCTCCCTCTTGGCTTCTTAAAGGTGCATTAGCTCTTTTTATTTTTTTGCTGCTGCTATTGCCATTTTACAGCCAACTTTAGCACCTTTCTAGTATAAAATCATGACAGGTACAGCTCGGGAGCTTCCTTCTGCAGTTGTTGCCAGGGCTGTCTCTCTGGCGCTGCCAGTGCCTTCCACTCGGTCCTGTGCTTCTTTTCCTTTGGCTCTTTGGCTGCACCTGGTGCGTTTGGAGGCTGTTCTTCTCTTGTGGACCTTCCTCCACTGCACAAGTTTGAAGTTTCCTGAAGGGGCCTCACCAAACCAAAATCCTGCTTATAGGTCAGCTTTCTTCTTCTGTTTTTTTTTTTTTTTAATATTTTTTAGTCTATTTATTTATTTGAGAGTGACAGACAGAGAGAAAGAGGCAGATATAGAGAGAGAATGGGCACGCCAGGTCCTCCAGCCACTGCAGACAAACTCTAGATGTGTGTGGCCCCTTGTGCATCTGGTTAACGTGGGTCGTGGGGAATTGAGCCTCGAACTGGGGTCCTTAGGCTTTACAAGCAAGCACTTAACTGCTAAGTCATCTCTCCAACCCTCTTTTGGTTTTAACTTCTTCTTCTTCTTCTTTTTTTTTTTTAAAGGTGTATGCCTCCATGTGCAGTCCTTTTTTTCTTTCTTTCTTTCCTTCTTCTTCCTTTCTTTCTTTCTTTCTTTCTTTCTTTCTTTCTTTCTTTCTTTCTTTCTTTCTTTCTTTCTTTCTTTCTTTCTTTCTTTCTTCTTCTTCTTTTTTTTTTTTAAAGGTAGGGGCTCAGTCTAGTCCAGGCTGACCTGTAATTCACTATGGAGTCTCAGGGTGGCCTTGAACTCACAGCAATCCTACCTCTGACTCCCGGGTGCTGGGATTAAAGGCATGTGCCACCACGCCTGGCCCTTTTTCTTTTCTTTTCAACTTATTTTTATTCATTTATTAGAGACGGGGGGAGAGAGAGAGAGAGAGAGAGGGAGAGGGAGGGAGAGAGGGAGAGGGAGGGAGGGAGGGAGGGAGGGAGAGAGATAGAGATAGAGATAGATAGATAGATAGATTGGGTGTGCCAGGGCCTCTAGCCACTGCAAATGAATTGCAGATGCATGTACCACCACCATGTGCATCTGGCTTACATGGGACTGGGAGACTCAAACCTTGGTCCTTAGGCTTTGCAGGCAAGTGCCTTAACTGCTAAGCCATCTCTCCAGCCCTGGTTTTAACATCTTACTTCCTTTTAAACCTTTATTTTAATTTATTTATTTGAGAGAGAGAGAGGCAGAAAGAGGGAGAGAGAATGGGCATGCCAGGGCCTCCAGCCACTGCAAAAAACCCCCTCATGCATCTGGCTTATGTGGTTTCTGGGGAATGAAATGGAGATCCTTTGGCTTTGCAGGCAAAATGCCTTAACCACTAAGCCCTCTCTCCAGCCCCAACTTCTTGACCCAGACGAGAAATGTTAGGTTTTGGGTACTCTGGGACTCAGCCGACTTGACAGACAGGTGATCACCACACTGGCACATAGGCTGTGGCCCTGGTCCTCAGTGGAGGCACAACCATTTAGCTTTGGGACAATGGGGAAGGATGAGTTAAAGTTTTCAAATGTGATGAAGCTCAGAAATCAGTCATCCTGAGTCCAGAAAAGAATGGGGGGAAATGGAGGCTGTCTGTCACAGTAGAGCACAAGGCGGGAAGGAGTGAGTATCAGGGCTCTTCCTGCCACTCTTGGTCTCTGCATATGTGGCTTGATTGTAGGATTCAAATATGGACTGTATTGAGGGTTTTGAAACATGAACTATTTCTTCTTAGTCTTAGTTCTTTGTCCAGTCTCTTTGCATGCCTAGTTCTGTGAGATTGCAAGTCAGTATTTAGCATGCTGAGCCTGTGGTTTTTGCAGGGAATATGTGGCTCACATTGTATTAAAGAGAATCTCTCCATAAGCTGCTATTCAATTCCCTAAACTATTCTAGGAGCAGGTGGTTGACAGTGGTGGGCAGGTGTGGTACAGGGAAGCCTTTGCAGTTGGCAGCATCTGCCAAGTTGCTGTTTGGATAGATTGTCCTAGGAAGTTTCTCAGGATGGAAAGGCTGAAGCCCCCTGAGGAGGGGTTCCGCAGGCCCTTCCTTCTCCCATTCTTCCTGTTGCTGCTTGCACATGGGTGTGCCTGGAGGGCTTTCCACCTTGCTGAGTGTGCCTGGATGCTAGTACTTGTGTGGAGCTGGGCTATTATGTATAAGTTGTAAAAATGAGCTTTCCCTCTGGGCCTTGCTTACTAAAACTTAAAAATAATTAAGATATTTATGGTGGTGGTACACATCTTTAATCCCAGCACTTGGGAGGCAGAGGTAGGAGGATCACTGTGAGTTTGAGGCCATCCTGAGACTCGAAAAAAAAACAAACAACAACAACAAAAATATACATACACACACACACACATTGTAAGATTTGTAAAGTAATAAAGTAGTAAATAGTATTTACAACCCTGGGCTGGGGAGATGGCTCAGCGATAGGCACTTGCTTGCAAAGCCTGCCAGCCTGGGTTCAGTCCCGCAGTACACATGTAAGGCCAGGTGCACAAAGTAGCACTTGACCCTCCTGCCTCTGCCTCTTCAACAATTTCCTACCAGCATGTGCCACCACAACTGGCCCAAGTAGCACTTTTTTTGGAGTTTATTAGCAGGGACTGAAGGCCCTGGTATGCATATTCTCTCTCTCTCAAATACATATATGAAAATATTTTAAAAACTTGTAACCCAGACAGAAGATTATTAAATTTTTCTTCTATGATATATCACTATGATTTTGTCTTTTTTTTTTTTTTTTTTTGAGGTAGGGATTCACTCTAACCCAGGCTGACCTGGAATTCACTATGGACCCTCAGGGTGGCCTCGAACTCATGGTGATCCTCCTACCTCTTCCTCCCAAGTGCTGAGATTAAAGGCGTGTGCCACCATGCCCAGCTTTGATTTTGTCTTTTTATGTATGTGTGTGTAAATATATGTATATGTAATTCACACATTGCATATTTAAATTTGTGTGTATATGCTTGTGTATGTATATAAATTTATAACCAGGCATGTCCAATCATTAGACATTGTGATGTAGCATTGTCATCTACAAAGTTTGTGCATGACATCTGTGCAACTGAGTTACAAAAAACCCCAAATCACCCAAACTTTTAATGTTTTAAATAAGTTTATGATTCTGTGTTGAGCCACATCCCTAGTTAACCCATCCCATGGATTGGACATATCTGCAATAACGTCTCTGTTCAGAATCTGGGATGTACACCGTTTACTTGTCTTTATACTTCAAACATAGGAAGTTTGGTAGCCTGTTTCTTTTTCCTTGTAGCCTTAAATAAATTCTGAACATTTTCATGTGCTATTAAAAAAAACAAAACAAAAAACTTCAGCTGGGTGTGGTGGTGCATGCCTTTAATCCTAGCACTGGAGAGGCAGAGGTAGGAGGATCACTATGAGTTCAAGGCTACCCTGAGACTACATAGTGAATTTCAGGTCAGCCTGAGCTAAAGTGAGACCCTTGAAAAACAAAAACAAAAAACAAAACAAAAAAAAAACAACAACCAACCAACCAACAAAACTCTGTGAGAGTTGGAGGGATGACTTAGTGGTTAAGATACTTGCCTGCAAAGCCAAAGGACCAGGGTTCTATTCCCCAGGTCCTACATAAGCCAGATGCACAAGGTGGCACATGCATCTGGGGTTTGTTTGCAGGGCTGAAGCCCTGGTGTGCCCATTCTCTGTATCAGCCTCTTTCTCTCAAATAAAAAATAATAAAAAAGTAGAGATGTTTAAAAAAAGAACAACTGTGAAAGCCAGGCTTGGTGGCACATGCCTTTCTTTAATCCCAGCACTCAGGAGGCAGAGGTAGGAGGGTTTCAGAAGGTTATCGTGAGTTTAGGGCCACTCTGAGACTACACAGTGAATTCCAGGTCAGTCTGGACAAGAGCAAAAACCTACTTCGAAAATTTAAAAAAAATTTGTGAAATGTATTTTTAATGGTTTATCATTGTTTTGTTGCACAGTTCTTTAACTAGTTCTCTAGAGCAAGACATTTAGACCTAATCTGTGAGAGAGAGAAAAAAAAGAGTATATGGCTACAGTGGCCATCATTGAGACCAAGATGTTTGGAAAAGGTCATAGTCTTGGTATATTTTCAGTGCTGTGAATTCCCAGTTCTCTTGCACACAGTGCTTTCTAGGTAGCCCCTCATCTTTTGGGACATCAGAGAACCCTACTGTGGGCCGGGAGTAGGGCTAGTTCTAGAATGCATTGAATTTATGTATGGAGTGATTTTTAAATGACACTATCTTTTTCTTCCCTCTCTGCAGGGCAGTAAATGGCTTTGACCCAGCACCACCTCCACCTGGTTTGGGCTCTTCACGCCCATCGTCAGCACCGGGTATGCTGCCTCTCAGTGTGTGAGTGCCCGGCCTCCAGGTGGGGGTCCCTGCCCTCCTCCAGCAGCCCAGGACACCTGCGCCTTGCCCCTCGGTGCCTGGGGGTCCAGCCCTGTGCCCCTCTGTCTGCCTCCCCACCGCTGGCAGAGGGCAGGCTGCATGCAGTGGTGGCTGCTGGGCACTGCCCAGCCCCAGGACTCTGCGCGATATCAATACTGGCTATTTTCTCTTCCTGCCGTAGTGCCGTTGGTTTCACATGATTGCACTTTTGTGGGTCACAAGTGATACATACGTGTATTGCTCAATCACTGGATGTGGAAGTACCCATTCATCACACCTGCCTCATTGCCCCCACTTTGCTGTGCTGATAGGATTTAGTTGTGTTTAGAACATTCTAGAAGTTCTCCCTCAATCAGGTTGATGTGTGCCCTTCTAAGCTCCCACCCAAGCATCTTCATTACTTATAATCATGTGTCTCCCAACTTCATCCCTACAGTTCAGGTCTGTTTCTGGCCAAGTGTCAGGAAGGCCCCTGAATGAGGGACTTGCACCTTCTAACTTTGCATAAGCAGTTACCGTTCATTCCATAGACTTGTCTCCCAAAGCAATGAATGCCTGTCTGAGCCGCAGGTGGCAGGAGCCTCTGGGGCCTGGGCATTCAGGGCTGAGCCTCTGCTGCCCTTTCCTTCATGTGCCTCAGACTCAAGAGGCAGGTGGCAACCTTCTTGCCAGCTTTCTGGTCCCTCAGTTCAATGACATCTCAGAGCATTTTTGTTTTCTCTTTTGAAGGTCCGTCCAGTTGCATTGGGAAGGGTTGAGGGGCCTGATTCCAGGGCTGGCTGGCGCTGGCTCCTGGAGGCAGACTGGCCAGGGTTGTCCCTTGCATCCTTTAATTACTCTCATGCTGCACTTACTGTTTACATTTGTTTTATTGTACATAGGTTTGTAAACATTACTGCCTAAGATATTTGTATATAACTTGGGCTTTGTAGCTTTTATTTATTCAGACTCATATGGCATGTTAATGACTTATGATGGTGTCCTACTCTGGGCAGCTGTATAGGATCATCATGTGGTTAAAAGAATACTTTCCCTCCAAAAAAAATCTTTTAATGTGGAAACAATAAATTTCACAGAAAATAAGGATTGAGGTTGCTTTTTGTGGTTCTTGCCATCATATAAGAGCTGGAGCCTCCAAAGCTGGGTTCAGATGTCTCTTCGGCTTGACCTTGACATGGGTGTGTGAGGGATAGCAGTTGCAGAACAAGACACAGAAGACTGAGGAAGCCTCAGGAGAGGCCTTATCGTCTGCTGCTCTCCAGCCTCATACATTTCCAGGGGCAGCCCGAGAAGGCTGGGGTCCCACATGAAACTGCCAGGATGAGGACATTGGGGGAGGAACATGCCAGGGCCACAGGCTACCTGAATGGATCTTGGTGCTAGACTAGCTGTGTCACATACAGCCTTGTGCTAGGGTTAGAAAGGTCACGTGGGTGTGGGCTCCTCTCATATTTCTTGGGTTGATGTTAGCAAGAGAAAGAAGATATCAGGTGTTTGGTAGCAGGACAGCAGGTGACACATTGAGGAAAGTATGAAATGGAGCCTGTATTAATACATCATGTTCTAAACATTACCTGCTTATAGCAGCATAAACAAAATGGCATGCTTTAATAGTTTTAAAACTCCTAAGTGGGCCTGGGGAGATCTTTGAGGTTAAAAGTGCTTGCTTACAAAGTCTGCTGGTCTGGACTCAAGTCCCCAGTACCCATGATGCACAAAGTGGGTGCAAGCAACTGGAATTCATCTGCAGTGGCAAGAGGCCCTGGCACTATACCTATACTATATAATATATATATATATATGTACATATATACATACATACCCACATAAAAATACCTTTAAAAAAACATATGAAAATTAAGTGAGTCAAATTCCTAAGTAAGGCACATTAAGTAGGATGTACTTTAAATCTAATTTTACTTGTTAATAAGCAGGCAGGAATATGTGCTTAACATTTGTTGCTGGAGATGATGTCCTAAGCCAACTCACCGAGGCATTTGCAGCCAGACATGCTGTACCCAGCTGCACTGTTTGGAGGAAAAGCAGTCTTTATCAAGTCACGTGTAGCAGCTCCCAGCTTCTTGGCAAAGTGTCTTTGAAAGGATTGGATTAGATCAAATGTTTCAGCATGTAGTAGACCTCTTTCTGTAAGGAGGCACCCCAAATCTACAAGATAGCAAGAGCTCCTCTGGTGAAAGCTGGAGTGAAGCTAGGAGTACTGAGTCCTCAGTTCCTTGGGCTCATCTCATCCAGACTGTTCTGTCAGCTGCTCTTCAGCAAGTCAATGCCTGAGATTTGGACTGTGGCCACATGGGCCCTTGTTTCATTCATGGGATGCTACCACTGCTTTGGGTACAAGAGAGCACCAGCAGTGTTAAGACTTGTTTCCAGTTCCTTGGTGACAAGACACCTACTTAGTTGACAGCAGCCCTTTGCATATGACCTTGTGAGGACACTGGTTGACTCCACAGGGTCATCTTTAGCTTCCTGTGTGGATGATGCTCTGTACCTGTTTGCCTAGAGGACCCACTTGCTGTGCTGTCAGTCCCAGGAGTGAGCCTTCTCTGAGTTGGATCTGTGGTGATCTGGAAGCACCAGAGCAAAAGAACTCCAGACATGTGTGCTACTTTGTGCATGAATCTTTGCGTGGGTACTGAGGGATCAAACCTGGGTCCTTAGGCTTTGCAGGCAAGTGCCTTAACCACTAAGCCATCTCTCTAGCCCCTGCATTATCTCATTTCAACCTCATCCTGGGTCCCTGGTCTCAACAGAGCATACTTCACCTGGCCAGCTTCCTTGTCTGCGTGGCATACTTTAATCCTACCTGCTAAGTCTGCTTTGTGCTCTAAATGTTCAACAGTTTGGAGGTAAGAGTCTTTCTATATAGCCCAGAGTCACTTCAAACCCACAGTCCTCCTGCCATAGCCTCCTAAGTGCTGGGATTCTATATGTACAATACCACACCCAGTCCAACAGAGGCTTTATAAACTACTTTTGATTACATATTAATTTTTAGCATCTTTCTGGAGTCAGGAGCTGATATTGGTCCATGAGTCTAGGTCTCTCCTGGCTGAGTTGAGAAATTGACAATGGACACCGGCCAAGACAAATAGTCGGAAAGAATTTTTCTGGATACAACTAGGCCTCCTACCTATGAACTTAACTGATGACACCTAGTGCAGAGGTAAAAACATGGCTGAATACTGGAACTGCAACCTACCTTCTCCCACCATTAGGTTCAGGAGATTGGAGCACTTTTATGCATTTCTCATCCTTGCTGCTGCCAAGAAGCCCAAGTGCACCTCCTGCCAGGGGTCTGTCTAAGCTTATACCAAAGCCAGCATAAGAATACTGTGGAAGAAGTTAGCAGCCTCATCTCATGCTCCACTGGCATTTCTCTGCAACCCACATGACCCAACACCAGAGGGGTTGCTTGTGGGGAGCTCAAACATGCCACCTAAGCTTTCAGGGCCTCTCAAAATGCTCTCATCCAGTGCCAGCTTCATCGGCTGGTGACCAACCCCTCCTAAGCTGCCCTGTCATCAGGTGTCCTTTCCCAAACATCCACACAGAGACACTGGAAGAGAAGTAGACTTTAGTGCCAGGACTGCCCTGAAGCAGTTGGCCATTTGGCAGTGGGCCCGGCTCATGGTTCAAGTTGTGGAACACTCCTCCAGGTCACAGATAGGAAACTAAGAACAGAAGGTGAGAAAACAGATTCTGTGTTCACATGATTATTCTTGTTTATTGAGGTCTGTTTTATTTTCAACGGGTGCTTTTCCTCCAAGTAAATAGAGCAGGCGTAAATATCTATAATGAATAAATTTATTGTCTTACAAAAATCATTGTCTAGAAATATGGGAATACAAGAAAAGATATTTGCAGTCAGGTGTTTGGTGGTCAACAATTCATACAGGAGGAAATCAAAGATTCCAAACCCATGTGACAAATTCTTCCTAAAAGATGTTAAAGCTTTTAACCCAAAAGGTTTGTGTTTTCAAGCACATTGCAGAGGATCAGGATTTATCATTAACACTGATTTGTTGTCACTGAATGTTTATAACACTACTTTGACTAGAGAGGTACATGATATGAAGCACAGTCAAAATAATACATTAAGTTGTTATAGAGGCAAATAATATATTTAACATTGTCTTAGTACTGTAGTGTCTAAGGCACTTTCTGTAATGTCAGTTTGCTTAGCTATCAACCAAAAACAGAATGCTAAGTGTTCTCTGTAACACTGTCCAAAGAAAGGGAAAAGGAAAAAATGAGGATTCACACCGACTGGCATGTCAACATTCAGGCAGATGGCATCTGCTCTCGAGGTCCTCTAAATCTCATTGACAAACTTGGAACAAGCCTCCGACACAAAACCAATATTCCCATTTGGGCTCAAAGCAGTGGCTGAATTTGCAAGGTCAGCATGAGGGTTTGGCTGGCAGGGGAGGGGCTTCTGCTAAGCATCTGCGGGCCCATGCAGCTCACTTCTGGAGTGAGGAGGGCACTGGCAAGCCAGATACTACAGGAAACCATCCTGAAGCTGCTCTGATGGCTGCCATGTGGGGCCTCAGTTGCATCATGGCCGCTACCTTTTCTGTGCACAGACAGCACTGGCTAAGGACCATTCACATGAGATACAGGATGCCACCAACTGGAGGGGTAGGGTCACCCTTGGGAGATGGTTATGGTAACCTTAATGGATGCTACTTCCCCCAATCCAACCTACTAAGCCAAAGTCCCTTTCACAGTTTGCTCACTAAAATAGTGATCATTATTCAAAGGAAATGAGAGATACAAGTACAGGTTAGGTTTCACAATGTTCTAGAGACTGGATGTGGTTGAGGAGTCAGGGCCACATGAACACAGAACTAAGGTACCTGTCAATACGACAGAGCATGCAGAGCAACTGAGCAACAACCATGGGGCTGCCCCCATGGCCCAGTGACTGGCAACGAAGGGTCTGGAGTTTCTGTTTTAAAAGGGTTCTCTTCTTAACATGTTATAAAATGGTCTCTTGATGAATATATGGAAAATAGATGCAACGATGTTTAATACACGTTTCTTGTGCAGGTATATATGTAAAAAGGGGAGCAATTGTACCTAATCTGAAGCAGGATACAGTCTGCACAGGCTGCAAAGCCTTAAGACACAGTTGATTTTCCTGTAAGGAATCCTGTAGCTTGCGATTCCTGAATCTGCAGGAGGCCTCAGGCAGGCTGGCGCCGGGTGAGCTCTTGTGTGTCCCACTGTGTCACCTTGGACTTCCCATGACTATTCTGACTGCGGTGGCTGTGTCTCATTGACATCACTGGTCTTACTTTCTGTGTCATCGTCTGACAGCTCCAGGGAAGCTCCCTCAATGTGTAGCTGGCGCCGTCCAGACCGGCTTGAAGAAAAGCTGATTGGACCACCCCGCCTGAGGGGTGAGGGAGAAAAAGAGATTGGTTTATGTGGTGTATTGGTCTGAGAGAAACATGACTGTCAGGTCATTCAACTCTAAATGATGCCAAGTCTTCTTCCACCCGGGGCCTCAGGACATTCACCTTGGTAGGTAGGCACTTATGGGAAAGGCCTTATGCTTTTCTATCCCACTGCCTCTTCACCCAACACTGTACATATAGCAGAGTGATCAAAAGCCCTGTCTTCAGGTCTTTGACAGATGTAAGGAAAATGGTTCAAGACAAAGCTCTACCTCCTAACCAACCTTGCATACAAAAGGGCCAACTAGGGTCTCTCTTGCATTCCCCTCCTTTTTTTTTTTTTTTCCTTCAAAGTAAGGTCTCACTGTAGCCCAGGATGACCTCTAACTCACTATATAGTTTCAGAGTGGCCTTGAACTCACAGCAATCCTCCTACCTCTGCCTGAGTGCTGGGATTAAAGGTATGTGCCACTGCGTCCGGCACCTGCATCCTTTTTCTTTGAAAGAATTTTTATTTTACATCCCTTTAGACATATATAATGTTGGGGCTGGAAAAATGGCTTAGCAGTTAAGGTACTTGCCTGTGAAGCCTAAGGACTCAGGTTCAATTTCCCAGAACCCACGTAAGCTGGATGCACATAGTGGTGCATGCGCCCGAGTTTGTATGCATTGGCTAGAGGCCCTGGCAGGCGCCCCCCTCTCTAATAAATAAAATATTAAAAAAGAAATACAAAATGTCTTACTTTACTGGCAGTACAAAAACAAGGGCATGGATTGATTGCCTTTGGCTTGTGGCTGACATAGCTCATCATGGCTTTCGCTCATCCATGCTTTGTCCCCTCCCTGGCAAACAGGAGCATGGAGGAGGGCTGGTGTATCAGGTCCTATGGGGAGCTCTTGCCCTGCTTTTGAAAGACTGCAACATCCTTATCTGTGCACAGACAGCAGACCACTTAATGTAGTCAGCTCCACAGTGGGTCTGGCCTATTTTCTGCCCATCTAGTACTACAAAAGCCATAAATCTGATTGTGGTGACTCAAGAGAAAGGAATCTGCATGGCTTCCCCTCTAACCCCCGCTCCTACCAAGCTTCTGCATGCCAGCCTGCACCATCTTCGCCAAGGCTTACCTCAGCCGGTTTTTCAGAGTGCTGACCTCACGGCTCAGGCCCTCGTTGGCCTCAGTGGCATCATCTAGTTCCCGCTGGAGTTTCCGCCGAGATGCATTGGCCCGGGTAGCTTCCTCTTCAGCCTCCTCCAGCTGGCGCTTAAGCTGCTTCATCCTAGCATTGGCCTTCTCCATCTAGGAGGTACGCGAATCAGGACAAAACAAACACTGAATCAAAGGGCAGCCTCTTGGTACCCCAAGTTTGTCAGCATGGCTTTGCATGACATCCTCGTGAGCATACACGTGGCTCAGGGCCCCTCTAAGGCTTTTTAGCTTACCTGTCACTCAACAAAGCTAATACAAAGAGAGTAAGCTATGTCAACAGAATTTTTTTTTCAGAAATTGTTTTTACCCATGTGTTTTCTATAGGAAAAATGACCTATTTTTAATATTTTATATCTTCACACATGTGCCTATGGGATAAAAAATGACCTGGTCTGGGGCTGAGGAGATCAGAGTTCAGTTCCCCAGCACCCATTAAGGCCAGATGCAAAGTGGTGCATGCACCTGTGATCCCCACATGCCTACATCACTAGGAGGTGGGGCTGTGAGAATCGGAAGTTTGCAGGCCAGCTGGGCCACTAGTAAAATGTTCGTTTGCAGTCTGTCAGTTTGTAGAACCAGAGACTCTATATGCCTCCCCCATAAATAATTTTAAAAAGATGTAGTTTTATATTGTTACACAAGTGAACTATGGGGCTGTGAAAAGGAACTGCTATTCCTACGAGATGCAGAAGCACCAACAGTCTGGCCAGCTTCCCACGGCAAGAGATGGTACAGCGTGTTGCCACACCTCCTGTGAAGAATGGCTATTTCACACGTCCTACTTGGGTTCTCTCAGTACAGAGTCACTCTGGGAAGAACTGTCATAAACCTGACGCTTAGAAATTTACTATTCAATTTTGTTCCAGACTTTCAGGGACCAGCCGGTGCCCTGCATGTGCAACCTTAGCCTGCCTAGCATGGTGAGTAGGAAGTGGGGAGGGTCTGCACCCAAGGCAGACTGCTCACTGCAGCACAGGGGACGGCAGGAGGTCACGTGGTAGTGGGGGCAGGTACCACATGCAGTACATCTGTTTTCACTTTCTACTTTTTTTGTGATTAAAAAAATTTTTTTTTGTGGGTTTGTAAATTCTTTTTTTTTTTTTTTTTTGTTTTTTTTGTTTTTGTTTTTTTCGAGGTAGGG
Source organism: Jaculus jaculus (assembly GCF_020740685.1). Classification (NCBI taxonomy): domain Eukaryota; kingdom Metazoa; phylum Chordata; class Mammalia; order Rodentia; family Dipodidae; genus Jaculus; species Jaculus jaculus. Next base: position 41,244,993 of record NC_059113.1, on the reverse strand, counting down.
TCTCACTCTGGTCCAGGCTGACCTGGAATTAACTCTGTAATAGTCTCAGGGTGGCCTTGAACAAACGGGAATCCTCCTACCTCTGCCTCCCGAGTGCTGGGATTAAAGGCGTGCACCACCACGCCCGGCTGTAAATTCTTTTTTGAGGCAGGGTCTCAGGTAGCCCAAGCTAGCCCCAAAATCCTGATCATCTTGCCATTTCTTAAATGCTGAGATTATAGGTGTGTGCAATCAATCATGCCTGTCTAGCATTAATTTGTTTACTTTTTCTTTGTGGTACTAGGGATTGAATTTTGCATATCTAGGCAAGTGTTGTTGTTGTTGTTCTTCTTTTTTTTGGTTTTTTGAGGTAGAGTCTCACTCTGGTCCAGGCTGACCTGGAATTAACTCTGTAGTCTCAGGGTGGCCTTGAACTCACGGTGATCCTCCTACCTCTGCCTCCCAAGTGCTGGGATTAAAGGTGTGCACCACCACGCCCGGCTTTAGGCAAGTGTTCTTTATCCCCACCTGTTTTCCCTCCCTCTTTCTTCCCTTCCTTCTTCCCTCCCTCCCTTTGTTTCTGTTTTTCGAGGTAGGGTCTCACTATAGTGCAGGCTGACCTGAAATTCACTATGTAGTCTCAGGGAGGCCTTGAACTCATGGTGATCCTCCTACCTCTGCCTCCCAAGTGCTGAGATTACAGGCGTGTGCCATCACACCCGACTCTTTTTTTTTTCTCCTATTTATGAAGGAGTTTTTATTATTTATTTATTTGAGAGATACAGAAGAAATAGGCAGGTAGAGAGAAAATGGGTGCGCCACTGCAAACCAATTCCAGACATGTGTACCCCCTTGTGCATCTGGGTCCTAGGGAATTGAACTGAGGTCCTTTGGCTTTGCAGGCAAGCACCTTAACTACTAAGCCATCTCTCCAGCCTGTTTTCACTTTCTACTCATCATCTCTTGCAACCACTTCCATCCAAGGCAGAGAAGTGGGAGTGAATCTGTGAGAAAGTTCCATGCTATGAAGCAACTAGTGGGGGAAATAGACGGCTCTCACCTCAAAGCTCCTCCCCTCCCTCCCTGTGTTTCTTGTGCACTGTGAGCTCCCCACCTTTTATTCCTCATATAACAACACCCAGGAGTGCCTGGCTGGAGCATGGGCTAGAGAATCAGATTTCCAACAGCGTTTGTTAATGCTGCCTTAAGTTGTGCAGCCTTTGCAGGGAGGGCGTCTCCACCTTGCCCGTCCTCTGTACCTGCTCTTTGTACTGATCCGCGTGTCGCCGCTCATCTTCCACCTGCATGAAGATTTCTTTCAGCTTCTTCTCTGTGCGACGGACTAATTTGTTGGCAGCTGCTCGTTCCCTGTAAAAGTGATGAGAGTGGCTTTGAGAAAATATGTTTTGAATGAGGAGAATGGTTTTTAAAGTTCTTTTTTTGGGAAGATGACACATGTTGGAGTGACTTCTGACACTTCTCTCCCCAGACTAATATGGTTAATATGTCCTGAAACTTTGTCCTTTTGGTTAAAACAGGGATTGCCTTTAACATCTTCCTCCATGTGACAAAAGAGCACTTTATTCCTATATATACAGGTATTAACTGCTTATTCAGTCCTTGGGTAGCAAATGTCACATATAGCTGTAAGTTACACTGCCTTTTTGAAGACAAAAATCACCTAATCTTTTTTGCCTGGAAGAGAAAGTCCAAAAGCCCCAGTTTATTGATCATCTCAGTGTAGAAATTCCTAACTACTATGGCGCCAAGAGCAGTTACAGCCCATGAAACAAATGCCAAACTCCACCCACCCTCTGGTTGGTTAGAAGTCAAATAAACTGGGGCTGGAGACATGGCTTAGCAGTGAAGCGCTTGCCTGTGAAGCCAAAGGACCCAGGACCCATGTAAGCCAGATGCACAAGGTGGCACATGTGTCTGGAGATTGTTTGCAGCATCTGGAGATGCTGGTGCGGCCATTCTCTCTTTCAAATAAATAACTAAAAATAAAACATTTAAAAAAATCACCATGTTGCAACCTGGGACTATTGTCTCATATGAAGAAGAAATAACTTACTTGGAGGACTCTATGGAAGATAGAGAAGTTCTCTATCTTAGAGGCTTTGTAAAAATGGATTGCAGTGGGGTGAGATGAGAGGGCAAGCTATATTAATGACAGCTAAAAGCAACCATAATTGTGTGATCCACAGATAAATCTCACTGGTGACACCTCCCCAAACGCCCACCCAGTGGAGCGGGGAGGGAGTAGTGGGAAGGCAGCACCGTGACAGATTATGAGGATGCTAGACTCTCAGTCCAGGTCTTGCATTTCAGAAGGGCCCCAAGCTCCCCATCAAGATTAATTTGAAGCGGTAGTTCTGGAATCTATTACCCTAGTGGCTCTATCGATGCCTGCTTGATGCCGTACTGTGCAGTGTGCCCATACTTTTCACCTGCTTTAACAGAAACTGTTGGGCAGTCACTTCCTGTGGGGAAACAAAAGCTGTTGTGTCATGCTGCACTTCTTCTCTGCCAGAAAACTAGCATTTTCAGTGTCAAGAGAGAGTCCAGAAGGAGCTGATGGATACAGCCAAGCTTTTCCAGCTCATAGCATCTTCTATTTCCCATTCAGCTCACATTTCTGTGTCTTGTTCTGACTCATACTGGGCCTGGAACCGGGTCTGTGGCAGATATGCAGGCAGTTTCTAATGAGAGCTGCAAGAACCTCAGCTAGGCGTGGGGGCGCATGCCTTTAATCCCAGCACTCAGAAGGCAGAGGTATGAGGACCGCCATGAGTTCAAGGCCACCCTGAGCCTATATAGTGAATTCCAGGTCAGCCTGGGCTTCAATTGAAAAATTGGAAAAAACAAACAAACAAAGAACTTCTTACTTAGCTTCCTGTTCTAGCTGTTCCTCCAGCTGCCCAATCTTGGCTTCCAGGGCTGAGATGGTAGCCTTAAACTTGGACTTCACAGCACCCTCCAACTCCTGCAGCTTGGCCTTCAGTTCCTTGTTCTGTCGCTCTAGTTGCTGACGGGCATTGTCACTCTTCTGGGCAGCACTGCGCTCAGCTGCCAGCTCTGTGTTCAGTGTGTCCACCTGGAAGAGATGGGGTCAGGCACTCATGTAGAAGTAGCGCAGATGTTCCCAGGGGACAGGCTGCCACATGGTCACCTGCAGTGTGGTCTTGCGGAATCGGTCATTGAGAAGTTCCATGTTGCTCTGCTCCTCTTCCAGCTCCTCCTCCAACTGTGCGATCCGTGCCTCTAGGCGCCGCTTCTCATCCAACAGTGCAGACCTGGGGGTTGGGGGGAGGGTGCCGAGGAAGAGGAGTCAGCACAGCACAGGAAACTCGTGAGCGTGCACACATGTGTGTGTGTCTCTTCTCCACCATCCTGCTGTTGGCAACTTGAGTATCTCACTTCTTATAGCTCTTTTTCCTGCACCTGTCCTGAGACCCATAAACAAGGCCTAATGATCATGCTTCCAAACATCCACACCTCGTTCTCTCCCTCCACCACTGTGATGGACTTATGCCTCCGTAGAGTGCAGCCAGGGCCCACCTTCAGAATGCACGAGATGAACTCTCAATGTAGAATGAAATGAAAAAATCCTTAACAAAAGGGATGATTCCTACTAAAAAATGAGTTCAGAAGGCTGGAGAGATGGCTTAGCGGTTAAGCGCTTGCCTGTAAAGCCTAAGGACCCTGGTTTGAGGCTTGATTCCCCAGGACCCACATTAGCCAGATACACAAGGGGTCCACGCGTCTGGAGTTCATTTGCAGTGGCTGGAGGCCCTGGTGCGCCCATTCTCTCTCTGCCTGTCACTCTCAAATAAATAAATAAAACTAAACAAAAAAATTTAAAAAAGATGAGTTCAGAGGAAGGTCATGTCTATGGAAGCTGTTTGAAAAACTCAATAAATGTGAAAGTGAAGCCTTGCAGTGCTAGGTCTGTGCAGCCTGCTGTGTGTGAGGCCACTGGGACTAACCCAGGCGTCTGAGTGCGCTTTGGCCAGTGGCTGAGGCTGCCCAGACATAGCACTTCATGGTCATCCTTTCGGACCTGAGTGGGTGAGCAAGCCCACTACCAGAAGCATAGGTGTCAGGTGACCATACCAGCCTTTGCCAGCGCACATGCCCAAGAGCAGAGAACCACAACTGTGGAGAAGATGGGATGGGTACCACTGCCTTCATTTTTTTTTGAGGTAGGGTCTCACTTAAGCCCAGGCTGATCTGGAACTCACTCTGTAGTTCCAGGCTGCCCTTGAACTCACAGTGATCCTCCTACCTCCACCTCCTGAGTGCTGGATTAAAGGTGTGTACCACCACTGCTTTCTAGATACTCGCCCCTTTTACCTGCTGCCAGGAGACTCACTTGCCAGAAGCGCTGTTGGCGATCTCATCAGCCAGTTCATCTCGCTCTTGCTCGGCATGTCGGCGGGCACGCTCTGATGATGCCAGCTCCTAAGTGAGTTTGGGTGAGTTAAGCTTCAGCCATTATTGTTCCCTCATGTGTGAAATCCTGTAATGCCTTGCTCCAGTCACTTGTGTACCTCATACTGTGGTTTACAAAAAGTGAAGCTGGCAAAGTGCTAAAGAAAATTTCAAGGCCAGCAGATGAGGTGTGCCATGGCAATTTAACCCAAGCCCACAGAGGGAGTTTCTAGTCTACAGCTGCTTTGCTCTCACCTCCACAGTAAGGGGTGGCTACCTTCCAGTCACAGACCCAGCAAAGTGTGAGCGATATAACATAAGGTCACATATGTAGTACAGAGATCAAGAACATAAGATGGACCAGTGTCTGTTCAAGCAGGGGGCAGCAAGGATTCTAGCTCCCTTGGGTGGGTGGAATGTGGCAGCGTGCTTAGGGTTTGCAGCTGGGCCTCTATAGTGGGCATCCTTGCAAAGACAACTTGCCTCAAAAGGAGTTCCAGGTGCATTTCTCTCCCCCAGCTGGGTAAAGACCGAGATCCTAACTGTACCACCTACTTTATGGGTGAGGAAGCAAAGGGCCACAAAGATGAAGATACTGGCTCAAGGCCTAAGGTTGGTCAGCCGCAGAAAGTGTAGGTCTTAATTTCCTACACAGGGCTTTTCATGTGCTGCCCCTTCCAAAAGGGTCCACACTTGACAAGGGCCATCTTGACGAGGTCCAGGGGCAGGACAGCACAGGACTTCTCTGATATGAGCGCTTGCCTCTTCTGTTAAGCACATGAGGTAGGTCCTCTGAAAAGGTTAGACTCTAGGGCAGAATCTACCCATGGGAAAGAGGGAAATTAGCAGCTGTCTAGGATGGAATGGCAACTAGCAGCATGCTTTGGATTTGAACCATGGGTTGCAGATTACAGTTCTGCCATGTGATCTCTCAGGTTCAGTCCTCTTTGGTTAGAGGAACTCACTGAGGGCAGTATACTTTAGGCAGGTAAGGGTCCCATAGGAGACCAGAAAGGATTGTGAGGCCTAGAAACTACATGGCCAGAGGTATTTGCAGGAAGTGAAAGTATCAGATACAAAGAGGAAAGGCCAGGGCAGCTGCTCAGGCTTTCCTCTAATGCAGGGATCTCTACCTGAAGGTCTGAATCAACGCTGCTGGCTTTCAGAAACAATTGAGTGTGCTGGGCGCTGGCAGTGCCACCTAGTCCAAGTGGCTCCATGAGCCCCAGCACTGGTAGGGAAAGGAGGACCTAGGATGCCAGGAGTCAATTCTGGGAAGGGTACAGAGCCCAAACTTCTAGTTACTGAGAAGCACACATTCTTTTAAAGCACTCAGTAGTATCTAAAAACAGGCCATGTTCTAGGCCCTAGGCTAGTCAACATTCCTTGACCATAACATGCTAAAAGTAAAAACCAACTAAAAAGTCCAAAAAACAAAATGCCACACATTCGGAATTTAAAACCACATGTTTAAATTACTGTGGGTAAAGAAGTTCTAATAGAAATCAAATGTAGAATTATAAGACAGTGAAGGTACTCCATATCAAAACTCGTGTGATGAAGTGAAAATAGAACTTAAAAGGGAAATTTATAGTCTTTATGAACATATTGGCCAAGAATAAAACGTGAAAGTTGGAGTTAAGTGTTCAGCTCAAGAAGTCAGAAAAGGAAGGGCTAGGATGTAGCCCATTGTCAAGAGTTGTATACTTAGTAAGCTTGAAGACTTGGGTTCTGTCCTCAGCCTGTACACACATGTATGTACACACGCCCCCTTGTGGGGAGGGAGCCCAAAGGAACTAATTATGAGTAAAAAAAAAACAAAAAACAAAAAAACAAGACGAAGATCAAAATCGGCTCTCTGGGTAAACTCAGGGTCTGCTGGCTGGTTTTCAGTTCCCTTTACACGCTGACATCTAGGAGCTTTTTCTTTCTTGCCAGCTCAACCCTAACTGGTAGTATTTTCTTCAGTGTTTGTGCTAGTTTTTTTTTCCCCTTCATATTTATTGATACTAACATTTCAGGTTACCTCTGAGTTGGTTTTGATCATCTTTTATACAGAACTACAAACATTCAAGGTGCCTTACATAGATAGAATCTATGCTACACCAGTCCCTTCCCCATGAGAACTTATCAAGTGATTCACTCAGGAATTCAGTAAAAGAATGTCAGTGTTTCTGCTCTGAAACAACATGAGTAACCCTTCGGTATGTGTATGGCCAGGATGAACTATCTTCAAGCTTACTAATACTAAACAGACAAGTACCACTTCTTTTTTTCCTAGGGCACTAAGGCCTAGATGGCTGTTACTAGTTAGTTAGCTCTTTTGCCTGTACCTAGGCAGAGGAGCATACATGAGCAAGTGACAAAGTGACCACTTCCTGTTGAACTGTGGCAATGAGTGAGCTTTAAAAATAGGTACTGAGGAAGCTGGGCATTGTGACACACACATCCCAGCACTCAGGAGGCAGAGGTAGAAGGATCACTGTGAGTTCGAGGCCACTCTGAGACTATATAGTGAATTCCAGGTCAGCCTGGGCTAGAATGAGACCCTACTTCAAAAAACCAAAATAAATAAATAAATAAATAAATAAATAAAACAGAGGGCTGGAGAGATGGGTTAGCAGTTCGGTGCTTGCCTACAAAGCCAAAGGACCCAGGTTTGATTCTCTGGGACCCATGTAAGCCAGATGCACAAGGTGTTGGATGCATCTGGAGTTTGTTTGCAGTGGCTGAAGGCCCTAGTGTGCCCATTCTTTCACTATCTGCCTCTCTCTTTTAAATAAAAAGTTTTTTTTTTTTTTTTAAAAGAAAGGATACTGAAAGCTGGGTGTGGTGGTGCACACCTTTAATCCCAGCACTTAGGAAGCAGAGGTAGGAGGAGCGTCATGAGTTTGAAGCCATCCTGAGAATATACAGTGAATTCCAAGTCAGCCTGGGCTACAGTGAGACCCCACCTCAAAAAACCAAATAAACAAATAAAATAAAATAAAATAAAATGGATACAGAAATTATATGACACTCAAATATATCTCCTCTGAGAAATTTCAAGGACAAATATTTGCCAAACAAGTGGATGACAGAGTGAACAAACAAACCTCTTGCAATTGAAGGATTTCTGCTTCTAGGCTCTTCAATTTCTTTTCACTCTCTTTGGATTGAGCAAAAATTTCATCTCGGGATGCACGAGCTTCTTCTAATTCACGTTGGTAATCTTTCATCTGAGCCTAAGATTAAATAAAAAGGTAACTTTGAGGGATGGTTTTCTTAGGTTTTGTTTTTGTTTTGAGGCAGGATCTCACACTAGCCCAGGCTGACCTGGAACTCACTCTGTAGACCCAGGCTGTACTCATGGAGATCCTCCTACTTTTGCCTCCTGAGTGCTGGGATTAAAAGTGTGTGCCACCATGCCTGGCTCTTAATTTTAAAATATGTAGTATTTTTCAGATTATAACAGAAGTAATATCATAGGACTATCATAAGACTGTAGACTAAAAGGCTCATGGATGCAGATGTAGAATTCCAGACAGCAGTGGCAAGGCAAATCTGGCACCAGAAAAGAATGTGTACCATGCCAAGTAAGTTTCAGCTGAGAAATGAAGGCTAGTTTGACAAGCAAAAATGCACATACCATGACTACTTCAACAAGTGCAGGAGCAGTATCTGACAAATGAACACCTTTTCATTAGAAAATAGGAATCTCTGAAGAGAATGAATTTTTTTAACTTTAGTCTGAATGATTTTCCCATAAAAGATGAGAAACAGTACAGAGATGATGGTCAATTGTGCAATTTCTCTTTAACACCATAAAAGAGTTTCTAGCCAGGATTATTAGACAAGACAAAGAAAGAAGATTAGATGGGAAAGAAGTAAAACTAACGATTTGTAGATATGGTTGTGCATATGGCAAACCTTCAGAAATCCACTAAAAAGCCATCAGCACTAGCACATGAGTAGGAGCTCTTTATGCTCTCTCCTCTTTCCCGCTTCCTCTAAACTAAACTAAAAAAAAAAAAAAAAAAAAAAGAATAATTGAGGTCTTCATATTTGGCTCACTCTTAAATTCATTTCTTCACTGAAGGCATGAATCCATGTTTTGCTTGGGTGGGGAGGTCTCCAAAAGGGCAAAAGGGGAACAGTGGGAGGGATGAACTGGAGCTGTACAGACCTGAAGTTTGCGAAGCTGCTTTATCACTTCATCCCGGGCTTTGTTTGCAGCCTCAATTTGGGCTTCAAGGTCCTTCAAGTCTATCTCCATTTTCTTCTTTGAAGCCACAGCAAGTGCCCGCTGTTTCCGCTCGTCCTCTAGCTCCGCCTCCAGCTCCCGCACCTGCAGGGCAGCACTGGTTTAGAGCTGGTTAAAGCGAACAGCCTGTTCACACACTGGGCTACGGCTACTTGGGTGAGTGGGGCCTCCTGTTACTCTGTGGAGTTCTGTCATTAAGCATTCCTTATACCAACAGAAATTGTAGGAACTGAATTTAGTACAAAGGGTCTTAAAACACCATCACAGGCCTTTCCCACTGATGGCTAGTAAGGGACACAAGAAGGGAGACTAGGCTCAAAGTCTAGGTGACTCAGGCTTAGAAAGACAGATAATGACAAAGGTTGGGATGGACACACAGTGGGCACATGGCAGCTGGTAAGAGGCCAGAGGAACCAGCAGGCACAACTAGGTCCTGAAGCTGTGGGGATCTGGGCCTGCTCAGTGCCAAGTCATGTGTTCAGCAGAACTGGGAATCTGGGGTACAAAGGTGGGCTCCATCTGGCTATAGGGCTTCAGACCCACACAGAAATTCCATTTGGTACATCAAGAAAGAAAGAGGCAAGAAAAATGCCTAGTGCAGAAGTGACAAAATGGAAGGCCAACTTTTAGAGTAGACATATGGGGAAAGAGGATGAATAAATGAGACAAATGTGAGCAGACAACTCAGGACCCAGGAACACACTCTAGAACTTTCTTCTTTCTGCAGGCTTCTAGCTGCACATAGGATGGGGTAGAATGATACTAATTACTTGTGTTTTGATGCTAGGCTGAGAACAAGTTTTGTTTAAGCCAAATCCTAATGCCTAAATTAACAACAATGAAATGACAATGAACAAATGTGATGCTGTTGGTATCTGAGCTGTGTCGGCTTGTGAGTCCTGCTTCACCATTCGACTAGGAAGTACTGAGGAAGGCCGTGGAGTCTCATAGTGGGGGCTCTGAGCAGAGCCCTTGCCATGAACAGGAGGTGGCTGGCATGGAGCTGCAATGGAAGCAGCACTGATTTGGGGAGGATGGCTCTCTAGGTGATGTCAAGAACCCTAGGGTGAGGTGAGTCAATGGGTCTCCAAGGCGACAGCACAGCCTCTGTCGCTCCTGTTCCTGCTGGGGGATGAGGAGCAGGGTAGCCAGGCACCGCCATCTGTAGCTGTGTGCTGCACGCCTGTATCTACTTCCACCTTAGCACAAGCAACTGCCCTGATATTTCTCAGTGTGGGTCTAGATATGCTTACAAATTCTTTGACACTCATCCTTGAAGAGGTAGCGTTTAAAGGCTTCTTGCATATGAGCTGGACTTGGGGACTCATTTCTAAAGAACAGGATGAAAGGGACTAGGCTGTAAAGGCATGGGACTTCCTCTCTGCTCGCCCTCCTGGACCTCTCATACCTGGGAAGGTTCACTCAAGCAGTCTTCCCAGAGGCTGGCTGGTGAATAGTGAGGCTGGGAGCTGCTGCTCTTCTAGCAGATAAATTATCTGGGCCCAGCTCTAGACACACAGAAACTGGGAGACTAGAAGTGTGGCTTTAAGCTACCAAGCTGGGATAATTTATCACCCAGCAATAATTTTGTCAATGTTAGTGTAATGAAAGTAACAAAATAAAGCCAAATAAACATATTAAGACTTGTTACTATGAACTTCAACGGACACTCAAGATATCTACAATTAGTTGTTTTTTTTTTTTTCCCCCCCGAGGCAGGGTCTCACTGTAGCCCATGCTGACCTGGAATTCACTATGTAGTCTCAGGGTGGCCTAAACTCATGGTGATCCTCCTTCCTCTGCCTCCCAAGTGCTGGGATTAAAGGCGTGTGCCATCATGCTCAGCCCAAGAGCTTATAACTTTTTAAAATTAAAAAAGTAAATATCTGCCTTTTTCTTTTCCTCATAAAGAGTAACTTAAGGGCAGAGGATATAGATCAGTCAGTGGTTGAGTGTTTTCCTAGCATGCTGAAGGGCCTGGGTTTGTTCCCTAGCACTGGCCATGTGATGTGGACTATGGTCACCTGCAGTGTCCTCTTGTCCATTGGGCAGCACTTCCTCCCTGCACACAGGCTCTAAGCCAGAGAAGCAGAACCTAAGCACAGTACTCAGGTTCTGCTGAGGGCTTCCTGGCTGGCTGTATGCAGCAATGGCACCGTCAGTGAAACAAGAAACTTAACTAGTTACAGTCAAATCCCTAAATGGCCAGATTTATTTTTCTCCTAATATGTCCTATCGTGAATGGACAGGACAGAGCAGACACGCCCCTCAACTCACCTGCTTAATCAGTAGTCGCTTCTTTTCTTCATTCTGCTCGTCTCTGGTTTGCAAATCTCTCTCAAACTGGGCCTTCATGGCCTGCATGTTGACCTCCAGGCGGAGCTTGGCATCCTCTGTGGCCTGGAGCTCGTCCTCCAGCTCCTCCAGCTGGGTCCTCATCTCCTCCACCTGCTGCTCCAGACCCCGCTTAGACTTCTCCAGCTCATGAACCTGAAGCACGAGATGCGTCAGGGAGCAGTGGCCCTCAGCCAGCGTGAGCACATGCACTTGTACACACCCTTCTCATGCTTTCTGGGAGGGAGCTGCTGTTCCTCTTCAGATGCGGCTTTCAACCAAAGTTTCTACTTTTGTATTTACAGTGTTTTAATCACCCTTCTCTGGTGACCTCTGCTCTGAGACCTCTATGAAGCCAAGGAACAGGGAAAGCAGTCAGTCAGAGGGCCTGTGTACTCCAGCTTGCTGGGTGTAAGGTACAAGAACACACCTCTTGCCTTAGAGAAGACTTCTCCTAGTGCAAATGCCCAGCGGTGAAATTATGATGAGGTGGGTTAGTTTAAAAAGCAGGTTACAGCTACAATGGAGGCCTGATGTTTCTCTGGACAGTTTTCCCCACAAGCATTTACCTACTTCTCTGTGCCTGGCACTGTGTTGACTGCCGGCATAACTTTTTTTTTTTCTTTTTCGAGGTAGGGTCTCAGTGTAGCCCAGGCTGACCTGGAATGCACTATGGTGTCTCAGGGTGGCCTCGAACTCACAGCGATCCTCCTACCTCTGCCTCCCAAGTGCTGGGATTAAAGGTGTGCTCCACCACGCCCGGCACAGCATAACTTTTTGAAGTAGGCCTAGGTGTTGGGGAGTCAGCAAAAGGGGCAAGCAAAAGACGACTCAGGACAGGAGGGTATACTTTCTAATCAGTGTCTGGCAACTCAGAAGGCACAAAAAACACACTGTGGAATGAATGTGTTGATTAGTAAAGAGAAAACAAATATGGATCCAGCATGATGAGGAAAGTCTTCCATCACCTATAGTGTGGCCAGATGGCCCATACCCCATGAAAATGACAACTCTCTTTATAATGGGCTTCATGCTTTTCAAAGCAGATGAAACAGGGCAAGTCTACATTGTCCACTGGATGAGGACACTTCTTAGGCTTAGATAGCATGAGAAACTTCCATCTCCGGGGCAGAATGGAAGCTGGGAGAGAGCCAGGCTGGAACTTCACTTATTTTTTTAAAAAAATTTATTTATGACAAGGAGGGGGGAGGGCAGGGGAGGAAGAGAATGGGTGTGCCAGGGCCTCTAGGTGCTGCAAATGGACTCCAGATACATGTGCCATTCTGTGCATTTGGCTTTACATGGGTACTGGGGACTGGAGTCTGGGTCACTATGCTTTGTAAGCAAGTGCCTTAACTGCTGAGCCATTGCGCCAGCCTTGGAGCTTCATCTCTGAATGACAGGCCCAGGTTCACTCTGCTAGTTTCGGCATGTCATACTCAAAACCACAGAGCCTTGAATGCAAACACTGAGGCCTCACAGATCTCTCAGGGGACCTTGTGATAATTGGGTTTGATAACTACTGGTACTGCAAAAGAAATCTTATTGTTCAAAGGTGCCCATGCCAGGATGGAGTTGAGACAGGGATGGCCAGTGAAAGTAATTGATTAGCATATAAACATTCTGACCACCTGCCAGGGCTACTGCAAGAGTTCCATGTCTGGCTTGGCACAGATGATAGAGAATAGACTGGCCTCAGAGAAAAAAATGTCCTATCCACATACAGGCCAAGACTCTCCTACTAGGCTTTGCTATGGGGCCTGTGTCCTCAGGTCCTTTAGGCCCTCTGTCCCATGCAGCCTGCAGCCAACTTACATTCTTCCCCACGTCATCTTTGGAGCTCATCAGGTCTTCCATGTCTGCTCGGAGCTGCTTGTTCTGCCTTTCCAATTCCTCTTTGGCTTCGAGGGCTTCCTCGAGGGCCCGAGACAAGGACAGGGCTTTGGTCTCTTTCTCTCTGGCCTCTGCTTCAGCCCGGTCCCGCTCTTCTGCATAGCGAGCAGAGATGTTCTTCTCTTCTGCCAACAGCTACATGCAAGAGTGTGAGGAAACAGCAAACCAACACTCACGACAGGACTCACTCACTGCTCAGAATGCTAGCTCAGTTTGAGCTTCCCTAACAAGAACATCTAAAATGTTCTGAATATTGACATACTGCCACAAATGCTAAATTCCACATTGGCCCTCATGTAGTGGGGTCACAGTCAAAGCACAGATGTACTAAAAATATTGTGGAGGCCACAAGTATAATAAGGTGTATGTAAAACAGTGAGTTTCATAATTACAATTGGGTCATATCCATACTATAGAAGCACATATTCCCAAACCAGAAAAATTCCTAAACCTGAAACAGTTTTGGTCCAAAGTATTTTGGTATAAGGGATATTCAACTAGTGTTAAGATTATGAGTATTCTTGTATTTCCTTTCTTCCTTTTTATGCTTCTCTGTTTACCAGTGTGTGTGTGTGTGTGTGTGTGTGTGTGTGTGTGTGTGTGTGTGTGTATGCACGCATGTGTGTTCATATGTATGAGGTTGGAGCTATGTGTGGGTGCTCATGCAAATGGAGGGCAAAGGTAGATACCTAGTGTCTTCTTGATCATGCTCTACTTTTATTCCTTGAGGCAGGGTCTTTTGCTATATATAGAGCTCACTGATTGGGTTACACTCACTAGCCAGTGAACCCTACGGATTTGCTGTCTGTCTCTGTCTCTTCTCTCTCTCTCTCTCCTCAGCACTGGGATTATAATCAGCTGTGTGCCATGAATGCTGGGCATTTTATGTGAGTCCTGAGGATTTGAACTTAGGTCTTCATGCTTGTGTGGCAAACACTTTAACCACTGAGTCATGTCCCCAGCCTCTGTTTTCCATTTTTTATTTTTTTGTTTTTTTTTTTGAGTTAGGGTCTTGCTCTAGCCCAGTCTGACCTGAAATTCACTATGCAATCAGGGTGGCGTCCAACTCATGGTGACCTTCCTACCTCTGCCTCCTGAGTAATGGGATTAAAGGTGTGTGCCACCATGCCTGGCTCCAACTTTTTTTTTTTTTAAAGGTAGGGTCTCACTCTAGCTCAGGCTGACCTGGAATTCACTATGGAGTCTCAGGGTGGCCTCAAACTCATGGTGATCCTCCTACCTCTGCCTCCTGAGTGCTGGGATTAAAGGCATGCGCCACCACACCTGGCGTGGCTCCAACTTTTATATAAATAGATATTACTTCTAAATAAGAAAAGACTGTTTTAAGCCAAGATGATAAAAATTAGAGATTTACCATGAGGAAACATGTAGTGTGAGACTTTAAAGACTTGGGACATAGGATGAAGGTACCTTACCTGATCAAATTTCTTCTGCTTCTTCTCTAAGTTGGAGACAATCTGGCGCTGGTGGTCCAGGTCTACTGTCAGGTCATCGAGTTCCTGCTGCAGGCGGTTCTTGGTCTTCTCCAGCTTGTCATAAGCCAGTACCTTCTCCTCTAGGCGCTGGCTCAATGCCTCCACATCCTTAAGGAGCTTCTTTCTGGCTTCTTCCAGACTCTCAATTGTGCCCAAGTCGTCGTCTACTTTCTTTTTGGTATCAGCCAACTAGGTATGAGGTAAGAAAGAACAAAAAGGAACATACAAGAAACTCATTTGGTTTTTGCATTTGAAGAATAAAAAGACTTGTTTTCACTATTACATTATTTTTTAATAAAGCTTTTGGGTTTTATATAAATTTTACATAAAATTTATTTATTTATTTATTTGAAAGAGAGAGAGAGGGGCAGATAGAATGGGCATGCCAGGGCCTCCAGCCACTACAAGTGAACTCCAGATGCATGTACTATCTTGTACATCTGGTTTACATGGGTACTAGGGAACCCAACCTGGGTCCTTAGGCTTCGCAGGGAAGCGTCTTAACCCCTAAGCCATTTCTCCAGTCCCCTTTTTAAAATTTTTATAAAATTTTGTTTATTTGGGAGAGAGATTGTTGTTTTTCAAGGTCTCTCTCTAGCCTAGGATGACCTGGAACCTACTATGCAGCTCCAGGCTATCCTTGAATTGATAGGAATCCTCCTACTTTAGCCTCCCAAGTACTGAGATTAAAGGCACTTGTCTGGCTCATTTTCTTTTTTTTTTTTTTAATGTTATTAATTATGAACTTTACTCTGAACAAATAATGTGTTGGTCCCATTCTCCTTGTGTCATCCTCTTAGATCCCCTCTTTCCCACCCCCATTTCCCTGAGGGCTTTACCATGGGGTTATGAGTATAGCAGTCTGTCTTGTTTTCAATATTATAAATCAACACCTATGATTTTAAAACAATCTTAGACTGAGCTAATCTACACGATGGTGACTAAACTGAAACCTTACAAAGAAGCCATTGTCCTATGTCTTATTTTAAAGGTATTCAGCATGATAAAGAGGATATCAGTATTTGGCTAGGTAAGAACAAAAACAAAAACAAAAACATGTGGTGGGCTTAAGTTAGATCAACCTAATTAACTGTCTCAAAATGGAATCAAACAGTCCCATATGGCAGGGCAATCACTGCTCAGGCACACAACTAGGGTACCACCACTCTCTGAGGACACGTACCTGAGACTGTAGGGCTAACACCTGCTTTTCCAGGCTTTTTCTGGCCTCTTCCTCCTCCTCCTGCTGCTCTTGAAGACTGTTCTTCTCTTCTTCTAGCTGCCGGATCCGACTGCTCAAGTTCAGTTTTTGGCGTGTCTCCTCCTGAAGGAGCTCCTGTTTGTTTAAAAATTAAAAACTTCAATCTCTAAGTTATATTTATCACCAAAACTATCTTTATTAAAAATCATGTCTTGCTTGGTGTGGTGGTGCGCACTTTTAATCCTAGCACTCAGGAAGCAGAGGGAGGAAGATTGCCATGAGTTTGAGGCCACCCTGAGACTACATAGTGAATTTAGGTTGGCCTGAGCTAGAGTGAAACCCTACCTTGAAAAAAAAAAAACATGTCCCAATGGTTGAGAAATAACCAGTGACATTAATAAACTCAATGACTTATAAATACACAAAATGATTTTATAAAAGCTCAACTGGAATATTGCTCCCAGCTCATTTTGGAGGATGGCAGCACCATACATTCACGATCACAGGCCTTAGAGACTTTCTTTGCATCCCTACATGTCCTCCATCATAGTCTTCTAGAATATTCCTCTGCATCATTCCCCTGCTTGTGTCCAGGCACTAAGCATTTCTACTAGGGCACTCCTTTGATTGTTTATCCTTTATATTTTCTGTTAGATTATCTTTTGCACATGTCCTGTTACTTCTCCCCCACCCCCTCTAAGTTAGGGTCGTGTTCTAGCCTAGGCTGACCTGGCATTCACTATGTAGTCTTAGGGTGGCCTCGAACTCATGGCGATCCTCCTACCTTTGCTTCCCAAGCGCTGGGATTAAAGGTGTGAACTACTGCACCTGTCCTGTCCTGTTACTTTTTGTCCAAGGAATCTGAAGTCCTTATTTATGCCAGACAAGATGTACAGTGCATTGATTGTTTCCAAGTCTTTTTCTTTTTTTAATGTCAGAACTCTGAACTTACTCATAGAATGCCTGCATAGAAAGGTACTCTTTTCAGCTTGTGAAATGACAACAAAGCTTTTTATGCTTTCATTAATTATTTATAAATATGCAGGTTGCTGTCTTTTTTTGTTGTTCATTTTTATTTATTTACTTGAGAAAGAGAGAGAGAGAGAGAGAGAGAGAGAGAGAGAGAGAGAGAGGGAGAGAGAGAGAGGGAGAGAAAGACAGTAAGAGGCAGATATATATATATAGAGAGAGAAAGATTGGGTGCACCAGGGCTTCTAGCCACTGCAAACGAACTACAGATGTATGTGCCCCCTTGTGCATCTGGCTAAAGTGGGTCCTGGGGAATCAAACCTCCGGGGTCCTTAGGCTTCACAGGTAAGCGCTTAACCACTAAGCCATCTCTCCAGCCCATTTCTAAGCCTTTTTGCCTGTGCACTATCACTGGCCACATAGGAAGAATGGTGAGTGACACCCTTATTGTGGTTAGCAACCCAGATTTATTGATGTACTGTGACCAAGAGTTCTCAATTTTGAAATTCTGGGCTCAGTCACAAGTGCCAGTTCCTTGTGCTTTGAAGAGTAAGGAGATCTGCCAGTGGAACAACATGAAGTATAAATCAATACTTAAGAATCTGACCCTGCAAGCTCTGGTGGGGCTGACTATACATACCTCTTTAGTGTGGTCTGTGACTCTGCTCATTACCATCCTGTGAGCTACCCTGATCCTGTTAGCTGTTTTCAAATATGGCCATTTTTGTCTATAAGTTTTATACAGTTGTGTTTTCTACAAAGCTAATAAAGACCTATACGTTTGTGCCAAAAAAATTATTTACTTATTTGCAAGCACAGGGATATAGATGGGGGTGGGGGAGAGTGAAAGAGTGTATAGGTGCGCCAGGCCCTCTAACCACTTCCAAAAGCAGGTGTACTTTGTGTATCTGGCCTACTTGTGTACTGGTAAATCAAACTCAGGCTCTGGAGGCAAGCACCTTAACCACTGAGCCATCTCTTTAGCCCCTTGTCCTGTTACTTTTGACATGATCATTTTGAAAGCATTATAGAGCTTTTGGTGGTCTGGCTCTTGCCTTCTTCAATCTCACTGATCAGGCTGCACCTCGTCACAGCATACATGTGTGCCTGATGCTAAACATGTCCCCAGTGGTTTACTCCGTGGCTATTTGTCTGAGACTTTTACCCCTGTATCTCTAGCACCTAGCCCCAAACCTGGAAAATAAATGCTTCTAAATGCTTACAAATTTAATAAAAATACAATGTAAAACTCCAAGAAATAGTGCCACATTATTTTCAATAACTCTTTATCAAACTCAGAAATATCACTAGCAGAGAAAACTTAATATAGGTCTTATCAGTTGATTAGGAAGCATCAACTCACTCTTGCAAATAAATTGTTTTCTCTTAGGTGAGCATAATGGAACTTCAACTATAATAAAACCACTTTACTTAATATGCCAATGCCACAGTAGAACCACTCCTGGGGTAAATGATAGCCTGCTAGTACCCCAGAGTGTCTGCCAGTACCATTTCTAGGGCCACCCAAATGCCTGTGAGACACAGGAGCCTAGGGTTCTACAGCAAGATGTTGAGCCTTAGAGAAGATTTCCTGAAAAGCAAGGCTGATTTTAGTGCATCAAGTGTGAAATTTGTATGAGAAGACATTGTAGAAAGCACTTCTGAAACTGGTGTATTTCACCAGCTGATCTATCATAGAAATATTAGCCAATATTAAAAACCCCTTACTCCCTCTGGAATACCTGTGTGTCCTGTAGTTGAGACTCAAGACCAGCTGCATCCTTAGCAAATTTAATACCTTTCTTCTCTGCTTCTTCTAGAAGGGTTGAGACATTGTCCAACTCATTCTGCAAAGAGTCAAGGTAAAACTCAGTTCCACAGCATGAAAAGAATGTAGCTTCATACCTGAGAAACAAATGGAGCAGTGTTGGTGTGTGTGTGCGTGTGTATGAATTTTAACTGCCAAGCTCAATCAAGGAAGACTTACCACCAAGAGTCTGTGATCTCCCAACAGTGCTCAGATAAGTAGGTGCTAAAACCTACCTCCATAGATACCTCAATGCAGTCCCTTCCTGTTGCGAGGACAGAAAACAGTGCAATGCTCGCAGTTCCTCCTATCTGCGATGAACCACCAAGTTTCACTTTTATCATGAACAGACAAAAATGGCTTCAAGGCTGTTGGGAGTGGCTGCCATGCCACTGTGAAAGGCAGGTTTTAAATTTTGATCCTTTTCACATTAATATGGACGTAAGCATATCTTTTTTTTTTGGGGGGGGGGGAGGCTATGTATTTTTATAGAACCAAAAGCTTTACTGAAGAGATTCAAAAAAACTTATCCTAGCAATCAATCAAAAGTTCTTTCAGCCTTTAAAATCTGGTAGTACATATTCATCATGAATATTAAGCTGTTTCTTATAGTAAGATTTTAGAAATGAATGTAGCATTTTTAACCCCTCCTCAATGAAAGATAGCTCTAAAAATTTTTCCACTAAAAGAATCCTTAAAGGGACAGGTGTGATGATGTACACCTTTAATCTCAGCACCACGAGGCAGAGGAGGAAGGGTTTTCAAGAGTCCAAGGCCAGCCTGGCTACAGAGGAAGTTCTAGGTCATCCCGGCTAGAGTAAGACAGTGCTTCAACCCCCGCCCCACCAAATACTCATAGTTGTAAAATGTCTTGTAGTTTTTCTTTTTTTGGTGATAATCATGGTGTGGTGGTTTGAATGAAATTTTCCCCATAGGCTCATGTGTTTTATATACTTGGTCCCCAGTTGGTAGCAATTTGTCTTTGGGTGGTGGATGAGGTGTGTTACTGGGTTGGGCTTTGGGGCAATATAGCCCAGCTCTCAGCCCAGTACCTGAGACTATCAGACTCCCTGCTCAGGTCTGCCATGCTTTCTCTGACACGATGAAGCACCCCTGAGACTGTAAGCTGAAGTAAACCCTCTTCTTCCATAAGCTGCTCCTGTTAGGATGTTTTGTTCCAGCAATGAGAAGGTAGGTGCAACACATGGATACAGAAAGGAGGGATTTAGAAGGGACAGAAGAGTGTCCTTTGTTCTCTTTTATCCTCTGGTAGTATTATCAAAAAGGAAATGTACAGAGGATAAATCTGTACACCTAGCAAAAGTCAATCACGTTTCCATTTTTACTCCTTTTAGCAACATCCTTCACAGAGTTTACTCTTCACAATCTTTGGAACAGTGTGCTAAAGAAGGGCTCTGGAGTCATGAACCTCTTGCCTTTTACCTAAGCTCTGCAAATGTCCAGTAAGTCATGAGAGAGAGAGGCAGGTCCTTAGCTTATGTGAGCCTCAGCTTCTTTGCCTAGCACATGGGACTGACATGGGGATGAAATGGGGGAACCATATAGACAGAGGTCTCACAACCTGGTGCTCTGGGGCCCATCCACATCACTTACCTTGTCTCCACACTGTGCACAGATCTTACTTTTTAGAAATAACTCTAGATTTGGGTGAGCACATACATGCTCGTGCACACATTAACACAGCAGGCCCAACACTATGCTCTTTATAAAGGCCTGCATATCATGCCCCTGCCTAGTATTGTCTAAAACTCATATTTCATCTGGGCTCCCACCGTTCCCTAAATGGTTAAGTATGGTATGTTATACCTAAACTGTTTGTGCAAACAATATGGCTCGTGCTGCACAAATGCTGTCCTTTGAGAGTGTGCAATATGTGATGTTCCAGGTCATCTTTCATGACCATGCTCAGTAATAACGTGGGTGCTGAGTCTAATGAACTTTCTGAAAGATGACAGTTCACCTACTATGACCACTCACTTCTGGAGGAACTGAGTGCATGCTGTGGGACTGTGCTCAGGGCAGATCCCCGGATGTGCACACACCTAGCCACCTTCCAAGCCCCATGACCTGGGCTTCCTTCCTTCTTCAGGCCTTGTCCTGTATTCCCCCATGGAGTGAAGCATGACTGTGAGAAGGACCAGATGCTGCTGGGTCTTGAGAATCCTTCTAGCAAGTCAATAAATTGTTAGGCGGTCCTGAACCTCTGACACAACCAAGTTCTGTATGCCTTTTTTTTTTCCCCACCATGCACATCTCTTCTTACCAACACTCATCAACCAAGTTGTTTTTATGGGTTGCACTGAAATCCACTATCAGACATTAAAGCTATTTCTGATTACATGTTTTTACATATATTTCTATGAGCAGTCTTAAGGTTAAAGCTGTTTGTAGCTTAGTTCTCTAGGATAAATGAGAAGACATTGAGTTTTGGGGGACTGTAATATTCATAGGTTTAAAAAAATCATTTATTTATTTATTGAGAGAGCAAGACACAGAGAAAGTCAGAGAGAAAGGGTGCATTAACACTTGTCACTGTGAGCAAACTGCAAACTCATGTGGCACATTGTGTATTTGACTTTACATAGGTCTTGTGGAAATGAACCAAGGCTGGTAGGCTTTGCAAGCAAACACCTTTAACCTCTAAGCCATCTCCTCAGCCCATATTCACCAGTTTTAAGACTATCAAACTGTTCTCTAGGGAAAAAAAAAAACAACCCTGCACTAATTTATACTCATGATTACTAGCTATAATTACTTTTGCCTATTTTTCCTACTTTCTTGATTACTACACTACTGAGGAAGATGAAGTTCTGCTTAGCACCATCCAACTCCGGCCAATCGTAGTGGCACTCGTTTGGTCAAAAACTAAATCTCGTTGTCCTATTTTTAAAATAAGTATTATTGCTTTGACCAAGCATATTTACTTTTGACAGTTCTCTTTAGGTATGTCATGGCACATTAGGTATGGGTCTTTTAGAGGATACAGAGCTAACAAGGCTAACCTGTGGTCAGAATGTTCCAACTTACCTGTAGCTTATTTGCTTTCTCAGCCAGCTCCACCCTGAGCCTGTCACCTTCTGACACCTTGGCGTGGAGCTCCTGGACTTGTGCATCCAGCTTCTTCCTCTTGTGCTCTGACTCCGCCTTGACCTGCTGCAGCACCTTCACCTCACACGCCAGCTCCTTGTTGTCTGTCTCTAGGCCTTGCTTGTTCTTCTCCAGGTTTGCTTTGAACTAGGAAAGGGGAGGGAAGAATTCTTTACAGGCATTTTACAACATTGCACAACAAGCACTGCTTTTGTGCCTGCAAAATCACGCTGGGCCACCCTGTGCACAATGCTTGCAGTGGTTAACTATGGATGCTTAGGAACTTGCTGCACTTTGTAGGTCTTCTTGTTTGTAGAGGACATAGGAAAGTAATTACATGCATTCAGTAACAGTGCTATTCACCTTATTTTTAAAAGTATTTTTATGAGGGCGGAGGAAGGGGAGAGGGAGGGAGGAAGGGAAAGAGGGAGAATGGATAGCAGGGCCTCCTGTAGCTTCAAACAAACTCTAGACACATGTGCCACTTTGTGTATCTGGCTTTATGTGGGAACTAGGGAATTGAACCTGGGGCCATCAGGCTTTAACCACTGTACAATCTCTCCAGCCCTTAAAAAGTTTCTTTTCTTTTTTCTAAACTTGAGCTGGGCACAGTTACACATGCTTTTAATCCCAGCACATGGGAGACAGAAGTAAGAGGACTGTCATGAGTTTGAGGATACCCTGTGATTACATAATGAATTCCAGGTCAGCTCAAGCTAGAATGAGGCCATACCTCGAAATAAATAAAGTTTTTTAAACTTACTAACCTGAGTTAAGTTTGGATAGGGGTAGGTCTCTGAGGATGTCTGAAGAAGGGGAAGGGGCTACCTAAGGTGTTTGCCTTTCCACTTACTAGCTGGGTGATCCTAGCTTGTTCATCTTATGTTACTGGCCTCGGTGTCCTTACCCTTGGAAGACATATTAACCAAAACTAAGACATGTGGTACTTGCAGAGTACTTAGCACAGTAGCTGACCAACATTAATGTAAGTGTACAGCATACAGTGAAAGGTGGCATGTGGCTAGGCAGAGAACAGTAAGGAAGGGATACCAGACAGAAGACAGGCTGGGAGGCAAGGATGTTATGGGAAATATTGAGGAAGACAGCCTGTCTAGGAGGGTAATGAAATGAAGGAGGACAAATGAAGTCTTGGCAGAGAACATGACCGACCCTAAGATTAGGAGGGACAATGAAAGGAATGTGGGTAGGGCTAAGATGAGATCCCAGGCAGAAGGGGACTAGCAGAGAGGTGAAAAAAATATCAGTGGGACTGTGGCTTACTGGCTGGCATCAGCAAAGTGAGAGAAAGAATGACTGTGAAAACATTCAGTTTGTGAGTGCCGAGCCCTTGGGAAAGTGGCAGCAGTGTGGCTTTTCTCTCTAAATGCCCATTGCTCACTTAGAGCTACTACCTTATGGTTTATTCCAAGCTCCCCAACACCCCCCAGTGCCATACGAAGGCTGGAGGTTAACCAGTACACAACAGAACAGAGGAATAGCCAAGTGGGGTGGGGTGCATCTTACCGGATTTTCTCTGGGTTGTGGGCACATGACAAGGGACCTACCCTTTTAGCCTGTTCCAGTTGCTCAGAGAGCTCCTCCAGTGCGCTGGCATGCCTCTGTCTCATGTCCTGGATCTGAGCTTCGTGGTTCTTGGTCTCTTCCTCGAGAGCCTTCTTCAGCTCTGCTACTTCTTGCTCCCGTTTTGTGCTGGAGAAAAGTTTTTCAAGTATAAACATCAGAATTGGCCAGTGGATTATATTAAAACACATTTTATGTGCTGTTCTTACAGCAATTCCTTTCACAAATATTGCACTTGCTATTTTCTTTTTCTTTTTTTAAATTTTTAAATTTTTATTTATTTATTTGAGAGCGATAGACACAGAGAGAAAGACAGATAGAGGGAGAGAGAGAGAGAATGGGTGCACCAGGGCTTCCAGCCTCTGCAAACAAACTCCAGATGCGTGCGCCCCCTTGTGCATCTGGCTAACGTGGGACCTGGGGAACCGAGCCTCGAACCGGGGTCCTTAGGCTTCACAGGCAAGCGCTTAACTGCTAAGCCATCTCTCCAGCCCTGCACTTGCTATTTTCAAGTAATTCAACACATACATTATCGTGGTATCAGCAAACTTTAAGAAGCAGTGCAACTTCTCTATGTCCAAGACTTGCAATATCCCCAAGGACTGTCAAGTGCTTCTGGGTAGTCTGGCCTGACTATAGGTTAGGAACTGGTTAACAAGAGATGCTGAACTGCCTGCCCCAGCTGGGCAGACTTCCGGAAGTCAATCCCAAGAGGCTTGTAATAGTTAAGGATTATAAAGGCAAAGTCAATCAGGACCCTGTGCCATATTAAAAGAAAATCTCTCATTGTCCACGTGAAGCAGCTACAGTTAACTCATGTTTATTCCAAGCTCCATGAAGAAATAGCTTAAGACTGGAGAGGGAGAGGAAGACTGTACATTACTGACTGAGAAATGGTCTTTCATGTTTGACATGAGAATATAAGAGGTCAGAAGATCACAGGATTTGAATGCTCTACAGTAAGCCGAGAACCTAACAAACCTGCACTGAAGGTGTCAGCCTTCAACATCTCATGCATGGCTTTCTATTGTTTTCATTCTTTTCTATAACATACTGAGGGTACTAAGAATCGCCAAATTACTTCATTAACTAGAAGTGAATTCAGTCCTTTGCATCATATTTAAGCACATAGTATAAGGACTAGTCATGTGTGAGGCTCTGGGTTCTTTTCCCAATGACATACAATACACATGCATGCACACATATGCACACACACTGAGACCAGTGCAAAGACCTACATTAGCACAGTTTGACTACAGTCTCCTAAGTGAAGTCTATCACTGGCAGACTTGCTGTAAGCTTCCAAACATACAACCAGCTAGAATAGTATTCAACGCTAGTTCCTTGGTAGACACATTTCCCTTCCTCTTTCTTTACTAGTACAGCAGTGAGACTAGGGGCCTGAGATCAATGCTAAGAAAGGGATACAGCAGCTGTCAGCCCAGACTGAAGAATCGATGAAGACTTGGTCCAGCCCAAGTCAGTTCAACTCTTCACTGCCTTGGCTACATGCCACAGACACTTGCCTGTCCTCAGCCTGTGTTGTTCCATGAAGATTAATTCAGTGTACAGTTGTGACCAGGTAGGTCTTCTACTTATCAGACATGAACCAACCCCTCTATTGGATTATCAGTTTTTTGGGGGAAACAAACTGCTTCTGGTTCCTACTTGAATCCAAGAGTCAAAGGAATGCCTCATCTTCTAGCCCCCATATGCAACAACCCATTCTCTATAGACTTTTGTTATAATCCTAGGGGCCTTAAAATGTCAGTGAGTCCACAGAAGAGAACTTGATCTACCTAAGACTGTTATTTTTAAAGTAACCGTGGGACACACACTTCAGGGAAGAAAGAGTAGAAGGTAGAGGTGAGTGAATCCTCTCACAAGCCTTAGCACACACCCAAGTCAGGAGATCTAATGTGAGAAAACACCCAGTGAATGTGCCAGTTGAGCATATGCCTGATTTTGATAAATATGCACCTATCATTGGTAGACTTGTGATGTTCTGACACAGGGTCTCATTCTCTAGTCTAGGCTAGCCTCAAACTTGCGGCAATCCTTCTACTTCAGCTTCCCAGGAGCTGGGATTAAAGATGAGAGCTACCACACACAGTGTATTTCATTTTTGTACGAGCTGAATGGGAGAAATATCTGCAACCTTTTTTTCTGTTGAGGTCAAAGCCTATCTGAGAGTGGACACTTATGCACAATGATTTCTAGACTTGTAAAGACAACATCCTTTTGAGGAAAAGTCCAGGACTTTAAAAACACTAGTAATATCCATTGCCATAAATCCTAGACACATGGCACTGGGCTCATCTGACCTCTGTTTCTAAACCTGAGTGCTCCCTACTCCAGTCTGACCTTAGTCTTATAGCTCTACTCAGCAGGACGGCCCTGTAGACATTGTCATGCCATTCTCTACAGGTCCTAATTTCTGGCCACTAGGTGGACCCAGATATCATACTCTGTCCCTCTGGGGAATAACACTGGCTTTCAGCACAGTACTTTTCCCTCTTGTGTGCTCTGGGCCATTTTTATGCTTCCTAGACACTTGTATTCACAAGTGATTCCTGTCTCCCTTTATTCTAGGCTGTAGCCTCACCCTAGAACAATGGGTTACTCTTTCTTCACTCATATCATGGAGCTGCTGGCAGGTGTGTGTGTGCGTGTCTGTGTGCACAAGCTGAATCACCAAGTATAGGCAGTGTGGGGTTCTTCTTGGCTGGGATTTACAGAACAGATGGTCAGCAAAAGGCCAGGACAGCAAGGTAGACAACATCTCTCCACTGCTCCAATGAAAGACAGGATTTGCACCTGCATGCCAGTGCCCCTGCCTGGTCTGTACACAGTGATTTTCTGTGAGCTAACATTGGTTATGAGTAAATTTTCTCTGGCTGTGTTCACCTGTGCATGTCACTTTCTTCAGGCTGAACCTGGCTCTTGGCTCCTGTGATAATGCATTACTTTGCCTAGTGCATGTCTACGTTGAGGACCTGTGGTAGCTCTGCTTCCTGTTTTCTTTACGTTTTTATTTTATCTTATTTATTTACAAAGTAGGGTTTCACTCTAGTCCAGGTTGACCTGGAATTCACTATGTAGTCTCAGGTGGCCTCGAACTTATGGTGATTTTCCTTCCTCTGCCTCCTGAGTGCTGGGATTAAAGGCGTGTGCTACCATGCCTGGCATTTTTTTTTTTTTTTTAAAAACAAGGCAGGGTCTCACTGTAGCTCAGGCTGACCTGGAATTCAATGTGTATTCTCAAGATGGCCTCAAACTCATGGCGATCGTCTTACCTCTGCCTCCCAAGTGCTGGGAGTAAAGGCATGCACCACCATGACCCTCTTTCTTTTTTATTTTTAATATTTTAATTTATTTGTTAGAGGGAGGGAGGGAGGGAGAGACAGAGAGAGAGAGAGAGAAAGAGAATGGGCATGTTAGGGCCTCTAGCCATTGCAAACGAACTTCTATATACATATGCCACCTTGTGCATATGGCGTATGTGGGATATAGAGAATCGAACCTGGGTCCTTAGGCTCTGCAGACAAGCAGCATCTTAACTGCTAAGTCATCTCTCCAGCCCTCTGTTTCCTTTTTTACAGTGCTAGGAATAGAACCCAGAGCCTTTTTCATGCTAGGAAAGCACTCTCCTGAGTTACGGCATCAGCTCTCATCCTTCTTTTCATCTTTTTGTTTGTACACCTCCTCAGCTTCTTCCTTGACTACAATTGTACATGCCAACCGTATTGGAGGAAAGTGCCTGACCACTCCTCTATCTCTTCCTCTGGTCTTTCCTCTTGTCCTTTATAAATCTCTTTCTAACCTGCTCCTAGTGTAGCTCACCTCTGTCCTTCTCTACATGTTTCCTTTTGACCTCGGCTTCTGTCCACATCTCATTCTGTGCTTCTCAGTTTGCTGGGCTGGCTCACACCCCTGCATAGGTGTTTCTACCTACTAGTTGGTTTGGTACCAATCACAGCTATCTCGTCTGCATTCCGCCTAACATCCTTCACAAGGGAAAGGAAAGCTACTCAGAATGACATCTCCAAGGACACCCCACAATGCTGTAAAGGAGCCAGAACATACACATCTGTGATGCGAAGTGGAGCTGGTGTACCTAGCGAGGTGAGGAGGTGCCCACCACTCACCGGAGTTCTTGCTGCGCTGCTGTGGTGTCCAGAGTGTCTTCCAGTTCTGTTTTAAGAGCCTCCAGTTCTTCACTCAAGTCCCTTTTCTGCTTTTCTGCCTTGTTCCGTGATGCTTTTTCAGATTCAAAGTCTTCTTGGAGCTCAGCAATTTGGGCTTGCAGTTCCCGTACGACTTTTAGTGCGTTATTCTTGTGGAGTGTCTCATCATCACCTCTGTCAAAAGAGCCAGAGAAGGGCCTCAGTGGGGCATGGGCAGACTGCATCTCCTCCCCGATTGTGGAACTTCAGTTTCAATACCCCCCTTTCTGGGCCCTGCTGGGTGCAAGGTCCCCAGTAAATGACCTTGAAAGGCCCTCAACCTAGTAGAGGGAGCTAGAATGAGAGTTCAGTTCAGACCCCTTTTCTGGAAGGCTGTAATTCTCCTTTAAAATATTAGAATATTAAAAAATGTCCCCTGCAGTGCACTGTTACACTGAGAACACTGCTGGAGGGAGCTCCATGCTTATCAACCCACACATTCAGGATCTGCTACCTTCAGACTTTCCATTTTCCCCTTTTCCAGTGTGTCATTTTATTTACATGCCAAATGTCTTTTTCTGACAGGGAACAGGAGGGGTGTTTGAGCCCAGAGAGGGGAAAGCAATTAGATTTAATTGTAGTCATATAACTGAAAAAGCTTTTTTTGAGATTAAAAAAAATAGTTGATCTGGCTATACTACCTGTAATAAAAGCCAGGGGAAATTTTCTGTTATTTATTTACTTAAAAAAAAAAATTGAGATAGGATTTCATGTAGTTCAGGTGGGCCTTTAATTCCCTGTATGACTGAGGATAACCTTAAACTTCTGATCCTTTGCCTCTACTCCCCAGTGCTAGGATTATAGGCATGTACATCACACCAGGTTTTATGTGGTATTGGAGATCAAATCCAGGGCTTCATGCACACTATGCATGTTAAAGATGTTATCAATCACAACATAGGTTACACTTCAAGATCCATGACCACTTAGACAGCTACGCTTTACAAAGAAATTAGATATTAGAAATAAATACTATAAATTGTTTCAACATTCTAAATGGTTTTTACCTAAACATCAGATTGTGATATAAGCGAGGAAATATTTAAAAAATGTTATTTCCTCAATAGTCCCAAAACATACCGAAACTAATCTAATGAAATGGTAAACAGTTCTGATATGAATTCCTAGAATTTCTTGATGTGGCTAATCTTTTTTATTTTTATTTTTTGTTTTGAGGTAGGGTCTCACTCTAGCCCAAGCTGACCTGCAATTCACTATGTGAGTGCTGGGATTCAAGGCATGTACTACCATGCCTGGCTGCTTTTTAAGTATAAATATTGAGAATGGTTTATGAGATCACAAGCTATGTATTTCTGGATTTTTCAAGAACTTATAGTTAAAGCAAGAAAACCATATCTCGCATCCCTAGGGATGTCCTAAGTTTCCAGATGTGAGCCTGTTGCCTGCAAAGTAGCACTGGCGCCGCAGACCTGGCCAGCGCACCCTGCAGCTCCTCTTCCTTCTTGGTCAGCTGAATCTTGAGCTCATCAACCTGCGCCTGGAGCTCAGCAATCTGGTCCTGCAGGTCAGTTGTTTCACCATCCAGTTTCCGTTTGGCCTTTTCCAGTTCCTGTCGAGTTTTCTCTTCCTTTTTTAAGCGTTCTGTAAGATAAAACAGAGAGAGAAAAAAAAGCTCTTTAACATAATACACACTATATGGGTGAGATCTAAGTGATCAAAGGTGAGAATATGCCATTTGATCCTAAGGCAGGTCACTGCCTTGATCAAATGCTCAGTCACTTGAGACCCACCAAAATCAAGCAGAGGTTAGATGAGTGTGTGAGGGAGAATTTTCAAGGAGAAAACTGGGTAGAGTCTAAGGGCATCCCTTTTGGGGAAGTGAGCCCATATTCTAAGAGCCAAGATGATCTGGAATCTTCTCAAATCAAACCCACTGCTGTGCCTAGATCTAAAAGGGATTCAGCCTGGGCAGGGCAGCACTGAGCACTGCCTGCCCCCGCCCCCCCCCCCTTTTGCTTAAAATCCCTTGTTTGAACTGAGAAGAAATAAGAGCAGACAAAGAAACAGGCAGAGGCCCCCCATTTCCCCACCTCTTGCTATAGTTGTACAGTAGTTTCTTAACAATGGCTAGTGACCTGCTCACAAAGTATGCTCACCCTGGGAGGCTGAGGCAGATCAGATTAGGCAGATCAGATGGGTACATCTGTCCCTGCATACCTTTTTAGCAGAGGATCCACAGATTAGAAATGTTTATGAAAATAATTTCATAGTGATATTCCAAAGGCTGTTTATACTTAACAAAAATCCTCAGGCTCATTTTTTACCCACAGTGAAAGCATGCATTAAGAAAGTGAGTGGGTGTGACCCTGGAGAGACATGAGCAGACACCACTCCCTAGTTGCTAGAACAAGGAAAGGTTTATATTTGCTCTTTCTCACAGCACCCCTAGTTCCAACTTTACTTCTTCCATCAGAGTTACTGGCACTGTTACCCTCAGGTTTCTCCTCTGCCCTGCCAGTTTCTGCTACTGGCCAATCCCTTTGTGAGCTGTCAGCTAGGTACTTCCACACAGTGTTTGGATCAAACACCAGGAATGTCCAATGGTCTGCTGGATTTAAACTTAACTTTCAATCCTAACTAAGTCCAGCAAAGGAAAATGTCTGTTACCATAGTACCAAACTTAAAAAAGAAAAACTATTTTAATTCTATTCCATCAAAATATTAAGTGATTAGGGAAAGCAAAACAACCTGTTGAAGATCTACTTAATCAACCAACCTGAAGACCCTTATCAGCATCAGTCACCACTCTCTCTGTGCACTCTGGTTAATGTAAAACCTGAACACATGCCTTGCTTCAACTTCTTTCACCCCAGACACTCACCTTCTAAATCTGAGATCATCACCTCTTGCTTATTTCTGATTTTGGCCAAGTTTTTTGCCTTTTCTTCCTCTTCAGCCAACTGAGAGGAACACTCAGCAATACGATCTTCCATGAGTTTCTTTTCCTGAGTAGAAAAATTGACTGTTTTTAAAAAGCATGCAAAATAATAGCTTGCTTTGGAATTACTCAGAACAGTGAACTTTCCTTGATGTGCAAGAAAGTGGATAACCCTAGCTCTGTTCTGCAGTGGGCTGTTTCCTCCCAGGCCAGCCAGGGTTCCTCATCCACATGACTACGATGCCTGTCCTGGTGTTCAGAGCCCCACACTAGGGCTGGTGAACTAAAGCTGCATACATAGGAGCACAACTGAAGTCTAAAAGATTGTAAGGCTATCTGGAGGTTTAAAAACTCAACAGAAGCTATGTTTTCAGAACTCTAGACAGGTAAGCTTATATAAAAAAATCAAGTAAGTGAACCTAAAATATTCTTGAGAATTTTGTCTCTCTGTTTATACTTTTGCTTTGAGAATTCTCTGCTTGGGGTGATACTGACTGAGCTATGGACATAGATCTCTTTTGGATTATAACAGCAGTACCTTATGGAAATGGTCTTACTTTGATAAACTTGGAGTTTTGGTCCTCGAGGAGAAGAATCTCCTCTTCCATCTTCTTGATCTTAGCTTCTGCTGTCACCTTCTCGAGCTGCAGCTTCTGCCGAGCTCCTTCTTCCTCGTCCAGTTGCTCTTCCAGGTCCTGGCAAAGCAGAAACTAGTCAGCCTTTCCAGCTTCTCCACCAGATTCAACCACACAGTAGGAATACACGGGGAAAAATGACACACTCTGTCGGGCGTGATGGCGCACGCCTTTAATCTGAGCACTTGGGAGGCAGAGATAGGAGGATCACTGTGAGTCTGAGGCCACCCTGAGACTATAGGGTGAATTTCAGGTCAGCCTGGGCTAGAGTGAGACCCTACCTTGAAAAAAAAAACAAACAAAAAATTTTAAAAAAGAAACAAAATACCATTTGAAAATACAACACAAGTGTGTCATGCCTGGCTTCAAATGGCATTGAAAAATATGAGACCGATGTTTGTCCTATCTATAAGCCAAAATACAAACCGGGTCAAACCTCTGGAAGCCAACATGGTGAAGTCTTACAAGTATAATTTCAGAACAATGTTAGGGGTTACTTGTATAAACAGACATACAGAGTGCTGGATGTGGTGGTATACACTGTCATCCCAGCAGCCAAGGTAGGAGGATCTTCAGTTGTAGGTCAAGTTGGCTATATCACAATACCAAACAAAAAGAAAGATACTTCTCCCCAACCTAGTCAGGGGTAGGCCTTCTCGGAAGCCAGTAGCACCAGGGGATCAGAACACAGCCCCAGGGATGGCTAGACCATTGGGGAGCCAGGAGGCCCTGGCCCATGGGTGTATGTTATGGGAGCAGTCCTTGTCCCAGCCCATCATATCCTCCAGTGGAGTTGCTGTTGCTGCATTCTCAGCAAGAAAGAGATTATCTCCAGATGGGCAAACCCCAATGCAAAATAAGTAACACAGAAACTGAGACAAGATTTCCCCACCAAGTATGTCTAGTCCCTTAGTGGAAACCTCCAATGAGAACTACTTGGAGGAAACTCCAGACAAAGAATTCCAAAACATGGTCATGATAATTATATATAACAAACCTAAAGAGGAATCAATAAAAGAACTCAATAAATGAGCTCTTGTCATAGAGGACACGAATAAATGCCTGAAAGAATTCAAAAAAAATAAGAAAAATTGGAGAAATAGGGTTGGAGGGATTATATCTTAACATAATAAAAGTTATATAGGATAAATTGCAAAATTATATCATACTAAATGGGGAAAATCTTGACGCATTCCCACTAAGATCTGGAATTAGCCAGGGTTGCCTATGCTCTTTCCTCACTACTATTTTAACATAGTACTTAAGTCTTAGCTAGAGCAATCAGACAAGAGAAACAAAAGTGATAAAAATGGAAAGGAAGAAGTCAAACTAACCTTACTTGCAGATGACATTCATTTTGTACTTAAAAGACCCTAAAGATTTCACCAAAAAAACCCCTCCTAGATCTGATAGACTCATTCAGCAAAGAGGCAGGATATAAAATTAACACATAAAAAAATCAGTAGCCTTCTTATATGCCAATGACAAACATACTGAGAAAGAAATCAGGTAAACAGTCCCTTTTACAATACACACACACATCTTGTAATACCCTACCCAAGGAAGTGAAAAATCTATCTGTACAGTGAAAACATTAAAGAAAAAAAAAATACCAGAATATGGAAAGATCTCCCACACACTCATGGATTGTAAGAATTAATATTGAGAAAATGGCCATCCTACTTAAAGCAATATATAGATTCAATACAATTTCAATCACTATTCCAGCACTATTCTTCAGAGAGATAGAAAAATAATCTCAAAGCTCATATGGAAATAGAAAAAGCCTCAGTTAGCTAAGTCATCAGCAACAAGAATACTGCGGATGGTACCACCATACCTGACCTGTTCAGCAGATTTTTGCTTAATTTCAGAATGAATCCTTTGTAAGGTATAAAGATGAACTTTGTATTATAAAAACCTCCAAACATGTACTTAAGGATGCAGAGTAGGATAATAACCCCCACATAAAAGCATTATCCCAAGTGTAACAAGAGTCAACTTATGGTTAGACTATTTCACTGAGACTTCTACCATCTTCCTTCTTTTTCTGGCTTATTCTAAAGTGAATCTTAAGCAGTTTATTTCATCTGAGAAACCTTAAGGCTCTAAGGGAAAAAAGCCATTTAATTATTATTTTTTTCGAGGTAGGTTCTCACTCTAGCACAGGCTGACCTGGAATTCACTATATAGTCTCAGGGTGGCCTTGAACTCATGGCGATCCTCCTACCTCTGTCTCCTGAGTGCTGGGATTAAGGGTGAGTGCTGGGATTAAAGGAGTGTGCCACCACACCGGATAATAATTAAAAAAAAAAAAAAATCAGAATCCAAGTAAATCTCACAAACTGTGATTGGCTGACAGGTCTTATAAGACTCTTTCCATCTCTGGGTTATTTTATTTTTCTTTGTCTTTCATTCTCCATGCTATCTCTTAGTTTCTCACAGACTGTATTATGCTGCATTGCACACAGTATGTTTGATACAATTTCAATGAACAAATGAATCTGTGTACTGTTTTGAATAAAGCAAGAAATGGGGATGATGGGGGAAGAATCTCTAGAGTGTTTGTTTCTTTTTTTTCCTCTTTTTTCTTGATTTTTTCCACAACAATCATTTATTAATACTGAAATCAAAAACTTACTCTGTAAAACCAAACCAAATGATAGTTCTAGTAGTTCAGATTAAAAAGGGTACATATCAGAAATCTTCAAAAGTCTAATAATCAAGGGAAGAAAGGCAAGGGGTTACAACAATGGGGTGTTCACAGGGCCATGCAGTCACTATGAAATCTCTAACATTTCACAAAAGAAAAAAAACCCTCAATATTTAATAATTTCATAATGCTATAAATTTAAAAATTCATTTGAATGATTTTCAATTTGTCACAAAAGGAGATAATAAATCAATATAACAGTATAAAAATCTAGAAGCTTGAAATAATTTGTTAAGTCATAAAAAACAGGAAGTTAAATGTTTCTAAAAGAACATACTTGTATTTTAACTAACAAAATGTAAACATTTCATACAATGTTATTAAGAGTTGGAGTTATAAAAAATAGATTGGATATGAACTTAGGTTTCCTCCCTTAAACAAAGAGAGACGAAAAAGTAACAGCTTTTGTAATACTATACTATACTATCAAGAGTAACTCAAAAAGCAGGCGTGGTGACACACACCTTTAATCCCAGCATTGGGAGGCAGAGGTAGGAGGATTGCCTGAGTTCAAGGTTACCCTGACACTACATAGTGAATTCCAGGTCAGCCTGAGCTACTGTGAGACCCTACCTTAAAAAACCAAGAGAGTAACTCATTGTGGTTGGTATAGACTCATAGAACTTCCAGATATTTCCATATAAAATCATACATATAAATGTGTTAGCTATATGTAGGTTTAAAAAATTAATGAGCTAAAAAAGATGGATAAAGTGCATGCTATGCAAGCATAAGAGTTTGGATCCTCTGAACCCATATAAATATCTGGTTGCTGTAAAACCTGGGCATGATGGCACATGCCTTTAATCTCAGCACTTGGGAGGCAGAAGTAGGAGGATCACAGTGAGTTTGAGGCCACCCTGAGAGGCTAGAGTGAGAACCTACTTCGAAAAACCAAAAAAAAAAAAAAAAAAATCTGCATGGTGTAGTGTAAGCATCTATAATCCCAGCTATGGCAAACAGGGGGCAGAATCAGGAGACTTGCCTGGAAGCTTGCAGGCCAGCCTGCATGGAGAATGCACCAGTGAGCAATGACATGCTATATTAAACAAGGTGCAAGGTGAGACCCAATACTCCAAGTTGTCCTCTGACCGCCATGTGCACTATGGCACATATGTGCCTGAACTCATAAACACATGAACATACACCTTGTTGGTACATGTGTGGTAGTGGGTAGATGGCCTTCAATATATTCAGCATTTTATTAGTTTGTAGTTTGGATGTGCAGCCACCTGGCTGGAGGAGGTGTCACTGGGCAGATTTTAAGGTGTGGTGATGGGTTTGAAATTCCAATCTAAAGATAGGTAAAGTACCCGAGTTCCTCCTGGAGTTCCTGAAGTGTGCTCTATAGCTTTGGCTTGGGGCTCCTCTCTCTTTACTTGGACCTTTGAAAGCTTCTTCTGCCATTATGGAACTTCCCCTGGATCTGTAAGCTTCAATAAATCCCTTCTTCCGTAACTGTGCCTGGTCTGGAAGTTCATCTCAGTGAACCTGAAGCTGTCTTCTACAACATGTCTCATTTGTTTATTTTATTTTATTTTAAATTTTTATTTATTTATTTATTTGAGAGTGACAGACACAGAGAGAAAGACAGATAGAGGGAAAGAGAGAGAATGGGCACGCCAGGGCTTCCAGCCACTGCAAACGAACTCCAGACGCGTGCGCCCCCTTGTGCATCTGGCTAACGTGGGACCTGGGGAACCGAGCCTCGAACCAGGGTCCTTAGGCTTCACAGGCAAGCGCTTAACCGCTAAGCCATCTCTCCAGCCCTCATTTGTTTATTTTTTGAGACAAAACTTAACTTGAAGCTCACCGATTTAGCTGGACTAGGCAGGCAGGAAGCCCTGGAGATCCTCCTAGCTCTGCCTCACCAATGCTGGGATTAAAGGTATGTGTTACCCTACCCAGCTCCTTCCCTCCATCCCTGCCCTGGAGGAAGGGTCTCACTGTAGCCCACGATGACCTGGAATTCACTATGTAGTCTCAGAGTGGCCTCAAACTCACAGCGATTCTCCTACTTCTGCCTCCCGAGTGCTGGGATTGAAAGCATGTACCACCACGCCTGGCATGCCCAGCTTTTTACATGGCTTCTGGGGATCAGAACTAAGCCTTCATGCTTACATGGCAAGTACTTTGCCAACTAAGACATCTCCCCAGCTCCTTATATATAGTTTTGATTAGATCTGATTTTATATACTTTTTTTGCAACTATCTTTATTAAATACAAATTCCCATGGAAATCAACATCTTTTAATTCATAATTGAACAGTATTACTAAGGTCCAAGTGCTTATTGTTGAGTAACTTATTTTATGTTTTTTTTTTTCATGGTTTTTCGAGGTAGGGTCTCACTCTAGCCTAGGCTGACCTGGAATTCACTGTAGAGTCTCAGGGTGGCCTCGAACTCACGGCAATCCTCCTACCTCTGCCTCTTGAGTGCTGGGATTAAAGGCATGCGCCACTATGTCCGGCTTTATTTCAGTTTTATATAAAGTCCTAAATAAAAATCACTGGATTAAAGACTATGCATTTTGCATAGCTTTTATGATATTCTGCTAATGCATTAAGGAATATTCTAAAGTCATTTGTGTTGAAGAATGGAAGTATCTGGTTGATTTATTGCACGTGGTGTTTGCTAAGGAAATAATGGTGACTTTGACTATGTCTTAATCATCAATACTTTGTAAACTATGGGGTAAGAAAAGTATGAAGGGAGAAAAATTCCTGGAGGAAAGAATCTGGTATTGGACCATCAAGCACAGGTAGCAGATACTTACCTTTGACATTGAAGGGGACAGGGTTAGGTGGAAGGTGGAAGAAGAAAGAAGGAATGTGCTTCTTAGGATACTGACAGAATAGCCCAGAATTGTCCAAAGTGTATGTCTGGGTATTCAACTATGTATATATAATTGTGCTTCATGTAACTATAATATCAATTTTAAAAAGAAAATACTGGGCAAAATTAAATTGTTCTGTGCCAGTGCTGAGTGTTTCTTATGGCCATGCCAGTTAGTAGATGTCCATTTAGTGAATGGAGTGAGTGACAATTATTAATGACAACATGAGCAAGCTTGGTTCTCTACAGAATGCTACAGAGGTTTCTGGTTTTCAATCTCTGCATTCTGTAAAATGCCACATCAAAACATGAAATTATTCCTGTTCAAAATAATAAGCCCATGTTTATAAAAAATATCTGTTGTCACACATATGCTTTGCTTCTCAATCAACATAAGAAGCCACAGGAACAGTTTCTTACAGTCAACAGATCCACTTGCAAATCTAATACGTAATTCTAAACTATCACAGGTACCTGAATGTGTGCTTGCATTTTTTTCTTTTCATTTTGGAGAATCTGGTTTCTTTCTTCTTCTTCCTCTACTCTGGACTCCAAGTCATGGAGAATCTCCTCCAATTCCTGTTTTTTGGCAGCGAGTCTTGCTCTCATCTCTTCTGCTTCAGCAAAGAGCTCTGTCTCGGCCTGCAGTTGTTCTGCAAGGATATTCTTCTCTTCTAAAAGCTGCAAATACAACACAGGCTCCAGTAACACGACTTGCTCACAGTGCACATACCACAGAAATGGCAAGATAAAAATATGTTTTTGTTTAACATTTATTTGTTTGCAAGCGGAGAGAGAGAGAGAGAGAATGGGCACATCAGGGCCTATAGCCACCGTAAAACAAACTCTAGAAGCGTGTGTCACTTTGTGCTTTATGTGGGTACTAGAGAATTAAACCCAGGTCATTAGGTTTTTGAAGGCAAGTGCCTTCAAAGCCATCTCTGTAGCCCAAGGTGAAAATATGTTACATGATTCCCTGCAAGGTTCAGGGATCATTGTGGGAAAGGGGGCAAGAAGAATACAAGAGCCAGAGGATGGGGAGGAGTGTTGTGGAAAGCTGTCTTCCAGACATGACATGACTGCTACATTCAATATCTCATAGCAACTGTCATGACTTGCACAAAACCTGCACAATATTGTGCCCATCAGCTTTCAATCATGGATGATACAGGAGGGCATGAGGGCCCCATCTCTCCCTTAGGAGATAATAGCAGTTAATGGTTGCTAAGGGAGTGGGAACCATTTTCTGTAGTGATGTAGCCATGGATAAATGGTTCACTGTGAGCCAGGGAGTGCGGGTGGAAGTGGGCACACACACCTGCTGGTGCTTCCTCTCCATCTCCTCAAGCTCCCCTTCCACCTTCGTCTGCTTCTCTTTCACTTTCAACAGCTCCTCATCTTTGGCCTGGAGTTCTTCCTCTTGGCGAGTCACTTGTAAGAGAGGCTTCACCTGTAATCAAGTTAATCATGTTATCACTACAGCTCTCCTTAGGTTCTTACTGATCTAGCTCTGACACGCAAGAAGGGATTGAGAAAGCCTCACCTTTGTGAAGACCCGCCACCACTGCCAGTGCCGCAACTTCAGGTACGCGGCACAGTTCCGCTGCAAGACCTTTAAAGCACTTAGCTGCTGCTGCTTCTTGGCAAAGGCCCTGAAGAACAGTGAGAAAAAACACATTTTACTAGCTATTCACGAAAAGACTGTAAAGGAAAACATTCCAGTTTTGCTTACAGGGAATGAGTGGGCTCTCAATAAGTCTTCAGGTGAAATGCCCAAGTGAAACTTTCTATGCAAAGCAAATCCATCCAACTCACTGACCTACCTGGTCCAACTCAAGCATCTGTTGCCTACTGCTACACCCTTGTTCTGGGTGTTCTCTCCTATTGCCAGTCACCCACATACACATGGGAGTGCACACCCAGGTCTGAATGAGCTTCCTGTTTTCCTGAGTCAGTAGAGGGAAGGTCCTTCATCTTCCTTTTGCAGACACTTAGTCCTTGCCACCCTCCTCTGTTCACAGAGTCTGCCTCTCATTCTTGAGCTTTGGCTGCTTGTACAGCTTTTCCAGGCCTACAGCTTGGGCCCCTCTGTTTTACATGATGGCCTGTGTGCTATTTTGGTGCACTACCTAGCTATTTAATGTGCATTCATTTGTCTGGACGTCTCTCCATGAATGCAACTTCCACAAGGACAGGGCCTATGCAGCTCACACACTCTTGCCTCCTGGGCACAAAAACCATTTCCAACACAAGCATATGATTCAGAGGCATTGGATTCCTAATGTTCCACTTACTTTCTGGCTAGGTAGCCTCTGCAAACGGCTTGGAAGAAGATAATGATATCAGTGATTTTTAAATCTCTTTCTTCTTCTAAGTGTGCCAAAACTCCAGCTCGGAAAAATATCTTGCTCTGTCCAATTCTATACAGATTTGGGTCCAATTCTAAAGCTCGGATCTAAGAGAGAAAACATCTCCTTATTTTTTGCAGTAGGAAAGATTATATTGATAGCTGACAAACCACAAGCATGAAGAAAAGCTTACCATTCGTTCACAGGCCTGTTTGCCATCCATAAATCCCTTAGGAATAGCATTGGGTGTTAGGATCTCATATCTACAAGATTAAAAAATAAGTGTAGAACTCTGCACATATTTACTTACTAACTGTGAGCTTTACACTGACAGATAATACACCACCTAAAAGCAGGAGATAATCTAAGGCTTTTTGCAGATTTATTGCTACTTATAAGTAGAGTAAAAAGGAAGGTTATTTCTTCTAGGTCAAAGCATAGGCTTAGAAATTTTGGCAGAAAAGAATCAAAATTTGTATTTTTTTTTTTGTCTTTTCTTTTTGGTTTTTTGAGGTAGGGTCTCTGGCTGACCTGGAATTCACTATGTAGTCTCAGGGTGGCCTTGAACTCACGGCGATCTTCCTACCTCTGCCTCCCGAGTGCTGGGATTAAAGGCGTGCGCCACCACGCCCAGCAAAATTTATATTTTTAATAAGTTTTAAAAATATTTTATTTATTTATTTGAGAGACAGAATGAGCATGCCAGGGCCTCCAGCCACTGCAAACGAACTCTAGAGGCATGCGACCCCTTGTGCATCTGGCTTACATGGGCCTTGGAGAACTGAACCTGGGTCCTTAGGCTTCCAAGGCAAATGCCTTAACTGCTAAGCCATTTCCCCAACCCCAAAATCTGTATTTAAAAAACTTCATTTTTCTTCATTTCCTATACAATATTCACATTTAAGATGAGAGGAGCTGTCTCTTTAAGCTTTATGTCAGTTTGTAGGCATTTACAAGGTAAGAGGAACAACATCCCTGTGCTTTTATTTAGAACAACAGAAAATACCAGGGTGACAATCACTAGGGTACTGGTCAGGGAGTACTCAGGTCCACTGAATGTGCACCTGAAGTGCATGTACTTCACCCACCTACTTACACTTCAGTCAGAAAACTCTGTAGCATAAGAATGCTTTAAGGATGAATGCTGGCTATTAACTTGGCACCCCAAAATCCAACTATGCCTTCTTTTCCTATCAATAAAGAGTGA
Organism: Jaculus jaculus; assembly: GCF_020740685.1. Classification (NCBI taxonomy): domain Eukaryota; kingdom Metazoa; phylum Chordata; class Mammalia; order Rodentia; family Dipodidae; genus Jaculus; species Jaculus jaculus. The sequence goes on along the minus strand of NC_059113.1, from coordinate 41,205,085 downwards.
CTGTATTCCAGAGTATTTATCAGACAATAGACTCCTAATAGTGGTTTTCCTATAAATACCTAGCCTAGCTTTGCAAGTTAATTCTGTTTGGAACAGTGGGGCAACAGCAAGGAGGACCTATCTTTGACCTGGAAGACCTTATGTATTTCATGGGCCAAAACATGGGCCATATTTTGAAATCTGATTTCCTGAAGAGAAAAGGGGAAAGGCAACTAAGTTAACTATGCTAGAGAATTATATAATTAAATCTAAAACTATTTCTCATCATGTATTTGTCTTAATTTCTAATACATGGTGATCAATCTCTTCCCTTTTGCTTTATTTCTTAATAATTTCCTTACCTGTTCCTTCTCTATTGTTAAGGAACTGTCATTGCATGTGTACATATACTTATAAAACAAAAATTTTATTCATACACAAATGCATATACGATATACTCATTGAAGGAAGATGAAACTATCTCAATATTTTTAGGAATCATTTCACTTGTATTTTTAAATTCTTTTAAATGAAGTATTTTAAATATTAAATATCTTAAAAATCTGTTTTAAAATGACTATATTCAAACTGTAAATGGAATTGTGTGACTGAACAAATGGCAGTTTCTAGCATTCTGTATTTATCTCACTGCTCTGAAGATGGAGTTTGTCCTTGCAGTACCCACAACTGTTCTTACAAACTGCTTTTCTAAATAGCAGGCTCTCAATTTTTCTGTCAATAATTAAGGCAGTCAGGATTGTCTCTGTGCAATAAAAGAAACTAAAAACTAACCAGGGAAAATGCTTCTTTATTACATCACCATTTTAATGCATATTAAGATAAGCAAAAAATGTAAAAGCAATACCTCTGTCTGAATTCCTGAAAAACTATCCGGTTGGGGAAGCCCTGACGACAGATCCTGATCCCTTCCAGGACACCATTACAGCGAAGCTGATCTAGCACTAGGTGCGGATCCAGTTTTCCAGCCTAATCAAGCAAACAACAGTTTTCTAGTTTAATTTCCATAGCTTGACCTTGATCAACTTTAAACACTAGCATATGCTCTGCCTCACACATACCCGCTTCTCATGATTCGGAATGATGCAGCGAACAAAGTTAGGATTGGTGTTTCGGAGAGTTGCCATCAGCTTGGTGAGAGACTCTTTGTAGAGTTGCCCAACGGTTCGAAACATGCCTTTCTTGGTTTTATATGCAGAGCCAAAAGCTGTCTCAGTCATACCAGTGACTTGATCCAGACCCACAATGCGGTCCACTGGGGAGAAGAGAAGAGACACGGGGTGTGATAAAAATTTGACTCTGTCAAGGGACAGAAAAGACACACCAATAGTGCAGCAGCACAAGCTTTGTGAACAAATGACAGGAGCCGCCATAGAGGTAAGGCAGTCAGCATATTAGACACCGCACAAGCCGTGGAACTAACAGCCACACACTTCTATGGCAGGATATTGCAAGTGCTTCAACATGTCCCAAGTAACATACCTGAACTTCCGGAGCTCACTGCCTGGGATAAGGTTCTACATGTTAGATCTGCCATTGTTTGGCTGTCATTACTGATACTGGGAAATTCTCACAAAGAGGAAATGGCCTCCGGTACACAAAGATATGTGACTGTATAATCTACTCAGTAAAGGACTCAAGGATTAAGGACCCTTACTTCTCAGTATAGAAAGTAATTTGAGTTTTAGGAACAAATGCAGGAAGATTACATCACTTCAAAATTGGAGCAATGGATAAATTAGAGTGTTTCCTCAAAATGTGAGTTAACACTTATTAAAGGGTAAAGCCACAAAATGGGAAGGACTTTTCTGGAAAGAACCACTGCCTAGCCTCCTGCATGGACTGCTCAGACATTTCCAGATCATGAAAGCAGCTGACATTTTTACATTATCTATCTAGAACTACTAGTTCTGATGTGATAAGATTGTAAGTAGAACACTGGCCACCAGCACATTTGGCACAATAGATGAATATGCTCTCATGAAAACAAACAAACAAAAAAACCTGTTAAATGAATGCAACACATTGCTGAATAGTTTAAAATAAATCAGAATATGAACTGGCCCTCCTCAAGGCTGCCAGCTCCTTTTTTATTTTTTAATGTAATTCTCATGAGAGAAGCACATGGGATCTATCCTTGGGTGAGGGGCTTTATGTGAAAATCTCAGCTGATTCTTGGCTCCCAGTGAGGTTTGTACAGAAGAGGAAGTTGTGGCCCAGGAGGAGGTAAAGTACTGCTCAGATGAAGCAGGCCTGGAATGGAAGCTGGAAAAGGATGGGGAAGAGCTGAAGTTCCCAGGCCCATGCAAGCAAGCTATGCTATGGCTGCTCCCTGGAAAGCCACTGACTCGAGTAGGTATCAAAGTGACTTCTTTGGCTTGTGCCTTAGTGTTCACCTATCATCTATCTACAGCTGAGGCTCTCACTTTTTTCTATGTTTTCAATCTCCCTTTTTTTAGTAACAGCAAAGAAAACAGCACCAACTCCTACCTTTAAGCATCCCATAAACAGTGAATTTCCAGTCACCCTCCAGGAGTCCACTTCTCTTTCTGTCTTGTAAGAGCCCAACTTCTTTCTGGAGTAGTTCATACACTTGCCATCTTCCCCCCACTTTCTTCTCAGTGTATGGCCAGCTGACTGGCAGCCCACCTCTCCCTCTTCAACCCATTTCTAGGTCAATGGATGCTGCCCACTGCCTGCTTTACTTGACCCCAGCATGTGTAGTGATGACCCCCACAGCAACCTCTCTGCTCCTGGCTTTTATTTTGATGACCCCCCGGCCCCAGCTCCTCTAGTCCTCTTTACCGCTAGCTCCTTCAATGGTGATTCATGGTGACTTCTCTCACATGTTTCCCATCCACCTTGGTACCCTGTAAGAATACAACTCAACTGGTAAAAGCCTTCTAGGGGAACTGGGTATAGTGGCATACACCTTTAATCCCAGAATTTGCAAGGCAGAGGTAGGAGGATCGCTATGAGTTCAAGGCCAGACTGAGACTACACAGTGAGTTCCAGGGCAGCCTGGGCTATAAGGAGACCCTACCTTAAAAAGCAAAGTAAAAAAATAAAGAAATAATTAAAAAAATTTCTAGAATGAGGCAAGATACAAGCACAAATGCTGGCCCTCTGCTTCTCTCAAGCTGTATTATCAGCCAAGTGATCTCATTTATGGCTCTACATATACCACACTACCTAGTACCAGTCACTATATATATGTATATATATGCCTTCTCTCCCATCTGCATGTCATAAAATGCTTCTGTCTTCTACAAATTATTGTGCACTTTCTATCATACCTGTTCTTACTCAACACTGTATTCTTTTTTTTTTAAATATTTTTTAAATTTTTATTTATTTATTTATTTGAGAGCGACAGACACAGAGAGAATGACAGATAGAGGGAGAGAGAGAGAATGGGCGCGCCAGGGCTTCCAGCCTCTGCAAACGAACTCCAGACGCGTGTGCCCCCTTGTGCATTTGGCTAACGTGGGACCTGGGGAACCAAGCCTCGAACCGGGGTTCTTAGGCTTCACAGGCAAGTGCTTAACCACTAAGCCATCTCTCCAGCCCTCAACACTGTATTCTTGTTTCCTACACGACATCTGGCACAAGCCTGATTGATTAATATGTTAGTAAATGAAGTCATATTAAATGTATTTATATTATAAACAGAAATCCAAGAGACCCAGGTTCAATTCTCCAGGACCCATGTAAGCCAGATGCATGTGTCTGCAGTTTGTTTGCAGTGGTTGGATGCCCTGCCGCACCCATTCTCTCTCTCTCCCCCCTCTTTCTTCCTCTCTCTCTCAAATATCTCTTCCGTAACTGCCACTTAACATGCAAAGACTAAGGACTTGTGCAAACAGCACAAGTAAAAGCGCAGAGTGAGAAGGGTGGCCAGTGTCAAGAGGGATCATGACAACTGGCTCAGGGAGGGAACTGGCCCAAGAGTGAAGGCGAGGAGACCAGGCTCTTGGGATGATGGCAGTCTGAATTAGTGAGATCACAGTGGAGATGGGTAGGGAAGAGTCATGGTTTTTTTATGGTGGTGGTTGGGGGGTTGTTGTTTTGTTTTTGTGGCAGGATCTACTTGCTTGTATGATTAGCTCAATATGGAAAGTAAGACACTCAGACAGTTCAAGAACAATTCTTAGAACTCTGGTTTAAGCAGCTGAGTGGCTGGTGGGTGAGATCATGGGTAAGATGGGGAAAATAGTGAGTTTGTGGCTAGGAAGACAAGACCTAAACTCTGCAAGTCTGAGATGTCAAGGGGACAAGTAGAATGCTATAGTCTGTTGCGAAGAAGAGAGATTGGAGCAAGCAAGGTAAATCTGGGGGTTGTCAACTTATTGATGGTTATTTCAAGACTGGTGAGCTACCTCAACAGAGTACAGAAAGACACGAGGGCTGGGAACCAAGTCCCAGGCTAGCCAAGGGAAGAGAGTGGCCAGAAGGAAGAAAAAAAGATAGGACCATTGTAAACCCAGTATCTACTCCCAGCGAGAAGTCAGCAATCACCCCGAGAAGTTTATCACACCCGGATGCTCATCCAAACTTGAAAAGTCAAGACTTCCAAATGTGTACACTCAGTCTGTCTGGCCACTACTCTTCCTTCTCACCTGTTTTGTGCAGCTCCCATATATGGCTCTTTCTTCTGACTTCCCTCCCCATTTTATCTTGTCCCTGGCTGCCACACCTTCTATTCACTCACATTTCTGTCCCAGTGTAAAAACTGGCAGCCATTTTCTCAGTATGTGTCAGCGTGGGTCACGGCCTGTGTGAGGTGGTCAGAGGACAACTATTAGGTTGGTCCTCATCTTTCTACCTCATGTTTGAGACAGGCTTTTTCTCCTTGGATAATCACTGATCTGTTGTTATTCTTTCCTGTGCTTGCCATGAGCTTTAGGAAAATCCTTCAGGCTCCACCTCTTATCTTACTGACAATGTGCTGGGATTATAGAAGCACACCATGGCTTCTATAACTCTTACCTGGAGTGGTTGAGTGCTTTATCCACTGAGCCATTAGCCATTCCCCAGCCCCAGCAGCCTATTTTCCCCCCACCCCCGAGGTAGGGTCTTGCTCTAGCCTAGGCTGACCTGGAATTCATTATGTAGTCTCAGGGTGGCCTTGAACTCATGGCGATCTTCCCACCTCTGCCTCCCAAGTGCTAGGATTAAAGGCAAGTGCTACCATGCCTGGCTCCCAGCAGCCATATTTTTAAAGAAAGTTAAGCATTAAATTCCTGGAATTTCTTTCACAGCCAATCAGATATGGTACAAATATCAGCCTAGTGATATGGCCCAGGGACAAATGGGAAGTAGTAAAAAATACGAGCCACAAGCTGGGGACATGGTTCAGCAGCTACTAAAGGTACTTGTTTGACAAAAAATGCTGGTCTGGGTGTGATTCTGCAGGACCCACACAGAGTTACATGCATAAAGTGGCACAAGTGTCAGGAGTTTATTTACAGCAGCAAGAGGCCCTGGCATGCCCATATACTTTCTCTCTCCTCCCCGCTCCCCACATTTTTTAATGCTACCTTCCTATGAGCTGTATGATTTGGGGCAGGCTTCCCAAGAAGCCTCAGTTTCCTCTTCTGTGAAGTATATTCTGCTTCTTGGCATATTGAGGTATCTGTATATCCAGTGTCTGCATTCTCTGGCCACTTTCTAAACACCCTTCCCATGAGACAGTTGTTGTGCCTTCAAAAGCACAGTGACTTTCTGACACCCCTCTATAGTCATGAGGAGCCAACTCTTAACACTCTATCCATTACCTAACTCCCTCAGGGAAGTCTCCTTAGGCTCTTGTCTCCACTTTGCACGCTTTCTCGGCCGACTTAGGTTCCTCAAGGGATATTTTCCCAGTATCCTACATACTCTGGTACCTGGGGCCTTTTCCCCATGGTCTCTCTGACCCTTGACCACCAGCCTAAATGACTGCTACTGCCTTTCCTGTCACTCAGTGCCAGCCAGAGCATGATGCAAGGTGTCCAGTGCTATTTAATAAATCGCTGCCAGAGGAGCATGAAGTTTACTAAAACAAATGACTACCACCCCTACAAACAAGGTGCCATGTCTACTTTGCAGTGATCCAATCATATTGGTTTTGCAATAGGTTAGCAGCAAGGACAGTTCCTGAAATTTATTATTATTTAAAAAAGTATTTCTAGGCCGAGCATGGTGGCACACGCCTTTAATTACAGCACTTGGGAGGCAGAGCTAGGAGGATCACTGTGAGTTCAAGGCCACCCTGAGACTACATAGTGAATTTCAGGTCAGCCTGGGTTACAGCAAGACCCTACCTTGGGGGTGGGGCGGGGCGGGGTGGGGGGCTGGGGAGAACATAAAACGAAACCCAAAACAAAAAAAAAAGTACCAGGTGTGGCTCTTATATTACTCCCAGAGTAACAGTGGAAGTGACCCTAGGTTGAGTTTGCCTGCTATGCAAGTATTTTAGTAGTCTGGGTATAGCACAATACAGGCAATCTCTAAAATTCATTTGAGCAATATACACATTCAATCAAAACCAGCACAGAGTATTTATGCAAGAGTGGGGATTAAAACAAACAGATAATCAAACAAAGCCACAGTCCTAAAGAGTGTGTCTTGATCCATATCCTTAATCCTTTCAACTGGAAGGCTGAGATTTATGGTCTATAATGGGTTCTAGGTCAGCCTGGGACCGAGGGAGACCCTGCTGCCAATAAGGACAGAAGCAGAAGGCACTAAAAATCAGCAAATATCCAAAGCCACATAAGTCAACCCCAATATTTCGCTTATTAAGAACAGTAAAACCTTTTTGGACAATGGAACATTCAGGAGCTATAGATTGTGACTAGAAAATTTTCAGTGCCAGGGATGGGACACCTTCCTGTGAGTTGTTGGCCAGGGAAGTCCCTGATGCCCCAAAACATTACAAGCCTTTGCCAAGACCCTTGGTTTCTCACCAGGAATAGATGATAAGACCCTACTCTGAAGACTCCACATACTTAAGCTGCAAGGTCACTGAGAGATCCTGCTGGAGCTGAGCTGAAAAACTCCTCCATGTAGACCAGCTGACAGAAAACTAGAAAAAGCCACGCTGCATGCAGTTCAATGGGACACAGAGAAATCACCAGCAGTGATACTCATCAGTGGACACTGCAAGCCTTATATTTGGCCATCCAATGCAAATGAGCCAACGGGTGTAATAGTGGCAAGTCTGTTATGGGGGAAACCAACTGCCCTCTAATTTGACTGGAGGCCTGCTTCATGGGAGGGAATATATCCCTGATACTGAAAACCTACAACAGGGGTAGTCATGAGCCCTAGGGGTGTAATGTCTGCTGGCGTCTGGCTAAATGTATGTACTGTGCTCACCAAACTGCCCAGTAAGAACTTCTCTTAATGTTCATGCCCATATATTAATGCTACTGTCACTTTTGGCTACAGAACCTTCCTTTTCAGATGACAGTGACTTTGGAATGACTCATAAGGCACCATGGTGCTGAGAAGTGACAGAGGAGTGCTCAGCACTGAAATATCTCCATTATATCTTCCAAGGCTCAGGGTCCATTGCAGAAGAGGTGGTGGAAAGAATATAAGAGTCAAAGGAAGGGTAGGACTCCTTACAACATTCTCCTCCAGACACAAAATGGCCTGGATATCCATGACCTCACAGTGTCTGACATATTTACACAAGACCATCATAATAGGAGGAAAAGACCATGGCATCAAAATAAGAGAGAATGATTGAGAGGGAGAAGGGATATGATGGAGAGTGGAGCTTCAAGGGGAAAGTGTGTGTGGGGATTATCATCATAGGTTATTGTCTACAATTGTGGAAGTTGTAAAAAAATCAATTAGAGTGCATGTGTGTTCACGCCAGAGTTTCTTGTCCCTGTAAACAAACTTGCAATGCATGTACCACTTTGTGTATCTGGCTTTACATTGGTACTAGGGTCTTGAACATAGGCCATAAGGCTTTGTAAGCAAGTACCTTTAATAGCTGAGCCATTTCTCCAGCCTCATCAGCAGCTTTTATAAGGGATAATATTGTCTAGTACTAATTTTTTTTTTCTGAGTGTATGTTTGTGTGGTGTGTGGGCACACATGTGTATGCATGTTGGAGGCCACAGGCTGACTTTGTGTGCCTTCCTCTTGACTGAGACAGAATTTATAGCTTGCTAATGAGGCTAGCCAGTTTGCTAGCAATTCTGTTTCTTCTGTTTGTATCCTAGGATTATAGGTGGCTACCACCCCACCCACATTTATGCATGCTATGGGATCTGAACTTTGGGACTCAGGCTTGCCTGGCAAGTACTTGACAGACTGACTGAGCTATCTCTTCAGCCCCTAAGTGCCAGGATTCTTAAATGGCTCTTCTTGTAAGGAACACAAGATTTTCTTTTTTCAATCTGGTGAAAATACTAGTGCTTACTAAACTCTCCCCGCCCCCAAGCAAGGTCTTGAACTCATGGTAATCCTGCTACCTCAGCTTTCTGAGTGCTGGGATCAAAGGAGTAGACTACCTAGCATAGCAAGTACTAAACTTTTTGAAATATTTTTTTTTCTTTTTCTAGGTGGGGTCTCACTCTAGCCCAGGCTGACCTGGAAATCACCCTGTAGTCTCAGGGTGGCCTTGAACTCATGGCAATCCTCCTACCTCTGCCTCCCAAGTGCTGGGATTAAAGGTGTGTGCCACCACGCCTGGCTTTTTTGAAATGTTTTAGATCACTGTAGTAATATAGTTACTAGTTAAAAAGAAACCTATTCTCTGTTCATTTTTTTTTGTTTTTATTTTAATAGCCAGTCAGTGATGATTAAAAACACATCACAGGCTCATGTAGGCCTTACATGAGGCAGGTAACAGGTTGTTGGTTCTTGTTGTCAAGTTAGGAACATTCTACTCTAATGGAGATGAGTCCACTAACAGTTAAGAACAGATTCAGAAATAAATATCTAAGTACCATAAGATCCCACAAACTATCTTAACATCAAGCAGTGTATCTTTAGATTATCTACATAGCAATTGCAAGTTTACGATCATTATATAACTGGTTGCTAGAACCAATCTGTTATAATAATTGTTTTAGTGTATTTGGAAAATTTTAGAAAACTTCCAGGAAGTTGAGAGTTGACAGAAACACGTAATTTCTTCTTTTTTTTAATTTTTTTTTGGTTCATTTTTTATTTATTTATTTGAGAGCGACAGACACAGACAGAAAGAAAGAGGGAGAGGGAGAGAATGGGCGCGCCAGGGCTTCCAGCCACTGCAAACGAACTCCAGACGCGTGTGCCCCCTTGTGCATCTGGCTAACGTGGGACCTGGGGAACCGAGCCTCGAACCAGGGTCCTTAGGCTTCACAGGCAAGTGCTTAACCGCTAAGCCATCTCTCCAGCCCAGAAACACATAATTTCTTACCCCAAACATCTGTGGTAAGTTCAACGTGCATGCTTCCCCCTTTCCTTCCCTTCTCTTCCCCTCCCCAACCCTTCTGAAGCCTAAGGGGTTTGGGCCAACAGGAAATTGCTCTTCCCCACAGGGATGCTCCTGCAGGGGGTACTGACTCTCCCCATCAGGTCTGTGTGCTGGAGTCACAATACTGGTGGCCCAGCATGACTGTTTAAAACTGGGCTTTGTTGACACTATGAGAAAATGTGGAATTTATTTTATAAAAGCCAAAGAAAATGACAGATAATTATTGCTTTTTATAATTTTAGTGGCTATAGCACCTGTAGCTGTAGTCACAGCAGCTGTGACCCCCAACATTAAATAGTGGGGGCACTCCCCATGTGCCAGGTGCAAACTCCTGATGATCCCTAGGGTTAAGTGTCCCTCTCTCCACTTGACCTCATCAAATACAGCTGCAGTACCCAAATGCTATTATTAGTTTTCAACAGTTAGTAAACTCAAGATAAAGAACATAAAGGAATATACTGCAACAACCAAAAACCTTCCACCTACCTGAAATGATAATCGTTTAACTCAGTATACAAACTTGTACCAGATCCTAAAATGATACTTAAAATAGATCTTATAGCCATGGATATAATCTGTAAAGGATGGATACAATTGGTAAAGGATTTAATTCAATGGTCATCACCATTTTATCAGTCATATTACTTCCTCTAATGTCTTTTTTTAAAAAGTATTTTCAGATAGGAACTTGCTATATAGCCCAGGCTGGCCCCATGAGCTTTCTGCCTAGGCCTTCTGAGTACTGGATTACAGGTGTGCACTGCTTTACTTGACTCTTCTTATGTCTTACTGGACAGAGGAAAAAAAAAAAAAAACTGGTCTAAATATTTGTATTCCGCCCCCCCCCCCCCCCCCCCCGGTCTCCATTTCCCCAGTGGCCTTCCTCAATAGGGTCCTTGGTATTCACTGTGGGGTAATTATGGCCTCTGTCAGTCTCAGAATATTTCTACAAATTTTGAAACTAGAATATTCACATTTATTTATTGGGGGGGGGGAAAGAGGCAGACAGAGAAAAACAGAAAGGGCACACCAGGGCATCCAGCCACTCCAAATGAACTCCAGATGCCTGTATCACCTTGTGCATCTAGCTTACATGGGTCCTGGTGAATCGAACCTGGGTCCTTAGTCTTTGCAGGCAAGCATCTTAACTGCTAAGTCATCTCTCCAGCCTAGAATATCCTCATTGTAAAAGAATGGCTAACATAAAAGCTTTTCTCTAGCCAGGCATGGTGGTGCACACCTTTAATCCCAACACTCAGGAGAGGCAGAGGTAGGAGGATTGCCATGAGTTTGAGGCCACCCTGAGACTACATAGTGAATTCCAGGTCAGCCTAAGCTAGAGTGAAATCCTACCTTGGAAAAAAAAAACACAAAACAAACAACAACAAAAAAAAAAAAAGAAAGAAAGAAAGAAAGAAAAAAGGCTTTTCCCTAAAGTAAGTAAAGAAGGGAGGTAAGAATCCAGAGATTATTATGAGATAAACCCAGAAAAGTGCTTTGACATTGTAAAACCTTCCTGTGATGGGAACAGCTCATGTTAATTTCTGCTCCTGTTGCAAGAGTGGCTTCTCACCAAGTCTGAAAAGAGGTGGGGGAGTCTCTGCTGACAATTAAAATTTGCTTCATGGCACTCCTCATACTTTGTGTCTTTTTCTTCTTCTTCTCCTGGTACCCTTCCAGATCTGTCAGCTACAATTTAGCACATGTGGCATTCAAAATGCCTAAATGGTACTATCTGTGACACAAACTACAGGGACAAACTAGTACCAGGGCAGATGGCACAGAACTGTTTCTCCAACTTGGTCTAGACCCACTCATCTCTCCCTCTGCATAGACCCTTTGGATCCAAAGCACTGACTAACTTTGAGGTGACAATCTTGTTGCGCAGTGTGCCTGTATGATTTATCTTGAGTCCATACTTTTCTCTTTTTTTTTTGTTATTTTTAAAAAATTTTTATTAGCATTTTCCATGATTATAAAAAAATATCCCATGGTAATTCCCTCCCTCCCCCACCCCCACTTTCCCCTTTGAAATTCCATTCTCCATCATATTACCTCCCAACCATACTTTTCTTCAGCTACAGAGAAACCAGTATGACATCTGTATTCTGCTGCTAGGAATCTTTCTCCCTGTTCCTTACTCTTACACATATGTTTTTTCATGCTTTTGGACATCTCTTTTCCCAGTCTCTCAATTTTATCCAAAGTCTGAAACCTCTGCATTTCCCCAACCTTGCAAGAATATCTAGAAGGGGCCCACATCATGACTGCTGGTAATCTATACAGGTCAGCATGTCACAGGCAATCAAAATTGGTCCTGAGAAGAGCTGGGGAGATGGAACAATGGTTAAAGACACTTGCTTGCAAAGCCTACCAACCTGGATTTAATTCTCCAGTCACCACATAAAGCTGGGTGAGATACTGGCACACACATGTATATGCATAGACATGTGCAGACAAATAAATAATTTTTAAAAATTGGTCCCTAGAAACTCCTTCCTCCACTGTCTTCTGAGAAAACAATAAAAATACAACATCCCAAATTTTCTTAAAATTTTTTTTTTCCCTTTGGCAGCTCTAAGACACATATTGAGGACAAAAGATTTTGCTACAAAGTTAGTATTTATAAATTCCAGGACCATATGTAGCTATGGTGGCTGGATGGACTCTGAGGGAAGTAGAGCTTAAACCTCTGGCAGGAACTCAACCAAAAGCCACTTCACAGAGACAGACAGAATCAGAAATATTTCTGGTGTCACAGGTACTTGCTTACTGGAATAAAGCCTTCTAAGAGTGGCTCTATATAGAATCTTGTCAGTACAAAAGAATGCCTGGTGTGTGTACCCTAAAAAGCAAGTCTCATGGGGCAGTATTACCCAAAGCTGGTTCATGTGGAATCTGGGTATAGGATCACAGTCCACCCATCTGCCTACTCAGCAACTTCCTCTCCCAGTGATCTACTCATGGTATGTTTCCCAATGCCAGGTGTTGTGGAAATGACAGGGTCCAATAATAGGCCCTCTCCTCTCATGGTCAGAATTCTCCTAAGATAGAAACCCAAAAGTAAGCCAGGCATGGTGGCGCATGCTTTTGATCCCAGCATTTAATCCCAGACAGAGGTAGAAGGATTGCTGTGAGTTCGAGGCCACCCTGAGCCTATATAGTGAATTCCAGGTTAGCCTGGGCTACAGTGAGACCCGACCTCAAAAGAAAAACAAACAAACAAATCTAAAAGTACAGCAGAGCATTAATCTCATGAGGGCACTTTGGGATAATGTCCAAAAGACCAACCTTAATTAATTAATTAAAAGTAAAAGATTACTCTATAGTCCAGGCTGGTATCAAACTCATGATCCTCCTGCCCCAGTCTCCTGAAAAGCACTGACCTTTGACAGAGCACAAGCCCTAACCGACCGTCAGCTGAGACTCTCCTTCACTTAGGTTCCTCTCAACCTTTCACTAGGGTCAAAGCTCCCCAAGGCCAAGACAACTGAGCTCAGAGAGTCTCTATGTGGAGTTTTCATTCCAGCCCTTGCTTTCTTTGGTATAATCTATTCTTTCCTCTTACTCCATGCTTGCAATTGGTTTCCTTCATAGTATGTGAACTGGAATTGTTGGCAGGAATTTTGAGTTGGATTAAAACAGACACAGTTCTTTACCATTTTTAAAAATAACTTTTGAGATGGATTTAGATTTCAGCATTACCATGTTCCAAAATTTATAAAGGAAATTTTATAAAATGAATTTGACTTTCTTTGAAATATTAGTACTTGCCAATTTCATTGAGCATTGGGACGCTGGATGATTTTCATCTTACACTGGGCTTTTGGGGGTTCTCTAGTCATGGTTAGCATATAGCATATATTTTTAAATGGAGCTAAGGATTCAGAGAGCAAAACCTAAATATTTAGAGTCAATTTCAAGGTAGAGCATAAGTTCTACTAACATCCCACTGTGTCTTAGTCTTGAGTTAAACACATCAAGCTATGTACACAGCTTCAGTGCCTCCAATTTAAAAGAAGAGACTAATAGAGAGCATTCCAAATCCAAACCAAAGGTACAATGATGAGAATAAGCCCAAGATAAATACAATTATGTTCACAAAGCATAGAGACTTAAAAAGAGGAAAAATCCGTGGGATTCTTTAACAGTTGAAAACTGAAAGGTGACTGAAGGACAGAGGTGTCATTTAGTAGATAAATTCTAACAATTCCCTTGGCGGACTATGTATCAAAATGGTACTATTGGAAAAAAGGTAGTGACATACCTTTTACTATGCAATACTACGAAAGTGCTATGCATAAAATAAGAAGCAATGTGTAGGCAGTAGCAATTGACTTGTTTATGCAATCAAACAGTTGCCTTGAAGTATAATAAAACTGAGCATGGAATGAGAGGTTCATGCAGGCCTATGAGCAAAACGAAACAGAAACCAACACCACCCCCAGGGTACCCTGCCCTCCCCAGCCACCCTGCCATCCCCCTCCCCAATTCTTCCTGTGGCCTTAAAACCCTTCTGTTTTGGAGGCCCTACAGGCTGTATACATTCACCTGGTGGCTCATGAAGACCAGAAACACTGTCATAGAAAGAAGCTCTCTGAATATTCTGAATCTCTAAAGCAGAGAAACAGTGAAAACAGGACAGAAGAGCAGATACACAAACACTTCATTAGTGTGAGACATTCAACATCACAAGTAAACTCTGAAATGGGGCTACCACAGTAGCCAGTTCAGGGCAGATCCTATGCAAACATTGTTTAGAGAATTTGCATATTTGGATATAGTTCTTTACCAAATGAATTTAAACTGAATAAAAGAGTATATTCCCAACTCCAGGTGCAAGGGTCATACCATATTGACAATAAATGATTACCTCAGATAAGTGCGAGATGATATTTAATAAGGTACTAATTGTCTTGCAATTATCAAATCAGGGCACGATTGCAGTTAAGTTAGAACACTGTGATAAGTACAAATATTAGTGGTTTTTACTGTCACAATTCAGCCTGCTGTAAATTTTACTTCAGTATAGATTTTAGAAACATAATTTACTTCAAACACAAATTACTAAAAGATTGGTATCTTCTGAAAAGAAAAATCTCAAATTCTTTTGTAGCAAAATGTTAAAATAATTTCAAATCCTAAGATACTGATTATACCATTTCTCACAATAATGCCCTAGAAGCCGTATTTATATAATGATGCAGTTTTCAGTTTTTTTTTTTAATATAAGGCATAAGAAGTGTCATAAAGACCAGTGCAGTTGGAAGAAAGGTATCAAAACAACACGTTTTCATAAAGGCAAGGCACTATGAATCTCTAGGGCAGGGCTGCCACCAATACATCTTGTTTCTTTTGGTCTGGCCTTGAGAAAACTCTGAAACTTTCATACTAATGGGGTGTCTTAGGTTCATCGAACTGTGCCTTCTCAGGCAAGCTTGATGCAAAAAAGCATCATGCATTTATCCATTTATGGCCAACTTATTTTCTGTTCTTCTATTTCAGTGGCCACGAAAAGAAAATAATCATGTCTTTTTTTCCAGGGCTATTTTCTCTTCCTAGAGAAAAAGCACCCCTTGGCTCAAGAGTTCTCTATATCCTGAGGAAGCAGTGATATGGTTTTCTACTTTGGATGCCTCATCTAACTTCTGAGTCTGCCCCGACCTTGTGTATGAAACACTTCCACTATGAAAAATGTGGTACTGCTTCTCTGGCCGCCCCTTACCCTAAAGAAAACACCTGAGATGGTATGTGGCTTCAGATCTGCTGTTACTCAGATGGAACTAGCTGTCTGGCTGACTGACAACAGTTTTAAGAAAGCAAATATAGAGGACTGTTCCAGAGAAGACATTAGCAGAACCAAATCAACCTCAGGCTCAATAAAGACTTCTTAGCCTCTTCTGGTAAGAGTAGCCACTAGATCCAAGCTGCTTATCTGCAGCAAGAACAGGGCTATAAACAAGGCTGTTCAAACAGTGTGCAGCCTGTGTGGTTAGAGCTGCAGACTATTAACAGATGATGGGGGTGAGAGGGCTCAGCAAGGCTGTGAGACTATCCTCCAAGTATTTCTATAACCAAATAAAGAACTCCTCTGTATCTTGTAAGTGGCAATCACAAAGTTGCAGGCAAGGATTCTCCACATATCTCACCTGAAAGACCCATTACCAGTGATCTGCCACTTGGACTCATCATTCTGTCCTCCACACCCACTCTTATCTTTGAATCTAAAACCCTGACCCACTGCTGTTAAAGCCTTATCCAGATTTGTAACTAAAGAATAGGAGGAGGTGGCCAAAGAAGCTGGGAGAAAAAGACAACCCAGTCCTAAACTGCATCTGCCTGCCTGGAGTCCTCATTGCTTGACAAGCTGCAGAAAGCAGGGAATGTGTCCTTCATTGCTTCTAGATGCATCTCACAGGTATTTTGGGTGGGAAGTGCCTCACTGGATATACATGAATGGGTTGAATGGTCAGCAGGGGTTTCTCATAACCCACAGTTTGGGTAAGGAACAGATATGGACTCCAAAGGGGATTTATACTGCCAGAACACTGTGTAAGCCCAGGACTTAATTTCCTTTATTAAACTGTTAGTGTTCCCGCTCCTCCTCCCATACCTGCTTCTTTTCATAAGAAAAAGAAAGTCAGTTTCTTTCTGAGGCTTTAGTAGGGACTCCCCTCCTCTCTGTTTTTTTTTTTCCCATTCACATTTCTTTCTGGCTCACTGCCACCTCTTTTGTATTCCTTACTTTCAGGGTCTTCTACTTCAATCTGTCCCGAAACCCACTCACTTATTCAAGGAGAGAGTGTGAACAAATTTACTGAGATGCATTTTACTCAATGAAGTATAAGTAAGTTCAACCCCCTGGGTTAGGCTATCAGGACTCTTACAGAGTTGAGCCTGCCCTCACCTGCCACTCCACCCTCATTTCCTGCTCATTTGTCCTTTCCAGCCCAGCCCTACTGTCCTGAGTGCTGGCTTCCCACTTCCACCCTGGTTCACCCTATATCCTTCCCTTTCCTCCCCTATGCCAATATACAAAAACCTAGCTGTGGATGACTCTGGCGAAGGTGTAACTAGGACATAAATGCTCATATATTAGTGGTGAAAATGTTGTGTGTAGCACTTAGTAAGTTAGATTGCACTGCTTAACTAATAAATCATTATTATCTTTCAAGGACCAATAAAATTGCATCATTCTTCATTACATTTTACTTTAGCACCCCAGGAAAAGGGTTCCACTATTGAATATCCCTCAAATCCCACTCTGTGCTATCCACATGGCACTGATCACAGATACCTGTAGCACTCAACAGTTTGTGTAAGTGCCTCTCTCCCTTGCCTGTATCTCTAAACTTGAAAGAGGGGAGGTGGTGCTGGGCGGCCCTGGTGTGTCACAAGTGAGTTGACCCCTAAGGGCAGATAAGAACTTATGACAGGCAGCATTACACTTGTCTCCTATGTGAGAAATTTCCTGTCTACAATGCCAATTCTCCAGTGTTGGTCTTTCTAGCCTCAGGACCCTGTGATGCCTAAGCTTGGGTCTTTTTTCCATTTTTTAATTTAGAGAGAGAGAGAGAATATGAGATAATTGGCACATCAGAGCCCCCAGCCACTGCAACTAAACTCCAGATACATGTGCCACTTTGTGCATCTGGCTTATGTGGGATCTGGGGAGTCAAATATGGGTCCTTAGGTTTCGCAGGCAAGCGCCTTAACCTTTAAGCCACCTCTCCAGTCCTGAGCTTGGTTCTTTATCCTACTCTAGGTCTAGTTTCTCAGATCCCATGGCCACAAGTCTCAGCAACATAGTCCAGAGCAGCCCCACTCTGAGGGCCCTGAAAACTGCACAAGACCCCACTCCTCTGCTCTGTCATCAGGCAAGACCCTGACTGACTAGATCACTACAAGGGACACCTATGTACTCAGTAGTCAGATGTAAGGATAAAAGAAGCTTTGTTTTACTTGTAGGAGAGCTAATCTTTCCCCCAAGGCCCTCTCCCAGTCTCTTCCTGGGGCATTTACATGCATGTGGGCAGACCCACCCCCCATAGGCTCACTCACACACTTTCCCTGCCCGATGGTCATGAACATTCTTGAGGAAACCATCCTTTACATGGTCACTGTTCCACTACTCATTCTCTCTGTCCATTCTTCTCTTTCTCTCTTTCCTTTGTCCCAACTACCCAAATGATCCTCTCCCCTTTTGCAACATTTTTTTCTCTCTCTGCCTTTGAGAAGACAGCTAGACTTGGTGTTGAGATGTTTGTGAGAAAACAGAAGTGAATGAGCCAGTTACTGAACAGGAGTTGGTGGCCTGAGGCCAGGCAAAGAGATAGGTCAGAAATCAGGATGAAGTGTAGCAAAGAAAGCTAAGCTCTTGGAGATGGGTTCCTACTTCGTATAAAGACACACAGACATTGTATCTATCTGTTACTAGTAGAGTCTGGCCTATGATAAATATCACCAGAAATCTTCACCCAAAGTCCATTTACACAAAAGAACTATGGGGATGAATGAAAATAGAAGCAATTGATCTCTGTGCAGACTACAGTTCACTACTCTCATTCACCACCCACTATGTGTCTGTCTGATAAAAGATGCAACTTATTTGGGCCTGTAACTAACAAAGACAAAAGGCTTCTTGGGCGTTGTGTCCCTGTGCCTTAGGTTAATATAACCTGAACTGTCACTGGGGACCATGAGGAATCCTGTAGCACTTTGTAGCTCTGAGCTCAGAATGTTTCCACACTCTTCACAACATCTGATCAACGAGTCAGATGTCTTGTTATTCATTTTTAATCCAAGTAGTCATAAAATGGGTAACTTCTGATATAACGGCAGCCCTGCTCTAGGGAAAGACTTTAAGGTATTAAGCATATATATGCATATAATATATGTAACAGAATCATCAATAAAGCTTAAACATGAGATTCCAGGCAAGCTTCAATACAAAGTTAATTTCAATCTCACCATCCTTCCAAAGCTCAGCAACAAATCTGTCTGATGACTGGTGCAAGAGGGTGGCCACATTGTCATTCAGAGGGTCCATGTTCTTCATCAGCCATTCATCTGCCTTATAGTCCACCTATCCCACAGAGGCCAAATGTAGTGAAACAGAGAACACAAAACCAAAACCAAACAAAACCTGAAGTCTTAATCAGAGACTTTCAATGATTCGACAAAAACTGGGTTGTCTCCAAGGCAAGGCATTTGGAATCTATATTATATGCAAGCATGCACACATGTTCACCAGTACCTTTGTTATATCATAAAATATGGCAAAATTCACAAAAACATTATTGATCTGTTCAATGTAAGCAATCTTACCTTCCCTGCATAATGTATAATGCAAAAGTCAGCTTTGTCTTTCAGTTGCCGGGGCTTCTGAAACTTTGAGTGGGAACCTTGCTCTTGAACCAATTTCTCAACAAAGGTCTTATCTGTGGCTTTAGGGAACCAGCACTCTTCATCCAGAAGGGCTAGCACACCGGGAGGATTAGCCTGACAATGAAAGGCAGTAAGAATTGACAAGTCATGTCACTAATACCACTGTGTTGAGAATTTACTTCCAAAATTATTCCTTTTATGAAGAATTGTGACAAACCTATCACTAGGATGGAAGTAATATTCAAACCATAACAAGCTTATAATTCATACACAGATCACAGACTGCTATGTTCTGGAAAGAAAACAGATGAGTAATTTATTGAGTAAGCTTTTAGGTATGTAGATTGTAAGTAAACTGATTTCAAGTAAATGATCCTCCAAAAGCAACAAATAAACCAGAAAGGAACTGGAGGAAAGGGTGGAGAGATGAAAGTGAAAATTTACATTCAGTGCCTGGCTGGATACATTACAATTAATTAATTTTATTAACACTAACTATAAATAATAATGTGTGTCATTATATTTTCACAAATGTATATAATGTGTTTTGATCATATTCACTTGCATTACCTGTTTGTGTTTCTGTTGCATTCCAGGTAATAATCCCCTTCTTTTATCTTTTTTTTTTTAAAAAAAATTTTATTTTACTTTACTTAAAAAATTATTATTAACAACATATTTTATATGGATATATCATGTGTTGGCACCCTCTTTTCCCTTGTCCCTGCCCCCATCCCGCTGGGGACTCTCCTCAGTGGGAATGCAGGTATTCCCCATAGGGTTGTGGGTTATGTGTAGTCCCTCTTTATTTTCATGGGCATTTATTTATTTATTTTTGGTCATCCAAGGAGTTTAATCAGGGTTGCTTACAGAAACATGAGTGAAGAATTATTTGCAGGACCATGGACAACTTACCGGTGATTACATTGGCTGTTTACTACAAAACTTCTAGCTGGTTACCTCAGATACTTTATGTACTAATTAGATAAAATATATCATTTCACCTTGGCAAAACATCTAAAACTATTATTAAATATACAGGAGGTAATGAACTAATTCACCAATCACTTAATCCATTCATCTTAACAACTATTTTAGAATTTATTCATGCCATTCAATTGTGAGTTCATTGACACTAAGGGCAGAGACAAAAAGGAGATCAGCAGTGACAGAGCACCTAGAACACGAGTAGCAACCTGAGACTATATAGCAAGAAAAAGAACTGCTTTATTGCCTTCTAAGGCTCCTGAAAGAAGCCTTTGAGCTGTTGGTTCAACACACGTATTTAGTGTTAGAATTTGTTAAGCAAGGATATCAATGCATGAGGTTCTAGGCTGGATCCTAAGTACCACAAACAGTATATAAACACAAAATGATGTCAATGCTTAACTGTGTTTTAGTTTTTCCTGTATTTTGTCAGATACTAAAATAAAAAAAAGCAAAGCTAATAACTTGATAAGCAAAAGCTAACTAATAAGAAGAGAGAGCTAATTCATTAATATGCATGGAGTAGGGCTTCAAAAGAGAATAGTTTCTTCTTCTTCTTTTTTTTTTTTTTGGTTTTTCAAAGTAGGGTCTCACTTTATCTCAGGCTGACCTGGAATTCACCATGTAGTCTCAGGGTGGCCTCGAACTCATGGCAATTCTACCTCTGCCTCCCAAGTGCTGGGATTAAAGGTGTGCGCCACCACACCTGGCTCTCTATGTTTTTACATACAGCAAATCAATAAGGAAATAATGTCTGATACTGTCTAAGACTCCCACTAAACATATTATCAACCTTTCATCTCCACAAAGAGATTTGAAATAAAAATGATCTGTTAAAATAAAACATCTCTGCTCTTAGAAAAGCAAACTTTAGTATTTCAAAAATGGGTTTATGTGATGTCTTGTTCTCAGCTAAATTAAGTGTCCCTGTATTACCTCAGAAGTGTGCCTGGTAGAACTCCACACCCTCTGACAGATGTACACCAATTCCACCACCAAAGTGGTCTTTGCAGTATGCGAGGACCAGAGCACAGTACTCGACACATACACAATGCAAGAACAGGATCAAATGTGCTAGAAAGGAGAGCTAAGACAGGCTTTGACTGTGATGCCAATTACTTTTAAGTAGAACATTTTAATACTTTTATTATTTATTTGAGAGAGAAAGAAGCAGAGAGGGAGGAAGGGAGGAAGAGACAGAATGAGAATGGGTTTGCCAGGTCCTCTGTCACTGCAAACAAACTCCAAGTGAATGTGCCACCATGTGCATCTGGCTTTATGTGAGTACTGGGGAATCAAACCTGGATTCTTAGGTTTTACAGGCAAGCTCCTTTAATTGCTGAGCCATCTCTCCAGCTCAATAAATAGGATGTTTTATCATTTTCCTTCTACACTGTCTCTGATAGTGACAGAAAGAAAACCTAAGGCTCTGTTTGAACAGGAATGGGAAACCAGATGGCAAGGCAGCACTCACAGGTCTTTCTATCAGGTCAATGCAGGGCTGCAGGTCGAGACCAAAGTCAATAAAGCTCCACTCGATGCCCTCGCGCTGGTACTCCTCCTGCTCCAGGACGAACATGGTGTGGTTGAACAGCTGCTGCAGCTTCTCGTTGGTGTAGTTGATACATAGTTGTTCAAAGGAGTTCAACTACAAATGTTGAAAGTCATTGGGAAAGAAGGAATAATTAGCCATCTAATTTTCTAGAAAGTTCATTAAGACACTAGCCATTTAGCTATGCAATAATCAACCTCCAATGAAACATCTGAAAATATAACCTTGCCTCCAGGCATGAGTGCTCAGTTAGCACAGCTGACAGCTCCTACTAGGGCATTTGAACTCAACAAGGATCAGAGGGTCAACTTTTTTTATTTTTATTTTTATTTATTTATTTGAGAGAGACAGACACAGAGAGAAAGACAGGTACAGGGAGAGAGAGAGAAAGGGCACGCCAGGGCCTCCAGCCCCTGCAAACGAACTCCAGACGCGTGCGCCCCCTTGTGCATCTGGCTAACGTGGGACCTGGGGAACCGAACCTCAAACCGGGGTCCTTAGGCTTCACAGGCAAGCGCTTAACCGCTAAGCCATCTCTCCAGCCCAGAGGGTCAATTTTTATGCAAATTATAAAATGCATTCTTCATCTTCCATGCTCATGCTACTATTTAAAAAGTGAGGCAGTCGGGTGTGGTGGTGCACGCCTTTAATCCCAGCACTCGGGGGGCAGAGGTAGGAGGACTGCCGTGAGTTCGAGGCCACCCTGAGACTCCATAGTGAATTTCAGGTCAGCCTGGGCTAGAGTGAGACTCTTCCTCGAAAAAAACCAAAAAATAAAAATAAAAAGTGAGGCATTCTGGGGCTGGAGGGATGGCTTAGCAGCTAAGGTGTTTGCCTGCAAAGTCAAAGGACCCAGGTTCGATTCTTCAGGACGCACGTTAGCCAGATGCACAAGGGGGCACACACATCTGGAGTTCGTTTGCAGTGGCTAGAGGCTCTGCATGCCCATTCTCTCTCTCAAACAAATAAAGGAATGAAAGAATGTACAGAATATTAAAAACAAAAAGTGAGGCATTCTGCAG
This sequence comes from Jaculus jaculus, assembly GCF_020740685.1. Lineage (NCBI taxonomy): Eukaryota > Metazoa > Chordata > Mammalia > Rodentia > Dipodidae > Jaculus > Jaculus jaculus. The sequence continues at coordinate 41,182,677 of NC_059113.1, read as the reverse complement.
TCTTTCTTCCTTACGTTGCAGTAATGCACTGTAAAGGGCATCCAAGAGGGCTAGATGAAACCTCAGAGTGGAACAGTCTGGCTGACCAGGCCACCAGACTACTGTTAATGAGTCTCCTTCCCTTAGAACTAATAGAAGAAACCCTAGTTTGGGAGGAACTATGTCCTCAATATTCCCAAGAGAAGAGAATGGGCCCTTTTGAGATATGCCTTACAACCCACAGAGTAGCTTCAAACAGAGAAAAGAAAGTTGTTCCTACCTGAGGCTAATTACTGGAAAATTCTCAAGACAGAGATAACAGACCCTGCTTTTAGATTTTTTATTAAAACACAAAAACATTTTCTGGGTGCTTATTACTTGAGCTATAAGTAAAACTATCAGGCACCTAGAGGGAGCATTCTGTCAGGTCATGAGACAACAGACTCCTCCTAGGCCAGAGTCACCACTCCAGACCCAGAGCTGAGAGGCAGGAGGAAGAAAAGGGCAATCTTCCCATGAGCCTCTTTCATCACTTTCTAGATAGGAACCACAGTCTCCAAGCAAGACTATGAACAACGGTCTCCAAAGCTGTTAATGTATTTTCTTTTTACCTGTACTTACAAATGTTTGGAACTTTTAAAACACACACACACACACACACACACACTCCATGCTACAAACCAACCTAAGTTAGATATTATACCACCCTTGAACTAGATCTAGTTTGCTAATGGCAAAAGATGATCAAATATGCTCTGTATCCATACTTTTCTCTAAGACTGGTATAACAGTTCTTCTGGGTGTTCAATAACCATATGTAAATGCTAAAGCCAATAAGGATACTGGGCCTGAAAGGGCAGCCAGTAGTTTGGCTCCTGCCCCCAGGTCAAGCAGGCCTCAGGAGATAACAGGATACATCTAGGATCCAACAGCTGTGGTAAGTCACCTATTCTCTTGATCAGAAAGGTCACTGAGACCCAGGGTTTGGATGGACTCTAAGCAATATAGTCTGTGAGAGGGAGGATCAAAACAGAGGAAAATTCTTCCATACTTCCAAATGAAGTCACAGGGTATCAAGAACCTGATCCATTCAAGCAGATGGTATAGATACTAAATGAGCCATGGAGCTCCTCTCAGCCCCCTAAAAGTCTCTACTAAAGAGCTAAAACTAACCTTAAAAATACATATAAACCCTTGGTTTCCCACCAGGAATCGATGGTAAGACCCTATTGCTGAAGACTCCACATACTTGGGCTGCAAAGACACTGAGAAATCCTGCTGGAAGAAGCCATTCTACATGCAGTTCAATAGGAGAAAGAAATACCACCAGTGAAGATACTCAACAGTGGACACTGCAAGCCCTATAATTGGCCAGCCAGGACAAATGAACCAACTGATGCAATGGTGGCATGTCTACCATGGTGGAAACCAACTGCCCTCCAATTGGACTGGAGGCCTGCTCCAAGGGAGGGAATACATCCCTGATACTGAAAACTTAAAACAGGGGTTGTCATGAGCCCTAGGGGTGTAACATCTGCTGATGTCTGGATAAGTGTATATACTATGCTTATCAAACTGCCCAGTAAGCACTTCTCTTAATATTCATACCCTTATGTTAATGCTACTCTCACTTTGGGTAGAGAATCTTCTCTTTCAGATGGCAATGACCTTGGGACGACTCAGAAGGTATCATGGTGCTGGAAAGAAGTGACTAGAGTACTGAGTATCTTGATCACACCTTCCAAGGCTCAGGGTCTAATGCGGAAGAGGTGGCGGAAAGAATGTAAGAGCCAAAGGAAGGGTAGGACTCCTTACAACGTGCTCCCCCCAGATACAAAATGGCCTGGATATCCATGACCTCATAGTGCCTGACACTACCTACACAAGACCATAGAGGAGGGAAAGATCACAACATCAAAATAAAAGATAGACTTATTGAGATGGGGAAGGGATATGATAGAGAATGGAATTTCAAAGTGGAAAAGGGGAGGAGGGAGGGTTACCAGGGGATATTTTTTATAATCATGGAAAATGAGTTGAAAAATTGAGAAAAAATAAAATAAGATTAAAAAATACATATAATGACGGGGGAAATGTATAGAGCAAGTACTCACAGTGGCTTAAAATAATGCTTGTGCCATTATCAAGGTTAAATGATGTCTTTATAGCCCTGATAATTCTGTTAATGTGTCATTTACTTTACAAGCTCTACAAGAACAGATGCCTGACACCACCACAGTATTTGGTGAACACCTCAAGAAATGGATTTCTAGATCTTCATAGTGAAAGTGAATTATAGTTATCATTTCTGGCAATAATAATTCTGTTAGTTTTTGTTTGCTTCTTTTGAGGTAGGGTCTCACTCTAGCTCAGGTTGACCTTGAACTCGCTCTGTAGTCCTTGGCTGGCTTCAAACTCACAGCAATCCTCTAACTTCTGCCTTCCAAGTGCTGGGATTAAAAGTATGTTAGTTTTTAGACATTGTGTACTCAGCAGATGTTTTAACTTTATCTCCTCTTGTTCATGGTCAACCCGCTTCATATAATCCTATGACCATCTAACTCCATCTACCTGGGTCCCTTCAATTGCTCTCCAAGACCTAAAAGTCTGTGAGAATTGGAATCCTAAAGACTCCTCTGAGACTCAATTTACTCTGTACCCACCTCCCTTTGATTTCTCTGGCTTTTATACTTCCTTCCCAATATCTTCATCCAGGACTTTCTCTCTGCCCTACACTAATGCACTTTCAGAATAGAGGGGTACCCTAACTTTCACACCCAACAATCCTACTCAGCTCAAAGAAGCCATATTGGCTGAAACTCCAACTCAGTAATGGCAGGTAGGGTTACCTCTCCAAAGGGGGGAAATAAGGCAATTTAAGGTAATCAGGGCCCTCTAAAAGTAAACTGAGCACAGTTAAAGACAAGAAATGACCATGAGCCTATAAGAGGGAATCTGGCTTTTTCTTATCTTTTTCCTTAAAGGAGTTAACTCCCTAGATCTCTTTTTCCTTAGACCTGAATACTTCCCCTTTATCTCTTCCTCCCTAAAGGAGTTCCTCTCCTAGAAAGGAAATGGATCAGAGTCATTGGGCCCACTCAGGACCTTACCCGTTTCACCACAGCTTTACCTCCTCCTCCCTGCTTCCCCACTTCCCTTCCTTCCTTCTCTTGAGCTCTATATTACATCTCTGCATTCTTTCTTTTTATTTTTTAAATTTTTTTTGGTTTTTCAAGGTAGGGTCTCACTCTGGTCCAGGCTGACCTGGAATTAACTCTGTAGTCTCAGGGTGGCCTTGAACTCATGGCGATCCTCCTACCTCTGCCTCCCAAGTGCTGGGATTAAAGGCATGCGCCACCATGCCTGGCTTCTTTCTTTTTATTAAGCTCTGTAATACTCTATAATAAAATACTTTTAAACTTTAAAAACTACTAGCCATTAGGTATGAACAACATTATTGAGTCCATCAAATACTATGAGGCCAAGGGAAAGGTTTTTCTCAATCTGTCTCATTCTCATTCACTCCATCCACACCCTCATAGCCTTTTGACAAAAATAAGAGAACAAATGGCTATATCATATTACTGAACCTTGAAAATGAGAAAATAACTCAGCATGCTAGTTGAATGATCTACAAATAAAACAACTCAGTCCTCATTAATGAGTAGGTACATGAGTCTAGAGTTCACTTGCAGTGGCTGAAGGCCCTAGAATCCCCAATCTCTCGCTCTTTGTATCTGCCTCTCTCTCTCAAGTAAATAAATAAATAAATAAGACTAGAAATAATGAAACAAATAGGATAGAAAATGAGAAAAGGTTAGGCATGGCGGCACTCGCCTTTAATTCCAGCACTTGGAAGGCCAAGGTAGGAAGATCGCCGTGAGCACAAGGTTACCCTGAAACTACAGGGTGAATTCCACATCAGCCTAGGCTAGAACAAGAATATACCTTGAAAAATCAAAAAAGGGGGGGGGGGGCAAGAGGGTGAGAGGCACAAGGTGGCAAGTGTAGTGGCAAGTGAGCATGTCTGTGAGATGAGAGGGAACTACAGAGTTCAGAGGCAGCAGAGTGAGGTAACATAAGATCAACCGAGAATGATCTTTACTCCACCCAGTTGCTTTCATAAAGTGACAAAAACATCTTTCATTCATCACAGCCATTTCCTTTTCTTTTTTAAATATTTTATTTATTTGCAAGCAGACACACACACACACAGAGTCAGAGAGAATGGGTGCACCAAGGCCTCTAGCCACTATGAACAAACTCCATAAGCATGTGACACTTTGTGGATCTGGCTTTACATGGGTATTGGGGAATTGAACTCAGGTTGTTCAGCTTTGCAGGCAAGTTCCTTAACCACTGAGCCACCTCTCCAGCTCCCATTACAGTCATTTCTGGTCCTTTTCTATGAACTCTTCCCCCTTTTCTATTCTATTGTGCTACTGAGTAGACAAATGGACCGATGGATGAATTAATGCATAAATTCTCTTAATTTGTTTATCTTATGTAAGTGCATAGGCCTTAAACATTTCCATAATATTCACATATACAGGATATTCCCATAAATAACTTCCTTCATTATAAAAAATGAGCTTCAACTAGAGAGGATTCAATCTCTAAGGAATAGATTCATGGCCTAGAAAAGCAACTCCAGCCTTCCACAGCACATGAAGCTATAATGCTCGTTGTTAGAATGAGGTCATTCTGAAGGGTACTGTTTACCTTGCTGTATTTCTACAAACTAGCACATAGGACAAGCCATATAAATATTTACAGACATTGCTCAGTTGTACTTATTTATGTTTGTATAAATGGATTTTGCTTAGCCTTAATATATGAATGTTCTTGTGCTGAACATGCAATAGATTTTTAAAATAATGAAGTTTTACCTCTCTTCCACATTTAAAACCCCACTCTATTTTAAAATGATTGTGTGCGTGTGTGTGTGTGTGTGTGTGTGTGGTACTGGGGCTTGAACCTAAAGCCTAATGCATGCTCTCTACTCAGCTCAAGCAAAACTGACTTTTAAATTAATAATGTATGACCTAAAATTTTACATGCACACAGTGTTGTACTGAGCTGTCAGTTATCATTTTAGTCCCCAACCAGTTCTCTCTACAGTCAATTAGAATCACACATTTCTTATTATCTTTCTAGAAACATTCTATGCATTTATATATATATATTTTTGAGGTAGGGTCTCATTTTAGCCCAGGCTGACGTGGAATTCATTATGTAGTCTCAGTATGACCTTGAACTCACAACAATCCTCGTACTTCTGACTCCTGAGTGTTGGGATAAAAAGCATGTGCCACCATGCCTGGCTTCTTATAACAATTTTTTGCTCTGGTCCAATACATTGGCCTCCTCAGTGTGACCCTACTTCTACTTTGGACCCATATTACACTCCATTTTTGGCCCCCTTCTCCTTTTTGTCAAGTACATCTATACATACTAACTTTCCACCAGCTCCTAACCTTTGATAAGTACTCTCCCCATATAGAACCACTGGACTGTGACTCCTGCTGGGAAGACTTTGTGAGACTATGTAACTGCAGAGCACTCACCTAGCAAGCAAAAGCCACAGAACTATAGTCTCAGCCCCCCTCCCCCACTTTCAAAGCATGTCTGTCACCACTCACACACTTTATCTGATAAGGTATTCTGAAGGGGTTCCTCAGCTCTTTGACAATACTCTCATTGCTATTCACCAATCTGTGAGTTGTGTGCTTATTTGCAATTTATTGTTTACCCCACTAGAATGACAAGGACTAAACCTGCTTATTTGTCACTATATTCCTCATGCCTGGTGCTATATCTCACACATACATGAACCCTTGCTAAAAGAGGAAAGAGGGCTGGAGAGATGGCTTAGCGGTTAAGCGCTTGCCTGTGAAGCCTAAGGACCCCGGTTCGAGGCTCGGTTCCCCAGGTCCCACGTTAGCCAGATGCACAAGGGGGCACACGCGTCTGGAGTTCGTTTGCAGAGGCTGGAGGCCCTGGCGCGCCCATTCTCTCTCTCTCCCTCTATCTGTCTTTCTCTCTGTGTCTGTCGCTCTCAAATAAATAAATAAATAAATAATTTAAAAGAGGAAAGAACAGAAGGAAAAAAAAGGGAAGAAGGGGTAGGAGAAGGAATACCTCAAAAATTTCAAAGCCGGCAATATCCAGGATTCCAATGAAAGATGCTCCCTGACGTTTGGTCCTATCCAGAGCTTTATTGATACGGTGAACAAGCCAGCGAAACAGCCGTTCATAGGTAGCTTTTGCCAGTGCTTCTACTGCAAAATCTGCCTGTAATTAGATAAAATCAACTTTTTATTCTGGAAACGATCTAACAAAGTATTAATAACTATAATATGCTGTGTAATGTTACACGGTACTCAACCTGAAATGACATTGACTGCTTAATCACATCTCAGTATTATACATCAATATAGAAATTATTAGTACAATTAAACGAAAACTGAGAATAATCACTTTAAGGAAGGAAAAATAAACCCCTCTCCTTTGTCCTGAGTCTCCAAGCAGCAACAGCAGCATATCAATGACCTGGTTATCTGGAATTTTGCCACAGAGAAATCATCTTCCAATCTTCTTAATTCATGCTATTAATGTTCTTCTTAAAGCTCCCACAACTAAGTGCTAACCATGATCCTCTCTTCCTGCTGCTGTGCACCCAGTGCGGGACAGTGTAGTGGTGGCCTTTGCACTGAAGTACACAGATTTGGTATTTGATTGTTTGCCCACCTGGGGATAACTGGAGATGACGTTTCAAATTTACTTTTAAAACTCAGTATAGTGGCTGGGGAGATGGCTCAGTGGTTAAAAGCACTAGCTTGCAAAGCCTGTTAGCCCATGTTCACCAGTACCCATACAAAGCCAGATACCCAAAATGGTGCATCTGGGGTGTATTTGCAATGATGCGCCCATTATCTTTTCCCTCCCCTCTCTCTCACTGCTTACAAATAAATAAAATTATACACACACACACACACACACACACACACACACACACACACACACACACATATATATATATATATATATATAATTTTGATTTTCAGAGGTAGGGTCTCACTCTAGCCCAGGCTGACCTGGAACTCACTATATAGTCTCAGGGTGGCCTCAAACTCATGGCAATCTTCCTACCTCTGCCTCTCAAGAGCTGGGATTAAAGGTGTGTGCCACTACACCCGGCATCACACACACACACTTTATTTATTTAAGAGAAAGAGAGAGGTGCAGATGGAGAAAGAGAAAATGGGCACACCAGGGCCTCTAGCCACTGAAAACAAATTCCAGATGCTGTGCCCCCTTGTGCATCTGGCTTATGTGGGTACTGTGGAATTGAACCTGGGTCCCTAAGTTTAGCAGACAAGCACCTTAAGCCATTTCTCCAGCCCTGTGGTGGTTTGATTCAGGTGTCCCCCATAAACTTAGATGTTCTGAATGTTAGGTTCCCAGCTGACAGAGATCTGGGAATTAACGCCTTCTGGAGGCAGTGAATTGTTGGGGGCGGGCATATGGGTGTTATAGCCAGTTTCCTCATGCCAGTGTTTGGCACACTCTCCTGTTCCTGCTGTCCACCTTATGTTGTCTACCTTATGTTGGCCAGGGGGTAATGTCCATCCTCTGCTCATGCTATCGTTTTCCCCTGCCATGGAGCTTCCCCTCAAGCCTGTAAGACAAAATAAGCTTCTTTTTCCCATAAGTTGCTCTTGGTTGTATGGTTTCTACCAGAAGTGTGAACTTGACTGCAACAAGCCCCAAGTATAAAATTTTTAAAATCACTTTAAAATTCTTTGACAAAGAAAATACAAATGTACTACAGGGGGGAAAAAACACTCTTTTAGTACAAAGGTAAACGCACACGTTAAGGATTTTTATTGATTTAGTTTGTTAGATGTCAGCTAGAAGGTAAAGTGATGGTAACTTACCATTTAAACAAATCTGTAACAAAAATTAATGCCGGACTTACTTGTTCCTTGGTCTGGGCTTTCTGTACATAGTCTCGGCCAACCTTTATCCGGGGGGTGAGGATAGCCCGAGTGAACTCCATCACATTCATCCCAAGTAGGTGGCAGAGTTTCTGTGCAACTGAAGTGTAACAGTTCCTTAAAATACCACATTTCTACTCATGATCTAATCACAGCATTCAACAAACACTGGGAAATTCTACAAACTAGTCTTGAATACTTTCAGTACTTCCAGATTAACAATACATACACTGTGAGGCAATAAGAAATTTTGTCAGCCTTTTGTCCTGCTGGCCTTCTAAAAGTGACCTCCTTGTCTACTTAGGGGTCATTTTAAGATTTTAAAGCCAAGCGATACTAATACATGCCATAGCCTAAATCTTCAATCACTCTACTATATTAAGTGTGACCATGTGAGAGTCACCTGGAGGATAGAGGCCCACATGCCAAGTCAGCTGCTATGCCTGAATGATACATACAAAGCCCTAGGATGATGTGCCTCCCCTGGGCCAGGAAACGATGACCATAACACAATAAGAGAGTTAGTCACTTAGATAGTCATAGAGAATTAAACATCAATGAGCCTCAAAGCAGTAAACAAAAAAGGGATTATTTCCAGGGCAGAAGATGTCACTATGTCAGCCTTCATTAGTCATGCGCACTGTAGATAACCCTGTGAGGTAAGATATATGTGTTCAGGTAACCAAGCCTTCTGGGTAATACAGAGATTCCTCATTTCCTTTTCTGTTTTCATGCCACAGAAGCAAGCTGGCACCTCCTAAGGCTTGCAAACACAATTTTTGAGGGGGGGGGTTTGCTAACTTTTATTCCATCCAGAACAGTGTAATTTAAATCCACCTATAACATAGATTTCTAATGAGTACAGTGGCCAATGGCCTGCAATCCCACCATCAAGAGGCAGGAATAGTTAAGAGTCCATGGCTAGCCTGAGGATACACAGCAAGATCATGTGAAGGTTTAACCCCACAAAAGAAACATAAATAAAATTAGTATCCATCAGTTTACCTGTATTTTCTGGCATGGAAGCTTGATCAGTATTTCTCTCCTTTTTGAAGGAAATATTTCCAAACTGCAGCACCGAAGATACTACTTTAAGCATTGCTTTGCATTGATAAGAAGAAAAAAATATTAATAAATATAGTCTATCAAATTGTAACAGAGACATATTCTAAGTTATTTCGTGGCAACACTTGGCCCCATATAACTTTTGGGAAAGCTGTGTCTTTAGGATTTTATAAAACTAAAGGTGGTTCTTATTTGCTTCCCAATTTTTTTATTTTTATTTTTAAATTTTTATTTATTTATTTGAGAGCGACAGACACAGAGAGAAAGACAGATAGAGGGAGAGAGAGAGAATGGGCACGCCAGGGCTTCCAGCCTCTGCAAACGAACTCCAGACGTGTGCACCCCCTTGTGCATCTGGCTAATGTGGGACCTGGGGAACCGAGCCTCGAACCGGGGTCCTTAGGCTTCACAGGCAAGCGCTTAACCGCTAAGCCATCTCTCCAGCCCCCAATTTTTTAATTCAGGTAATTGACACCAAATTTATAAGCATTATGACAGTGAGGATTAGGATTTAACGAAATCACACATACACAGAATCTCTTCATGAGAGAAGCCCATTATGTGCATTGCTTCCATAGTCTCCTGAAAATTATCCTTGTCTTGCTGTCCAGGAATAGGAATATAGCCATTGGAGAGAAATCTGTAGTTATTAAAACCTTCAAGGAGTAAATCAGCTAAAAGGAAATAAAATGAAATAAAGTTTAGTAAGTGTCACTAAGAGACCAAAGCATCCCTCCATACAGACTGCTGACAGCTCACAGGAGAGGAGAGGTCTGCCACCCATGCCACCACAAGCACACACTTTTTCCTTTTGTACATACATGTAATGCACATGCATGCACAAAACCCTCTGTGCCAGTGAAGGAAAGAGGTGATGATGCAAAACCTTGAATGGAGTTCTTAGGATGGTGATTTAAACAACTGTCTATTTGAAATTAGATAGCCAAGAAAAGAGTACATTTTCCAGATAACTTTAAGACTTAAATATTTTAGCTATCTTTCTCTCCTTTTCTTGCATGTGCATGTGTAGTTTGTGAGATGTGGTGTGTGCCTGCACGTTTGTGTGCAGCTGCATGCGCCCTGTGCATGTGCATGAAGGCCAGAGAAGCATGTTTGCCCTGTGCTAAACCACCTATTTCCTTGAGAAGGAGTCTCACTGTGAACCCAGAGCTGCTATATTTGTGAGCCCCCCAAATTCTCCAGTCTCCATTTCCAATAGGACTGGGGTTATATGCATGTATGGAAATACCCAGTTTTTTATGTGGGTGCTGGGGAATTGAGCTCAGGGCAAATCAGGCCTTTATGCTTGCATGGAAAGTACTCTTACCGATTGAAACATCTCCCTAGCCCCTTAATCACCTTTTTGAAGGAAAGTTTTAAAATTCATATTCTGTACTCTTATCAAGTGATTCACAGCAAACATTCTGGGGTCTATAGCAACATCACCATAAAACATCCAAGAAAGAGCTGATATAGGTTAGGACATAGACCAATCAAATCTGAACATTATATAAGCCCTGAAGTACTTTTTCCAGGCCAGTTTGTAATGCTGGGGATTGAACCGAACAGGGTCTCCTACATGCTATGGACATACTCTACTAGTGAGAGATAGTTCAGTCTTCCAAGCCATTCTTCTCAGTGATTTTTGTTTTGTCTCAGTGACTTTGTCCTATTCCTATGCCAGAAGGTTACAATGGATATTACCAATAGCTACTCATACCATAGGGCCATGAAATAAGGAAAACTTACCTTCGGCATGTATACTCAATGATACACAAGAATGTTTCTCAGAAGTGATCAAAATAGATATGACTATTTATCCCAATGACAGATGCACCAACATGCTCTTTGTTTTCTTTTTAACTGGCTTTTGCTCTCCTGCATGGATCACTCCTATCCCCCAAATATTTTCTGTTTTACACTGAATTTCTATCAGGAACTCTTTGCTTTCTTTCTTTACCTCCTTTCAACACTCATCTGATCACTTCTTTGATTCATTCCTACTGCAGAGTCACTGTTGGAAAGCCTGACCGCTTTACTTTCTTTTCATGAATAATCTTGAAATTTTGGCCCCTCCTTGGCGATTGCTCTATTTCTTGATCAGTTTTTTTCTCTTGTAGGGGTTTCTCTATTTTTGGGATTACTGCTTTTACAGATTGTCTGTGGTTAGCAAAGCCTCGAGTCCAGGTAAGGAAAGGATGACTGCATCACATTTAATAATATACAATAAATATAAAGGACACTGAAGATGGGACACAGGATGAATGAGAAAGGTGCATATCTTCCCTATCTGTAGTATTCAGCCAGATTCTCACCTCAGCTAGAATTCTAGTTTTTATCCTGCACCACCTTAAGCTTCCAGTCCTTGTGCTTAATAGCAGTAAGTAATAAATATCCATCCATCAACTGATTCCAGTACCAGTGTAAGTAAAATATACATTTACTTGTAAATCTAAACTCACATTTTCTATCCCTTAATGTACTTCCCCCACGGCATGAATGTTCAATTTCATTTTCATCCTTATGGCTGAATCAGCTAGGGTGTGCATACGTAAAACTACTGTCCTCTCTTTCAAAAAAAAATTAATATTAAAAAAGATCTCAACCAATTGTAGAAGAAAGAAGAAAAACCTTTGTTACTTACACTTTAGGTGTTCTCCTGCGCCAGATAGCAACTGGTAAAAGATATGAAAAGTACGCTCATCTTTTGCTTGACGAACAGCACGGGACTTTTCTAGAAGGTCTGAGTAGAGATGATTAAGGATTAAATTACTAAAAGGAGGTTCTTTTCTGGTGTCTACATATATTTAATGTGTAAAATTTACTTCCTGGGTATATGTCAACTATGCTATGGTGAATCATACTCAAGAGTTGTAGTTTGTATGTGAGAAAAAGAAAACATGTGAAATTTATGTTTCTTATTGGTCTTCTAGAATTACTTGGTGTGGTAGTTTGAATAAAGAGCCCCCAATATATTCAGTGGATTTTTTTTTTATTAGTTTGTAGTTTGGATCTGCAGCCACCTGGCTGGAGAAGGTGTCACTGGGCAGGTCTTAAAGTGTGGTGGTGCATTTGAAATTCCAATCTAAAGATATGCAAAGTGCCTGAGTTCCTCCAGTAGTTCCAGAAGTGTGCTGTGTGCCTTTTGGCTTGGGCTTCTCTCTCTGCTTGGGCCTTTAAGAGGGGACCAGCTTCTTCTGCCATTATGGAACTTCCCCTGGATCTGTAAGCTTCAATAAATACCCCTTCCTCTATAACTGTGCCTGGTTTGGAAGTTCATCTCAGCAGACCTAAAGTTCTCTGCAACCCTTGGCTAAGAGGGAGCTTGAAAGATTACAGGGTCCTTCTCTCAACCCCCTCTTCCACCCGTCATACTCTACTGTAGACTGTATTCAAAGAGCAAAGTGCTGACAAGGAACTGTAAGCAGCTACTAAAAATGAAGTACAGTTGTTTAACATGGGAGAAGCCCTATAGTACCAGACTATCACACTTTTATACATAAGGACCAAGACACTAAGAAATTAGTAAAAACAAAACAAACAAACAACACCACCAACAAAAACCCAGCTAATTAGCAGTAGAACTAGAAATAAAAAGCATGTGTGACCATTCTGCTCTATGACTAGGTGCTTGTTCTCCATCTATAGTGTTTCAGGTTCCTCTCCCAAGTGCTTTGAGATGCAGTTGTGACCAGACAATAGCTGCGACTACACTAATCATGGGCTTTCTGCTTTATGCAGAAGAACCTAGGGTCAGTGCCTAAAGTGTGTGGCTGCCTAACCACGTGATTGTCCTAAATCAGCATTTCCATGCTAGCAGCCTCTGCATTTCAGATGAGTGCACACCCACCTGTGTATTCAGAGTTCAGTCTGCTGGCTTGGGACCCTCTGTGCAGTGTCCAGATGCTGCTGCACTGTCTCCATGAGCCCACAGGCATGCTTGGAGCTCATGGGATCTGTTTCACTGCTTGGCAAGATGGATGCCTTTTGGGGGGGTGGACCTTCCCTGAGGCTACCAAATTAATTCTGTATATGCCAAATAACCTGAATTTAAGTCAAACTATCTCAATTCTCTACATTTGGTAATACATACATTTTAATGAATGATGCTGTAACAGAATAGTATAAATAAGGTTAAATGTTAAGTTCATTTCCTTGACATTTTTAACTGCTTATGTTGTCAATTTGCCACTCCTTGCCTTCCAATTCAGAGATATAAAAATCCAATGAATTTCTATAACTGAAGATTAATCTAACAAGTGGTATATAATTGTTACCTATCTTTCTTCACAATCAGAGTCCTGTCTATTTTTGATCACACTATTAAACTTTTGTTGTTGTTTGAGATGGTCTCCTGTAGTCCAGCTTAGCTTCAGACCAGCTCCAAACTCATCATGTAGTGAGGATGACCTTGAACTTCTGATCTTCCTGCCTTCACCCACTGAATGCTGGGATTAAGAAGTGTGTACCATGAGTACTAGGGATCAAACCCAGTCCTTTGGATGCTAGACAAGTACTCTATCTTCACTGAACTACATGCTCAGCCCCCTCAAATTTATTTTAAATATATTTCTTTTTTAAAATATATATGTATTTTTTATTGACAACTTCTATACTTACAGGCAACAAACTATGGTATTTCCCTCCCCTCCCCTGCTTTCTGTATTTATTTCTTCAGGCCATTCTATACATTTGATATTTCTTAGGAGTATCCTATGTAATTAACATTTTATTTCTTTTCTCTAGCTTTATTCTATTAACACAACTGAAATCATTTTAGCACCATGATTCCACAAGACTTTAGCACTGAGTACAGGTGCATCCTATGACAATCAAAAGTAAATGGTAAAGGTAGGCAAATACAAATACAACTGCCGAGAAGTTGCAGACAACATCCATCTAAATACTGTGTACCACTCTTCACACACCAGGCCCATAAGTTGTGGCCTGGTTTTAAAATCTCTACACTTTGTGGTTATATTCAATAGCTAAAGGTACCTGCACAGGTCACAATGTCTCTGGCCTAAATTTTACCACAGGATTAGGGGTGTGGTATCACAAATGGTTGCTGTGAGGCTGCAGGAAAATGGCGCCGTTATTTTGGATTGTGTAATTATGAAAAAGGATACATGTTTCAATGTTGGCCCCAACAATATAGCCAGTTACATCAAAGTTGATTCGAATAAACTTCCCCTGAAAACAAATTAAGGAGAGAAAAATGAAGATAAATAATGATGCAAAAGACCTGAGCACTACATTCAAATAGATAATGTGCCTGCCAATATCCACTGGCTATAGAAATGGACCTCATATATGAAGAAAGGCTTCATCAATATCAAAATGCAGCCATAGGGGAGACTACCTTCTTGGACACAATAAAGTTAGAAACTGTTAAGAAAAGGAGAGTAATGAACTTCAGCAATTTGAACTTAAAAGTTTTCTAAATAATCTGAGATAAGAGGTTTAATGGTCTTAAAGGAAGACTACTGCCTAAGAAGAACATGAAGAGATCATAATTGTTACAAGGAACAAAACAAAATTACTTCTTTCAAAATGCCAGGTTTTTTTTTTTTTTAAAGGTATGGTCTCACTCTATTCAGATTGGTTCTATGAAAGTTTTTCAAATTTCTAAGGAATATTTGACTTCTTCACTCTATATCATTGGGAAGAAAAGGCTGGGAATATAGCCCCATAGTAGAGCATGTGCCTGGCATGCACAAGACCCTGGGTTCGATCCCCAGCACTTGCCCCTCTTCCCTCATGCAAGCAAAGAGAAAAAGCAAAGAAAAAACAGTGATCACTTATTTCATTTTATAAAGTTATTACATTGATTAAGATAGCATTAAAAAAGCAAAATAAAAACAAATGTGGCTATAGCTTATCTATATTTATAAGATATAAAAGCCAAATCAAACATTTTACCAAACAGAAATATGAACAAAGATCAAGAGCTTATTCTAGAACTGCCGAGTACCAATATTAGCAAACATACTATTACTATTCATCTCATGTCTAATAAAGGTCTTAGAGGTCATCTCAGAAAATTAATTATAAATTTTTGGGGAAATGGAAAGGACTTTGACTAGTTGCAATTTTGGCAAAGGTGACAGAGCTAGAGAACTACTACTACTTGATTTTAAAAATCTATTTATCAGAACAGTATAGCATTACTTTAAGTAAAGAGATCTAGATCAGTGGAATAGAGGCAGCCCATACAGGTAATGTCAAATAAAGGCAGTAAGATTAAGAAAGAAAGGGTAGGCTTTTCAATAAATGGTGCTAGAAAACAATGCAACCTGAAACAAAACAAAAAGAAACTAGACTTCAATATATGCCACAAATTAACTTGGAATACACTATAGAACTCAATGGACTAAAAGTAGGTAGCATCTCAAACAAGAGTATGTGACTTTAAATCAGACAAGGATTTCTTAGAATGCAAAAAGTATAAACCTTAAAATTTTAAAAAACTGATTAGGTCGTATTTGTCAAAATATAAAACTTTTATTATTTTTCCTTCATTATTATTTACTTATTTGCAAGGGTTGAGTGAGTGAGTGAGAGAGAGAGAGAGAGAGAGAGAGAGATACACACCAGGGCCTCTTGCTGTTGCAAACAAACTCCAGATGCATGTGCTACTTTGTGAATCTGGCTTTATATGGGTGCTAGGGAACTGAACCCAGGCTGATAGGATTTGTAAGCAAGTGTTATTAACTGCTGAGCCATCTCTCTAGCCCAAGCCTTCTATTCTTAATCTAGGTGTGATGGTACATGCCTATATTCCCAGTTTTTGGGAGGTGAAGGCAGGAGTTCAAGAGTAGCCTCAGTTACACAGTGAGGTGGAGGCCAGCTTGAGCTATGTATAACAAACTAAAAATCTCAACACACAAACAGTCTATTCTTCAAAATGTAAAGTAAAGCCAGGCGTGGTGGCACATGCCATTAATCCCAGCACTCAGGAGGCAGAGGTAGGAGGATCACCATGAGTTCAAGGCCACCCTGAGACTACATAGTAAATTTTAGGTCAGCCTGAGCTAGAGTGAGACCCTATCTCAAAAAACCAACCAAACAAAACAAACAACAACAAAAAAAGTAAAGTAAATGAAGAGATGCTTCAGACTGGGAGAGAAAAATCTACAAAACACATGCAGTATGTATAAAAAATTCTCATAACTCAACCACCACCACCTGCAGTACCCTCTCCAATGAACCAAACTTACTAAGGTTAAGATTTACATTTCAATGGAGACTATGGTATAAATCAACTATTTCAAGGCTGTTCACTAGCACAGAACACTCAGCATTTTTCTTCCATAGAGAACTTGTGAATTAAGAGCCACATAACAAAGATGACAATGAACTTGTTTAGATAGTTTTATGGTGGAGGGTCAAAAGTTTTGTTTGAGTATTTTATAATGGGAGAAAAATGTTCGTTCTTTTAAGAAAGGCTCTTGTGGGCTGGAGAGATGGCTTAGCGGTTAAGTGCTTGCCTGTGAAGCCTAAGGACCCCAGTTCAAGGCTCGGTTCCCCAGGTCCCACGTTAGCCAGATGCACAAGGGGGCGCACGTGTCTGGAGTTCGTTTGCAGAGGCTGGAAGCCCTGGTGCGCCCATTCTCTCTCTCTATCCCTCTATCTGTCTTTCTCTCTATGTCTGTCACTCTCAAATAAATAAATAAATAAAAATTAAAAAAAAAAAAGAAAGGCTCTTGTAACATCATATAACTATTACTTTTAAACAAATAACTACAGCTGGGTGTGGTGGCTGGCACATCCCTTTAATCCCAGCACTTGGAAGGCAGAGGTAGGAGGATTGCCGTGAGTTCGAGGCCTCCCTGAGACTACATAGTGATTCCAGGCCAGCCTGAGCTACCGTGAGACCCTACCTCGAAAAACCAAACAAAACAAAACAAAAGTAAGGCTATGTCTTATTTATACTTAATTCCATTTGTTAACAAAACTACTCTAGAGTAATGGTCCTTAAAACACTGCAATTGACTTCAACTTCTAATTTCTTTCTTTCTCTCCCTCTCTCTCTTTCTTTCTTGGTTTTTCGAGGTAGGGTTTCACTCTTGTCCAGGCTGACCTGGAATTCACTATGTAGTCTCAGGGAGGCCTCGAACTCATGGCAATCCTCCTACCTCTGCCTTCCAAGTGCTGGGATTAAAGCCATCATGCCCGGCTTTTTGTTTTTGGTTTTTTTTTCCAACTTCTAATTTATAAAGAAATTTATATCTACTTTGTTCAAAAGACACAACATTCTGGACTAACAGCTATTCACAACAATGGTTTTAAGAACTGTTCTTAATTCTTTTACCAATAGGCCTTCACTTACAGCTGCCTGTGCTTTGTCAGAATGTAGTCCTGAATATTTCAAATTTCTAACAACTCCTAATTTTGTTGAAGGGAAAACAAAACTATAAACCATTTTCATTTCAGATTCATAAGCATCAATTAAAATGGTCAATCCAAAAAAATCTTTTCATTTATACATCTAGTTTCTTAAAAATTATATATATACATACCTTCAGCATCTGTTTACTTGTTCATCTTATCACACAGATCAGATACACAAAAAATACAAATCAAACTTATTTTTACCACTATGTTCATTGAAAGTTGGAAATAGGCTACAAAAGATAGTGTTCAGTCAGTCTTCTTTCACAACCTTTTTTTGGGGGGGGGGGGTTCTCAAGATAGGGTCTCAGTCTAGCTTGGGCTGACCTGGATCTCATTTGAACTCATAGCAATCCTCCTACCTCTGCCTCCAGTGTGCTGGGATTAAAGGCGTGCGCCACCATACCCAGCATTCACGAGAGAGAAAGAGGTAGGCAGATGGTGAGAGAATGGGCGCACCAGGGCATCTAGCTACTGCAAACGCATATGCCACCTTGTGCATCTTGCTTTAACATGGGTACTTGGACTCCAATCTGGGTCCTTTGGATTTGTAGGCAAGTGCCTTAACTGCTAAGCCATCTCTCCATCCCTTACAACTTTTTACATTATTTTGAGAAATATGATAGGCAAATAGAAGAATGACATGAAGTTAGTACAGTAATCTCCCTGGCAATCCTTGCCATTAAAAAAAAAATTATGGGGCTGGAGAGATGGCTTAGCGGTTAAGCGCTTGCCTGTGAAGCCTAAGGACCCCGGTTCGAGGCTCGGTTCCCCAGGTCCCACGTTAGCCAGATGCACAAGGGGGCGCACGCGTCTGGAGTTCGTTTGCAGAGGCTGGAAGCCCTGGCGCGCCCATTCTCTCTCTCTCCCTCTATCTGCCTCTTTCTCTTTCTGTCACTCTCAAGTAAATAAATAAAAATGAACAAAAAAAATTAAAAAAAATTATGTAGTTATTATTTGAGAGAGAGAAAGAGGAAGGGAGAGAGAGAGAGGGAGGGAGAGGGAAAGTAAGAGAAAGACCGGGAGTGCCAGGTCCTCTAGCCTCTGCAATCGAACTTCAGATACATGTGCCACCGTGTAATCTGACTTACCTAGGAACTGGGGAACTGAACCTGGATCCTTAGGCTTCACAGGCAAGTGCCTTAATTGCTAAGCCATCTCTACAGTCCAATCCTTTCCATTTTTTTTAAAATCGTTTTATTTATTTATGAGAGAGAAAGAAAAAATGGGCATGCAAGAGCTTCCAGCCACTGCAAACGAATTCCAGATGCATATGCCACCTTATGCATCTAGCTTATGTGGGTACTGGGGAATCAAACCTGGGTCCTTATGCTTCACAGGCAAACACTTTAACCACCAAGCTATCTCTCCAGCCCAATCCTCACCATTTCAATTTTCTTTTTCTGAACTGAGAATTTAACCCAGGGCCTCCTATATGCTAGTTATACACTCACCCAACTGAGCTATACATCAAGCTACTATTTTATTGTATGTATGTATGTATTTATTTATTTATTCTGGCTTTTCAAGGTAGAGTCTCACTCTAGCTCAGGCTGACCTGGAATTCACTATGTAGTCTCAAAGTGGCCTTGAAATCATGGCAATCCTCCTACCTCTGCTTCCCGAGTGCTGGGACTAAAGGGGTCCAGCACCATGCCTGACTATTTTATTTTTTTCAAAGCATAGTTGATAATAATTGATAAACAATGAACCAATTCCTTGGATGATGAAATAGCAAAATATTTTGATATAGGGAAAAAAATAAGATCACTAATACCCTTTATGCATCTTAGATATAGAAAATGGTCTAATGGGGTTGGAGGGATAGCTTAGCAGTTAAGGCGTTTGCCTGCAAAGCCAAAGTACCCAGGTTTGATTCCTCAGGACCCACATTAGATGCACAAGGGGGCACACGTCTGGAGTTTGTTATCAGTGGCTGGAGGCCCTGTTGCGTCCGTTCTCTCTCTCTCTCTTTCTCTGTCAAATAAATAAATAAATAAAAATAAGGAAAATTGTCCAATGGATTGAAGCTAATTATAAGACAATGCATTTATTCTGCTTTAAAGATAAGCTTTTTTTTTTGTTACTGAGAAGACTCATAAGAAGAAATAAAGTTAAACCATTAGTATATCTGAGCAGTTAGAATTGTTCAAATAATTCAAAAACTAAAACTGGCCAGGTGTGGTGGCACATGCCTTTAATCCCAGCACTTGGGAGGCAGAAGTAGGAGGAACGCCGTGAGTTCGAGGCCACCCGAGACTCCATAGTGAATTCCAAGTCAGCCTGGGCTAGAGTGAAACCCTACCTCGAAAAACCAAAAACAAAACCTAAAACTGGGTGCTCATGTTATAAATGAGGATTAAATTCTTCATAAATTTTAAACAGCTCTATCAATATATCTATCTATATATATATATCAATATATCTATATAATAGCTTACTGAGTTAACTATGAATTGCTATTTTAAGAGACAGTAGTCAAAAGACAATGTTATTATTCCAAAGCTACAGAAAATACATTGCTAAAAGAACAACCCAAACAAATACTTTCTCAAACTTCTCACTTCAACATGGGTGTGGAAAGGTTAATCAAAATCATCTGGGATCAACTATTCTTACTAACAAAAATATTTCACTTAAAAAATTAATTATATTCAGTATCACAACTTTCTAGCTTTTACCAACATATCTGGCTTTTGTAATGAGTGTATAACAAAGTACTGTTTAAGTAAAAATAGAACTACTCTAGGATACATTTACATCACACCTGGGTATATACCCAAAGAAAATGAAATTAGTATACAAGAGATACTTTTATTCCCATATTTAAAAAAAAAAAATACACATATGGGCTAGGGAGATGGATCCATGGTTAAAGCATTTGCTTGCAAAGCCTGCTGGCCTGGAACTCACAAGTGCAGGGACTAAAGGCGTGTGCTACATCAGCCACTCTCTCTCTCTCTCTCTATTTGCCTTTCTCCTCTCTCTCAAATAAATAAATAAAGCATATGTGCTGGGCATGATTGCACATACCTGTAATCCAGCACTTGGGAGACAAGGTAGGAGGAGCACTGTGACCAGCCTGGGACTATAGAGTGAATTCCAGGTCAGCCTGGGCTAGAGTGAGACCCTACCTCAAAAAAACAAAAACAAAAACAAAACAAAACAAAACAACAACAAAAACAACAACAACAAAAACCCCAAAACCACAAACAAACCATATGAAACATATAAAATGGAAGAAAACATGTCATTTTTAGAAAATGATGGATGGAACTGGAAGTTATAAGCAGGACGAGCCAGACAAAGGAAGACAAGTATGAAATGTTTTCTCTCAGATGTGGAAACAAAACAAACAAAAAAGATGTGAAAACAGGACAAAGTTTTATTTATTTTTGTATTTTTATTTATTTACTTAAGGGGGGGAGAAAAAGAGAGAGAGAGACAGAGAATGCTCTGAGTCAGCACCTCTAGCTGCTGCAAATGAACTCCAGATGCACGTGAAACTTTGTGTATATGGCTTTCATGGGTCCTGGGGAATTGAACCTGAGTCCTTTGCTTTGCAGGCAAGCACTTTAACCACTAAGCCTTCTCTCCAGCCCCCAGTGGACAAACTTTTAAGCAAGGAGAGAGGGGAAACAACTTGAGCAGAAAGGGCTGAAGGGAGGGTGGATATGCTCAAAGCAAAATATGTGCAAATATGGAGATAATTGGCACAATTATTACAACTAAATAATTATTAGAAGATTAAAAACATATGCTATTTTCTACTCCCTTTTTCACCACTTCAGATAGAATTTATAATTCATCAAACAGGGCTGGAGAGATAGCTTAGTGGTTAAGGCGCTTGCCTGCAAAGCCAAAGGACTCAGATTTGATTCCCCAGTACCCATATAAAGCCAGATGCACAGAGTGGCAAATGTGTCTGGAGTTTGTTTGCAGCAGTTAGAGACCCTGGAGTGCCCATCCTCTCTCAAACAAAAATAAATCATAAATAAAATATTTTTTAAAATTCACCAAATAATTCTTTTTTTTTTTTTTTTCTGGTGTTTTGACATAGGGTTTCACTGTGGCCCTGGCTAACCTGGAATTCACTATGTTGTTTCAGAGTGGCCTTGAACTTGTGGTGATCCTCTTCTACCTCCTGAATGCTGGGATTAAAGGCATGTGCCACCATGCCTGGTTAAAATTTTTATTTGAAAATTGATAGTTATTTACAGATAACTTTTAGGTCTAACAACTTAAATTTATTTTTCCCTATTTCATGGGAAATGATATTAGAGTCAAAGGAGAAAGGGAGGAAAATTAAGGCTTTGTCTTTCAGAATAACTAACCTATAGGAAATGTTTCAAAAGAATTCAGATTGCTCAGTGGTTAAGGTACTTGCTTGCAAAGCCTGATGACCTGGGTTCAGTTCCTCACTACCTGTGTAAAGCCAAACAATCCAATGGCACATGTGACTGAAGTTCGCTTGCAGCAGTAAATGGCCCTGGTGTGTCCATTCTATTTCTCTCGTCTCTCTCAAATAAACAAATATAATTTTTTTTTTTTAATGATCAACATTTCTGGAAGCTTTTCTGAAGTGGTTACAAAAGTCTCGGTAGTAAATAAACCTAGATTAATTGTTAGTTATTAACTTAATAGTGGGTAAATGCAAGTTTACTTCAAAATCTGAGATTATTTTTCCCTCTCCTAGATTGGTACATGAGCTGTATTTTACTTTAAAACACTTTAGGATAGACTAGGTGTGATGTGTGTTCAGTTTTAGGCTTCATTCTAGAGACAGACGCTTTCCCTAAACTAGGAAAGCCATTTTTTGAGTCACTAACTAGCTGTAATCCAAAGGCCAGATGGCTACCTTAAATATTTCCACTATCCTGCCTCCAGACCACTCTCAAAGCTTTGTTATTAGTAAAGTGAGTTTTCATGTGAATTAAGTGGCCTTGTTACTTAATATAATAGATGTCAGAAATTACAAGTATAACATGAGAGGCATCAAGACAGGATTGCCCAGAAATACAATGATTCTCCCCACCTGATGTGAACAGACTTCACACTCTAAGCAAACCAGGAAATCTAGCTGTTTAGAATACCACTGAAGCCTTGGCTCTACAATGGTGTGTGCAATCACTGATCTGTGGATACTGGTTAGCTGGTACAGACTGTACCCAATCTCTGATACTGTCACATGTACCTCTGTTGATCTTTCAGGGACAGTTCTGATCAGAGGACTTAGGTTTGTCATGCCTGCTTGCTAACAAGTACATGTGATGGTACAGAATTGTGACATGTTTTCATTGTAATCCAGAAGTCAAACTGAGAGAGGACACCTAAGCCTTTACCTTATTCTAACTACTGGAGGCAAATTATGCACCAAAAGGCCCAGAATGGTTGGGAATTTCAAATTGGCACAGATCAGCTTGGAAGCAGAAGAAAGAATCTATGCAGATACAAAAAGCTCTGAGAGATGCGTCTGCTGATTCAAACCACCATTTCGAAATTGAAGTCTGTTTGAAAAGTTTCATTATGGGAGACTCGTTTTACATAAATCCTTTCCATCTGGAATGCATTTTACTTCTCATAAACAGAGTACTGGACTAACTGTGCACGATTATTTTCATACGATTAATGCTCTCCTGAAGAGTCCCCATTTTAATACAAACCACATGCTAGCATCTTTGAAAGAAAAAAGACTTGTCAGGAAATTAGTCGGCTATATCAGACCAAAGAAATGGAACCAAATGGCTTCTAAAGCTTAGTTTATAATTTAAAATATTTTCACTGCAAGCATGTGGCTTGTAAATGATGACTGCATGAAATTTTACTATATACAACTCATTTTTCAACATCATATTACACATTCAGGATGACACCAAATCTAACTCACGACCCAGATTGTCGATATGACCTCACCCATGCTCCTAAAACAGGAACATGCACATTCTCACAGGATCTAAAACAGGGGGAGTTCAACTGTACCTCAATGGCATGTCACCATAAACATGGTACAGTTAAAACCAAAATGAAGGTGGCCTATGAGGCCAAAAAATTTAGTTTGCTCACAAATGTATTCCCCAGGTCTAGAATGAATGGCATTTAGTGGGCAACCCACATTTTGTCCAAAAGAACCCCCTCAAAACATCTATTACATATTTGCATGTGCAAGACACAGTGCTGGAGCTAAGTATGCAGAGAAAAACAGGGCAGACAAGGTTATGGCAGAGATTTCATATTCTCCCAGGAGGGATGACAGTCAAATTGGCTACTCACTG
Organism: Jaculus jaculus; assembly: GCF_020740685.1. Classification (NCBI taxonomy): domain Eukaryota; kingdom Metazoa; phylum Chordata; class Mammalia; order Rodentia; family Dipodidae; genus Jaculus; species Jaculus jaculus. The sequence goes on along the minus strand of NC_059113.1, from coordinate 41,158,967 downwards.
ATAAACTACAAAGGAAATATATACACATCATTGTGATAAGGGAACTGATAACTGACCTCCTCAGGTATAGGTTTAGACAATTAGGAAGTTTGGAAAGGGAGAAATATGGACATATCTGAAACACATTCTGGGAGTTTAACCAACTGGACTCATTTTCAACCAGGACATAGGTCAAGAGAAAAAGGCCAAATTTCTAGGTATTTCATTTTCCCAGGTTTTTGTTGTTTTTATTTTGCTTCAAGCTTAAGCAACTGTTTGATTTATTGACATAAGACATAAAGGAACAGGGCTGGAGACACGGTTCAGCAGTTAAGGTGCTTGCCTGTAAAGCCCAAGGATCCCAGTTTGATTCCTCAGTACCCACCTAAACCAGATGCACAAGGTAGTGCATATATGTCTGGAGTTCACTCGTTGCAGTGGTTAGAAGCCCTCGTAAGCTCATTCTCTTGCTTTCTCTCTGACTGCCTTTTTTTTTTTTTTAAACTCTCTCTCTCAAGTAATTTTTAAAAGAAAGATATGCAGGAACAAATTTTGAAAGAAGAAAACTTTCCATTTAAAATATAGTAGATGTTAGCAATCTTACACACCCAACCCTATGAATAAATCAACTGAACAGCAGAATTGTCTGACAAAATAAAACAAAATAAAAGCTTAATGATTAACTGAACAACAACAAATCAACAATCAAAATTTAATTTAGAAATGAGTCACCACCAGTTACTTTTTTATTTACTTGAGAAAGAGAAGAGGGAGGGAGGGAGGGAGGAAGGGAGGGAGGGAGGGAGGGAGAGAAAGAGAGAGAGAATGAATATGGGCACACCTCCAGCTGCTACAAATGAACTTCAGATGCATGCACCACCTCGTACATGTGGCTTATGTGGAAACAGAACCTGGGTCCTTCGGCTTTGCAGGCAAATGCCTTAATTACTATGCCATTTTTCCAGCTCCACCACCCACCACTAGTTATTTTCAAACACCTTAAAAGCCAAAGTTTGGAAATACCCACAGAGAAATAATAAAGGGATATTTTAACTGTATTATTCAATCAGTGGAATTAATTAATCAAAAAGAATTAGCTAATTCCTTCCAGTAAAACTCCTAAAATAATTCTTGTTTCAGCAATATGTTGCTAACAGTTTATAATAGCAGAAAGCTCCCAAACTCGTTTGTTTCTGGGTGTGTGTGTGTGTAGGGCAGAGGACAACCAGGACAATTTGAGGTATCAGTCCTTGTCATCTACCGTGTTCGTGCAGCGTCTCTTGTTTGACACTGTGTTCACCATGCTAGCTGACCCATGACCTTACAGGCAATCCTCCTGTCTCTACCTCCCTTCTTGCCTTAGAAGCAATGGAACTATATACTAATTACAGCATCTAGCTTTATTTAATGGGGTCTGAGGATCTGAACTCAGGTATTCAACTGAATCATCTCTTCAGCCTTTAATAAAGTGTTTATTAAAAAAATTTAATACTATGTAGGGGATGGATCAATGGCTCAGCAATTATGTCACTTGCCTGTAAAGCCTAGTGACCTGGGTTCAAGTCTCCAGTACCCATATAAAGCCAGATGTGCAAAGTGACACATGCATCTGGAGTTTATTTGCAGTGGCTGGAAGCCCTGGAGCACCCATATTCTCTGTCTCTCTTCTATCCTCTCTGCTTGCAAATAAAAATACTTTAAAAAATATGTAAAGATGACTTTCTAGGAATTAAAAGACTCAAAGCCAACAATTTGAAGGTACTTTTGTTTCTTGGTTGAATAAAGAGCTATGCCTAAGAATATTGCTTTTATTTAGTCTTTTCTCTTTTAAAATAAAGATCAGTCTTTGATATAGTACATAAAATATTTTACATGGAAGGTAGTATCTCAGCTGAAATGGAGTTTGTTAAGAGTTTAGATAGCTGACTCCAGCTCAATTTCTATAAGCTCTTTCAGGATGGCTATCAAACAACCTAAGAATTCTTCACCACAGAACATGAAACAGGCACCTACCAGAACTATCTGTATCAATCTATTGCAGTAGAAAGCCCAAGAAGCAAACATGAAAAAAACCCATGTGCGACACTGCAAATAAACTGCAGAAAGTGTTGCCTGGTTTGGGTTGTAATTTTCAGAAACAATGTAGAGCAGGGTGTCACAACTTTAGCATAAATGACATTTGGAGCCAGGTTAATTCTGTTGTGGGAAGTATTCTGTGTATTACAGGATCTTTACAGCACTTCTGCTGGCTTCTACCCATCAGATGCCAGCAGCACACCACTATCCTTCCCACAACTGAACAAACAAAAGGTCTACAGATACTGCCAACTTCCTCTGGTAAGCTCCCAATTAAAAAACATCAAGAATGATGATGATCACAGACGAACCCCTCGTATGTTAGCAACAATGGAGATCCTTTAAGGATTTGGGGTAGCAAGCTTGCAATATAGCTTCAATGATCCCCATCTGTGGCACCCACTGTTTGCAATCCCAGTGTCAGAAGACTACAGGAGTGGCTGGTGACTTCTAAGGCAGGGTTGCCCTCATTCTTTCTCTCTCAGACCCCTCACTCTGAGGTGAAGAAGCAGCTATGTCATAAGGACACTCAAGCAGCCTAGAGGAGAGGCTTCCACTAACAGTTAAAAGGAAGTGGAACTTCCTACTAAAAGCTGCCAGCATAAGCCTACAGGAAGACCCTTCTCAATCAGGCCTTTTGTCATGTACATAACAACCTCAAGGGAGACTGAATCAGAAGTACCCAGCTAGGTCACGGTTGGATTTTGGTCACCCAGAAATGGTGAGAGAATAAATGTCTTAAGCCACTAGTTTCTAAGGTCATCTGCTACATACCAACAAATAATAAGTACAGAATTATGTATTTTCTAAACATAAAAATGATAAGTAGAAAGAAACATTCCCTGGTAAGTGAAGAAACCTTTACCATTTAGCAACAGCCAAGGGACATGAATATGACTTAGTAACAGTTTATTTTTTCCAGTCAAAAACAAGATAATGGAGCTGGAGATTAAAGGCACTTGCTTGCAAAGCCTGCTGGCCTAGGTTTGATTTCCCAGTGCCTGTGTACAGCCAGATGCACAAAAGTGCACATGCATCTGGAGTTCGTTTGCAATAGCAAGAGGCCTTTGTCATAAATAAATAAATAAATATCTTAAAAAATAGCAGCCTGATGTGGTCATGCACACCTTTAATCCTAGCACTCACAACCTTTAATTCCAATGCTCAGGAGGCAGAGGTGGGAGGATCACTGTAAATTGGAGGCTAGAGTGAGACCCTACATTAAAAAAAAAAAAAAAAGTTTCTCTGAATTTAGTGTGTGGTTTGGGGTGTTAAGATGAGAAGAGATGGGTTACTTGAGTAATATGGTAAAATAAAGGCTTTTCCATGAAGTAGTGCTTGGCAATCTTCATGAAGAACCACATACCAAAAGCAGGAAGCTCACTGCTTCTCTCAGCAACGACACAGCCACTAAACACAGAGCTCCTCAGCAGGAGAATGTAAGATTTAATTATGCCTCAGACTCCATAGGGGTGACCCAGGGGAAAGAGGAACTCTGGCTCAGCTTCTTGGACCCTCTATCAATCCTGGCATGAGCATGCTTCCTACTGACATAGGTATTCTTATCCTGTTTTGTACATGCAAGGATATAAAATAATTACTAGTGAATAGTGGCTTAAGTGAATCTTCAAATGTATATTAACAGAAGCAAACAAAATTCCAATAAGGCAGATCACTATTTCCTGTATAATTTGGAAAGCATTCAGCACTTTCACTATTGGATAGTATGACAGGCTAAACAGTGTCTCCTCAGTTCCACATGTAAAAGTCCTAGTACTAGGATTTAATACTTCAGGATGTGACTGTATTTGTAGACAGGGTCTTTTGAAAAACGTCACTTATCTGTGTATGTGTGTATGCTCATGTGCACATGCTCAGGTATACCATCCACCTCCCCCCCGCTCTTTGGAGAAGGGGTCTCATAGTGGCCTGGTAGGCTAGGCTGGCTGGCCAGCCAGTTCCAAGGATCTGCTTGTCTCCATCTTTCCAGTGCAGAAATGATAGACGTGTGTCACCATACCTGGCAATTTTATAGGGTTCTGGAGATCAAATTCAGATCCTCACACTTATGAGGCAAACAATTTACCAACAAGCTATCTCGTTAGCCCTTGAAAGAGCCTTTAATTTTTTTTATTTATTTATTTAAGAAAGAGAGAGAGGGAGAGGGAAAGAATAGGCATACCAGAGCCTCCAGCCACTGAAAAAGAACTCCAAATGCACGTGCCACCTTGTGCATCTGGCTTACATGGGGTCCTGGGGAATTGAACCTGAGTCTTTTGGCTTTGCAGGCAAGTACCTTAAGTGCTAAGCCATCTCTCCAGCCCGAGAAGTAATATATAAAGTCCTTAAAATGGGTCCAACAGATAGATGTCCTCATATAAAAAGAGACTGGAACATAGCCACATATAGAAGGGAGACTTAGTGAAAACACAGGGAGAAAGAAGATGGTCACTACAAGGACAGAAACCCATATGGACAACAAACTTACTGATGCCCTGATCGCAATCCAGCCTTCCGAACTATGGGGAATTTTTTTTTTTTCTTTTGGTTTTCAAAGTCAGGGTTTCACTCTAGTTCAGGCTGACCTGGAATTCACTATGTAGTCTCAGGGTGGCCTCAAATCTGTGGCGATCCTCCTACCTCTGCCTCCCAAGTGCTGGGATTAAAGGCGTGCGCCACCACGCCCGGCTGAAAAATTTTTCTGTTGTCTAACCTACTCAGTTGGAGGTTTTGTTACAGCACCCTTAGAAACTAATACTGATGACTTTTGGACTACCAGGCTTCTGAACAACTGCATTCTTTCCACTAGCCATGGAAACTATGCCACCAGAATATTTACATGTGGCCCATGATTATACATGCCTGGTTTAAAAAACAATGTCCTAATGATAATATGTTCTCAAAAAATTTCATCAGGGCTGGAGAGATGGCTTAGCAGTTAAGCGCTTGCCTGTGAAGCCTAAGGACCCCGGTTCGAGGCTCGGTTCCCCAGGTCCCACGTTAGCCAGATGCACAAGGGGGCGCACGCGTCTGGAGTTCGTTTGCAGAGGCTGGAAGCCCTGGCGCGCCCATTCTCTCTCTCTCCCCCATCTGACTTTCTCTCTGTGTCTGTCGCTCTCAAATAAATAAATAAATAAATTAAAAAAAAATTTCATCAAAGAATGGTTAGAATTGAAATCTCTTATCCTGACTTTTTAAACTTCCAATAATACTTCAAAGGAGGAAGAAAAAATGGTAAGTCACTTTAAACAACTTAAGCAGATATAACTGAATATTAAAGTCTCATGGATAATAGGATAACATCCTTAGCTAGCCAAACTAAGGGAGAGTTTTCAATAAATCAATGTAGTTTAATAGCTAAGAAAACAAACTTGAAACAAAAATAATATGAGTGAGAAGTTATTCTGAAGTTCATATTCTACAGACATAACAAGATATGAAAAGGACAGCTTAATGTATCAGATAATAGCTTCCATATTATGCCTCATTGATATGCTAGATACTCAACATGTATGCCACTTAATTTCCACACCAGTCCAATAGCAGGTATCATCACCAAAGATAAAGAACTAAGTTCAGAGAATTTATGTAATGATATCTCCATATAAATATACATAACTATATATAATAAATATAATTTTTTCACATCTTTTTCTTTTAGTTAATATATGGCTTCTAGGAAAAAATGTCACTAGAAAATTTTACTACTTCTACTAATTAGCTTTTTCTTAAAATCTAAGAAGAAAATCAACTTTGCTTAACCATTTAACTAGAAATTTGAAGCATTAAAAGTTTCTAGTGCTTTCAGACTTACAAAACGAGATGAGTTGTCATTTTTCACAGTCTTCGCATTTCCAAATGATTCCAGAATTGGATTTGCTTGCAAAAGCTGCCGTTCAAGTTCCCCCTAAAAGACAATAACACAAACACACATACACATACATACACACATATAAATAAAAACAGATGTTACTTTATGTCTTTGTTTTAGTCTTCATGGTGGAAAAAGCAACAAAAAACTGCCCCTCTTTCTGAGCGCTTTCATCCTGTCACCATCCAATGACCTCTGTTGGTTCCTTGTTCCTGGTTAGAATAATGATTCTGCTACAGAAAAACAAAATCAGATTCCAGAAAGGGATCACAGGAGAAGAAAATGTTACACTGAACAGAGATCTATTTAAACTAGCCAGAAAATTGTGAAATGAAACCTACCAATTAGTTTCCACAAAATAAAAGTTAGCATGACAGTTCAGTGCAGTATCATGCTAAGACCATATTAATAACACTTCTGTTAATTCTTACTATTTTACATGAAAGACTTCAGGTGGCTAATTTAATAACTCCCACTGAATTGGCATGCATTTCCATTTTTCCCAGGGCTTTCACATAGCATTGCAAAGGTGTACAAGCACAATATTCTCACCTCCACTTTCAAAGGACAGCAAAGATGGCAAGGTACTCACTTGCTCAGATTTAAAACATTAATTAAGTGTGGCACACTTGACATTATGCATGCTTTAGTTAATATTTATTATATACAAATTAGGCCATAACAGATTTTATAAGCAAGGGATATTTAACATAATAGAAAGTTGCATGGGAAAGCATTAAATTATTTCTAGCCAAGAAAAACATAACAAAATGATGTTGTATTTCTGGAATGTAATTTTGGAATTATTACTTCTGACCTCATAAAAGTTGGGAGTAGATGCAAATAAAGTCTCATGTCTCTAAACATGGATAATTTCTTTTCACTGGTTCTTTTTCCCATAGCTCAGTCAGTATCATGTCAAAATAATGCCATGGAAATGGCTAGGTGAATGTGTCATGAAGGATCCTTATAGGCACCACCATAGATTCTGGCACTCCTGGGTCCCTGCTGTTGGTTTTACTACACTGATCCTAAAACATTCCAGTACTGTTAAGAGAAGGAATGCTGGTGAGCCAAAGGCAGTCCTAAGACCCAAGTTGAAGGATCCTTATAGTCACCACCATACACGCTGGCACTCCTGGGTCCCTGCTGTTGGTTTTACTACACTGATGGCGTCATGATATTATTTCTGTCTTTTACTGGAGCTGTGAGTTTAAGTAAAAGTCTCAGAAACTCAGAATGAATCACACAGTTACTACAATAAAACCTACAATCCTGATCTTACAATTAAGGAAAGACCCTGAAATGATCACATTTCTGGGTGAACAGTATCATAGTTTTATAAATAGTACTCATATCTCTTTATTGCATTATGAAGGCATTTAAAAACCATCAGGAAGGTTGGGCATGGTGGCACATGCCTTTAGTCCCAGCACTTGGGGGACAGAGGTAGGAGGATCACTATGAGTTCAAAGGCAGCCTGAGACTACATAGTGAATTCCAGGTGAGCCTGGGCTAGGTACCACCTTGGACAACCCCCCAACCTCCCCAAAAATCCCATCAGGGAACAATGGACCATTTACATTCTTAGTAGAATTTGACAGGTAACTGATAAAACAAATTATCACCAGGCGTGGTGGCACATGCCTTTAATTCCAGCACTTGGGAGACAGAGACAGGAGGATCGCCATGAGTTTGAGGCCTCCCTGAGACTACATAGTGAATTACAGGTCAGCCTGTCCTAAGCAAGACCCTACCTCAAAACAAGAAAGGCTGTGAATGAGTGAAAACATAATTTAAATTGTTTATAATAATGACCAATGTATTCATGACTTCACAGTGGCTGTCATGATCTGCACAATATTGAACCCCAAAGCATGTCATTATGGATAGTAGAAGAGGGCAGAAATAAGCCATGGAAATGGAAGCAGAAAGAAGGGGTTCAGTGGAAAAGGAACTAAAAGAACATAATGGGAGGGGATTATGATCAAAATACATTATATTTATGTATGACAATTGTCAATAAAAGAATTATATGTAGGGGTTGGGGATATGGCTCAATGGTTAAAGGTGCCTGCTTACAAAGCCTGCTACCCTGGGGTACAATTCCCCAGTATCCACATAAAACCAGACACAAAAGTGGCACACGTGTCTGGAGTTGGTGTGCAATGATAAGAAACCCTAGTGTATCATCTTCCCCAACAACCTCTCCCAACATGTGCAAGTAATGTAATTAAAAAAACTTAGATTAAAAAATGTAAGTATTTAGAGTCACATAGTCCCTTAAAGGTCTACAAATCATGAAGAAAACTGTATTTCTGTGCTCATTATATGGTGTGTAACACACCTTTGCCACATGCTATTGGATGAGTTTGAAATAGTTAAGGAATTGTTTCCTCGAGCTGGATGTGTGGTGCACACCTTGAGACCCTGCACTTGGGAGACTGAGGAGGCAGAAGGATTGCTCTAAATCTGAGGCTTACAGAGTGAGTTCCAAGTCAGTCTGGGCTAGAGTGAGATCCTGCCTAGGAAACAGATAAGAAACAACTGAATTGCAATAACTCTGAATACACTTAAAACATTAAATTGAGTATTTAAAGTGGGTAGACTAAATAGTATGTGAATTCTTTTGCAATAAAGTTGTTTCTAAAAAGGATACCCCCCAAAATAAATAATATGAACAACAACAACAAAAAAAAAAAATCCTGACAAAACAGACCAGAAATGTCTTCCTTCTTGGAATCCAAACGATTGTCTAGTGATGTAATGCAATAAATGTAGCTCTGGGGAACCAGGTTAGGTTTGGCCTACAGAGATCAATGTAATTTCAAAAATAAGTATAATTTTAAAAAAGAAAAGAAAAAGTGCCCTTGCAAGTGAATCTGGGTTTTGCACCTGCAGGTTTGACCAAGAATAGTTCAAAAATATTCGAGGGGGCTGGAGATGGCTTACTGGTGGCATGTACCTGTGAAGCCTAAGGACTCATGTTTAATTCTCTCCAAGTCCCATGTAAGTCAGACCCATGCTGATGCAAGGGCACAAGGGTGCACATGCATACAAGGGGGTACAGAAGTCTGGTTTGATTGCAGTGGCTAGATGTTCTGGCACACTAATTCTCTCTTTGTCTCTGTCTCTCTCTTTCTCTGTTTCACATTAAAAAAAAAAGGCCAGTCTGTTGGGCTTGCATCAAATATATATACATGTTTGAGGGAAAAAAGTGTGTCTGTTCTGAACTCCTCCTCATTATTCCCTAAACAATACAGCACAATGATTTACACAACATTTATATTGTGTATTATAGGTAATATAAGCAATCTAGAGGAGATTTAAATTATACAAGATGATGTATATAGGTTATATGGAAATACTATGTCATTTTATATACAAGACCTGAGCATCTGAGGTACGAGTAAAGAGGGATCTCAAGCACCAAGGAACACCCATACAGATTTGCCACACTGTAAACTATTACTTTAAGGCAGTCGTTCTCTCAAGAGTGAGAGAGTCACAGACAGGGGCACCCAGCAGAGAAAACTAATGTCTGGTAGAATACTCTCCAGAGGTGACCATTCCCTGCTATGCTGGTGGTTATCATAGTCCTCAAGTGAATGAGAGAAGACCGAGAACCAGCTTTTAATATTTCTAAAAGAATCACTACAGCTACTATTTGACTGGACTTGTGTAAGTGTGGCAAAGGCAGCAGTGGGGGCTGTATGCATGGCTGACACATGCAGTAAGACATGCAACTCAGCAGGGACAGAGGAGCCACAGCATCCCTCTTTAGGAGAACTTGCTTCCCAGGGATGGACTAGATGCCAAGTGACAACTAAGGTGGCATGCTACTCACATATAACAGAGATGAAAACAAAATGCCAACGAAATGGTTCCTGTCCTTCATAGAGGACTAGGAAATCCTAAATCTGTATCTTCAGATTTGCACACTGGCCTTGGCTGCAGCTGACACTGCTTGAAAACAGCATGGGCTTTCACAGGGAAAGCACAGCTTCAGTGCTGGACAATTTCTCAACAACCTTAAGAAAGATATCTGAGAATCTCAACATCTACAGTTAGGTTATGTAGCTATATATGATCTTTTTTATATTACTAGGTCATTTATAAAACTTGATATTATTGTTTCTTGCCTTATATTAATATTATACCATTATGCTTGCAGATGACAGGCACAAACCAAAACAATTTGAATGCAAGGTCCAAGGCCATATGTACTCCTCTTAAAGGGCTCTTTCTGGCTCAGTTCTATCCTCCCAGGAAGCAGAAATAGAAATTTTGCTCTAAGTAATATTCAATGTTTGGTGTTCTATAACATCTGATAATTATGAAGAATAACGCTTCTCTACTACTCACCTGGCATAAAGAACATTCTAGTTCATTTTGCATGTTAAATACAATGAAGCCAGCCTTTGGGTTAAAACACATATAGACATAAACTATTCAATGTCATAAAACTTTTTAACAAATTAGAACTTTATTATTCTAAAGGGCACAATTTAAAAAATTGCACCCTTAAGTCAAAATTTAATTTATGGAATAAAAAAATCAAGGTCTTCACATGTTTTAGAAATATTAAGATAATCTAATCTAATAATAGTCATGGAATCATCCTAAGCTTAAGGTTTCATAAGCATGCATTTCAATGTCATCATGAGAGGGAAATATTCAAATTTATTGAGAAAACAAAAGGCATGCTGCTTATCAAGAAAGAAGGAAGCTTCTAAGCAACACATTCAACACTGAGCTGTTTTTAGAGTAGGTTCTGTTTAGAACTAAGGATGGTATTTGTTTCTAGGAGGAGGTCAGTTTAAAGACAGCGCAAGCACTCAAAACTAAGCAGCACAGAGAAAAGTACTTGCCTGGTGCTTCACTGGTTTAGGCGATTCCTGCTGCTCATTACAAACAGATAAGCAAATGTTAGCAACTTGGCCTCTCTCAGCACAGCCATAGCCAAAGCCAGCATGCAGCTCAGACTGGGGAAGCTGGCATTCTCTTAGGCCTATTAACTACCATTTCTGCATCTCTTAAAAATTAGGGATGACAACACTTGTATTCTACATTTTATCTTCTTCCCATGGATCTTCCCTCCCCTCAAGCTGTCACAGGCTATCTGCAAATTCAGAAAGAACTTCTAAAACTGCCTAAGGATACTTATCTGGTGGAAAAAAGAAATCTTGAAAAGCATAATAGGTCCTCAATTTTTAATCATTCTCACCAAATCTTCACAAGAAATTAGGCTTCAGATCACAACCAAAATTCCCATTTACCTTGTAAGAAAACCTTATTTAATCTTAATTTTTTATAACATGCTTAGCTCCTCAAGAATGAACAAAGTGGGGTTTGTGTGGGGGGGGGGATTCACAAAGGAGCTGTTCACTAGAGCTGTGTATGAAGTAGCTATAGTTTCTTGGTTTTTGTATCTGAAATTATAAAAGAATGAAACTAAGAATTAAAAAGCAACAATACAGCAAAAACTTACAGGAATGTTGTGGTCCTTTCTTCCTTTGTGTGAAGAAGCAACATGGGCAAGGTACTGAATGACTTTCTTCGTATTTTCTGTCTTCCCAGCACCTGATTCACCCCTGAAAGAAATACCATCAGCTACTTTAAAGAAAGCTGTATGCATTCCAGAATGGCAATTGATAAAATTAACTGAGTTCAGGCTGGAGAGATGGCTTAGCGATTAAGGCATTTGCCTGTGAAGCCTTAGGACCCAGGTTCCATTCTCCAGGCCCCAAGTTAGCCAGATGCACAAGCAGGCACACGCATCTGGAGTACATTTACAGTGGCTAGAGGCCCTGGTGTGCCCATTCTCTCTCCCTCCCTCTCTCTGTCCCTCTGTATCTAATAAATAAATAAATAAAATGATAAAAAAATTAACTGAATTCAAACCAAAATTAGGTAAGTAGAGGGGAAAACCCTACTGGCAATAGTTAGAAAAGAACTTATTACTTTTAAAAGGTATTAAAAATCAACCCAAATAAATACTCCTTGGTAAGTGCTAATAAGAAAACACAGCAATATGTCCAGAACACATTGTTGTTGTTTTTTTCCCCCTGTTCTTGGGAGTGAAAGCTTTCATCAGCAAAGTGAAATTTATTAGCACACTCATGGAAAACCTCTATACTAGAAACCTCCAGCCCTGCAACAGAAAAACCATGAAACAGTTACTTTACAGATCTGATCAGAAGGCGCTGGTAATGCCGGAGTGCTGCTAGCTACTGCTGTCCATTTTCAGAGCCTTCCCAAGTCTGCACCAATGCCAGCACCTGACACACACCTGGTGAGAGCCCTTCTGACTGACTGTGACCTCACACATAGGGCTCCCTGGTCCTATGGGCTTTGACCTCATGGGTTGGTTTGCATTTGTTCTTTTTGTTTGTTTGTTTTTTTGAGGTAGGGTTTCACTCTAGTCTAAGCTGGCCTGGAATTCACTCTGAATTCTCAGGGTGGCCTCAAACTCACAGCGATCCTCCTACCTCTGCCTCCCGAATGCTGGGGTTAAAGGCTTGCCACACCACGCCCAGCCACATGCACTTACTCTTTTTAAAACAGTAAAACCTCACACAATGCCAACGATTCAAAATCTGTTTTATATTTCTATTCTGGGCTGTTTGACATTCAGAAAAGCTGCCAGGTACTCAGTGATAGCTAAATTTTGGCCTCTCTTCTCAAAAAATTTCAGGTTCTCCCTGGACACAGGCAAAGTAAATCTGTTTTTATAATCATATATTAGATGTCTTATAATAGCTTACACACTCATAATTAGATTAGTTTTTCCTAAAAACCTCAAACTCAAAAACAATCAATCTGCTTTGCCAAGATCGCCACCTTCTATCTACCTTTTCTTTTCTCTCTTGGTTTTGGTGTATGCTCACCTGTGGTGGGATGTGCAAACCTGTGTGGCCTAAGGGGAATGTCAGGTGTTCCCCTCCATTGTTCTTTTGCCCATTGTTACTTGAGCCACTCTTTCTGATCCCAAATCTTGGTTTTACCCAAGCCCCAGCAATTACGTGGTTTCTGCTCCTCACACAACTGGGGTTACAGATATGCATGGCTATGCCCAACTGTGGGTACTGGGGACAGAACTTGAGTGGTCTCTTGGGCCTTAGGCCCACATACTTTTACTGGAGTACTCTTAATCAATGTGCCATCTCTCTAGCCCAAGACTGTCATCTTCTAAGTGCTTTACCTATAGCTAGAAAATCTAATTTTAAAAAAAATGTATTGTATTTGTTTATTTGAGAGAAAGAGGTAGAGAGATAGAGAGAGGAACAGGCAGAGAGAAAGAATGGGCACACCAGGGCCTTCAGCCACTGGAAACAAACTCCAGATACATGTGCCTCCTTGTTCATCTGGTTTACATGGGTCCTGGGAATTAAACCAGGGTCCTTTGGCTTTGCAGGCAAATACCTTAACTGCTAAGCAATCTTCTCCAGCCCCAAAATCTAGTTTTAAAAAAATAAATTCTAAAGCCGGGCATGGTGGCGCACACCTTTAATCCCAGCACTCGGGAGGCAGAGGTGGAAGGACTGCTGTGAGTTCAAGGCCACCCCGAGGCTACAGAGTGAATTCCAGGTCAGCCTGGAATACAGTGAGGCCCTACCTTGGAAAACCAAATAAATACACACACACACACACACACACACACACACACACACACACGTAATAAAAATAAATAAATTCTGACCTCTTTCCTTAGATTTGTACTTGGAACTGTATTACTGGAACTGCCCAGACCCTAGAGTTTACAGTAGCCTATTGATACATTATCTTCCTAACTCTGCAGTTGGTAACCTCTGCCTCAACTTACTGAGGGTTGGGCAAAGGATCCCACTGACCAGCTGCACATCATGAAGTAGGAAATGTTTATCTCTGGGCCTCATAGTATAGCCAGTGGATCTGATCCCTTCAAATTCCAAAATTTGATGATTTTAGGCATAACTCACATACTAATTTCTATTCATGCATTATACTTATTGACCACCTCTAGTATTACACTACAAATTGTCCCCTTTGCTTTTCTGCCCAAAAGCATCAGAATCTTAGGTACTCAAACCTACCAAAGTTTTAAATGTTGCTGCTCATGTTAAAAGACCTTAAGATAATATTCTTCTAGAGTCTTATCTTACATCATCTGTATTATCAAATCCATCTGTAGTTTCTTCTAGAGTCTTGTTAAGTTTCCTTTTTTTCTTTCTTTTTGCTCTTTTTGGTGTGAGCAAGCATGTGCATATGGTGTGATATGTGCAGATATGCATATGCATGTGCCCTGTGTGCACACATGTGAGGTCCAGAAGATGATGTTTGATATCTCTTCTCTTACTCCGCACAAAAGTCAACTCTAAATGGACTAAGGACCTCAATATAAGATCTGAAACTCTAAAACAAGAAAAAGAAAAAGTAGGGAGAACACTCAACAATATGGACATAGAGAAAGACTTCCTAAATAAGATCCCAGTAGCACAGGAAGATCAACAATCACTGGGACCTTGTGAAACTAAAAAGCTATTGTAGGGCTGGAGAGATGGCTTAGTGGTTAAGCGCTTGCCTGTGAAACCTAAGGACCCCAGTTCGAGGCTCGACTCCCCAGGACCCACGTTAGCCAGATGCACAAGGGGGCGCATGCGTCTAGAGTTCATTTGCAGTGGCTGGAGGCCCTGGCGCGCCCATTCTCTCTCTGTCTCTCTATCTGCCTCTCTCTCTCTCTCTCTCTGTCACTCTCAAATAAATAAATAAAAATGAACAAACAAAAAAAAGAAAACAAAAATAAAAAGCTATAAAAAAATAAAATAAAAAGCTACTGTATAGACAGACAAACCACCAACAAAGTCAACAGACATGGAAGAAAATCTCCACCAGCTATACCTCTGACAAAGGTCTAATATCTAGAATCTATAAAGAACTCAAAATATTAAACAATAAAAATCCAAACAACCCAATCAAAAAATGGGGTAGAGAACTGCACAGAGAATTCTGAATGGAAGAAATACAAATGGTTATTATACACTTACAGAGATGCTCACCATCTTTATAGTCATCAGAGAAATGCAAATTAAAATAACTGTAATTTCATTTCACTCCAGTTAGGATGGCCTTCATTAAAAAATTAAATAACAACAAATGATGGTGAGGTTGTAGAGGAAAGAGGAACCCTTACCCACTGCTGGTGGGAGTGCAAACTGGTACACCAGTATGAAAATCAGTATGGAAACTCTTGAAAAAGATGACAGTAGATCTACCACTTGAGACAGGTATACCATTCCTGGACATACACCTGAAAGACTCCACTCTTTCTACAGAGATACTTCCTTAACTATGTCTGCTGCTGCTCTGTTCACA
Organism: Jaculus jaculus; assembly: GCF_020740685.1. Classification (NCBI taxonomy): domain Eukaryota; kingdom Metazoa; phylum Chordata; class Mammalia; order Rodentia; family Dipodidae; genus Jaculus; species Jaculus jaculus. The sequence goes on along the minus strand of NC_059113.1, from coordinate 41,143,687 downwards.
ATAGCTAGGACCTGGAAGCAGCCCAGATGCCCATCAACTGATGAATGGGTAACGAAGATGTGGTGCATAAACACAATGCAATTCTAATCAGTGGCTAGGAAAACTGAAATAATGAAATCTGCAGGAAAATGGATGGAATTGGAAAAAATCATTCTAAGTGAGGTCACACAGGCAGAGAAAGACAAACACCACTCGTACTCTCATCTGTGGTTCCCTACTGGCATCAACTGGAGATGAGAACAAATGGCGGTAAGCAACAGGAATATGGGCATAAAAGCAGAATGAGACCAGGAGAGAGAATAAATAAGGAGCAGAGGAAGAGTTACCAGACAGGTTAGGGGAGGAACAGAACATAGGAGGTTGGGGAGCTTAGAGGGGTAGTGAGGGTGAGGAAGGAATTACACAAAAGTTAAGACAGGGCTGGATGGTTCTCCCTGCACCAGCCTCACCCTCCTACCACAAAAAATAATAACTGGGGCTGGAGAGATGGCGTAGTGGTTAAGCGCTTGCCTGTGAAGCCTAAGGACCCCGGTTCGAGGCTCGGTTCCCCAGGTCCCACGTTAGCCAGATGCACAAGGGGGCGCATGCGTCTGGAGTTCGTTTGCAGAGGCTGGAAGCCCTGGCACGCCCATTCTCTCTCTCTCCCTCTACCTGTCTTTCTCTCTGTGTCTGTCGCTCTCAAATAAATAAATTAAAAAAATAATAACTGTTTATATTTTATTTGTATTTATTGGAGAGAAATGTAGAAAGAAAAAAATGGGTGTGCCAGGGCCTCCAGTGCAGCAAATAAACTCTAGATGCATGTGTCACCTTGTGCATCTGGCTTACGTGGGTTCTGGGAAATCCAGCCTGAGTCTTTTGGCTTTGCACGGAAGTACCTTAACTGCTAAGCCATCTCTCCAGCCCATAAATAAATAAATTTGAGTTTAACAGCACCAACATAACTCTTATTTGTATTTATTGGAGAGAAATGTAGAAAGAAAAAAATGGGTGTGCCAGGGCCTCCAGTGCAGCAAGTAAACTCTACATGCATGTGTCACCTTGTGCATCTGGCTTACGTGGGTTCTGGGAAATCCAGCCTGGGTCTTTTGGCTTTGCACGGAAGTACCTTAACTGCTAAGCCATCTCTCCAGCCCATAAATAAATAAATTTGAGTTTAACAGCACCAACATAACTCTACTTCGATGAAAAATAATGACCTCAACCATGTTTGTCACATAATTCTTCTTTCATTCAAAGTAGGCAAGGACCATGCTTACTTTGTCTTTGGTATCACAGTATCTAGCTTGGCAGGGGCTTTATGTACACCACTGAATAATTACTGAGTGTACACCCTATACATTTTTATTACTGTTATTGTCTTTTTTCTATTTTTGTTTCTGTCATAAATAACCTTTCACAATCATTATTTACTATATGGTTACCACTGGTTTGTAATAATTTTCACTCCTTCATTCAATAGCTCATTTGTTTAGTCAGTTAAATATTTATGGATCAACTTCTGTGTGCTAGGCATTCTTCACAATGCTAGAGATACAGTTGTGAATAAAGCATATGTCCCTGTGGAGCTCAAGTTTAGGGGATGGGACACAAAATAAACAAGAAAAACAAATGGCTACTGCACATGAAGGATTTTCAGAAAGAAACAAGACACTCTGAAATAAGACCAAGAAGCCTAAGTTTCTTCTAGATGCATGGTCAAGGAAACATGCCTTCTCAAGGACGAACAAGAGCTAGTAGGTAAAGAAGCTGGGGACATGATCAGGCAGATGGAAAGACAAATGCAAGACAAAGGTACCAAGCTGACAGCTTGATGTGTTCTGGGAAGTACTGGACAGCTGCTAGGATTTCCAATACGCGATGATGCAGGCAGGGAGTAGCAGCAGATGCTGATAAAGCAGAGAAGAGGGCAGACACTTCGGATACTGGAAGGTCATGGTAAAGGATTTGGATTTCACTCAAGAACAGGAGCTATGAAAGATTTTCTCTGTTCCACTGTTAACTCTGCTCAAAATACTTAGTGTTTTAATATTAATCATCATATTGTCTGTTAGTTTCAAACAGGTATTTTTTAAAAGTTTTTATTTAATTAATGAATTGTATTATTTGAGGAAATGGACATGCTAGGGTTTCCAGCTGCTGCAAACGTATTCTAGACTCATGTCTACCTTGTGCATCTGGCTTACTTGGGTTCTGGCAAGTTGAACCTTGGTCCTTTGGTTTTGCAGGCAAGTACCTTAACCACTAAGCCATCTCTCCAGCCCAGGTAATTTTTTTAAAATTTTACTATAAAGAAATGAGCCCCTCATTTACTCTGATGATGACTTGTCTTAAAAACAGTTATGATTGTTTCTGTTCAGTTAAGTCTGCCTTGGCAGTTTCTCAGGCCACACGGTTTGGTGTGTTCCCAGAGCATTTTATTTTATTTTTTTCTTCCAGTCACAATTACGTAGCTGTATTTCAACACTGGCTTATGAACTTGACTTCATTCATAATAGTTCATTCATTCATAATAGTTCACATTTTTCATGTCTAAGAGAATTCTGACATAAATGTACCCCAAAACCTTACTGCTGAACTCATAAGGGAAGATTAAGACTCAGGTTCTCCATCATAAAATGGGAATAGTTCCTAACACACACAGTTGTTGAAGAAAAAAAAAAAAAAAAAAAACAGTCTACTTAAAGCTTCTGTTCCAGACCTGCAGAAGATGCAGGATGGTCTCTAGTAAGTCTGCAGTTACCTTGCATTCCAGGAACATGTGCCTTGCAGACTTATCACTCATGATGAGATTACCCCCGAGCCAGAGCAATCATCTCAAAGGACCCAGAATGTTCCCATTAAACAATAAGGACTTCAAGCCACCTGGCAGAACCAGAACTGAGATGACGATCAATCAGTCTGCACTGACCAAGCCTGCTTCATTACCCTATCTATCTCTTGCCCCTGCTCTAATTCTTCCTCTAGTTAAAACCTAAAGCTTATGTTAGTACCATAAAGATGAACTTGGGGGGGGGGTCACTGGACCCTTTTAAGGGTTACTTTTCCTAATATGTCACACTGGTTAAATCTCCTCTTTCTGCTTTTCATTATTATTCTCTGACTAGCATATTGGATGGGTGACTGCCTTAGAACTCTAGTAACATTAGTTCCTTCTATCAAGTGTGTGCAATACACTAACACCAATAGATGATTTCTAGTTTCAAAAACATTACTAAGTAGACAACAAAACTTACTGAATATACAACATGTCAGTGACTTTTTTTTTCTTGTTTTGTTTTTCAAGGTAGGGTCCTGCTCTAGCTCAGGCTGACCTGGAATTCACTATGTAGTCTCTGGGTGGCCTCGAACTCACAGCAATCTTCCTACCTCTGCCTCCTGAGTGATGGGATTAAAGGCATGTGACACTATGCCCGGTGACATTTTTAAGTAGCATAAGGAAACAAGGCGTCTGGTACTTTCTAAACCCAAAGTACATTTTAGATTGCTAAATTTTCTCTTTTCTAGTTATACTATTTCTTTTTTAACAGATTTTATTTATTTATTTATTTGAGAGATATCAACTCAGATGCATGTGCCACGTTGTGCATCTGGCTTACGGGGGTCCTGTCAAATCGAATCTAGGTCCTTTGGCTTTGTAGGTAAGTGCCTTAACTGCTAAGCCATCCCTCCAGCCCTGTACTGTCTATTTCTATAAGCAAAGTTCTCCTTCTCCAGAATTTAAATAACTATTAAATTGATGCAGCTGATATTTTAGAGAAGCTTACAAAATTAGACATCTATGACAAAACTTTCAAAGACAGAGAAATCTTTAGAAAGCAGCCTGTTAATAAGTTAACACCGGCTCATTATCAGGTCTTAAAATGTTATGTAGTGGGGATAACAGTACAGATGTTAGTTCCCATTCATGGCATTTTTTTTGCTTAGAACTTTTTTTTTTTCCAAATTTTAACAAATACACAATTTTGTGTATGTTTCTTAAATTTCTATTTACCAACTTCTTTCTTTCTTTATTCTTTCTTTTTCTTTGTTTTTCAGGTCTCACTCTAGCCCAGGCCAACCTAGGATACACTATGAAGGCAAAGGCTGGCCTTGAACTCATAGTAATCCTACCACTGCCTCCCCAGTGCTGGGATTAAAGATGTGCACCACCATGCCTAGCAAATTTACATACTTCTTTATTTTCCTATAAAATAATTACCATAGAAAGTCACACACAGAACAATCTAATAATTTCCAAGTTTTATGGCTTGAGAACATCTAGCATAAAGAATCCTTACAAGCTAGGTATGGAGGCAGAAGTAGAAGGATCACCAGCCTGGAACTAGAGTGAGATCCAAGTCAGCCTGGGCTAAAGTGAGACTGTACCATGGGGGGGGGGGGCGTCCTTAGAAAAGAAAACTAAGAATTAGAGAGGTTATCTGACTGGAGTCATAAGGAGTGGACAAGATAGATCATCAGGTGTTTTTCTGACCACACAAAAGTTTTACAACATCATACTATACTGTTGTTAGCTGCTTAAATTTTCTTTTTTCTTTTCTTTTCTGTTTTTTTTTTTTTTTTTTTTTAAAGACAGGGTTTTATGTGTCCCAGGCTGGCCTTGAACTTGGCCTGTAGCCAAGAATGACCTTAAACTTCTGGGGGTTACCGGCTTGCACCATTATACCCAGTTTATGTGATACTAGGGATTGGACCCAGGGCTTGTTGCATGCTAGGGAAGTTCTATCTATTTGTTTATCTTTAAACTTTCAAGGTATGTTAATTTTAGCAGGATCAACTGTTAACAAAATAAAATTGTTAAGAACAAAAACAAAACCACCACTGTCACATCTTTACTAGCATGAAGTATCCATTGTTTTACAATTATTATACTAAAATATATCTAAAAGGTAAATAAAATTGTGTTTACTAGCTTGCCTAGAATCAGTCATAAAATATAAATGAAGCATCTCTCTGAAAAAGGGAGTGTAAGTCATCAAGGATGAGTTTCGTGAATTTTAATTCTAATGTGATGGAGAATCAACAGGAAATTACACTTTTAGGAGGATGTTCCTTCCAGTTCAAGGGGTAGAACATAGAGTATGAAGAGTAAGAAAGACTTGGCTCTCTCCCGATAAATGACGTCTCAAGTGTCCTAATATTAAACTAGCATGCGGGCACAACCCTGACCAAGCAGTGGGTCAGCAGCTGCAGGCAGGGGCGCACATGGCCAGGTCTGAGTCTGTGGTGGAAACTGGGTGTTCATTCTTTGAAGGAAAAGTAGCAGGGCGTGGTGGCGCACGCCCTTAATCTCAACACTTTGGAGGCAGAGGTAGGAGGATTACCGTGAGCCTGAGGCCACCCTGAGACTCCATAGTGAATTCCAGGTCAGCCTGGCCTAGAGTGAGACCCTACCTTGTAAAGCCAAAAAAAAAAAAAAAAAAAAAAAAAAAGTAATTAGAGACTAAATGACGAAGCAAAGCTTAAAGACAATTCATCAAACTATGTACATACTTATTTAAATAAAGAAAGGCTAGCTTGCTTTTAATTGTATTTTTTCTTTGTGATATTATGTAAGTAGGCACTTAACAAACTACTAAATACAAAATAACTATAAGGTTGAAGAAAACTTAACCAGCTATGCCATGGACAAAGTTTAAGAAGGCAGCATTTAAAACACTTTTAGAATGCTTTATTTGAAATTTCAAAAGCACTAAGCATATCATATTTGCTTAAACCTAGGATGCACTATTTCACATTTTCACATTTTTGGGGTCATAATGTTACTCCATAAAAGATATGAAATATAGTAATTATAATATTTAAAATTATAGTATTTAAAAATAATAATATGGCAAAGCTGGAGGCAGACATTTACTGGAATAGCAGAGGAACTTTCTGGGATGACAGAATCGTCTTCTGCATCTTGACAGGGGTTTAGGTTCTTGAGATGTGTGTATTGCATTATATGGATTTTGTTTCAAAAGAAAGTAGGACTGGGCATGGTGGCACATGCCTTTAATCCCAGCACTTAGGAGGCAGAGGTAGGAGGACTACCATGAATTCAAGGCCAGCCGGGGACTACATAGTGAATTCCAGATCAGCCTGGGCTAATGTGCAAGACCCTATTTCCAAAAGAAAGAAAGGAAGAGAGAGAAGAAGGGAGGGAGGGAGAGGGGCCGGGAGGGAGAGGGGGCGGGAGGGAGGGAAGAAGACAGACCTTAGTTAACACTATATAATGAGGTATTTGGAGGGGGAGTGTACTGATTCTAACAATTTAACTTGAAAATAATTAAGTGAAGGGATTAATGGCTAAGTAACATGGTATGAAAATCACCTTAAACTACATATGTAAACAATCAGTAAGCCACCAAAATAAACACTACCTAAACTTGGGCAAAACCCTTTCATACATACAGCTGTCCAGGAACCTCTTCCAGGAGTTTTCTGACTAGGAAAAGCATGACCCCTAGCATGTACAGGTGGGAAATGACCTGGCCATTAGGAGGGACAAGTTGCAAGAATTGAGGATTTCTCCCTTCACTTAAGGTTCAAGGCTTGCCTGGACTATAAATGAGTCCAAGCCTAGTCTGGGTAACTTAGGGAGCCTCTGTCACAAATTACAAGTAAAAAGGGGGCTAGGGCTATAGCTTGGTAGTAGTGTTATTTGCCTAGCACGCATGAGATCCCAGGTTCAATCCTTTGCACTGCAAATACTGCTAATAAAATTAAGTTAAGGGCTTGAGGAATGGCTTAGTGATTAAGGCATTTACTTGAAAAGCCAAAAGCCCAGGTTTGATTCCCCAGGGCTCATGTTAGCCAGATGCACAGGTGGCACATATGTCGAGTTTGTTTGCAGTGGCTGAAGGCCCCGATATGCCCATTCTCTCTTTCTCTCCCTCCATCTTTCTCTCTGTCAAATAAATAATTAAAAAATATATTTTAAAATTAAGGTAAGTTAAAAGGGTTTGGGGAGATGGCTCGGTAGGTACAGTGCTTGCTATGCAAGTGTGAGGACAGGTGATCCTATCCCCAGAACCCATGTGAATGCTGAGCAAGGGTGCTAGCCTGCCTGTCATCTCAGTACACAGGAGGCAGACGTTAGACAGAAGATGCTGGGGAAAGCTGGCTAGCTCGGCTAGCTGAATAGCTAGCCCTGGCTTCAAGTGAGAGACAACATTAAATAAGGTATAGAGCAATTTAGGAAGACATCCATTTCAGCCTCTGGCCTCAACACACACCAGCACACCTGTCCACACATGCAAAACACACGCAAGCACGCATGCACAAGCCAAATTCCAAACTACCTAATGTAAGAGGGTGCTGTCTGTGAACACTCACCTTTTCTTTTCTTTCTTTCATTTACTTACTTTTTTTTTTTAAATATTTTTTTTAATTTTATTTATTTATTTATTTGAGAGTGACAGACACAGAGAGAAAGACAGATAAGAGGGAAAGAGAGAATGGGCGCGCCAGGGCTTCCAGCCTCTGCAAACGAACTCCAGACGCGTGCGCCCCCTTGTGCATCTGGCTAACGTGGGACCTGGGGAACCGAGCCTTGAACCGGGGTCCTTAGGCTTCACAGGCAAGCGCTTAACCGCTAAGCCATCTCTCCAGCCCTCATTTACTTACTTTTTAAAAACTATTTGTGTGTGTGAAAGAGAGACAGAGAATGAATATGGGCCTCGTGCTGCTGCAAACAAACTCCAGACACATGTGCCACTTTGTGTACCTTTCTTTATGGGGGTAATGAGCAATCAATCTGGGTCTTCTGGCTTTGTAAGAAGGCATCTTTAACCACTGAGCCATCCCAGCCTGAGTTCATCACCTTTTATTGGGTTGGATCTGATTCCAGGCTGGCACCTCAGGTAGATGCACTACAGCAGTGGTTTCATGTTTCATGCCTCACATTTAGTATTTTCCACACAGACTCTGGTCTTGGGAAAGGGACAGTGGCAAATGGACACAGAAGAAAATTACACATACACATTGGAGTATGCCCTCTTGCTACTCTTGGAACATATCTACTCATTAAAAGCCAGGGTGAGAGAACACTTGGGAAAAAGACAAGGTCCCTGGCCAACAGTTGGCCACTGCTCACACTGCAGAGGCAAGAGTGAGCCTTGAGGGAAACTGCCAAGCCTGGCCTAAATACCAGAACCACTAGCAGGGCCCAGCATGATGCTGGGAAGCCTGTAGAGTCATGCCATTTTGAGCCACTCAGCCTCAGTAGGGAATTATTTTATGTAACTCCTTGAGCTTAAACAACGTTAGAAGAAAGTGCATATAGCAAAGCAGACCATCTTTCCTTTGCAAACTCCCCATGCTCCTAGCAAACTTTCTACCCCACAGAAAGGAGCCAGATTTGGTAAGATTTTGAATTCCCAGCTCTTCAACCTATTTCCCACAAAATAGGTCCTTGTGGCTGTGACATTGTAAAAGGGCTGTAGATCCTTCCCAACTCTGCTAATGCTGGGCTCTGCTCTAGTTTTCTCCTACCTCCAACTTGCCATTCCTAAAACAGTCTGCGTCTCAGCTGCACCAATGGGGGGTGGGGAGATGGCTCAGCTAGTAACTCTGTATCTTTTTTTTTTTTTTTAAGAGAGAGTGAGAGAAAGAGACATCGGAGAGATAGAGAATTGGTGCACCAGAGCCTCAGCAGTGCAATCAAACTCAAGGCACTTGCTCCACCTAGTGGGCATGTGCGACCTTGCACTTGCCTCACCTTTGTGCATCTGGCAAATGTGAGATGTGGAGAGTAGAACATGGGTCCTTAGACTTTTCAGGCAAGCGCCTTAACCACCAAGCCATCTCTCTGGCCCTCAGCTGGTAATTCTAACCCCCAGCAACCCAAGTAAAAGCTGAGTGTAGTAATGTGCCTGTAACCCAAATGCTGAGGAGGTAGAGACAGGAGAATCCCTGGGGCCTGCTGGCTAGCTAGTGCAGCTCATTTGGACAGCTTCAACTTCAGTGAGAAACCTTGCCTCAAAAAATAAAGTGGAGGAGGAATACCACTTCTGGGCATATACTCTAAAGGTTCTATATTTTATTAAAGAAATGACTGCTCAGCCATGTTCATTGCTGCTCTACTCACAGTATTTAGAAAATGAAATTAACCTAGTGCCTATCAACTGATAAATGGACAATGAAGATTTACACAATGGAGTTTCATTCAGCTGTAGAGGAAAATGAAATTATGAATTTCCAGGGAAATGGATAGATCTGGAAAGGATTATATTAAGTGAGGTACTCAGGCTCAGAAAATCAAATGCCACATGTTCTCTCTTATATGCAGAACCTAGCTTTGAATTTTTAGATTTGTAGTGCGTTGGACTAAGAGTCAATAATAGAGGCCAGGAAGCTAGAAAGGGGCCATGAGGAAGGGAGGGGAGGGAGGTAGTGAAAGGAAAGGATCTTAATGGGGGTGGAATACTCTAAGTGGGATCAGGGGAGAATAGAGGAGAGGAGCAGGTAGGAGGAGGTTATATCAAAACTGAAAATATGAATGAGCAATATGAAAGCAATTTGCTAACTTAGTTTAAAAATCTGTAATTTATCTGGGCATGGTGGTGCACGCCTTTAATCCCAGCACTTGGGAGGCAGAGGTAGGAGGATTGCTGTGAGTTGGAGGCTACCCTGAGAATACAAGTGAATTATAGGTCAGCCTGGGCTAGAGCAAGAGGCTACCTCGAAAAATGGGGAAAAAAAAAATCTGTAATTTAAAGAAAAAGACAGTTGTGGCAGAAGTACCCTGTAAGTGTGGATAATGCTGTGCCCAAAAGCCAAAGATGGTTCCAGAAAAATCATAGTGCCAGGGGTGGGCTACTTCCCAGTGAGTTCTTGGTCAGGGAGGCCCTGAGGCCACCAAAATGCAGCAGCCTATTACCAAGGCATTTGACTGCCACCAGAACTACAACTAGAACGCTATTGCTGAAGACACCACGGGCTTCGGTTGTAGAACACGTGACACAAGCTGGAACTGAGCTGAAAGCCTCCTTCCTCTTGATGAGTTTTCATAGTGCTGAAATTATAGTGGCTCTCTACTTGATTTTTTGGGCATTTTTATTTTTTAAACTTTTCACCTCCCCTCATTTCTTAACTCCAATCTGTCTTTTGTCTCCTCCCCAACCTGTCACTCAGTCCTCTCATATCCTCTATCTTCTATGGCACAGGCTTCTTTTCATCTCACTCAGCCTCAGGTGGGAGCTGATCTGCTGACCATTCCCCCTTCTTTCTGGAAAGGCCTCTCTCTGCTAGCTATGCTATCATTCCTCTGGCCTTCTCATGCCTCCATGTTGGGTCACTTTGACCTCCACAGTTCTTCGTTCTCTGGGCAGCCCTTGAGTGCTGATTTCCTCAGGATTCCACACACTAGCAATCACACGCACCATACTGGCTTCTATTACAATGTGTGCTATTGGTGCCTTAGTTCTACATGTCTCTCTCTTGAGCGTGAGAGCCACGAGCTGATGAACAGCTATACTCAGATGGATCACTGGCACCTCACTGGCAATGCGGCCCAAATAGCGCTTTATTATCTGCTACTCCAATCTGTCTCCTCCTGTGTTCCCATACCAGAAGACACTCTGATCCATCAATAGGCCTACCGTCTACTCCCTTTTCTTTGGTACATAAACCACCAAATCCTGGTAAGTCTATCTCCTGAACTGACCACCATGTAGCCAACTCTTTGCCTGCAGTCACCATAGTCTACTAAGTTATCTCCCTGTTTCAACCCTTCCCCTCCAGCCCACGTTCCACATTGCAGAGATCTTCCTAACATGTGTCGTGAAGCATGCCCTGTCATAAACTGATTTATTTAGCTACGAGTCTTAGTACCTAGCACACAGAACACAAGCCACCTAATGAAAAACTGTATATTGAATAAAAAGAACAAACAATGAAATGTACAGTAGCCTACACTTAGAAATATAAGTGTGAAAAGTTCGGTGTCATAACAGTAACACCAAATTTAAGTGACTTGTATAAACATAACTTAACTGCAATAGTCACATCCAACTCTTGCTCTATCCCACTCATTCCAAAGTATAAATTTCTACTTTCCACAAGAATAAAAAATAAAAAAGTCTAAAGATCCAACATTTACTTACGTGCAAAGAATTGACTGGTCCTCACGATCTATAAAATAGAACAAAACAAACAAAAAAGAATGACTATTTGCCTGGTTTTACATTTTTTGATATAATAAAGTTGAAGTCACAGCCTATAAAACATTAGTAACTTTCTTCTCAAGTCAAGATGAAATTGTCAAACTAATCACAGTCCTATATCTAACCAAGTTCACTCATTATCTCCTACAATTGTGCCAGACTCTCAAGGAGTTAATAAGGACCCACCCTCTACTCTTCACATTTTAGCCTAGATGACCTCGTATGCTCCATGAACCCTGACCCTCAATCACAGGTAGAAGTAAAATTCAACTGGAAAGTTTCATAAAAAATGTACTTTAGGGAAGAAAGGATTGAAAATCCTTCTTTAAATAAACTCTCAGGATTTGGAAACCATTGCTCTCAGAATGGTTTCAACGATACCCAAAGCCAGCAGAGATAAGCATCTTTGTTTTCCTACACATGTGGAGGAGTGTGTTCATATGTGTATGAGCACATGTGTGTGAGAGGACACATGTATGGAGAAGTCATCCTTAAGTAATATTCTTAGGGATGCCATCTATCTCCCATTTTTATGAGCAAGAGAAAGAGAATTGGTGTGCTAGGGCTCCCAGCCACTGCAACCGAACTCCAGACACGTGTGTCACCTTGTGCTCATGTGTGACCTTGCACTTGATTCACCTTGTGCATCTGGCTTACATGAGATCTGGGGAGTCACACATTGGTCCTTAGGCTTTGCAGGCAAATGCCTTAACTGCTAAGCCATCTCTCCAGTCCCCATCCATCTCTCTCTTTTAGAGGCAGGGTCTCTCATTGGACTAAAGCTTAATGATTAAGCTAGACTAGCTGGACAACATGCAGCAGGGCTTGTCTTGTCTTTGTCTCTTCAGACCTCAGATTACAGGTCTGCACCACTCTGCCCAACAAGGATGAACCCCTCCCCCCAGGTAGGGCCTCACTGCGGCCCAGGCTGACCTGGAATTCACTATGTAGTCTCAGGGTGGCCTAGAACTCATGGTGATCTGCCTACCTCTGCCTCCCAAGTTCTGGGATTAAAGTCATGTGTAATCACACCCACCTGACTAAAATGAACATTTTATATGATGCTTAACCACTGCCAAAATCTTATACCTGGGTTTTGTTTTTGTTTTGAGGTAGGGTCTCATGTAGCCCAACAAACTGTGGCCTAGATGATATTAAACCCCTGATCCTCCTGCTTCAACTTCCCAAGTTCTGGAATTACAGAATTGTGCCATCACACCCAGCAATAGCTATTATAACTTGAAATTGAGAAGGATTGTGTAGTGGGGCTTTGATTGCAAGCTTGATGGACTTTTGGGAAGTAACAGGATCTCAAGGATTATGACCTCATTAATAGATTGATCCCTTGATATAGCCAATAATATGATGGCATACCTGGGAGGTAGGATCTAGTTGGAGGGAAAAGGTCACAGGAAGTATGCCCTATAACGAAATACCTTGTCTTTGGCTCCTGCCTCTCTCTACCATGGCATGAGCTCCTAAGCTCTCCTCAGGCCCATACCAGTCATACAACTATGGCCTGAAAGTTCTGAAACTGAGCAAAATAAATCATTCCTTCTTTAAATTGTGTCTCTTGAGTATTTGTCACAATGACAAAAACCTAACAGAACGTACAATGATTATTTCTACCATGGTTTCATAATTGATATTTTTGAGACAAGCCCAACAGACTGTCTATTTTGTTTTTATGCCTGAGAGAGAATTGGTACACTAGGGCCTCCAGCCACTGCAATCAAACTCCAGATGTGTGTTCCCCCTTGTGCACAGGTGCAACCTTGTACTTGCATCACCTTATGCAACTGGCTTACATGGGACCTGAAGAATTGAACATGGGTCCTTAGGCTTCGTAGACAAGCGCCTTAACCACTAAGCCATCTCTCCAGCCCTATTCATTTTTTAAAATATTTATTTTCAAGGAGGAGAGGAGAGAAGAAACACACCAGGGCTTCTACCTACTGCAAATAAATTCCAATTGCATGTGCCACTTTTTGTATCTGGCTTTACTTGGGTACTGGAAAAATGCAGGCAAATACCTTAATTGTTGAGTCACCTATCCAGCCCTAATTAATTAATTAATTATTTTGGGGGGAGGTCAAGGTAGGGTCTCACTCTTGGTCAGGCTGACCTGGAATTCACTATGTAGTCTCTGGGAGACCTCAAACTCATTGTGATCCTCCTACCTATGCCTCCTGAGTGCTGGGATTAAAGGTGTTTGTCACCTTGCCTGGCTAATTATTTATTTTTAATAAAAGTGATTAATGATTTATTGTTTTCAAATTAAAAGAAAAGGTAAAATTTGAATCCACATCTGGCTTATTGACAAAGTTATTGGTGTAAGATGTAGGACTTTTAGTCACTTGCCAGTATTATTATCCCTATTGCACTGACAAGTTTAAGTAATCTCCCTAAGTAACACAGCTACTAAGGGCATGTAAGCTGTGATGAACACCTAGGCCTCCCTGCCTCCAGTGCCTGTGTTCTTAACAGTGTTCCCCCCTATCTGCTTGCTTGTCTGTGGTGGGGGCTACTGGGTACCCAATAAAGACCTCAAAGAAGTTCTGGCATAAATAACCTAAAAAGAGAGTAAGTCATCAAGGATGTGATACTCTTTTAATATACTACTACTAAAATAAACAAATATATTCACAAATCATATGTTTAAACTGAGTTGTACAAAGAACATATTATTGCCCTGCCTCTCAAGTTGCTTGGCAGTAAATGAGACATCTCTATCACACCTTCCACTTCTCAGGGAACATGAAGACTAGAGGGCAGAAAGAATGTAAGGGCCAGAGGATGGGAAGAATACTTTGAAACACTGTCTTCCACACATGAAGTGGCCATTGCATTCATAAGCTCACAGCAGTTATTACAAGATTAGGTCCATCAACATGGGTGATGAGGACTGACTAAAACCAAACGAAGGACATCAAAATAAAAGAAGGACTAGCCAAAAAGGAGTTCAGTGGAGGAAGAACAGGAATGGGAAGGGACAAAGAAATAGTAGTAGGAGGGTATTATGATCAAAATTCACCATGTACAAGTATGAAAATTGTCAATAAAGTTAAAAATATGTTTTTTAAGAAGACTGTGGTGGGGAAAGGGTATAAAGAAGGAGAGGGAGGGAGCAGGGGGAAAACAAAATTTGTTTGAAATACAACATAATGAAAGCTAATTCTTTTTTCTTCTTCTCTCTCCTTTTTTTTTTTTAAATGAGGCAAGCCCAACAGACTGGTCTTTTTTTTTATGCAAACGAGAGAGAGAGAGAGAGAGAGAGAGAGAGAGAAAGGATGGGGGAAGGGGGAGAAAACAGGCATGCTAGGGCCTCCAGCCACTACAATAGAACAGCAGACATGTGCACCACCTTGTGCACATGTATGACCTTGCACGTTTGCGTCACTTTGTGCATCTGGGAACTGTAGAGTCAAACACGGGTCCTTACGCTTCACAGGCAAGTGCCTTAGTTGCTAAGCTATCTCTCTACCCCAAAACTTAATTCTTTAATACTGAATAAATCATAAATAAATTTCAAAGAAGAATAAAAGACTGTACAAGAAACAATACAAGATAAATATAAATTTAGGATCTTTGCATACTCATTCTTTTTCATCAATATTTTATGTTTTTATGAGAGACAGAGAGAGAATTTTTCCTGGTATGCCAGGACCTCCAGCCACTACAATCGAACTCCAGATGTCTGTGCCACCTAGTGTTCATGTACAACCTTGTCTTCTTGCATCACCTGGCTTCAGGGGGACCTGGAGAATAGAACATAGGTACTCAGGCTATGCAGGCAAGTGCCTTAACCACTAAGCCATCTCTCCAGCCTGTGTATGCATTCTTAATATATGAACTTTCAGACCCTTAACTCTCTTGTTCTGAGCAATTTTTTTAACTTCTTAAATTATTTATTTATTTATTTGCCTGTGTGCGTGTGAGCATAACAGGGTCTTTTTTTGTCACTGCAAAGGAATGCCTGTCCAGATTTACATGGATGGCTAGAGAATTGAACTCAGGCTGGCAGGCTTTGCAAGCATGAGCCTTTAACCTTTGAACCAACTCCTCAGCTATCCCCCCCCAACCACCAGACTGAGCACTTTCTGTAGAACTCCATTATAGTATATTTTTGTTTTTTATTTTTAATGGCTGTTTTGAACTGGTTTCTAAATTAGACTCTCAGTTAATCTAGAACAGCTATCTTCTTGCATCTACACATGCTACAATCATTGTCTGAAATTGAAGAGCTACACAACAATTTATCTTCAGAGCTGGAGGCTTCCTTCCCTTACTCACCATTCATGCAGCAATCAACAACAAACTCTCTTCTAGCCAGACTCCTCCATTTACATGGCAATCTGACCTTAACTTTGGGCCTCAATTTCTCTATTAGTTAAATAAGAGGTATAGGCTTGACAACCTCCAGGATCCTCTCAACTCTGTTAATATTCTGCCCTTCCTCTTTGCTCAGTTTTGCAAAGTCCTTGAAGGACCAGGTGCAGCACTATGACAGTTCCTCGTGATCTTTAAACTCTGAAAACCCATCCAATGTAGCCAGACAAAACATTTAAATAGAAGAACAGAGAGCATGCAGCGGAAAACAGAAGAAAAGAAAAAGCAGAACTGGGTATGGTGGTGCACGCCTTTAATCTCAGCACTCCACTTGGTAGGCAGAGGTTGGAGGATCAACAGGAGTTAGAGGCCACCCTGAGAGTACATAGTGAATTCCAGGTCAGCCTGGGCTAGAGTGAAACCCTACCAAAACAAAAGCAAAATTCAATGAGCCTATGTGTTGAGAAGATTAATGGCACTGATAAACCTCTAGCCAAACTGACCAGGCAAAAGGAAAAAATGTCAGCAATTACTGATATTCTAATATTTGGAACAGAAATGTGAGTATCACTGTGTAATTTATAGATAAACTAAAAGAAAATTAAGAAAATGTCAGGATCCACTTCATACTAAAATATTTGACAACTCAGAAATAAGGGATCTTTTTTTTTTTAAGAGAGAGAAAATTGTCATGCCAGGACCTTAGCCACTGCAATCAAATGTCAGATGCCTGCGCCACCTAGTGGGCATGTGCAACCTTACACTTGTCTTACCTTTGTGCATCTGATATATGTGGGATCTGAAGAATAGAACATGGGTTCTTAGGCTTGTAGGCAAGTGCCTTAAACACTAAGCTATCTCTCCAGCCTGGGATCATTTCTTTATAAGAAACTCTCTTAAAGAAAAATAGTAACTGACTAGCTTATATCTACCAGAGGAATTGAATTTGTAATTAGAGTTCTTCCAATACAAAGCAGTGAAGTTTACAAACCCAGGAATAACATGAAGAAACAAATACCAATTTCCTCTTCAGGAAATTGAAGAGGAAGAACCATTTACTAACCTTTCCTAAGAGAATAGCCTTAGTTCAGTTTGATGCTAAAACTTTAAAAAAAAAAAAAAAGATACTGTAGTAGAACAAAACAATGTATAAAGATGGGCAAAAGCATAAAATTTCTTAACAACATGTTAATAAATAAAATCCAGCAATGTATAAAAAGTGAGACATATAATGAGGAACTGGTATTTGTCCTGGGCATATAAGGCTTCTTTAATACCCAAAAGGTAAGTAATTGAGTTCACTGTATCAACAGATCAAGAAAGAAAAGCCATGTGATCAGTGAATATAGACTCTGAAAACAAATCCAACATCCATTCATGACTTCAAAAAATAAAACCAGGGCTGGACAGATGGCCTAAGGACCCAGTCTCGATTCCCCAGTACCCATGTAAGCCAGATGCACAAGATGGCACACGTATCTAGAGTTTGTTTGCAGTGGCTGGGGGTCCTGGTGTGCCCATTCTCATTCTCTCTGTGTCTGCCTCTTTCTCCCTCCCTCTCTCTCAAATAAATAAATTAATTAAATTAAACTGAAATACTTAGTAAACTAGAATATAAAGCAACTTTTAACCTGACTAAGGTTACCTTCCCACAACAAAAAAACACCCTATAGCTAATATCATTTTTAATGATGAAAACCTGAAAATAATTTCTAATATCATGAAGAAGGTAAGAGTGTCTTTTCTCATCACTTCCACCGAACATCATAAATCAAGGGGTAGGGAAATGTTTTATCAGTTAATGGTGCTTACTTGCAAAGACTGTAGCCTGGGTTCAAATGCCCCAAACCTGCATAAAGCTAGGCACAAAAGTGGCACAAGCATCTGGCATTCCTTACGTCAAGCAACAAGAGACCCTGGCATACTCATACACACATGCAAATAAATATTTTTTAAAGCAAGAAGAAAAAATTAAAGGCATAGAAAATAACAGTTTCTATTTGAGAACTTACAAAAACAAAAGAAAACTTTTCCAGAGTAAGTTAGAGAAGGTCACAAGGTGAATACATACTTTTTAAAGTCCCATTTCTACATATTAATAGTGAACAAACAGAAACAGAAATTTCAAAAGTTAATTTAAAAATAAAAAACACAAGTTGGGCATGGTGGCGCATGCTTTTAATCCTAGCCCTTGGGTGGCAGAGGTAGGAGGATCGCTGTGAGTGTGAGACCACCCTGAGACTACATAATGAATTCCAGGTCAGCCTGGGCTAAAGAGAAACCCTACCTTGAAAAATCAAACAAACAAAGAATTAAAAATAAAAATGAAAAATGCATACAACATTTAGTTTTACTAAAGTATTTGTTATAATTAGGTATTAATCCAACAAAACATATACACAATCTGTATACTAAAAACAACTGAATACTTAAGAAAGATAGCAAAAAGAACATGTATACTAGACACACTATATAAACTATGTTCATGGAGTAGAGGACTCAATCTTATTAGTTCTATGAGCTATGACAATCTTAAAAGAACAGAAATAAAAGACAGTCACTATCTGATTTCAAGAGGTAAACTGCAGTTACTATAAGGAGATACTAATGAGGAACTAGACATTTAGATCAAGGGAGTCTTACACATGACCTCTGGTGATTTTCAACCAACATAGAAAGGCATATCACTGGAGACACAGTCTTCTTAATAGTGCTAAAATGACTCAGTAACTATATGAACCTCAATCCCTCAATCCACATCTTGTACCCTACATGCAAAATAACCTGAAATAGAGACTAGAAAGAAAGGAAAAAAAAAAAAAAACCTCTGCAAATAATTTCTCTAATATAGGACATGTACCTGCAAAGAACAGTTTCAACATTGTACAATAAGAAAACAAACTATCCACTTAAAAAGGATCAAAATATTTGTGTATCACCCAAGATGTATATGTCAAATAAGCATTAGGACGATGCCATTTAAAAGCACAATAAGCAGGGCATGGTGGCACATGCCTTTAATCCCAGCAATCTGGAGGCAGAGGTAGCAGAATGTGTGTTCAAGGCCAGTCTGGGACTACAGTGAGAACCCTACCTTGAAAAATAAAACATAACAAACAACAACAAAAGCCCAATGAGAAATGACAGGAAGCTGGGGCAAAGGATGTAGCTCAGTAATGATGTCTGTTGAGCCACAGTGAGGCTTAGGAACTACAAGCAAGGAAAGAAGTAAATGAACTGCTTGGGTGCTGGCAAAGGCAAAACCCAAGAGCAGTAAGCATAGTTTGGGGTGGGACACTCCAGAAAGGTGTCTAGTAGGTAAGGAACTGTAAGACTACCCCCTGCTCCCAAACTTGAAAACTTGTTAAACCCAGAGAAACAAATTACATAAAAAAGGAAATGTGACTTAAATAACTTCAATAAATGACTGAAGGAAAGATGCTAGTAGCTGAGCTTCTTCAGTAAAATTAGGGGAGTTCAGATGAGTTAAAAACTTCTGGGCTGGAGAGATGCCTTGGCGGTTAAGACATTTGCCTGCAAAGCCAAAGGACCCAGTTTGACTTCCCAATACCCATATAAGCCAGATGCACGTGTGGTACATGCATCTGGAGTTCATTTGCAGTGACTAGAGGCCCTGACACACACACCCATTCTCTCTCTGTCTCTAAATAAATAAATACTTCTAGAGCTGGAGAGATGGCTTAGCGGTTAAGCGCTTGCCTGTGAAGCCTAAGAACCCCGGTTCGAGGCTCGATTCTCCAGGACCCACGTTAGCCAGATGCACAAAAGGGGCACACACGTCTGGAGTTCGTTTGCAGTGGCCGGAAGCCCTCATGCGCCCATTCTCTCTCTCTTTCTTCCTCTCTCTGTTGCTGTCAAATAAATAAATAAAAATAAACAAAAAAAATTACAAAAATACTTCTAATTAAGAAAACCTCTAATACCAGAAGTAAAAGTGAGACAAAGAAAAATGACAGAAGCTTGCTCCTTATAAGTATGAAGAAGAAACAGACAATGTGATTTCCTGTAGAGAAAGGTCGGTGGTAGAACAGGCGTGTAACAAACCTTTACTGGGTATTTGTTGCTATTTCAAATCTCTTCGTTTAAGTTTAATAAAAATAATTGTTTCAAATTTCCTAGATAAATTAATTTTATTCACACATTTTTGACATTTTCATACGTGTATATAATGTTTTGATTTTATTCTCCCCAACTACTCTATCACCCTCTCTCTTTCCCATTAGCACTTTTGTTTTCCTCATTAATCCCCACCTTATTACCATTGGCTACACCACTGAAGAGCCTAATTCCACCTCTCCCAGAAACCATTAGCTGCCAGTAACTACCCTGGGAGGTACAGGGTCTCATATACCATTCCCTATTGATGGCAAAGTAGTGACAGGCTCAATCTTGTGCAGGAAAGACAGCTGCTGTGAATTCATGAATGTTAATGGAATAGTATCAGAAGACAGTGTTTCACAGTCCTCCTCCATGTTCTTGATCTTAACAATTTTTTTTTTATTTCCCTGATAAATTCTGATCTTGAAGCTCCATACATTATTTTGTATTGTTTAGTGGTCTACATCAAAATTTGTACCAAATTAGGACTGTGCTTTTGTTTGATAGGTAGTTGTCTTATATAAAAACTTTTGAATTTCAGCTTGCTAAAGTGTTAAATTACATCCTTCATATTCTTTGTATGTTTGTAGTGTGTATGTGAAGGCCAGAGATCAGTATCAGATGTCTTCCCCAAGTTCTCTCCATCTTCTTTTCATGAGTAGTCACTCACTGAACCTGGAGCTTACCAATTCATCTACATAAGGTAGCTAGGAAGCCCCAGGGATCCTCTTGCCTCTGCCTTCCCAGCACTGGGATTACAAGGCATAAGTTACAGGTTATTCTCAGCTTTTACATGGGTGCTAAGGAACAAACTCAGGTCCTCATGCCTATATGGCATGTGTACTTTACCCACTGAACCATCTCTCCAGTCTCCTTTATATTTTTATCCCCTACTTAACCTGTTACATTCTGAGAGAAGCATGTTCAGACTCCCTCTGTAATCTTAGTCCTCATTCTCTTCGTAAGTATTGGTTTAAAATATTTGATGTAATGACAATGGTGGATACAAAAGTATATTATAGGTTGCTATAGGAAAGTATCAGGGTTATCTCCTAGTAAGCTATTAGGGAGGCCTTAAGGTTCCCAAAACAATGCAGGCAATGCTCTTAGTTGTCTACCAGAACAAGATGGTAAGATTCTATAAGAAAAATAAGTAGATGGGTGTGGTGGTATATGCTTTCAATCTCAGCACATAGGAGGCAGAGGTAGAAGGATCACTGTGAGTTTGAAGCTAGCCAGGGGCTACAAAATGGGTTCCAGGTCAGCCTGGACTAGAGTGAAACCCTACAGTGAATCTCTCCTACCCAAAAAGTGAAACTAATGAAAAGAATTTAAAATGTCTTATCTGTTTCTTCTACAATTTCTATCTGCCATCTCCCTACTGCCATGTGTCTTAAGCTCCCCAAGAAAACAGCATTTCCAAGTTCCCACCCATTTTATCTACCTGCCTGCTGACAATATTTCAAAATCTGGCAATAAAAGAAGGGAAAAAAAAAAACTTTTTAAAAAACAGTAAAAGAAGGGGAAAAAAAAACTTTTTAAAAAACAGTAATGGGGCCGGGCATGGTGGCACACACCTTTAATCCCAGCACTTGGGAGGCAGAGGTAGGAGGATCGCTGAGAGTTCAAGGCTACCTTGAGACTACACAGTTAATTCCAGGTCAGCCTGGTCCAGAGTGAGACCCTACCTCGAAAAACCAAAAACAGTAATGGGAAAGACTGGCAAATATAATGCTCATGCTAGAAGTCTATAAAAAGTAAGGTAGGTGGGCTGGAGAGATGGCTTAGTGGTTAAGCGCTTGCCTGTGAAGCCTAAGGACCCTGGTTCGAGGCTCGGTTCCCCAGGTCCCACGTTAGCCAGATAGATGCACAAGGGGGCGCACGCGTCTGGAGTTTGTTTGCAGTGGCTGGAAGCCCTGGCGCGCCCATTCTCTCTCTCTCTCTCCATCTGTCTTTCTCTCTATGTCTGTCGCTCTCAAATAAATAAATAAAAAATGAACAAAAAAATTTAAAAAAAAAAAGTAAGGTAGGAGATACAGTTAATCTCAGAATAATCAACTCTGTGAGATTCCTAGAGGTGTGGTCAACCTCAGAGGTGAAGGAACAGGCAAGACCAGTCTTAGACAGCACTAGACACAAGAGGAGATAGTTTATTGATCTGTTTTGGAAAGCTGGGGCAGTTCTCTGAAATGAGAAGTCACCATCTAGGGAGTAGAGGAGCATACAAAGAGCCAGAGGTCCACCAGGTGTGATGGCGCACACCTTTAATCCCAGCACTCGGGAGGCAGAAGTAGGAGGATCACCATGAGTTCAAGGCCACCCTGAGATTACACAGTGAATTCAAGGTCAGCCTGGGCTAGAGTGAAACCCTACCTCCAAAAACCAAAAACCAAAAAAAAAAAAAAAAAGAGAGAGAGAGAGAAAGAGAGCGAGAGAGCGATTGAGCACAAGCCAGAGGTCCAAAGCACACACATGTCCAAAATATCGTTATGGAGAGGGGGGGTCAGTCATGACACAGACAGAATCAGATTCATGGTCATGAAATTATAGCTGGATCAATCTGCTCAGATGTGTGAGCGTAACTCCAGAAGTGTCAATAACCCAAATAAGGGTACCTAAAGAGACAAACAGCTCCATTCCCCTAGCATGGGAATTTTTCCAAAAAGTATCTTTAATAGAAGAGTTGGATAAATGGGCTACGGGAATACAGACAGAAGGCTACTGAAATGGAAGACCATAAACCTACCTATCTGAGGAAAAAAGAAAAGGGTGCATTGGCAATTACAGGGAGGACAGAACAAGAGGTCCTCCAGAGGGATATAACGGAGGCAAAGTGTGGCTCTGGGAGGACACTACAATAGAATTTCTGAGATATTATTTGAAAACCCAGACAATTCAACATGACAGCAAAGTCAACGTTACTATAGAGGTTAGTGGCACAGTGAGATAAAGGCACCGAATGATTCATGAAGAAATATGTATAATGGAACACGGGGTTACAGAAAGTCTTGAAGCACAGAAAACTGTGTTGGGGCACAGAGCCATCAAGCAACAAGAAAAGAAACTGAGAAGAAAGCTTTGGAAAGGAATGAAGAGAGGTGAAAGACACAGCTTTTCCAAGGGGTAAAGGAGAAAAGGCTTAGCAAATACATGGCAAGTAAAGACACAAACTTCATCTCCCAGGACACAGGGTTTGAATGATGAAACAATCTTCACTGAGTAGGCTCACACCCATGTTCAAGGGTGGAGGAAAAGCCTGGAGGAAATGAAAACACTGGATATCAGGGAAGAGAGCACATCAGAGAGCCAGTGCTATGTGAGACAAAAATAAAAAGGCAGAAAGCAGGGGGATCACAAGTTCAAGGTCATTCTTGGCTACATACTGAGTTTTAAGGTTAGTGTGGGCTACATTAAAACCTATCCCAGAAAGCCAAAACATAGAACAGGAGAAAGCAGAAGTGAAAAGGAAGAGAAGGGAAAAGAAGAGACAGGAGAGGAAGGGAGGGGAGTGATGCAGATGTAATATGATAGAACCAAACAGAACAAGACGTTTTGGGTTTCATTCTAAGACTAAAGGAAGATGGACTTAAAGATGGAGACTCAGGACTTAAATATACATGGCAGCCTAAAAAGATGGCCACTACAGTTACTGTTCTTCATAGCTAGATCAATAGAAGTTAGTAGCAATGCTGGTTACCTGCTACTGGCAGGAGGCCAGTTAGGCTAGATGGTATGAGCAGCAAAGGAAGAGGAGCTACATGGTGGTGAGCCTGGACTGTGGCAGGCTCTGGTGACCTCATATGATTATAGCGTGCAGCTCTCAATGTGGCTACATTTGATTTCTGAGGCTCAATACTATAGATGAGAAGTCCGTGATTTCTTTCCATGGGTGTCATCTGATTTTGAACTAACTGCCAAGTGATGTAAGATGCATCATCTTTCTGTATGCCTGCCTGGCAAGATTCTATCTGAGGACCTGGGAATTTCAGTAGCTCAGATGAGTTTTCCCACAAGTAGCACTTCTGGGGTGGAACCCAGAGTCTATATTGATTCTCCATGTTTCCTCCTCTCTCTCATAAGTTCTACACATAAGTTTTTGTTCTGTGTTCTAGTCTTCTAGTTTACTACTTTAGTTTCCAACTGGGTTAATACTGCTGTTCTAGGCTTTTACTGAACATGTGAATTTTGTGATCAAGTTTATGTCCAAGGAAATTCTGTTTACATCCATTCATTCAATAAAGACTGAGCTAGCAGGGCTGGAGAGATGGCTTAGCGGTTAAGCGCTTGTCTGTGAAGCCTAAGGACCCCGGTTCGAGGCTAGGTTCCCCAGGTCCCACGTTAGCCAGATGCACAAGGGGGCGCACGCGTCTGGAGTTCGTTTGCAGAGGCTGGAAGCCCTGGCGTGCCCATTCTCTCTCTCTCTCCTTCTATCTGTCTTTCTCTCTGTGTCTGTCACTCTCAAAAAAAAAAAAAAAAAAAAAAAAGACTGAGCTAGCAGTAGATGACAACTACTCTGCATTATATTGGTATAGTATCCCGGCAAGTCCAAGTGTAAGAAAAAATTAAGTTTTCTTAAAAACAAACCTTTCAACTTATCAACACATTTGAAAATGTAGAATGCATGCCCAAAAAATTATGCATGGCATGAAACTAGGATGATTGCTAATTAATGAAAAGACACCTGCTGCACCACCAGCTTCTTATGTTAACCTGGGAATCCACATTCAGGTTCTCATGCTTTCATAGTAAGCACTTTACTGACTAAGCCATCTGCCTAGCCCTAGATTTTTTTTTTCTAATACAAGCACACGTGTGGATGTGTGGTATGTGCACATGTATGCACCCTTGCAGAACTCCATATGCTCATTTGGGGTGAGGATTGCTTGCCTGTGGTGACCAGAGTGGAAGTCTCGATGCCCCACTCCATTGCACTTCCACCTGGTCTTGTTTAGAGCCAGTCTCTTTTTAATGTTTTTAGAGTTTGTGGGGCTCCAAAGAGTCTCAGGACTCTACTCCCCTGCAGCCACACCCGGCTGTTTATGTGGGATCTGAAGATTTGGATTATCAGGTCTGTTCAGCCCCTCATGCTTGCGCAGGAAGCACACTTAACAGCTAGGCCATCCCTCCAGCTCCCTAGATGCTTTTTAATAAATTTATCATGTTATTTAATAAATTTAAAATTTATATGAAGTCTTGTTATGAAGAAACAAACATTCTAGCTTCCTACAGAAAATGGTCACACTGTCTATTTTAATCTATAACTTTCCTATAGTAAACATTACTTTTTAATTTCTTTAAAAGGAAAATTAAAACCTTTGTCAAACATACTGAGAAACTAAAAGTCACTAAATTATATCTAAGAACTGAGTGTTTTCCATGGACACTCCCATTTACCTTGAAGCATGCATCTGTAAGCAGACTCAGATATGGCATAGATGTGTGGCGGCATTTCATGACGTTTCTTTCCTCTGTACATTTCAATAATATTCTCAGAGTAAATTGGTAAGTTCTTGTAAGGATTTATGACTACACAGAAGAGTCCAGAGTAAGTCTAGAATAAAAATAAATACAGGGGTTAAGAAACAAACAGGAAAAAAGAAAAGCAAAACAAAAATCTCACTTCATTTATCAGTCAGGGTCCAATCAGGAGACAGAAACATCAAGCCAAACAAGGGATCTATTTTTTTGTTTTGTTTTGTTTTTCAAGGTAGGGTCTCACTCTGGCCCAGGCTGACCTGGAATTCACTATGTAGACTCAGGGTGGTCTTGAACTCACGGTAATCCTCCTACCTCTGACTCCTGAGTGCTAGGATTAAAGGCGTGTACCACCATGTGCGGCTTAAACAAGAGCTCTTTATTCTTCAGATAATCTCTTCCTTAAATTATCACATAAGGCCAATTTTCTACTATTAATTCCAAGTTGTTTTCATAAGTAGAGTTTATTAAGTGACAGTGTCTTGAACTTGATTTCTTCTTTTTGTTTTCTTTTTTTTTTTTAGAGAGAGAGAAAATTGGTGCACCAGGGCCTCAGCCACTACAATCGAACTCCAGATGCTTGCACATGTGCGACTTTGTGCTTGTATCTGTGTGTCTGGCTTATGTGGGATCTGGAGAGACTGAACACGGGTCCTTAGGCTTCTCAAGCAAACGCCTTAACCACTAAGCCATCTCTCCAGCCCCTGGACTTCATTTCAGTAAAATACACCCATTGGCAAAATTTAAAAAATTGCATGTTTTATGACTTCAACAAGGTTGCCTTTTCACATTTATTCTCTCATTAGTAAATACATTATAAAAAGCCAATTAATGTAGTTTCAGTTCCCATATTGCAATAAATCTTAAAGAATATATCACATGTCAAGTTTGGGTTCAGTGCCAAAGAACAATGTTCACAATGATCAGAAAAAGTTACTAAAATACACCTATATACCTTTTTTTTTTTTTTCAAACATCTACATAAGGATTTTCTTCAAAGAACCTCAAAGCAACTTATTACAACAAACTGAATGCAGAAGCAGACAGGAGACTTCAACTGTCTTTTATGAAGATAAAGAGTTTTACCAAAAAAAAAAAAAAAAAAAGTTTTTACACTTCAGCTCTTGTTTTGATTTTTTTTTTCATAAAAAGAACATATTGGGCTGGAGAGATATGTGAGTAGCTAAAGGCACTTGCTTGCAAAGCCTCCTGTTACAGGATCGATTTTCTGGTGCCCATGTAATGCCAAACGCACAAAGTGGCACATACACCTGGGGTTCATGTACTGGCAAGAGACCATGGTACACCCATTTTCTCTCTGTGTGTTTCTCTTTCAATTAAATAAATGAAAATAGAAAACAAAATAACAATTTGCTATGAGTTTATTTTACTATAAAATGAGATAATAAACATGCTGTGACTTCTAACATGGTAAATATTGGCAAATAACCCAAAAGCTCCCCAATAACTCTTACAAGCTGCTGGTTTAAAAGATGCAAAGCATTCTGGCCAGCGCAGCAGTCGGTACTCAGAAGAGACACAATAGATGCTTATAGCTTTGGGTTTTGTTTGTTTGGTTTGCATGTAGTATGTGTGGTATGTGTGATGTAGTGAGTGTGTGCAGGCCAGAAAACATAGGATGTCCTCCTCTATTGCTCATCTGCATGTTTGCTTGACACAGACTATCCCCCTGATCCTGGAAACACTTTCTGTGAGCCGAAGTGGCTCTCTATTCTCAGATCTCTGATCCCCACAGGACTGGTGTTATAGGCATGTGTAATCACAGCTGTTTTACACAGGTGCTACAGAACTAACTTTTATGGTCTCAGTCCTTCGTGTCTGCGTGGCAAGCACTTTTAACCCATGGAGACATCTCTCCAGTCCTAAATTAGCTTTTTTATCTTTTCATGGACTGATTTCTGAGAATATTCTACAAGACACTCTGGGAAGTATACCAGGGCAGTTAAGCCTGCTGACAGATGTTCCAGCCCTCCCTCTACAAGACTGCAACATTTGGGAAGGACACTCAGCTGCAAAGAAACAAGCCTTTCACTGAAGGTGATTTGGTTAGGTCAAAATCTAACAGTGAGAGGACTCTACAAAAGGCTGGAAGACTGGGAGTGTTCGCTGAGACTGTGTGGCCAGCTTCCCCAGGGACAGCTAAGGGGACTCTAACAAACAGCTGTGTTCACCAGGGCTGAAACCTTTGGCAACTGCTACCAGAAAACCGTCTCGAGACCACTTTATTTTGAATCCTGCAGTTACTAGTGCTAAAACAAGAGGAAAGCTCGCCAAAATAATGCAAATGGCCAAAACTGGTTGCTCTTCTTGTCTCTTTCCTTCAGGGACCACTGCAGGTTCAGAGGTGCTCTGAATATATTCCCCTTTGGGGTTACAAAGGCTAAAAAGTGGGGGGTAAAAAGGCAGCGAGTACCTGTGTGGATGTCACTAATTTGGGCTGTTGGCTGCTGCCTTACATCTGAGCAGAAAGGTGGGAATCTGTCCCTTGCTTGCCAGAGGCTGGACTCACGGCTTGCCTCTCTATTGCTGACCATTGGGCCTTCCTATTTGTATGTGCACACCTCAAGCAACCTAGGCTTGCTGCAGGCCTTCTCACACCACTAACTTGCACTTTTCCCAATCAAGTCTCTTTCTCATCTAAGTAGTCACTGTAAACTGTACATCTCAAAAAGCTGAAATAATTTCAAATGATTTTGCTATAAAGTGATAAATATTTGAGATATATTTATTCTGAATACACAAAGTAAACATGCATTGAAACATCACACTGCAACCCAGCATTATGTAAAACATTTTGGGTTTTTAATGTATTAGGTAAAAAATAAACTTAGAGCTACAGAGATGGCTTAGTGGTTAAGGTGCTTGCTTGCAAAGCCAAAGGACCCAGGTTCAAGTCCCTAGGACCCACGTAAACCAAGTGCACAAGGTGGTGCATGCATCTAGAGTTTGTTTGCAGGAGCTGGGGATCCTGGTGCGCCCATTCCCTCTCTCTGTGTCTGTTTCTTTTTCCCTCTCTCTCAAATTAATTAATTAATTAATTAATATTTAAAAAAATAAATAAAGCAGGGCATGGTGGCACACACCTTTAATCCCAACATTCGGGAGGCAGAGGTAGGAGGATTGCTGTGAATTCAAGCCCACCCTGACACTACATAGTGAGTTCCAGGTCAGCCTGGGCTACAGCAAAACCCTACTTTGAAAAACCAAAATAAATAAATAAACAATATTAAATAAAAATATACTTAGGGGGCTGGAGAGATGGATCAGTGGTTAAAGAGCTTGCCTACAAACCTTAAGGACCTGGGTTCAGTTCCCCAGTACCCACATAAAACCAGATGCACAAGTTGGCACATGCGTCTGGAGTTCATTTGCAGTGGTTAGAGGCCCTGGCGTGCCCATTCTATCTGACCCTCCTCATAAAAATATAAATAAAATATTAAAAGTAACATTTAAAAAATAAACTTAGGGCTAGGTACATGGTTTAGCAGTTAAGGCGCTTTTCTGCAAAGGCTACACACCTGGGTTTGATTCCCCAATGCCCATGTAAGCCAAACACACAAAGTGTCATATGAATCTAGAGTTCGTTTGCAGTGGCTAGAGGTTCTGGTGTGTCTATTCTCTATCTGCTTGCCTGCCTCCTTGTTTCCTTCCTTCCTTCCTTCCTTCCTTCCTTCCTTTCTTCTCTCTCTCTCTCACACACACACAAATGAATGAATAAATAAGTATTTAAAAAAATAAATTAGGGCTGGAGGGATGGGCTCAGCAGTTAAAGGCGCTTGCTTGTACAACCTGACAGCTAGGGCTCAATTCCCCAGTAACCACATAAAGCCAGGTACACAAAGTGGTGCATGTACCTGGAGTTCATTTGCAGTGTTAAGAGGTCCTGGTATATCCATTCATTCTCTATCTCCCCCTCTATCTGCTAGCAAATAAATAAATAATAACTTTTTAAAAATATTTTTTACTTATTCAAGATAAAGAATCAGAGAGATGGGGGGAGTGAGGGAGAGGGGGGGGAGGGAGGGAGAAAAAGAGAGAATGGGCACGCCAGGGTCTCCAGCCACTGCAAATGAACTCCAGACGCATGCGCCCCCTTGTGCATCTGGCTAACGTGGGTCCTGGGGAATCGAGCCTTGAACCAGGGTCCTTAGGCTTCACAGACAAGTGCTTAACTGCTAAGCCATCTCTCCAGCCCCCCATAATTGCTTTTTACATGTTAAACCGGGCATTATAGCCAGGCCTGTTGTCCTAGGAAGCTGACATAGGCAAACTGCCATGAGTTCAAGGCCAGCCTGAGCTACACGGTGAGTTTTAAGCCACCCTACAGTGAAACAATGCAAAAAAAAAAAAAAAAAAAACTTGCAAAATAATAGTTTTGTGCTGAGCATGGTGGCACACACGCGAAAAACCCATCACTCAGGAAGCAGAAGCAAGAGGATCACTGTGAGTTCAAGGCCAGCCTAAGACTACAGAGTCAGCCTGGGCTAGAGTAAGACCCTACCTTAATTTTAAATATACTTAATATTAGGGGTGAGAAAAGCAAAGAAAGGTAATCTCAATTTTAATGGGCTTAACTTGTATATAGTAGCACAATTCAAAACCATATAAAATAATTTTCATACATACATTCTTGCTTTTTCATTCACAGTATTCACAAGTTAGATCATAGTCTATCATAATACTTCAAATTATGTATTTCTTTTTTTAACAGGTAATTACAAAAAGGCAAACAACAACAACAAAGCTTCCTAAAAAGTTAAGTCAAATTCTATTTGAATTCCCATAGCAAGGATGATCATGATAGTAACAGATTATAACAATGCCATGCTTAGTCAGAAACTATTTCAATGTCTTAAGGACAAGAATTATAAAGCTGAATAAGTCCCACAAACGTCAATTAAGTCATCAAAATGAAAAGGTTTAATAAACATCAGTATCCCAGGTTTGTCTAAGAAAAGCAGTAACAAACGCCTAAAGGGAAATTTTACAAAATACTAACTTCTAGTTACCTAAAGAGTTAGCTTAAATATGAATTCTTACATAAACTATCACTGAATTAATACTATATCCATTCTGTCTTCCCCAGATATGTATACACAAGTTCTTATGAAACTTCATTAGTTATTTGAATACATACACAAGATCCTAAGCATCTCTGAGAAACAAATCCCAGGCATGAAGAGCACAGGTCCACACTAAACAACCAGTCATAACTTAAGGCAGCAGGGAGACTAGTGGAAGCTCTGAGGCAGAACAAATGACACAGACAGGCACTGAAAATCATAATATCCTGCCCAAAACTATACAACAAGATACAGCACTCAGGCCCAGACAGTCTTTAATGTTTGTTGTTGCTTTGGTCTCAGAGATTATTAGGTCTAAAGGAGAAATAAGGATTCCTATAGAACAGGTGAAAAGCTGGAGATGCTTACAAGACAGCATAGATCTAAGGTAGAGCAAAAAGACCTGCACAGCTGAAAGCAGTCTGTCCCAAGGAATGTGAGAAAAGCCTAGAAAGTCACCCTGAACAATTCAGACTTTGTCTTCTACTGCTCATGAGGTATCAGAGGTTTAGCAGAATAGAGCAATGGGAGGAAAGAAGCACTTTCGACAAAGTGCATATCAGACATCCACCTGAAAAATCAACTGAAAGAGCAGGAGGTAAAATATCAGCAGACAGAGGAAAATACTCCACAGTCCTGGCACAACAGTACAGCCTTGAAGACAGAAAATGCAACACAGCCCAGAGATAGGGGAGTCATGGAGAACAGATGTAGGCTTCCCTGGACATATACAGAGAACAGCTATTACAAACCCAGGTTAAGGAAGACTGCAAAGTTTTTAAACGTGAGAGAGAGAGAGAGAGAAAGGGAGGGAGGGAGGGAGGGGTTATTCAGAGAGGAGAAAGATAATTTGTTTTGCAGGAAAAGATAATGCATTCCCTTTTAAAACCAGGGGATTGTGGGATTACAAGTGAGCCAAGGAGGGCGCCTAGAGAGCAGTTGGAAGTATGAGATTGCCAGAGCCACAGGAAAATCCTGAGGAGCCGCAAAAACCTTGTGGATCAGTCTGTATAATAACACTATTGCATACCTTACCTAAGAGAGCCATATAAAAATATCTGCATACATAAAAAAATGCAATTCTACAAACATGCTACTCTGCCTTTTATCATCAAGCTTCTGTCTCTGCTGATCACTCAGCATGGAATGCCATCTTCTGTCTGGTACTACTGGGAAATGGTGCTCATTCATTCTTTAAGTGTTCAGACCTCTAATGAACAAAGCAAAGATAGCCAGGTGTGGTGGTGGCACACCTTGAATCCCAGCACTTTGGTGGTTGAGTGAGGAGGATTACTGTGAGTTCATGGCCAGCCTGGGGCTATATAGTGAGGTCCAGGTCAACCTGGACTAGAGTGAGACCCTGTCTCAAAAAAAAATAGTAATATAAAGCTGGGGATAGTGGCACACACCTTTAATCCCAGCACTTGGGAGGCAGAGGAGGGTAAGTTTGAGGCCACCCACGGCTAGAATGAGACCCTACCTCAAAAAAATAAAAAATACATAAAACAATAATAAAATAAAAAGAAAGAAGTCAAAAGGCAGCATGTTCTCTTTCATGTGTGGATCCTAGCTTCAAATATTTAGATTTGTGTATGAGCGAGAGTAACAGTCAGTAGCAGAGGTCAGGAAGCTAGAAAGAGGCTATGAGGGAGTGAGAAGAGGAGATGGCTTAAGGAAAGGATATAGTAGATATTTAAGTAGAGGAAAGAATACTGGGGTGAAATGTTCTAAGTGGGCTCAGGGTAGGGGATGAGGAAGAGAAGGGGCAGGAGAAGGGTTAGTAAAAATTAAAGATGTTCTAGGAGCTGGAGAGATGGGTCAGTGGTTAAAGGTACTTGATCACAATGCCTGATCGCCTGGGCTCAATTCCCCAGTACCCATGTAAAGCCACATACACAAAATGGTGTATGTTTCTGGAGTTTGTCTACAGTGACAAGAGACCATAATGTAACCATTTCTTGTCTATCTCTCTGCTTCCAAATCAAGAACTATTTTTAAAATAAAATGTTATGAATAAGTCACATGGAAACCTACTTCTGTGCTAGTTAATAATATATATGTTTAAAAAAAGAGAGTTTGGGGCTGGGAGATGGCTTAGCAGTTAAGGTGCATACCTGTGTGAAGCATAAGGACCCAGGTTCGATTCACCAGGTCCCATGTAAGCCAGATGCACATGGTGGCACATGCATCTGGAGTTTGTTTGCAGTGGCTAGAGGCCCTGGAGTGCCCATTCTCTCTCTCTCTCTCTCTCTCTCTCTAACAAAGAGAGAGAGAGAGAGAGAGAGAAAGAGAGAGTGTTTGGATATAAATACCCTGTGAGGGCACATAATATTGTGCCCTGAAGCCATATGTTGTTAAGAAAATTTCAGTGCCAGGTGCAGGATATCTTCCAGAGAGCTGTTGGGCAGCGAGGATACTAATGCCCTAAAACATTATGGGCTTTTGCCAAGGCTCGTGGTTGTCCACCACAACTAGATGGTTAAGACCTTATTGGTGAAGCCTACACATACTTCAGCTGAACTGGAAACTAATTCCCTGTTGACATGCTGTCAGGATGCTGGAAAGAGCTATGCAGCCTGTTGGGGAGAAAGGTCATCAATGGTCTTAATCAGCAATGGACCCTGCAAGCTTTACAGTTAGCCAGCCAGGCCAAATATACCAACTGGTGCATATGGTGACATGTCTGTTATAGTAGAAACCAACTGCTCTGATTGAACTTGAAGCCCATGCCACATCATGCCTGATACTGAAAACCTGATCAAAAGCCTATGGCTGGGGGTCATAAGCCCTAGGAGGAAACTATTACTGTTGGCTGGCTAAGTGCATATATTATAACCACCAAACTGCCCTTTAAATACTAATGTTTATGCCCATCTATTAATGTTACTTGCATTTTTAATTAGAGAAGATTCTCTTTTCAGATGGTGGTAACCAATGGGGTGACTCAAAACTCACCCAATTGCCAGGCGTGGTGGCGCACACCTTTAATCCCAGCACTCGGGAGGCAGAGGTAGGAGGATCGCCGTGAGTTCAAGGCCACCCTGAGACTACAGAGTTAATTCCAGGTCAGCCTGGACCAGAGTGAGACCCTACCTCGAAAAACCAAAAAAAAAAAAAAAAAAAAAAAAAAACACCTCACCCAATTGCTGAGCTGAAGTGACAGTGGAATATTCAGAACTAAGTGAGACATCTCTATCACACACTCAAATGCTTAGGGATTATTGCAGAAAAGGTGGCAGAAAAGATATGAGAGCCAAAAAAGGTGGAGGAGTGCTTTGGAATACAGTCTTCCAGACACAAAGGGACCATGGTATTCAAGAACTCATAGTGGCTAATGCTACTTACAGAAGACCTGTGAAATAACAGGGGGAAAATTATAACATCAAAATAGAAGAGTCAAGTTGGGAAGAAGGGATTCAGTGGAAAGCAGATTCAAGAAGAGGAAAAGGGAGGACGGTGGGACAGAATTAGGCTACATTGTCTATATGTCTGAAAGTTGTCAAAAAATGTTTTAATAGGAGCTGGAGGGGGCTGGAGAGATGGCTTAGTAGTTAGGGTACTTGCCTATCTATGAAGCCTAAGGACCCATGTCTGATTCTCCAGATCCCACGGAAGCGAGATGCAGAAGGTGATGCAAGTGTGCAAGGTCACACATGGGCATAAGGTGACACACACGTGGAGTTCAGCTGCATTATCTGGAGGCCCTGGCATGCCAATTCTCTCTCTCTCCCCTCTCTCATTAAAAAAAAAAAAATTAAAGAGACCTGGAAAGATGGCTCAATGGCAAAAGGTGCTAGCATGTAAAGCCTAACAGATTGTGTTCAAAACCCCAGTACCCACATTAAGGCCAGATGCACAAAATGATGTATTTGTTTAGAGTTCATTAGCTATTCCAATAGACCCTGGCACACCCATTCTCCACCCCTCTTCTTGCAGATAAATAAATAAAATTTTAAAGTTAAAAAAGAGAAATAAGCTGAGTGTGGTGTCTCATGCCTTTAATCGTAGCACTTGGGAGGCAGAGGCAGGAGGATCGCTGTGAGTTCAAGGCCGCCCTGACCTACTTAGTGAATTCTAGGTCAGCTTGAGCTAAGAGCAAGACCCTACCTCAAAAAACCAAAGACAGAGAGATCAAAGATATACATACATATTGTTTCAGAGAATTAAAAGACAAGATTACCAGGAAATGGAAAACAGCTACAGAAGCTAAAGTTTTGAAAAACCAAAAGAGAGAGAGAGAAATTGCTGGGTGTGGCACATGCCTTTAATCCCAGCACTCAAGAAGCCAAGGTAGGAGGATCACCATGAGTTCAAGGCCAGCCTGAGACTGCATTATGAATTCCAGGTCAGCCTAGGCTAGAGTAAGACCCTACCTCAAAAAAACCAAAGAGAGAGAGAGATCAAAGATATACATATATATTGTTTCAGGGAATCAAAGGATGAGATAACCAGGAAATGGAAAACAACTGCATAGGACTGAATCAGAAATATAACAGTTTACCACTAGGAACACAAAATTGAGCTAGGTACATCTGAAAGTTACCCCAAGTGTACCTCTCAAAAAATATCAACCCAAAAGGAAAAGAAGGTGTAGATAATTTACTGTTGTAGTTACCTTCACATTTTTGGTTGGGTACAAAGCATGTACTCCATGGGGAAGCTCCATTATGGCAGAGGAAAGGATGGCATGAGCAGAGGCCGGACATCACCTTTGCACAGCAAGTGGAAAACAACAGCTAGAGAGTAAGCCAACCCAACCACAGTAAGCCGGGGGCTAGTAAACCTCAAGGTCCACCCCCAACACACCTCCTCCAACAAAGCTCCATCTCCCAAACTGCCACCAGATGGGAACCAGGCATTCAAAAACATAAGTTTAGCCAGGAGTGGTGATGCACGCCTTTAATCCCAGCACTTGGGAGGCAGACGTAGGAGGAACGCTGTGAGTTCAAGGCCACCCTGAGACTACATAGTTAATTCCAGGTCAGCCTGAGGCCACAGTGAGACCCTACCTGGGGGGGGGGGGACAACGTAAGTTTATGAGCTATCTAATCCAAACTACCACATTCACCTATACCATGTATGAACACTATCTAGATAACATTCACCAGTTATTAAAGCAAAAACAAACAGAACAGCCTACATAACAAGGAAAAGATGGCCAGAATATCCAGAGCAAGAAATTACATAAGGAAACTACCTATAAAATAAACTAACAGAAAATTTTAGGAAGTATATTTATATCTGCAACAGAATGTAGTATAATATGTAATCTCAATACTGATTCATAAATACAAAAGATAAAAACAGGATATTGGGCTGGAGAGATGGCTTAGCGGTTAAGTGCTTGCCTGTGAAACCTAAGGACCCCGGTTCGAGGCTCAGTTCCCCAGGTCCCACGTTAGCCAGATGCACAAGGGGGCGCACGCGTCTAGAGTTTGTTTGCAGAGGCTGGAAGCCCTGGCACGCCCATTCTCTCTCTCTCCCTCTATCTGTCTTTCTCTCTGTGTCTGTTGCTCTCAAATAAAAAACAAAACAAAACAGGATATTAAGGCAAGAAAAAAACTAAGAAATCATCTATAATACTATAATAAAAACCACACTGAGGGCTGGAGGGATGGCTTAGTGGTTAAGGCACTTGCCTGCAAAGCTTACATGCAGAACTCACGTAAGCCAAATGCACAAGATGGATGGTGCATGCATCTGGAGTTCGTTTGCAGCAGCTGGAGGCCCTGGCTTGCCCATTCTCTCTTGCTCTCTCAAATAAACAAATAAAATAACCGGGTATGGTGGTGCACACCTTTAATCCCAGCACTCGGGAGGCAGAAGTAGGAGGATCACAGAGAGTTTGAGGCCACTGAGACTACAGAGTGAATTCCAGGTCAGCCTGAGCTACAGTGAGACCCTACATTGAAAAACCAAAAATAAATAAATAAAAAATAAAAAAATTTTTAAAAAGAACTACATTGAAAGCTGGGTGTGGTGGCACACACCTTCAATCCCAGCACTTGGAAGGCAGAGGCCGGAGGATTGTCATGAGTTTGAGGCCACCCTGAGACTGCATAGTGAAATCTAGGTCAGCCTGAGCTAGAGCAAGACCCTATCTTGAAGGGAAAAAAAAAATTGATAAAAATCAAGAACAAATGGATAGCAGATGGTACACATCCCAGTACACAGGAGGCTGAGGCAAGGGACTGCTGTGAATTTGAGGCCAGGTTGGGCAACACAGTGAGTTCCAAACCAATCTGACCAACGTATGATATGAACCTTCCTTGTTATGCTTAGAATCATCTAGGAGACACATTTTTGATGTTACATAGTTTTGGCTTTTTGCATGAGCAAAAACTGACAAAAAAAAAAAAAAGAAAAAGAGAGAGATTCTCACAGTAACTGACAGAAAAGTAGATAAAAAGACATAAAACTACAAGGACATGCAAAACAACACTGCACACAGACAGTACTGGGCACAGTAACTGCGGAGGATACATGTGTATCAAGAGCATAATCACCTTCTTATACCCAAACTGGCCATGCGATGGACCATAAAGCAAGCCTAACAAACACTAGAGGTCTAAATCACCTAGAAAATGTTGTCTGATCAAATGTGAAAGCAGAAGAAATAACAAAATATGCCTGGAAAAATCTGTTTGGTAATTAAGCAATTCACTGCTAAATATTTCATGGAATCCAAAAAAAACCCCATCATCTTTAGCTGGATAACACAATAAAACTTACAGAATATTATAAAAGTAGTACTTAAAATGAAATTTATAGGTTTTTTTTCTTTTATTTACTTGCAAGCAGAGAAGGAAAAAGAGGGAAAGAGAGAGAGAGAGAGACAGAGAATGAACACAGGTGTGTCAGGTGCTCTAGTCACTGCAAACTAACTCCAGATGCTTGTGCCACTTTATGTATCTGGCTTTATATAGGTACTGGGAATCAAACTCGGGTTATGAGGCTTACAGGCAAGTGTCTTAACTGCTGAGCCATCTTTGCTGCCTGAATTTTAGAGCTTTTAAAGCATATATTCGAAAATGACTAGCTGGAGCAATGGCTCAGGTGCAAGCTCACAATGCCTGCTACCCCAGGGTTCAATTCCCTAGTGCCCATGTAAAAGCCAAACACCCGAAGTGGAACATGCATCCGAAGTTTGTTTGCAGAGACAAAGACCATAGTATAACCATATTCCTCTCCAGTTCTCTCTATCTCTCATCCAGGCTGACCTGGAACTTCACTCTGTAGCTACATGCGGGCCTCAGGCTCATGGCACTCCTCCTACCTCTACCTCCCAAGTGCTGGGATTAAAGGTGTGCCATCACACCTGGCTTAACAAATACACACACACACACACACACACACACACACACACACACACACACACACACATATATATTTTTTTAATAAAATGAGGGGGCTGGAGAGATGGCTTAGTGATTAAGGTGCCTGCCTGTGAAGCCTACGACTCATGTTCTACTCTCCAGGTCCCCATGCAAACCAGATAACACAGTGACACCAACATAAGGTTGCACATGCGCACAAGGAAGCACACGTCTGGAGTTTGATTGCAGTGGCTATAGGCCCTAATACGCCAATTCTCTCTCATACATAATTAAAAAAAAAAAAAGACCAGTCTGCTGGGCTTGCCGAAAGGAAGGAAGAAAGAAAGAAAGGAAGGGAGAAGAGGAGAGGAGAGGAGAGAATAAATGAAGATGGTAGAGATGGCTTAGTGGTTAAGGTGTTTGCCGATAAGGCCTAACAACCCAAATTTGATTCCCTAGTACCCATGTAAAGCCAGATGCACAAATGACTGGAGTTTGTTTGCAGCAGCTGCTAGAGGCCCTGGTGCGCCCATTCTCATTTTTATTTTCTCTCTGCCAGGCGGGGTGGCACATAGCTTTACTCCTAGTACTTGGGATGCAGAGGTAGGAGGGATTCCAATTCTGCCCCTTCTGAGCCAGCAGCTCTCCTTAGCAACTGTCCCACAGTCCTGACATTTCAACAAAATCCTAGGGTCTCCACTGCAACCCGTGGCTCATCCTCATGTCTCCCATCAGGACTCCCTGCTACACAAGCATTTTACCATTGAACTATGTTCCCAGTCTCAAATCAGCATAATCTAAATAGCACATATGACAAGGATATTTTTAAGTTATTTTCACTCATGAAGGCAAATATCCTAAATGTTAGCTATGAGAGGGAGAGAAAAAGAAGGGCAAATATGAGAATACTTGGTTCTTACCAGATTAGCTTAACATTCAAATATAAAACAAGTAACAATAAAATTAATACAACCATCTCATTATTAATGGAAAAGTATGTGATAACTTAAATCCCAATCTGGATTCTTTTTAATCATGCAGGACAGAAACTAGGAATAGATTTCTTTACTTGATAAAGAATATTTTTAAAGCATTTTAAATTATAGCAAATATCATTCTTAATTATGAGCTTCACCGGAGAGCAGAAATGATACAAGGGATGTCTCCCATTACTTTTACTCAAAAAACATACCAAAGGTCTTAGACAATACAATGAAACAACTAGAAGAAAGATATAAGAATTGGAAAGGAAAAAGCACTTATAATTGCAGGTAATGTGAGTGTGTTCGTAGAAAATCCACAAACTGCTTCTGCTGAATTATTAAACCAATGAGTTAAACTTAGTAAGGCATGAACAGAAAGTCAATATATAAAAATCAGCTGGATATGGTGCACATGCCTGCAATCCTAGAATTTGGCAGGTGGAGGGAAGAGATTGGGAAGTCAAGGTCATCCTCAGCTACTGAATTCAAGGTCAGCCTAGGCTATGAGAAACTGTCTCAAAAAAGGGAGAAAATTTAATCATAAATAATATTTCTACATAATAATAGATTTATGTCCATATTATAATATGTGTATAACATATATATCAAAAGGATAAAACTGGGCTGGAGAGATGGCTTAGTGGTTAAGCGCTTGCCTGTGAAGCCTAAGGACCCCGGTTTGAGGCTCGATTACCCAGGACCCACATTAGCCAGATGCATAAGGGGCGCATGTGTCTGGAGTTCATTTGCAGTGGCTAGAGGCCCTGGTGCGCCCATTCTCTCTCTCTTTCTGCCTGCCTCTTTCTCTTTCTGTCTCCCTCTCAAATGAATAAATAAAAATTGAATAAAAAGAGGATAAAATTGTAAATGCTATTTAAATAAGTTGAAACCAGAAAGAAATACATCAGCTGGGTGTGACTGCACACCCTGAGACTCCATAGTGAATTCCTGGGCTACAGTGAGACCCTACCTTGAAAAACAAACAAACAAAAAAAATGAGTGTATCTAAGAATTAAATTGTGTAAATATCTAATTTCTCCCCTAAATTGACCTATAGAATCAACAAAAGTCATGATCGAAATCCAAAAGGACTTTGTATACAGTTATTTGAAAAAAAAAAATGACATGTAGATACTAAAACTATATTGAAATACAAAGTTACAACAACCCTTATAAACAAAAGTAAGAGAACTTACAACCTTGCATAGGACAAATTCTAAAGCTGTACTAATTAAAACAATGTGATGTTAGCCCAAAATTAGTTATACAGATTCATTTAAAAAAAAAATAGGGGGTCAAGAACATTTAAGAATACCGCGCTTAGGACAATAGTGAAACTTCAGGGCAGTAAAGGAAAGAAAAACTATGCTTCAGTTTACCAGTACTAGATCAATTAATTGGATAGCAATTTGGGGGGAATAAAAAAAATACCTTGTCCCTCCCTCATACCATACAAAATTCATGTCCAGATGTAATTCAAGCTGAGCCTAAAAACACAAGTTATCAAGTTCCTGTCCTTCTGGTTTCAAACTGAATTTGGCCAACAACAGATATTGATATTACCAAGAGTATGAAAGTGGTAGAAGAAGGTCAGGTAATTTATTCCCCAGGCGGTTTCCATAAGCTGTCTATTGGGGCCACAGTTTCTGAAAGCTAACCCTTGTCATAAAGCTACCCTCTCTGAACTAGGGTAAGAACTACTCCTTATCTAAGTGCTTTTAAAGACCAACATTTATCAAGTGCTCTCAGCATCGCTGATACTTGCAGACCACACAACTACACCTCATTGCCTTTTTAAAGTTATGATTTTTAAATATTATTTATTTATTTGACAGGGAGAGAGAGAATGGGTGTGCCAGGGCCTCCAGCCACTGCAAACGAACTCCAGATGCATGCACCCCCTTGTGCATCTGGCTTCTGTGGGTCTTGGAGAGTCGAACCAGGATTCCTTGGCTTTTCAGGCAAACACCTTAACCGCTAAGCCATCTCTCCAGCCTTAAATTATGATTTTTGTGTGTGCATATGGTATGCACATGTATGAAGATGCACACCTCCATGTTCATACATGCAGAGGTCAGAGGAGAATATGAGCTGTCCTATCTCTCTCCTGGGGTATTTCCTTGGGAAGGTGTCAGTCACTGAACTTGAAACTGCTGTCTCTGACCACAGCAGTGGTGTTACAGGCTTTTTATGTAAGTGCAGAGAATCAAAGTCAAGTCCTTATTCTTGTGTAGCAGATGCTCTTACCCACTGAACCTTCTCTTCAGTTCCCTCATTTGCTTTTTAATCACTACTTAAATGTTTGCTAATTTTCCATTTATTAAACTGTCAAAATAACCTGAGAGCCTTCTGTTCCCTGCTGGAATGCTGACTAGACAGGGCATTATACCTAGAAAACCTGAAGAGATGAGTTAACAAACATGAGTATCCTACACTTGAATTCTCTGCTCCCAGTTATATGCCATACCTAGAAAGGATACTCATGTGTGTCAGGTCTACAAACAAGACCAATTACTGAAGCAATGTTCATTCTGGTACTGAACTGGAGAAAAACAAATGTGTAAAAACAGCTCAGTGGATAAATATGTCAAAAATCTTAAATAGACTAGGTCACACCGATGTAATCCCAGCTCTCTGGAAAGTGAGGCAGGAGGACTGCCACAAGTTCAAAGCCAGCCTGGGAGGCTGAAGAAATGGCTCAGCAGTTAAAGGCCCTTGCTTTCAAAGCCTGACAAATTAGGTTCAATTTTCCTGAACCTACAAAAAGCCAAGTGCACAAAGTGGTACAGGCATCTGGAATTCATTTGCAGTGGCAGGAGGCCCTGGAGTGCCTATACTTGCACGTGCGCATGCGCTCTCTCTCTCTCTCCTCTGTATGTTTGTGTGTGCATGTGTATCTCAAATAAACATTTAAAACACACACACACAACTATGCAACCTGAGCTACATAGTTCTAGGCCAACCTGGGCTGCAGATTGAGATTCGAGCTCAAAAACCAAAACAAGTTGCAGTGGAATACTACATTCCAACAACTGAATTAATTACTTCCTTTTCTTCTTCTTCTTCTTTTTTTTTTTTTTCCTGAGGTAGGGTTTCACTCTAGTTCAGGTTGACCTGGAATTCACTATGCAGTCTCAGGGTGGCCTCGAACTCACGGTGATCCTCCTACAACTGCCTCATGAGTGCTGGGATCCAGCTCTATTTCATCATTTTTATTTTAAAGCCTTTTTACACTCTTTTAAATTAAGACTCCAAAGACATGTTAACATAAATAATATTTCTTAAGAAACTAACTTTTTGCTTTCCAAAACAATAGTGAAAGGAATGATATTATTTTGGTTTTCTGAAAACTTTTTTCTGGGTTGATAAAACACAGTTCAATTTTCTTATTTGTTTCTGCATTTAATCTACTGTGATGTTATTTTACTTGATGAATATAAAGAGGAATTATACAGATATATGGTTGGAAAAGAAGGATTTAACAAACTTTAAAAATACCGTTAAATTTTTATTTATTCATTGGCAAAGAAATAAGAGAAGTGGTTGTGCACCAGGGATTCCTGCCATTGTAAACAAACTCTAGACATGTGCCACTTTGTGCAGCTGGCTTTATGTAGGTACTGGAGAACCAAACCTGGACAGTCAGGTTTTTCAAGCAAATGCCTTTAACCACTGGACCTCTCTCCAGCCCTTAAAATATTTTTATTTATTTATTTATAAGCAAAGAGAGAGAACAATAGAGAGAAAGATCATGGACACATAAGGGCTTCTTGCCACTTCAGACGAACTCCAGACATATGCATCACCTTGTGCATTTGGTTTTACATGGGTACCAGGGCACTGAACCCAGGACAGCAGGCTTCTGCAACCAAGTGCCTTTATCTGCTGAGTCAACTTCCCAGCCCCCAAACTTTTATTTGTTTTTCATTTTTAAATTTCTTCTGGTGAACCTAAGGCCTTATACTTGCTAGGCAAATATCTACCACTGAGCAAAATTCTCAACTTCAGCCAGGTATGGGCACACACCTTTAATCCCAGGACTTGGGAGATCTCCGTGAGAATGAGGCCACCCTGAGAATACATAGTGAATTCCTAGTCAGTCTGAGTTAGAGTGAGACCCTACCTGGAAAAGCAAACAAAACACCATAAAAAAAAACAAAAAAAAAAACCTTCAACTTTTTTAATCAGCCTTTTTAGTAATTGTATATATTTCTCTTTGAAGCTAGCTGGATAAGTGGCAAGTTCATAAAATTAAATGTAATATAGGGGCTGGAGAGATGGCTCAGTGGTTAAGTGCTTGCCTGTGAAGCCTAAGGACCTCGGTTTGAGGCTCAATTCCCCAGGACCCACGTTAGCCAGATGCACAAGGGAGCGCACAAGTCTGGAGTTCGTTTGCAGTGGCTGGAAGCCCTGGCGCGCCCATTCTCTCCCCCCCCCCACTTCTTTCTTTCTCTTTCTCTCTCTCTATTGCTCTCAAATAAATAAATAAATAAATAAAATGTAATATAGCACCAGTAAGCCCCTCCCCCCCACCTGCCCTTTAGTGAATTTATACTGTTACATCAAAATCCACTAGTTTATCTTGCAGGCCAATTAATCTTTTTTCTGTGCGTGACTCTAACATCATGTATACCTCATTTGGAAAACACTGATTTGCTAAATTATGCAGCTCTTCCACAGTGTTATATCACTATGTGAGAGTGAAAAGGCTGGGGGTGGGGTGGGGAAGAGCTCAGTGGCAGAGCACTTGTCTAACATATAGAAGACTCTGGGTTCAATCCTCAGCACTGCAAAAAGTGGAAAAACTACGTATTTGCCACTTTCATTATTATCACATCAGGATTAATTTTAAGTACTAACAAATTATTAAGTTCACAATGGTAGATATAGAATTTCCTCCAATCATAATGTTTATGTAAAACATCAAATTTTAACTACCAGGTGTGGTTGCACATGACTTTAATACCAACACTCAGAAGACAGAGTTAGGAGGATCATGAACCTAAGAGCAATCTGGGCTACATATCAGTTTCTATATTAAGTCTACTGCGATAAGTTGTATTGCTAGAAGCACATGAAGAAAATCAGGCTTGCACAGATATTTGGTTGGAAAAGAGGAATTTGTCTCAACAAAACAAAACAAATGAAAACAACAGTAAACCCCCAGGTTTTACCATTGACAACAAAAATGGTTGTTTTTCTTTGAAGTAACAGGCTCATTTTGTTTATTTTCAAGAAAATATCTGCCAAGTACCTCTGTGTAAATAACCCATCAATCCTTGTATCACATAAAAATGGGGTTCTACGAAAAAATTAACAAGTTTAGCTTGCAACTTACATACCTAGCTACACACAGGTTTTTCTTCAAGGCAGCTATGCCCATGCCTGTGCAGCGCACGTGTTGTGCATACTCCAACTTTATCATGTAGAACATTAACGATGCA
Source organism: Jaculus jaculus (assembly GCF_020740685.1). Lineage (NCBI taxonomy): Eukaryota > Metazoa > Chordata > Mammalia > Rodentia > Dipodidae > Jaculus > Jaculus jaculus. The sequence goes on along the minus strand of NC_059113.1, from coordinate 41,099,787 downwards.
TTCTTAAGGGTTGAGATTGAACAAAATCAATCATTTTTCCTGTTTTATAAAGGACATTCTTAAGTAAAACTGTACTTTTAAAAGCTGCCAATAAAGGGCATTGAAGAATAAAATGATGAGTAACACAGCCTGGGGTCACTTGCCTTTATTCAAGAGGTGTAAAGGATTTTACTGATCATTGCTTTTGGACGAACATCAGTATAAATATCAATGGTGAAAGGGCAAACAGCATCATACATGAGTACAAAATAGTTTGGACCTGACTCCCCTGAAGGGAATTTTAAAAAACCCAAGGGGATCCACTGACCACACTTTGAAAACCTAAATTACACTGACACAAAACAATATGAGACCACCTTTAAAATGTGATGCTAAGCAAAACAAAACAAAAAACACACAGACAATAAGTACATACTATGAGATTCATTTATGTGGAAATACAAAAACAGGCAAAGCAGGCAAAAGTAAACTACATTGTTTATGGGTGCATTGTAAGTTAATAAAACATACTGGGAGATTTTAATACACTTCCCTCATTAATGACAAACAAGACAAAAAATTAGACTACAGAAGGTTTAAACATAATTAAAAAGCTTAATCTAGAGGCCATGTACGGAACTGTATGCCAAACTTAAACAGCATATACATTCTTTGTAAACACTCCTAAAAACTGATAGGACACTGATAGATAGAAAATAATCCTCAATAACGATAAACTGATATTATATGGACAGTATTTTTGTCCACACAATTACTTTTTTGTTTGTTTGTTTGTTTTGAGGTAGGGTCTCACTCTCGCCCAGGCTGACCTGGAATTCATTATGTAGTCTCAGAGTGGCCTCAAACTCACGGTGATCCTCCTACCTCTGCCTCCAGCGTGCCGGGATTAAAGGTGTGTGCCACCATGCCTGGTGATACAATTACTTTTAAAATCAACAGTAAAAAGATAACCTTAAGGACTAGAGAGATTGCTCGGTGGTTAAGTGTACTTCCTGCATAAGCATGAGACTGCTAGTTTGACTCTCCACAGCCCATGTTAAAAAGCTGAGTATGGCTACATACAACTGTAACTCTAGTCATGCAGGGAAGCAGAGATCCAGAAATCACAGGAGCTCATAAACCGCAAGCTCTGGGATCAGTTTAGACACTCTAGTCTCTGACTCAATTAAGAAAGGTTAGAAAGAGCAATGGAATGGGACACCCAACTTTTCAAGTCAGGTGCCACAGGCAAGTGCACCCCACTGCAGGCAAGCACACCACAATGCAGGAGAGTGCATAGGGTGCCACAAAGACACATCACATATGCATACAACTTACATATACATGCACACACACACCACCACCACCACCACCACTACCACCACCACCACCAGCCGCCGCCACCACCCAAGGGAAAAAAATAAATAACTCTAAAAACCAATGCTGGGATGGAGAGATGGCTTAGCAATTAAGGTGCTTGTCTGCAAAGACTAACAACCTGAGTTTGATTCCCAGTACCCATGTATAGCCAGATGCAAAGTGGAACATTCACCTGGAGTTCATTTGTAGCAGCTAAAGGCCCTGATGAGCCCATTCATTTTCTCTCCCCCCACCACCGCAAATAAAATAAATAAATAAAAAAAACCAAAATCCAAGAAACAATCAGGTTGGTATGGTGGTACATGGTTATAATCCTAACACTTGGGAGGTGGAGGCAAGAGGATCAGGGAACAAGGTTAGCTAGTGAGTTGGAAGGCAGCCTGGGCACAATGAATCCTGCCTCAAAAAAGCCCAAGACAGAGTGTCCATTCAAGCCTCAGATTATCATGATAGGTGTGCAGGTGGTGGGCAAAGTCTTTGCTTGAACCCTATGGCAGGAATTTGCAGCCAGCTGGGCAGCTGCTGAGGCTGGGGGTATGCTATCCTGAGCACCAGACTGCAGCTGTGTCCTCAGCCTCCAGGGAGGCCCAGAGGATTCTCAACATTTCCAACCTGAGTTCTGAGGAGACCCAGATCCATGTGTAGTTCCTCCTACCTAGAGGTGAAAGCTTGTTCACACAGGGGCATGCCTAGATGAGGAACTCAGAATATAAGCCCAGGACAGAGAAGGGGCAGATGTCCAAAACATGACTGCTTGCCTCTCCCTACCCCATGCTACCACCTTTACAGCTTGGTAATAAATGCCTTTTAAAAACTGAGGGCTGGGGGATATGATGGAGAGCAGAGCTATGAAGGAGAAAGTGGGGGAAGGGAGGAGAGAGGACGGGAGGGAAATACCATGGTTTGTTGTAAGTATAGAAGTTGTCAGTAAAAATATATATAATAAACAAACAAACAAAGAACTCTGAGCTACCAGAGCTCTTAATCAGGCTTTGGAAGTTATTGCCCTGAGTCCATCCATGTCAGCATAAATAAATTTTCTGATTCTCTTTAAAAAAAAAAAATGAGGGCTAGAGAGATAGCTTAGCAGTTAAAGGCACTTGCTTGCAAAGCCTGATGGCCCAGGCTCAATGCCCTAGTACCTACATGAGGCTAAATGCACAAAATAGTGCATGCATCTTGAATTCATTAGTAGTGGCAAGAAGCCCTGTTGAACCCTTCTCATTCTTTCTCTCTTGCTTTCCTTTCAAATAAATAAATAATTTAAAAAAAAATGGAGGCTGGACACTGAGAAATCCTGCCGGAACTGAACTGATAACCTCCTCCATGCAGACCAGCTGACAGAAAGCTGGAAGACGCCATTCTGCATGCAGCTCAATGGGAGAGAGTAAAATCACCAGTGAAGATACTCAACAGTGGACACTGCAAGCCTTATATTTGGCCAGCCAGACCAAATGAACCAATGGGTGCAATAGTGGCATGTCTGCCATGAGGAAAACCAACCACTCTCTAATTGGACTAGAGACCCACTCCATGAGAGGGAATACATCCCTGATATTGAAAACCTACAACAGGGGTAGTCATGAGCCCAAGGGGTGTAACATCTGCTGCTGTCTGGCTAAATGTATGTACTTATGCTTATCAAACTGCCCAGCAAGCACTTCTCTTAATGTTCATACCGTTATATTAATGCTACTCTCACTTTTGGTAGAGAACCTACTCTTTTCAGATGGCAGTGACCTTGGGATGACTCAGAAGGCATCATGGTGCTGGAAAGAAGTGCCTGGAGTGCTCAGTACTTGAATATCTCTATCACATCTTCTAAGGCTCAGGGTCTATTATGGAAGAGGTGGCGGAAAGAATTTAAGAGCCAAAGGAAGGGTAAGACTCCTTACAACGTGCTCCCCTAGACACAAAATGGCCTGGATATCCATGACCTCACAGTGCCTGACACTACCTACACAAGACCATCATAATAGGAGGAAAAGATCATGACATCGAAATAAAAGAGAGACTGATTGAGATGGGGAAGAATAGAGTTTCAAAGGGGAAAGTGGGGGGAGGGAGGGTATTACCATAGGATTTTTTTTTTATAATCACAGACGTTGTTGATAAAAAAAAAATTCTGGGGCTGGAGAGATGGCTTAGCGGTTAAGCGCTTGCCTGTGAAGCCTAAGGACCCCGGTTCGAGGCTCGGTTCCCCAGGTCCCACGTTAGCCAGATGCACAAGGGGGCGCACGCGTCTGGAGTTCGTTTGCAGAGGCTGGAAGCCCTGGCGCGCCCATTCTCTCTCTCTCCCTCTATCTGTCTTTCTCTCTGTGTCTGTCGCTCTCAAATAAATAAATAAAAATTTAAAAAAAAAATTCTGAAAAGAAAAAAAAATGGAGGCTGGAAAGATGGATCAGTGGATAAAGGCACTAGGCCTACAAGTCTGATGGCCTGGGTTCCATTCCTCAGTACTCCATAAGGCCAGATGCATTGAGTGGTGCATGAATCTAGAGTTTTTTTACATTGGCAGGAGGCTCTGGTGCATCCTCACTCTCTCTCTCTCTTAAATATTCACTCTCTGTTTCTCTTTCGGGTATTTTGTGTGTGTGTGTATACACACGCACACACACACATACACACACACACACATACATACACACACATATATATGTATGTATGTATGTATGTATTTATTTATTTAATGAATGAGAGAAAGCAAGAGAAAAGAACTGGCATGCCAGGGTCTCCAGCCACTACAATCAAAACTCCCAACACGAAGTTCAGATGCATGTGCCACTATATACATATGTGTGACCTTGTGTGCTTGTGTTACCTTGTGTGTCTGGCTTATGTGGGAACTGGAAAGTCAAACATGGGTCATTGGGCTTCATAGACAAGCACCTTAACCATTAAACCATCTCCTCAGCCCTCAAATAAGTTTTTTTTCAGGAAATCACAGGCCATTAATACAGGAGACAGAAACAGGAAGATTACTGCAAATTCTAGGCCAGCCTGATCTACATTGCAAATTACAGGCTAGCTAGGGCTACATAATGCAATCTTTATGCAAAATATTACAAAAACTCCAACTGGAAATGTTAACAGCACACTCTTAAATAGTTCAAAGGTTGAAGAAGTCACAAAAGTGAGAAAAAAAATTAGAAGCAAGAACAAAAACTGCATACCAATCCTTATGAGGCGAGCAGAAGCAGTATTAGAGGAGACATTTACAGTTCGAAGTGGTTTTTGTAGGAAAGATGGAAATTAATGATCTGAGATCTTGGCAGTCAGGCAGAATAGAAAAGCATAAGAAAAGAACATAATTAAGCCTATTAGTAGTCGAACTTGTTTGAGTGGAACTATATTACATCTCACCTATAAAAATGTTTGGTTAGGGCTGGAGAGATGGCCTAGCAGTTAAGGCATTTGCCTGTGAAGCCTAAGGACCAAGTTGGATTCCCCAGTACCCACATAAGCCAAATACACAAGGTGGAGCATGTGTCTGGAGTTCATTTGCAGTAGCTAGAGGCCCTGGAATGCCCATTCTCTCTCTTTCTCTCAAATAATTAAATAAATACAATATTAAAAAAATATATAACATGGCACATTAACTGATCAATTTCAACTGACCAGTTAATTGCAAAACCAATAAAAACTAAACCACAGTGTGGCTATGACAGCTCTGCCCTCCTCATTCCACAAACCTGGCCTTAGTTAAATGCTCCCAAGTAGAATCCTGCCTGATACAAAAATGATCCTCCCAAACCACAGCCTCTGCTAGGACCTTAATATTTTGAGAAAATGTGAATTTCTCCTGTACAGATCTAGAAGCCATGCTTTTAAAAAGAGCTCACAAAGGGGTAGAGAGATGGCTCAGTGGTTAAAGGTGCTTGCTTGCAAAGTCTGCCTAAGGGTTCAATTTCCTAGTGCTCACCCCACAAAGCCAGACACACAAAGTGGTGCAGTGGGAGGAGGCCCTGACGTATCCTTCCTCTCTTCCTTTTTTCTTTCCATCCTTCCACCTCCCCCTGCCCCCGCTCTCTCAAATAAATAAACAAAAATATTAGAAAAAAAAAAACCAAAGAAATTCACAAATGCACTCAGGTTGTCTCTGAGTTGTCAGAGAAAAAAAAATTAATAAAACAAGCTCAGTAATGGATAGGGGTAAAGTTTCTGAATTATCATGAGGAATGGTTACAAATAAAACACTTTCCTTTTATTCCTTCTCTTGGCCCTGAAATCTTCCCTTCCCATCTATCTCCTTTCTCTCTCCCTGAAGCTTCCTGGCGTCCAGTAGAAGTAAGATGAAATCCCTGGTAGAAACAGCCTACCCCCTTTCCACACTGCTATCACCTACTTCTTGGACTTCTTGGCTGAGCCATCCCCTTTCTGGCCAGCTTAAGTCACCAAAACTGATGTGCCCCTTATATCTCTGAGGTCAATACTACCACTTGGCTGAAACACCCTGTTTCCAGTTCTTACTCCCTCAATCCCATGAACTCTGTCCTTCAACAGCCTTAAAGCCTGCTGTCCAGTTTGCCCTGCCCACACAGCCAGACTTCAAAGAGAGTAATCAAGCCACCCTCTTTCTGTGCTAACAACTTGCCCCACAGGTCTAGGGCAAAATTACAGTCAGACAAAAACATGGTCTCCTGTCACAGTTACTCAGTCTCTGCTAGATTCTCACTGCTGCTCTCCAGCTGTTTTCTTATCCTTGGCTTCTCCTCTTTGCAAAGTGTCTACTCTCCCCAAACTGCTTTCCCAGTCCTGCTGGCTGCATCTTCCTCTGAATCCTAACTCTGACAAAAGCTATGAGCAAGCAACTCACTTCCCAGCCTTTTCCCTGATGACTTCCTCAATCAGCCAAACTACAGCCAGATGCTACCTTGTCAAAGACCCCTTCACTCTTCCTTCTGCAGCCCTGTTTCACCACTTTCTAAGACATCACAAATATAGGGACCTGGATCTTAGTTACCATCCTACTCCAGCACTCAGAAGACAGTACGTGCTCAGTAATATTCCTTAAGTGCATTGGTTCCTAGGGGAATACTAGTTTTGACTGAGTTTTGAATTACTTGTGTGCTTCAGTAGCATAAAATTGTGTGCTTCAGCTGTCTGAATAAATTCATCCACCCTTTTCCAATTTCAGATCATTATTCTTTCAGTTTTTCTCTCTTTCTAATCTATCTCAGTCTTATCCATGTCACTGTCTTCAATCATTGCCACCTGTCTGCCATCTCCTCAAACCTCCTTTGTTATTCTAGATTTGTTTGATTTTGTTTTTATGAGATAAGGTCTCACTTGATTAGCCCAGGTTAGCCTCAATTTGTAGCAATCCTCCTGCCTCATCCTCCCAAACTGCTGAAATCAGAGGCATGAGTCACCACACCCAGCTCATTCTAGATTCTTTTCAGTATCTGGCTTCATTTTTCCTCCATCATAACCCTTATTATTTATAATAACTTCTATGTGGTCAAGAACACGGTCAGTGACTACAACATACATGCCAACCACAGGACAACCACAGCCTCAATCTAACCCCCAACTGTTTCCTCTTAAGAAACCTCAGCATTCATTTTTCTTACTTCTCTGTATCCAAATGAAGCTGTTCATGCTCTTCACCAAAGCTTCTACACTGACAGACCCAGGATTTTCTGCCATCTTGTGGATCTTCTGCAAATGAACTCTTCATTACCTCAATGAGCTCCCTGGTCTTTCTGCCACATGCTCTCCCACACCTTTTGCTCCAGAGTACCACTTTAAAAGTCTTCATACACCATTTTATTATATCTAATTGCAGACTGGATTACTTAAACTTAGTGTGTTAAAATCTGAAGGAAAGTAAGTCTCGGTTAAGCAAGAGAGGACCTATCTTTAACAGGAACAGACATGCTAGAGACTGTGGGCATATCATACTCTGATGTGATCACAACAAAACGTGTCATGTCAATTCACAGCACTTCCCAGTTACACCTTCCCATGATTACTGAGAAGAAATACTTACGTAGATGAGTCCTGAATAGTAGCGGTCCTTCAGATTGTGTAAAACAGAAGCTTCATTCAAGCATGTCAACTCTGCCATATCCTCCACCTTGGAAAATTTTGGTGGGTTCATCTTCTGAATATCATCTTTGTTGACCATTGCTTTCTTTCCATTCTCTGCCAACTCCACCATAACTTCATCTCCCCGTTCTTCTTTGATACTAGCTGCCTCAAAACCATGGCGTTCTGATGGAATCCACACCAGCTTTTTAGCTGTCCAGTCAGCTTGAGTGGCAGGGTTGTAGATGACAGCCCTGTCCACAAAGAGATATCTCTCTGGATCTTCCAGTCCAGTTCTCTGAGCCATTGTAAACAGAAGGATCCAAGAGCAATTGCCTCTGAGAAAAGAGAAGGGCAAAGTTAGATGTTATAAAATGTAAAATAATTTACAAATTTTACTTTCTAAGAAACTTAAAACAAAACCCTCGGTAAACATAAAACATGCACTTTAAGTTAAAGAGCTGGAATATTCCTCTTCACAGCCATACTAACTGAGTTTCCAAGGTAAATTTCAGGGTGACCACTAATTATGACTCTGGTTGCCTGATGCCCTCAGTTACCAAAGGCTACAAAGCAGTCAGAAGCAAAAAGCAAAGTTTCAGGGTGACCTTTTTTTTTTTTTCTTTTTCACCCTCACCACAATTTAAATAGGGAGCTAAGAAGAGGAAAGAGAAAGAAGAAAAAGCAAACAAGGACAAATGATAAAAAGTCCATGGAATGCTACTGGAAGCAGTATGACCTCATGATAAAGCCACAAAATACACATAGTGATTGCCAGAGTAAAAAGTTGGGTCCACTGCTGGGCAAGTAGCTCAGAGGCACAGTGCTTGCCCTACACACACAGGCCCTGGTTCCATCCCCAGCACAAGAGAAAGAGAGAACTAGTTCTAAAGTATGCCTCCCAATCCATTTTCTAACAACAGACTCAAAGTCCTTCTTTATAATATTCCCAAGTCAGTCCCTCTTTTGCTTCTCTATGGTTCATGTGGCCTGAATATGATTGCGTGGGGTCAACCATGGAACCCAGCACAACATGGCTCCACATGCACCTTTGAGGTATGTTATGGGAACTATTCAGCTCTCTATTCACATTCCATAACAGCTGTTCTCACTCCTGTATCTCACATTAGAATTCCTTCATTCAGTATTATCCTTCCACTACCTCACCTCTTGCAGCTCCAGACACACTCCAGTGTCTTCCCTTTACAATATGTGGCCCCAGAGTAAACTGAATTGTCCAGAGGTGGTCTCACCAGCTCAGGAAAAGAGAATCACCAGTAACCACAGCCAACTTGAGGAAAGGACTAGTTCTGTGACTATTATAATAAATGGAGCTCAAGATACAGTTGGTTTATTTAGTGCTCACTGACTGTTGGTGCATAAGGAGCTATAAGCACAATCTCTATACATGTCACACTAAGCTCTATCTCCTCCTATATTTGTGCAATTAACCTTTTAGATCAAATGACATCATTCACCTTTCTGATATGACTCATCATTCCTCCCTGAGAGAATCCGTCTAGACTCTGATACCAAATCAAACAAGTTTTGCTATTATTCCAAAACCCAGGTTACTCCAAATTTTATAGCAAATTTTCCATGACTTCATCCAAATCAACATAAGAAACCAACTGAATACCTACTTTTACTCTATCGAATCCCTTCAGCTTCTCCTCCCACTGCTCCCCAGACATAATAGGGGTACTTTGTAGATGAGAGGATCAATACAAGGCATCCTTTGTAGGTTGCATGGGAAAATCTTAAAGTCATCCAAAGTTGTTAATAAGTTATTAACCTTGAGTCTATAAATAAAATTCAAGCTCCATGAAACCAGTGAAATGGTATAAACATATAGTACACTTAGTGTGTACATCTGTATATAATCTTTAGGAGAACACTCATAACTTTCTTCAGTCTCTCAAAAGCTTGTCTATGCTCTCCCTAAAAGATTAATCACTCACAGTGGGTACAGATGCTAGCCCTATAACTCCTAGTAAGAATTTCCTAGAATCAGGGCTAGAGAGATAGCTTAACAGCTAAGGTGCTTGCCTGTAAAGCTTAAGGACCCAGGTTCAACTCCCCAGGACCCACATAAACCAGATGCATAAGGTGGCACCTGCATGTGAAGTTCACTTACGGTGGCTGGAGGCCTTGGTGCTCTTGCATACACACATTCTCTCTCTCTCTCTCCTTTTCTCTCAATTAAATAAAAAGAATTCACTAGAATCAAATAGCTATGTTTCTTCAGAAAGTATCTGCACTACATGGTAAACTACCATGCTCTAGAATAGTGGCCTCAAAATGTAGCATGCATTAGCAGCCCCAGGAAGGCTTATTAGCATACAGACTACTAAAGCCCATATCCCACTTTCTCATTCAGTAAGGCTGGAGTAAAACTTGAGTCTGCATATCTAATAAGTTCTTAAATGATGTGTTGCTGCTTGTCCTTGGTCGTGTTTTTGTTTGTTTGCTTGCTTGCCTGTTTTTGATTTATTTGCTTATTTGCAAGCAGAGGTACTGGGGAATTGAACCTGATGTGTTAGGCTTTGCAGTCAAGCAAGTGCCTTATCCCGAGTCATCTCTCCAGCCCCTGAGCCACTTTTGACACAGTTACTAGCAGGTATACTGGGGTAGGGAAAAAAAAAACTGAAAAACAGTGTTCTACACTCACTCATAACAAGATTTAAAGAATGTGTTTATGCGCCAGGTGTGGTGGCACACACCTTTAATCCTAGCATTCAGGAGGCTGAGGTAGGATTATTGATGTGAGTTCCAGGCCAGCCTGACTATATAGTGACTTCCAGGTCAGTCAGTCTGGGCAACAGTGAGACCCTGAAACCATCCATCCATCCCCAACCCCCACCAAAAAGAGGACGTGTTTATGTTTTCAAGGATATAGACTTGGATAAAACAAAATTCACAGAACAAAATGAAGTCCTCCCTCCAAGAAAAAATTATAAAATTGGCCGGGCTTGGTGGTACATGCCTTTAATCCCAACACTCATGAAGGCAGAGGTAGGAGGATCACTGTGCATTCAAGGCCACCCTGAGACTACATAGTGAGAAAGTATTCCAAATCAGCCTAGGCTACAGGGGGACCTTACCCTGAAAAACCAAAAGAAATAAATAATGAAATATGTGACTCATGTTAAGATTTCTAAAAATAAAGTTGCTAACAAGTGTTATAACTAAATTTTCATCTGCTTCATAGACCCCCTCAAGGAAGAGGGATATAAGAAGTATTTGTTGGCACATGTACCCTGAGGAGTCTGGAGGGGGCTGGGTTTACAAGGTTAATAACAAGTCTTTCTAACTTAATTACATATTGATAAGAAGAGGTGGGAATCATATTTGGTGAATTTGAGGATAAATAGGACACACTCCACCTTCTAGAACTATAGAATCCATTAAAAGAAAAATGTATGCAGTGATGACAACACAGGATGCTCCTCTCATGATCTTATTTGGTATAAACTTCACATACAACATTTAGGAAACTATCCTGGTATTGACAAATATGCACATATTTCTTATTTACCTTGGTTATGGAAATCCATGTTTAAATTTAGTAGCTAGCTATAAATTATAATAACTTAACAGATCATTTCTAGAGCAGGTCTAGAAAAGGTAATATATTTTATAATTATTTTATCAAATCAGGATGTTTAAACTTTATTAGTGCTTAGCCAGGCACGGTGGTGCACATCTTTAGTCCCAGCACTTGGGAGGCTAAAGGAGGAGAATCCCAGTGAGTTCAAACCCAACATGGGTTATAGTGTGGCCCTGCCTTGAAATAAACAAATAATAAAAACCAAAAAGTTCATTAGTACTTTTTCTGGGTACAGAAATGTTGATAATTTAATACAAGAAAATTCCAGACAATTATGAAATCATAATCACAATATGCTCCCAGTTTTGTGAGAGAAAGCTAAAATATAACTTTTTATTTTTTTATTTTATTTTTTTTGGAGAGGGTCGCAAGTAACCCAGGCTGGCCTCAGACTCACTATGTAGGTAAGACTGGCCTTAACCTCCTGATCTTCCTTCTTCTACCTCTGAAATGCTGAGATTATAGGTTTGTGCCACCATGTCCAGCTTCATTTATTTTTTTTTAATGTAATAAATGTTTTTTTGGGTCTTTAGTGGATAGAGAGATTACAAATTATTATTCTTTACTCTTTCAGACTTTTCTACAATTAAACCTTTGCCAAGAGGATGGTAACCTGTTCCTTGTTGCAGTAAGTCTGGTATCTGGTCCATAAGGAGGGATCCAAATTTACTGACCAACATTAATGAATGGTCCCATCTTCATAGAACACTTCAACTTCCCACAAGCAAAAACCTACTACTCCTTCTACTCCTGACCCAAATGCCACCCTTTCACCATTCTTTTCAGGTCAATCAGGCAATTTAATCCCTCCTCCTAGCATTCTGTGCTGCTCTTCTGGCAGTCTCTCTCCTTGCCCTACCAGCACCGAGCCACGGGGCTTACTTACTTAGCAGGCAGAGGTGCTCATGTCATTATTTAATTGATAGAATTCATGAGGCCAGTGAAGACATTTTAGTCAACTGAATTCTTTACTTAGGCTTGCTAAGTATGTTGTAATTTTTTCCCTCCATTTGATATTAGATCTAGTTTAATATTGGTACCACTCCCAGATGTTTGTGGCTTGGTAAAAGTTAATGCCACAATTTCAAAATTAGTGAACACTCTTGTTATACATCTTTAGTCACATCCAGGCACTATTCTAAGTAGTTAATTCTCACAAGAGCAGCACAAGGTAGCTGCCATGAATTGCTCCATTTTACAGGTGAGGAATCTGAGGAATTCTGAGAAGGCAAATAATTGGCCAAAAGTCACACAGCTAACAAATCGCAGAGTTGGGATTAGTCCAAAGATCAGGCTACAATGATGCAAGTGGAGAGAGGAAATTTTAAAAGTATGCAAAGTATGCTTATTATAGTGTTGATTACAGTGTTGGCCAATGAGCGAGCACACTAGCACAATCTGGCAAAAGTTTTATATTTTAAAGAAAAGGCCAACATTAAAGGTAAGGAAAATAGATGTGTACATCTTGGTATCTTAGTATGATTGAAAGAGCTGCCTAATTATAATCAAATCACTTATCAGTACATGAATTTGATCAATATAAAGTCAAAGTTTCTATCCCCTCCAGTGGTTTTTGACACACATCCTCCCAGTTCATTTTTTAAATTTCCAATGAAATGACACCTAGAGCAAACTTCTCAACTACCTCCCAGTCCCAGATAGGTATGGACAGAGAAACAATACGATTTTATTAAGAGTTTGAACAGAGAAAAGCAAACAAAAATGATGGGTAAACTATTTGCAGTAGAACGTCTTTCTCAAACAGATGAATGAAAACAGAACTGGCCCAATTTGTGTAATGCACTGAGGTCACAGATATCACAGGGCTGTGCAAGTCTGTTAATTTATCAAAACTCTGCTTAACTGAACAATCACCAATACACAAGTCAAAACCAAAAGCTTGCTGTGGTTGTCCTGCATCATCTGGAAATTAATATACTTTTATAATGTGTTAAATTTCCAAAACCTAGATTTCAAACCATGAATTTTAATTCTGCATATGTGATAACAACGTACATAAAGCGCTGAATGTAGTCTTTCACCCTACAATGTGCCTTTCAAATTTTCCTCCATCTCACCTTCTATCCAGCCTCTTCATTGTACCGATTTCCCTAAGGAGCCCCAAAACACAGCCAAGCATTCACAGGTCATATCCCTTTGCTGCAAAAGCTTGTGCTCTGTCACACAATTACACCATATGCTTTCTCCAGATATGGACTCAGAAGAACTGAATTTAAGATGCAGAAGTGAGGAGATGCATAAAATGGCCACTTTTACAAAACCGGAGACAGACAGGGCATACTAAAACATCAAAAGCATGGGACGATAAGAATAATTAATAGAGACAGATTGATGAAGGAGATGAAACAATGAATAGATTATAAAGTTTTCCAGAGTGAGATACGATCAAGAATAATTAAATCTCACTCAAAGCATCCTCGGTTTCAATGTTAAAAAAAAAACACAAAATCTCGGCAAACTCAAAGTATTATATTTAGTATTATATTATTCAGCGAAAACAGCAGTCTTTGTTCCATCTGCAGTCTGGATATACCCCGCCTGCTTTTCCCCTACCCCACCCCTATCCACCCCACCCCCTTTCATCCACCGCAGTGATCTTGAAGAGAGCTGCAGAGGCCCCAAGAAACAGAGATAACGGTCGTAGGCAGAGGCCACGTTACTCAAACCTCACCATCACCGGTCAGACCCGCCGGACTCGCCACCTCCTCCTAAAGGCTCCAGGCTCCCAGGCAGGCCAGGCTGGGGGCCTCCGGGTCTCTGGGCCGCACCCGCCCACCAACAGGCCCACAAAGCCCAGCCAATGCCAGGACTCCACAGCTTCAACTTCCCTCCGACCCCAATTCCGGTCCGATTTTATGGGGTCAGGGTGTGAACCCCCCCCCCAACCAACTGCAGAAGGCAAAGGAGAACAGACTCTGCAGCTAGCCATTCCCAGATCACTTACACAATAAAAGGATCCCGAGGCGAGGGCTGACCCTTCCCCCTCCCCCGGCCTTTCTGCTATAGGGCGCCCCAGCCACATTTCCCGCCTCGTTCCCCCAAACGGCCCGGGCAGCGGCCCGGCGTCCAGCCCTGGCCCCTCCGCGGTCCACCGAGAGTGCGGCAAGCAGCCCCCCACCTCGCGCCCTCCTTCGCCAGTGTCCGCAGCGTGCGACCCTCCGGCGCCCCGCGCCAGCTCCGGATCCCCTCGCTCCCGCGCGCTCCCCCCCCCCCCGGCCACACACACAGAGCCTCGGCTCTGCGCTCCCCACACTGCACGGATCCGCCGCCGCCTTCGTAGACCACGACGAAGCCCCCCTCCATCGCGCCCGGGGAAGTCCCAGCTCGGCATAACCCACCCAGGGAATCTTCTTTCCAGCGACCCCCCTCCCGCCACCAGGCTCACATCCCAGGACCCAGTCCTCTCCTGGGAGGGAGGCACCCACGCGGGGTACCCGGGACTTCGCCCACGCTTCCAGGGACCCTATGCAACGAGGAACTGTTCCCTGTTTCCCCACCCTCACATGTTCATCCTCAGTCCCCACCCCAGGGGTCACCCCCACACACACACAACCCCACGCACACGCGGGCCCGGATCCCTGCAATGGGGGTCTCTCAAGGACCTCACTCCCCGCCCTTTCAGGGGGCTTCTCCACCTCCACCCACTTGGGGTTCCCCTTAGCTCTCCAACCCCCGCAGGACCCCGTTCGAACGTGCGCACGGAAGATCCTCACAGCCCAAAGCCTCCCGCCGACAGCCTGTCTGCAAAGTCTCCGTTCCCGGGCTCCAGAGCCGCCCGGTCGACCCCGACCCGGGATCCTTCTCGCCCTTACCGCCCCCAACCATCCCCGCGCCCGGAGCCGGCCGCGCTCGCACCCCGGGCAGCCGTACCTCTCTCACCTTCAGCCGAAGATGGTGGCGGCCCGGCGCCCGTCCCCCAAGCAGCGACCACACAGATCCGGCGTATCAGTCCCAAACCCACCGCTGCCTCCGCCGGGCTCCTTTAGCACTGCCGCTCGCGCCCGCCCCACCCACTCCCACCCTCATTGGGCAAGCTCCACGCCCATCACCGCCGCCCCCAGACCCACTGGTCGGTTTGCGCGCCCATCTCCAAGGGAAGACGTTAGCAACCCTGAACGAAGCTACCTTCCCCAGTCCCACTCCCTCCACCCACCTGGAATAATGCTCATTGGCTCCCGCTCCTGGGCCCCCCAAGGACTCCAAAGCCCCAATTTCATAGGCTGGCCATCACGTCTATCAGACAGTTCGGGAGGTGCGGCTGCGATAGCGGCAGGCGATTGGCCTACTCCGGGGTAGATGGACAGCTGAGGCTGAGACTGGGCGCCAAGTGCGGACCCTTTGCCGCCGGGGCGCTCGCGCGGCGCTCGCCCGGGGTAGGGCAGACTGTGGAGCAGGTGTGGCGCGGCGGAAGCCCCCCACTTCACCCACCGGCTCCCGCCGGTCACGCGACGCTGCAGCGTCGGGCAAGTCACTCCAGCGCCTGAGAATTCCGCCGCGGGACCGGCTTCCACTGAGGAGTCGCCGCGGCCCGCCCCCACCCCGCCTCGGCGCAGCCTGCAGGGGCGGGGCCGGAACGCGGTCCTGAGACCTGACGTCACCCTGGGGCTGAACGAGCGAGCGAGCGAGGGAGGGAGGGAGGGAGGGAGGGCGGGCGGGGGCCGCGGCTCACCTGCAGTGGGGGAGGGGTCGCTCCGCCCATGCGCCAGGGCCTCGCCTGACCTGGTTGCCCTAAGCTCGGTACACCGCCGCGACCTGGGGACTCCCCCCCCCTCCCCCACACACACCACGCTGATCCCGCCTGCGCTGCCCGAGCTCTGGACAGTGTCCTTCGCCGTCTGCCGCAGTTTGGTGTCCGGGAGGCGCCGGTCTCCCTGCCCAAGACTCTAGGCAGGGCCGAGATTCCAGAAAGATGAGAAGCAAAACGGGCCTTGCACGGGAGGCGTGATAGCGACTTCATTCATTTCGTTGGTTGGTTCATTCATTTATTCGGGTTTCCTAACTTAAGAACTGTGAAGGGTTTTTGCCTTGTTGTCATAGTCCCCCTCGGGCCAATGGACTGTTTCAAGGGCCTTAGAAAATGTCTAGGACCTGATGTTTGTTGGAGAGGTGGTGTTCCATAAAGCCTACATCACAGGAACAAAAGCAAAGATGTCAAAATCTTTTCAAAAGATTGTATTTATTTTGAATGGGATAGGTGGATGCATTTTAATACATACCTTATAAGTGTCTTGGAAACTTCTAGATTGATTTTTTTAAGCAAAAAAAAAAAAAAAATTAAGGCAGGAAGTGATAAGGAAGGGTTTGTGGAATTCCGAGAAAGTTCCAAGGCAGCTGAGTGCAGAGTCCTTCCTGGGGAAGTTGGAATCAGGCTCAGTATTGTCCTTTGTCCTAGTACATCTGGCCTCCCACCCCCACCTGCCTGTTGTGGTGCCTGCCCCTTGTCCAGATGTCTTGTGACTTGGCTCCATGAAAAGTTCTGTCCTTAGTGGTCCTGTACAGGGAATATAAGTTAGTTGTACAAAATAAACGAGTTTTAGTTCTGGATCTGTCACTAAGTCCTGGGTCTCATCTTTCTCACCCAGTGAAAACATTTCTAAAGGTGATATTTCATGCATAGAGCATACACACACATAGCCCTGGTAAGCCATCAGGTAGGTGTGTGTTCTTTTTTTATAAGTGTAAAACTCATAATTTTAGAACAAGCTCAATGGACCATGAGAAGAAGAGATCAAGAAGTTAGTTCACCAGAATTAAAACCCACCAAAACATTAGTATTACTGAGAACTCAAAGAAACTGTCCCCAAGTGTATCTCTAGCTCTGAGGTCTCTCTTATTTTCCATTCTGTCACATATCTTCCATCCAAAGACTAACCACTTAGCTTGGGCAATTAAGATCTGGCATATTCCGGGTGAGATTTCCAGACATATACCTGCTGTAGTGCATACAAGCATTCTGCCTGGATAGGAGGGAAACTACAGAAATAGAAATTCCCAGACCTATCTTCTTTCTATCCCCACTTCCATCCACCTTTCAAACTTTCTTCCCCAGTTCCCTTGATGTATTAATGAAACTATACTTGAAATCTCTTTGCTTCCTTCTTCCTTGCTTTCTACAGTTAGCTCCCACTAAGCTTCATCATCCATCCTAGCCAAGCTGCTCTGAAGTCAGCCTATCCAAAACCTTCACATTTGTTACAAAAAACACAGGATTTACAATTAGACCTGGCTTTGGATCCAACTCCACCACTTCCTTGGTGCTCAACCCTTGACAAACTACTTACCTTCACCTTTAGAAAGAAAATAAATACATGTCTTAAGGCTACATTCAACAAATATGTTGAATTGGTGGGTTACTAAATAAAAATAATGTGATATGAATAAGTAGATTGAAAATTGTCTTTTTTCTAGTGTTCCTCCTCTTTCCCAATAGCAATTTTTGCTGGTGACGTATGCTGCTTTTATTCCCTAAAGTAAAAGTTCACAGACTATTGTTTCACAGGGGCAAGGTCAGAAGTCCAAATTCATTCCCTGAGGGCAGTTCCAGCACATGAACTTGTTTTGTTGCATCTATACAGAACTGATATGCAGCATTTAAGAAAAAAATTGTTTGAGTGAATTCCAGCATTTAAAAATGAAGAGCTATCCCACATCATTAGCCATTAGGGAAATGTGAACTGAAGCCACAATGATTTTCTGCTTTTTACTGGTAAACATGACTGTAATCAAAGGAGGGCCAATAGCAGACATGGGTGAATAAGCAGAGAAATAGGAACTTTCAGTCACTACTGGCAGGAATGTAAAATAATACAACTTTTAAATAAGGCTAAACACATTGTGTGCTTTTGATCATAGTAAAAAAAGTTAACTATAAATTTATCATACAAGCCCACAATTCTACTCTTAGGTACCTCCAAGAAAAACCAATGTGAATACACACACACACACACACACACACACACACACACGCACACACGTACAGAAATGTTCATGCAGCATCTTTTACAATAGCCAGAAGATGGAAACAACTTAAATGTCCATCACCTGGAGAATGCATACAAGGAAGTGGTAGATCCATAGAATAGGGTACCATTCAGCAATAAAAAGGAATAAACAGTGGATATATGTAATATAGATGAACCTTAAAAACCTTCCACTTGCTTGAAAAAAGCCAGGCATAAGAGAGCACATACTGAATCATCCTATCTACATGAAATGCCCATAAAAGGCAATGCTACAGAGACAGTACAATGGTACTTGCCTGGGGTGATTGGGGTCTGGGAGAAGGGACAACACAGGAATCAACAGTAAATGTACTTGAGGGATCTAATTGGGATAATGAAAATGTTCTAAAACTGATTTATGGCAACGGTTGCACAACTTGATAAATGCACTAAAAAAATCATTAAACTGTACACTGAATTATATAAATATGTAAATATACCTCAATAAAGTTATTTTTAAAAATACAAAAAGAAGAGAGCATGTGAAAATCCAGATTTCCAGAATTCCTTAAAAAGTTGGAAGATTTGAAAATACAGCAATTCAGTAAATTTAGTTGGTGCCTTAGCCACAGCTCATTTTCAGACAAAGCATGTATTCCTCAGAATGCCTTGTCACCAGCACTTCCTGCTGTCTCTCAAGACTGACCCAATTTACTCTGCTGAAGTTATTTGCCCTGGTCTTTGGTGTCGTTTTTCTCTTTTCTGGTGCTTGAATCAAACCCCGAGCCTTGGGAATGCTAAGTAAGTGCTGTACCACTGAGTCACACCTCAGCCCACTGAGTTTTGAGGCCATGGACACTTGTTGCATGGGGCAGGGAGCTGATTTCAGATCATCCCAAAGAGAGGAGAAGGTGCTTTTGAGCTGAAGAATTGTTTGTGTGATGATAGGTGTTGCAGTCAGCTTCACATTGCTGGCAGAAAGCACTGGACAAAAGCAGTTTGAGGGTGGTTAAGCACTTGCCTGCGAAGCCTAAGGACCCCGGTTTGAAGTTGTATTCCCCAGGACCCATGTTAGCCAGATGCACAAGGAGGTTCGTTTGCAGCGGCTGGAGGCCCTGGTGTGCCCATTCTCTCTTTCTCTCTCTCTCTCTCCCTCTCTCTCTCTGCCTCTTTCTCTCTGTCTATCACTGTCAAATAAATACATAATTTTTTTTTAAAGCAGTTTGAAAGGAAAGGGGTTTATTTTGGCTTACAGACTTGAGGGGAAACTCCATGATGGCAGGAGAAAACATGGCATTAGTGGAGGCTGGACATCACCTCCTGACAAATATAGGGTGGACAACAACAATAGGAGACTATGCCAAACACTGGCAAGGGGAAGCTGGCTATAACACCCATAAGCACATCCCCAACGAAACACTGCCTCCAGATGTTCCCAATCCCCAAATTGCCACCAGCTGGGGACCTGGCATTCAGGACACATAAGTTTATGAGAGACACCTGAATCAAACCACCACATTCCACCCCTGGCCTCCATAAACTGATATCCATCTATGATGTAAATTGCAGTGCATTCAGTCAGACATTAAAAGTCCTCATAGTTTTTATCAATCCCAACTTTGTTCAAACATCCCTATAGTCCAAGATCTTTTAACTGAACCATAATAACAACAAAAACATAATGGTATAGAATAAACATTCACACTGCAAAAGGTGGTATTGAGCAGAGGAAGGAAAAATTTCACAATGCAAGATTTAGAACAAATAGGGCAAACATCAAATTCCGTAACACCAAGTCAACAACTCTAACCTGTGACAAGTCTCTGGAGTTCCAACTTTGCCCCTCCAACTAGGCTACTCACAATCCCAGAAAACTTATCTGGTGCTGGCAGCTCCTTTGGCAGCCATCCCATAATCCTAGCATCTCCATTGGGTCTTCACTGCAACCCACGGTTCATTCTAATGGCTCTACTGGGCCTCCATGCAGGTAATCCCAACAAGACTGATTTACATTGCCCATGGTCAATTCTAAAAACATAGCAACTGTGTTGCAAATTCCATGACCCTCTCTTTCCTGTATTTGTTATACTCCGTAGTACCAGGAGGACTACCAGCTTGTTAATCTGGGTGGGAGGGGGGTTGTCAGATAAAGCAGACTTTGAAGAACAGGACACTCCTTCACCACTCAGGCCCTTTATTTCAAAAGAGTGTTCATTCTGCCTGCTGTCCCAGTGCAGATCAGCTGGCCCATTCTCAATGGTTTGAATCTCTCAAACAATTGCAGCTGAGTGGGCAAGAGTTTCAGCCCAAAGATGTCATTTCTTTTTGTGCCATATCCTTCTGCACAATGCAACCCTGCACAAGTTCTCAGGACACAGGCATAACAGCAAGCTTCTCACACAAACTGCCTTTAGCCAAGTCCAGACAAAGCTCTCTCTTCTCTCATAACCCAAGTCTCACAGTCCACAGTTCCTATTGCATTTAGGCATTTCAACTATGACCAGAATCCATCAAGCTGTATTTACAGTACTGCAAGGCATCTCTGAGGCTGAGGTTTCAAATCCTTTCACATTCCTCCTGCAAATCAGTTCCAAAAGGCCAAAAGCCACAGAGTCAGGTTTCTAGAGGCAATAACCCCAGTCTTGGTACCAATTTTACTGTTGTAGTCACCTTTTTGTTTCTGGCAGAAAGCATCTGACTAAAAATAGTTTATGAGGGGAAAGGAACTTATTTTGGCTAACAGAGGGGAAGCTCCATCATGGCAGGGGAAAACAATGGCATGAGCAGAGGATGGACATCACTAACTGGTCAACATCAAGTGGACAACAGCAGCAGGACAGTGTGCCAAACACTGGTAAGAAGAAGCTGACTATAGCCCCCATAAGCCCACCCCCAACAATACACTGCCTCCAGGAGGCTCTAATTCCCAACTTGCCACCAGCTGGGGATCAAGTATTCAGAACGCATGAGTTTATGGAGGACACCTGAATCAAAACACTACAATAGGGAAGCAGTTGGAAGTTTGGGGATGGGGTTCTGTGAGAACTGTAGACAATTCCACCCTTGATCATGATTCATGGAAGTGGCGAGACCCTGAGGCACATGGGTTACTGTTCATTTCTCAGCACACTCAGACCAATAGTACTTGACCAATGTGAAAGATCAGTGCTCAAATGGGATTTTGAAACAGAAGTAATGGAAAAACAAAGAGATTCTAAATAGCTAATACAGAAGGAAAGATCCAGAATTGTCTTGGGCTCCTTAAGCTTTGGCGTTCTGGGAAAACTCATGAGAAGAGGTTATTTTTTTTTTCATTTACTTTTATTTATTTATTTGAGAGTGACAGACAGAGAGAGAAAGAGACAGATAGAGAGAGAGGGAGAATGGGCATGCCAGGATCTCCAGCCACTGCAAGTGAACTCCAGATGTGTGCACCCTCTTGTGCATCTGGCTAATGTGGGTCCTAGGGAATCAAGCCTTGAACTGGGGTCCTTAGGCTTCACAGGCAAGCGCTTAACTGCTAAGCCATCTCTCCAGTCCAGAGAAGAGGTTATTGAGAATTTTGAACCATATGAAATTTGGCTGTTATATTTAATTTGATTTAGAAAATTTGGAGCTGAGGATATAGTTCAGTGGTAGAGCATATTTTTAGCATGCATGAGGCCCTGAGTTCAATCCCCAGCACTCAAAAATATAAACAAGTAGATTAATTTTAAGAACCAAGACCTGGAGTTGGAGAGATGGCCTAGCAATTAAGGTGCTTGCCTGCAAAGCCTAAGGACCCAGGTTTGATTCCCCAGTGCCCACGTAAGCCAGATGTACAAGGTAGAGCATGCATCTGGAGTTCGTTTTCAGTGGCTGAAGGCCCTGGCATGTCTATTCTTTCTATCTGCCTCTTCCTCTCTTCCCCCCTGAAATAAATAAATAAATAAATAAATAAATAAATAAATAAATAAATAAATAAAATATTTAACAAAGCAAACCAACCAACCAAACAGACAAAAATGAACTGATAATCCTTGACTCCAGTGCTTAAAGCAAGCTATACCTGTAACAATTTTTTGTTTGTTTGTTTTTTTGAGATAGAGTCTCTTTCTAGTCAGGCTAACCTGGAATTCACTATGCCATGCCAGGGTGAACTCGAACTCACAGTGATCCTCCTACCTCTGCTGCTCTTAGCTGGGATTAAAGGTGTGTGCCACCTCACCCAGCCAAAAATATCTTTTGTGCTTAGTGCCTATACCAGGTGTTGTGGAGATGCCAGTAATAACACAGGTATGGTCCCTGAGTATGTTTGTAATATACTGGGAAATAGAAACAAATAGGCAAATAATTGCAATACAACATGGGTTCTTGATCTTGAGTACATGGAAACCCATAGAGTTTTAGAAATTTTGAACTCAGATGCAAAATTTATTATGTGCTATTTTTTTCCCTCTAGGGAGAAGACCTACAGCTTTTAGCAGGTTCCCACAGAGGTCACTGATCCAAAAAAATTGCAAGAATGTAATCTAGTATGTATATTAGTCAGACCTCTCTAGAGAAATAAAACCAACATAATTTTAAAGGGGATAATTTATTAAATTGGCTTATATAGTTGGTTAGTCCAACAATGGCTATTTGCATACTAGATACTCAGAAAAGCCAGTCAGTAACTGGTCAGTGCAAGAAACTGGAAGCTTTGGAGCAAGAGGGATCAATTATGCAGCCCTCATCTGAAGTTAGGGGCCTGAAACCACCCAGAGAGCCAGCTGCTGGTGTGAGTCAACAGTGAGAGCTGAAGAAGTCTGATGTCCACAGGTGATGACAGCAGCACTGCATACACTCACTCAAGAAAAGGACCTTGCAGAGGAAGGCTGGCCTCTTCCCTCTGTCTTTATTCCATTTGGACCACTAGCCTAATTGAACTATGTCCCCCATGTGCAGGGCAGCTATTTCCCAGTCAGTTGCACTCATATGCTACTTGTCTGTGGTAGTGCCCTCACAGACACTCCTAGAAGAGCATTTTACTAATCTAGGTGTCTGTCAATGCAATCAAATTGACCTTCAATATGAACTATCATAGGATGACAAGTGCTACATCATGAAAGCATATCAAGGTCTAAGGACACAGGCTGAGGACAGAGCTCAGTGGGAAAAGTACCTAGCGCACAGGCTTGAGGATCTGAGTTTAGAGCCTCATCACCCATGTAAACGCTGAGCATGGCAATGTATGTTTGTAATACCAGCCCTGGGTATGCAGATAGGCACACCTCTGGGGCTTGCAGGCTAGCTAATCTAGCTAAATCAATGAGCTCCAGATTCAGTGAGAGGACACTGTCCCTAGAAATAATGTGGGGCTGGGGAGTGACTTAGCTGTTAAGATGCCTGCCTGTGATGCCTAAGTTCCTGTTTGAATCTCCAGCTCCCACGTAAGACAGACACACAGTGATGTAAGCACTCAATGTCACACATGCGCACAAGGAGGTGCACACATCTGGAGTTCATTCGCAGTGGCTGAAGGCCCTGGCATGCCCATTCTCTCTCTCTCAAAATAAAAAGTAAAGGTGGAAAGCAATTGAGGAAGACACCTGATGTCAGCCTCTGGCCTCCGTCCATATGCATGCACGTACACATGTATCTGCAAACACACGTGCCCACACACATACACACACACCACTCACATACACAAGTAAACAAGGTCAAGACTAAGTAAGAAGGACAAAACCCAGGACAGGGAGGGAGTTCCAGGAAACTTCCTTAGCAAGGTAATTTTGAAAATAAAGGGCTGGAGGGATGGTTTAGCAGTTAAGGTGCTTGCTTGCAAAGTCAAAAGACCCAGGTTTGATTTCCTAGAACCCACGTAAACCAGATGCACAAGGTGGTGCATGTGTCTGGAGTTCATTTGCAGTGGCTGAAGGCCCTGGCACAACCATTCTCTCTCTCTCTCTCTCTCAATCTCTGTGTGTGTGTGTGTGTCTCTTTCTCTCCCTCCCTCCTTCCCTGTCTCTTTCTCTCTCAAATAAATAAAATCATTCACTTAAAAAAAAAAAAAAGAAAATACAAGCCAGGCATGGTGGCGCACACCTTTAATCCCAGCACTCGGGAGGCAGAGATAGGATGATTGCCAAGAGTTCAAGGCCACCCTGAGACTGCATAGTGAATTCCAGGTCAGCCTGAGCCAGCATGAGACCCTACCTCGAAAAACAAAAAACAAAAACAAAAAAGAAAAGAAAATACAATCTGGAGACTGGAGAGATGGTTCAGTGATTAAAAGTGTTTGCTTGCAAAGCCTGCCAGCCTGAGTTCAATTCCCCAGTACCCATATAAAGCCAAATGCACAAAGTGGCACATGTGGCTGGAGTTTGTTTACAGGGGCAGGAAACCCTGGTACACCCATGCTTTCCCCCCGCCCCCAGTGTGCCTCTTTCTCTCTGTCTCAAATAAATAAAGTATCTTTTAAAAGAAAATACAATCCAAAGAATAAGATGTTAATTAGACAAAAAGAGGAGGGAAGTTCTTTCAAAAAAGGTACAGATGTGATGACCTATGAAACAAATGTCTATGACAACATCCAATGTCATCTGATCTTGAAAGCAAAGCAGGGTCTAGTCTGGGTAATAGTTGGATTGGAGATACTAAAATAAGAAGGCAGTTAGGCAAGGAGCACATCATACCTGTGGAATATGGATGTTAGCCAAAGGACAATGAGAAATGGTGGGAGAATTGTTTTTTACTTTTTCTTTCTTTTCTTTTTGGTCTTTCAAGGTAGGGTCTCCCTCTAGCCCAGGCTAACCTGGAATTCACTATGTAGTCTCAGGGCGGCCTTGAACTCACAGTGATCCTCCTACCTCTGCCCCCTGAGTGCTGGGATTACATGCACACACCACCATGCCCTGCCCAAGAAAATTTTACTTTAGGAAGTAACATGATCATTTGGCCATCAGGTAGAGAGTAGTTTAGAGGGGGTGGGAAGAGACTTGTGAACAGGCTGCTACAGCAAACAGTGAGCCTGAGAGATCATAGATTTGGACTAGGGAAAGGCCAGCAGGCTGGAGAAACAAGGTCAGATTGAGGTGATTGCTATTACAAGGATTACATAAGATATTTAAAGTGCCAAGCCAATGTGTGAGGATATTAAAATGCTACCATAGCACCTGAAAGTATTTATAGTGGCCAGCCCAGTGCACGACACATTTTAAATTGTGTCTCTTCCTCCTTCCTCTCATGGCCCCATGAACTAAAACAGTGCTCCCCTCCTGTGTACACTTTGCATGTGAACACCCTTAGGAAAATCCCAATGCTTGATTCTTCTCCATCTCTGCATCCTCTTTCAAGACCAGCATTGTTCAGAAGAAATAGAATGCAAGCCACCAGTGCAAGCCACATAGGTAATTCAAAATCCTTAGCAGCAACAATTAAAAAGAAAATGCACATCATTTGTTTTACTTCTCACCATATTTAACTAAACATGTAAGGAATATAACATTTCAATGTACAGTCAATTAAGATCATCAGTAGGATGTTTCATACTCTATCATTCAAACCCCAATGTGTATATTAGATGTATAGCATATGCTAATTTAGACTAACCACATTTTAGGTGCTCAACAGGTGCATGTGGGTGGCAGCTACCAGACAGGACAGAGCAGTGCTGGACTGTCAACTCCTGTAAGCCAAGGCCTGTTTGTATCCCAAGGAATTAACTTAATACTTGACACGTAATACATGCCCAATAAAGATCAACTGGATAAAAAGATATCAAGATAAATAGTGAGATGGATGGATGGAAGATAGATGGCTGAGAAGATCTCTTCCATCCTTGAGGACAGATCCCGTCTTAGCCAAGCCTAAAAGGAGGGTAGGATGTCCATAGTTAAGGATGGAGTCTGCAACAGCAAGGATACAAGAAATTAAAGATAGGCAGAGGCAAGAAAAGGTGATAACACAAAATGGAGGTGTTAAAGGAAGGTCCAAAGATGGAATACATGCCACACAAAAAAAGGTGGGAAAGGGGGACTGGGGAGATGACTCAGCAGTTACAGGCACTTGTTTGTAAAGCCTGATGGCATGGTTTTAGTTCTCTATTACCCATGTAAAGTCAGATGCACAAAGTGAAACATGTATCTGAAGGGTTTTTTTTTTTTTTTTTTTTGCAGTGGCAGAGGGCCCTGGCATGCCCATACTCACCGCTCTTTTTTTCTCTCTCTCTCTCATAAATAAATTAAATATAAAATATTTTTTGAAGCTAGGAAATGATCCTAGAAGTTTCTATAGGCTTCCATCATCAAGGTCCTCGGTTCAACAGCCACACCAGAGAAAAAGAGTCAATTAATTTCAGTGTCTGAATCTTTTTGAGATCCCAATTCAAATAATCAAATTGTTCATGAAACAAATTAGAAACTTCAGGTGCATAATTAGAAAGTTGACTGCTGACTAGACATTGGAAATTACAGTGCTATTTTTTTTGCTTTTAAATGTGTGATGATGATATTGTACAAAAATAAGAAATGTGCACTGAATTATTTACAGATGAAAGACTATAATGAGGCTGGGTGTATTTCAGTGGTGGAACAATAGGTTGATACGTCAGAAGCCGTAGGTTCAATTCCCAGCACTGGGAGGAGGAAAAATATACTGGCTAGGATTTGCTTCAAGATAATATGGGAGATGGTGTGGCAAGAAGTTTGGTGGCGAACTACTGGGATTAGGTGATGTGAACACCCATCAACTTTTGCATATATTAGAGATCCCTTATCAGGAAAGCTTAAAATGAACTTTAATTGACACAGCTTCCACTGAGAAAGCTGGATTCAAAAGAAAATGAAAAGCCAGGTATAGTGGTGCATGTCTTTAATCCCAGCACTTGGGAGGCAGAGATAAGAGGATCGCAGTGAGTTTGAGGCCAGCCTGAGACTACAATGTGAGTTCCAGGTCAGTCGGGGCTAGAGAGAGACCCTACCTCAAAAAAAAAAAAAAAAAAAAAAAAAAAAAAAAAAGAAAAAGAAAAAGAGGAAATGAAAAATGAAATCCTTGAATAAATAAGAAATTCCTCAGGTTACATTTCACAGTACTCCATAATCTGAAGGATTCATGTCTCTTGTCAGGTTAAGTGTAGACAAGATGTTTTCTTCTAAAATATGAGCATCTTAAAGGAGAAATGTTGCATCCCCAGGGCACCTTACATGATGTTGGAGCCATCCTAGATTCTTGAAAAATATTTGTTGTACAAAGTCAGGTTTAACTGATTAGATTATTGCTATAGACGCATGCTTAGTGATCATGTATTTAATCGGCTACCTGTGTTCTAAAGTCTGTTCCTGGCTCATATTAGCTTTTCTGATTTGTCTCTCTTTGCTTATTTTCTACTAGAGAATAGAAAGCAGCTTTCAGATGTTTTCAGCTGCTGAAAATCTTATGGTATTTGTGAGACATCTGTGTCAGAGACCATGACACCTCCCTGGATTTCTTCTTTTTCTCCTCCTCCTTTTTCTTTTCAAGGCAGGGAGGGTCGGTCTCAGGCCAGGATGACCTGGAACTCACTCTGCAAGCCAGACTGGCCTTGAACTCACTGTGATCCTCTTGCCTCAGCCTCCCAAGTGCTCAGATTTCAGGCATGAGCCACCATGCCCAACTATTACTGGATATATATATATATATATATATATATATATATATATATATATATATATATATCTTTGCATGGAGAGAGAAAGAGAGAGAGGGAGGGAGGGAGGGAGGGAGGGAGAGAAAATGGGTATGCCAAGGCCTCTAGCCACTGCAAATGAACTCCAGATGCATATACCACTTTATGCATCTGGCTTGATGTGGGCACTGGGAAATCTAACTCAGGTCTTTAGGCTTTGCAAGCAAGTGTCTTAACCACTGAGCAATCTCCCCAGCTGTATTATTGGACTTTTTATTAGATTGGTTTAAGTATTTTATATCCTTCAACTCTCCCCCTCCAATTCTTGATCCAATAGTGCCTTAAATATTAGAATTGCCAGGAAAAATGACACTTTGTGGGCACTTTGAGATAACAACTGGGTTCTTGTGACAATATTCTGCATGAAGACTGATCTGGGGTCTTGGTGGAGCATGTGGCCCCTTCCATAAGCATTCTCTGGGGGCACTCCTAGTGATGATCAACTCAGAATCCCTATTCCCATGGAATTTCCAAAGTAATGCCCAATTATCTGCCCCAAACTTCTCACAAAACAAGTGACTCTTTAGCTTAGAACATAATGATGGAAGGTCACCACAAGATACATGTGCATGTCACCTGAGAATAAAAAGAATGAAAAGATCAGTCTCTTTGGATGATCTGTGTATGCAGCCTGAATATTATCAGGTTATCTCATTTTCTTCTTGAAATCTAAAGGCAGTTAGGCAGTTACCCCAAGGGACAATGGAGTACAGGGATCTGGTAAACCCCACTTTGCTTCTTGCCTCTTTGGAGCTCTTGGTATGAGGACCCTGAGAAGCACAAGCAAAGGTCCTCTCCCCAACTTTGAGTCACTAGCCTCAAAGTTTCCTGCGTAATCACAAGTACAATGTACATCAAAGAAGGAGACCAGAGAATCACTGTCAGAGGAAGGAAATGTGAGAGAGATTCAACAATCATTGTAGGCTTTGGAGATGGAGATGGAGGGAAGTTACAAGCCAGGAAAGTGGGAAGCTTCTCAAGAAAAGAGAAAATGCAAGGAAAGACTCTTCACTGGAGCTGCCCTGCTGGCACATTGACTTTAGCCCAGCGACACCCACTACAGACTTCTGACTTCCAGAACAGAAAGATAACTAATCTGTGTTCTTGAAAATTTTTTTCATAGCAGTGCAATGAAACAGTGGTTCTTTCTACTACTGTGGTTAGGCTAAATGGACAGCATTTCAAATTGCTTTCTTTTTCCTGTTTTTTTTTTTTTTTTTTTTTTTCAAGGTAGGGTCTTACTCTTGTTCAGGCTGACCTGGAATTCACTATGTAGTCTCAGGGTGGCCTCGAACTCACGGTGATCCTCCTATCTTTACCTCCCGAGTGCTGGAATTAAAGGCATGTGCCACCACGCCTGGCTATGCATTCTTTTCTTTAAAAATTATTTTATTTATTTTCAAACAGAGAGAGAGAGAGAGAGAGAGAGGAGAGAGAGAGAGAATAGGTGCTCCAGGGCCTCTAGCCACTGCAAACGAACTCCAGACACATGCACCCCCTTGTGCATCTGGTTTACGTGGGTATTGGGGAATCAAACCTAGGTCCTTTGGCTTCATAGGCAAACCTCTTAACAGCTAAGCCATCTCTCCAGCCTTCGAGCTGAATTCTTAATATCTATATTTGTTCCCATAGAATAGTACTACTTGAAGCTTCAATCACACAAGTTTCTTGCTACAATGGACAGTAGTTAATACAGAGAGGGAAAGCTGGCAAAATTGCCAAGAATTACTGTCTGCTCAGCCTCAAACAAGACATTTAAACCATCCCCTCCAAACCTCATGGAAGAGGGGCCAGTAAGAATGTAAGAGCAGGAGGGTGGGGAGGAGGGCTCTGAAACACTGTTTTCTAATAGGACACGACCATTATAGTCATGAGCTCACAGCAGCTGTGGTTTCCAGTGCAAGAATGAGCCTGTCAATACTTCGACATTGATTGGTAGAAGGATGTATGAGACCCTGGACCTCCTAGACTACCTAATAGCAGCTTGTGGTTGCTGAGAGAGTGGTAGTCAGGTTCACCAGTGATGTAGCCACTAGTAATTTGCCCATTCCATAGTGAATAATCTTCTACTCATGCAAGCAACTCTAACAAACAGAGATTTGATTTCCCAATGGAAATCAATGGCATGAAAAAAAAGGCATGAAGGCTGGAGAGATAGTTTAGTGGTTAAGGCACTTGCCTGAAAAGCCAAAGGACCCAAGTTTGATTTCTCAGGACCCACATAAGCCAGATACACAAGGTAGTACATGCATCTGGAATTCATTTGCAGTGACTAGAGGCCCTGGCATGCTCTCTCTCTCGCTCTCTCTCTGTCTCTTTATCTGCCTCTTTCTCTCTTAAATAAATTAAAATATAAAATTTTATTTATTTTTTTAAAGGCATGGGATGGGTGTGGTAGCACACACCTTTAATCCCAGCACACGGGAGGCAGAGGTAGGAAGTTCACTGTGAATTTGAGACCAACCTGAAACTACATAATAAATTCCAGGTCAGCCTGGGCTAGAGGGAGATCCTACCCAGCAACAACAACAACAATAAAAAATGAAAATAAGATGGAGAAGAAGGGTGTTAATGGGAGAGGAGGAGGATGACAGAGTAATTGAGGAGAATAAGCTCAAAATACATTATATACATGTATGAAAATGTCAAAATGCAAAATAAAAATTGAGAGAAAAGAAATAGTGGTTCTTTCTCTGCCCTTAAAAGCACTTATGAGCTCTGGTACATCCATTCTCTCTCTCTTTCTCTCTGCCTCTTTCCCTCTCTCTCTCTTAAATAAACAACAACAAAAAAAGGTACTTTTATGAAAGGTGATTTCCCAGTTTCCTTCTGTTGAAAATATTGATGGTTGGGAGCTCACTAATAATAAACACTTTATTTTTTATTTATTTTTATTTTTATTTATATTTATTTGAGTGTGACACAGAGAGAAAGAGACAGAGAGAGAGAATGGGCGCTCCAGAGCTTCCAGCCACTGCTAACGAACTCCAGACGCATGCGCCCCTTTGTGTATCTGGCTAAAGTGGATCCTGGGGAATCGAGCCTCAAACTGGGGTCCTTAGGCTTCACAGGCAAGCGCTTAACTGCTAAGCCATCTGTCCAGCCCAATAAACACTTTTTAATACCTGCCTTATGAAAGTTGACTGGAAGGCAGGAGACACAGGAGGCCTTGTCCATTAAAAAAAAAAAAAAATCTGACCTTCAGGTGGGCATGTGCAAGTTACAGAGTCCAGATCTCTTCCTATGGAGGAGGCCAGGGAAGCTTCCCAGTCTTATTTCACAAATGAAATATGGAGCTGGAGACTTGCCCATATCATAAACACATCAGGGCAGAGCCGGCCTCAGCTCACTGTCCATCCACAGATCTCTACCTGTTCTTCAGCTGCAGTAGTTTTATGGCGCACCTACTGTGTACAGAGTGCTGTGCTCCACACTGGAAAAACAGTACCAGGGGTTTCAATAAAAGGGCTACAATTCCAAAGATGACCTGTTTCAGTGGGTGGTAGAGGAACGATGGGAAAGAACTCAAGGACAAGGCTTGTTTCAAATACAGCCAGAGTGGACAGAACGTGTCACAATGATGAGAGCCAGATCTAGATGCCTGTGGGTGATTTAAATAGAGGACTGCCTACTCTTCCCCCAAAGTGACTATTTATAAACTGTAGAGCCTCCATCCAGTTCTCTTCTTTCCTGAAGCACCTGCCAGCCTATGAAAATGCCTAACACTTTTTCCAGGTCCCACCCAGATGCTCTTGGCTGATGTTATAAAGCAGGTATAAAGCCTCTAATACACTCATTAAACAAAGGTGCTTTGGACACAGGAGTTCATGTAACAGCTCATGGCCTCAAGCAAGTCTTAACTCCTCTAGGGTTCCATTTCTTTTTTTTAATTTAAAAATATTTTATTTATTTATTTGAGAGAAAGAAAGAGAATAGTCACACCAGGACCTTTAGCCATTGCAAATGAACTCCAGATGCTTATGCCACCTTGTGCATCTAGCTTTACACAAGTACTGGGTAGTTGAACCTGGTTCCTTTGGCTTTGCAGCAAGTGCCTTAACTACTAAGCTATCTCTCCAGCCCCCCACCCCTCCATTTTTGAGGTAGGCTCTTTCTCTAGGCCAGGTTGACCTGAAATTTACTATGTAGTCTTAGGCTGGCCTCAAATTCACAGTGATCCTCCTACCTCTGCCTCCTGAATTCTGGGATCAAAGGCTTGCATCACCATGTCCAACTTGAATTTTTTTTTAATTTATCTATTTGAAAGGAGAAAGAGGGAGAGGGAGATGGAGAGAGACAGAGAGAGGGAGAGAATGTGCACATCAAGGCCACTTACCACTGCAAATGAATTCTGGATGCATGTGCCACTTTGTGCATCTGGCTTTGCATGGGTACTGGGAAATCAAATCCAGGCCATCAGACTTTGCAAGCAAGCACCATTAACCACTGAGCTCTCTATCCAGCCCTGGGGCTTCCTTTTCTTTTTTTGTTGTTTTCATTTTTATTTATTTATTTGACAGCCACAAAGAGGCAGATAGAGAGAAATAGAGAGAATGGGCTCGCTAGGGCCTCCAGCCACTGCAAACGAACTCCAGACGTGTGCGCCTTGTCATGCATCTGGCTAACGTGGGTCCTGGGGAAACAAGCCTCGAACTGGGGTCCTTAGGCTTCACAGGCAAGTGCTTAACTGCTAAGCCATGTCTCCAGCCCTGGGGCTCCCTTTCCTATATGCCAAGGTTACAGTGTAGGTGAAGGAGCTCCCTTATTTATAGTGGTTAGGACAGCATTTGGCACACAAGTAACCTTCCAGTTATGACAGCCATTACTATTTCTGGTACTTTCCGGCTCTGTCTCCCTAGTCCTGGTTCTTGAATCAACAGGATGTTGCCTCAGAGACAGAGGAGCTCTCCCAGAACATACCTGCAATAAAGAAGTTTCTCAATCTCTTCAGTCACATCTTTCAATTTGGAGGAAAATTTGAAGGAGCTAAATTGGGAACGGAAAAGTTGCATCTGATGAAAGGTATGTGCAAACACATGTTTGCAAATGAGGTCAAGCTTTCAAAATACCCTAGCTCTGACAGATGAGGCAAGTCCCATGCAGTGGTCTTACTATTTACCACGTATGACAGCACTTTCTCTCAGCTACCCATGCCAGGAGTTATATTCGAGGGAGTTACTCAGTGGAAAATGTGGCTGCATTGCCCAGTCTGAGATCTGAACTTGGACTTCCAGGGATTTCACCCAAAATAAGCTCAATTCCTCAGTTATAACTGTCAAAGAAACATAGTCAAGACATCTATGTGCCAGACCAACACTGGCTCCTGCTCACTTAGGTGAGTGTGATGCGGGCTGGGGATATTCAGACCCTTAGCTGGAAAGCATGGGGTTGGGGCATGGGCTGCATCTGACTCTCACAGCATCTGTCATTACTAACAAGGTCTGTAGCCATTCAACCCACTATTCATCTTTGATTTAGTTGTTCCCCAATTCCCTCAGTAACTTTTTTTTTTTTTTTAAATCATAGACAGCCAATAGCTAACTTTCTTTTGAGGACTTTCCACATAGGCCAGACACTGTACTAAGCACCTTATATGCATTATTTTGTGTCATCCTTTTGCCTATGCTCTAAGATAAGTATGTGCCCAGCCTGCTGAATACCAGAGACTTGGTGTTTTCATCAATAGGTATTTGTTTCTGAAGACTTAAGTTCAAGATCAAGGTGAGAGCTTGGCCAGCTTCTGGTAAGGAGGGTCTTCAAACCATAGAGGGCCTAAATTTCTTTGTATCTTCCTATGACAGGAAGGCAGAGATTGCTTTCTGAGGTCTTCTTTATAAGGACTCTAGGGTTACCTCTGAGGGCCCTATCCTAATGAACAAATCACCTTTTACTGTTGCAGGGGATTAGGGCTTCAGCGTGTGAATTGGGGTGACACACACATTCTGACCACTGCAGTGCAGGCTAGGAAGCCCTTATCTGAAATTCTTGGAACTTCAAGTGATTTACATTTATTTTCACCTTATTTTCCTGAGGCAGTCTCTCTCACTTCACCTGGATTTCCCCATTTTTTCAAATAATCTGGCTGATCAGAGCACCTCAGCCATTGTCCTCTCTCCACCCCCTTAGCACTGGGGTTATAGTCATGTGTGGCCTTGACTGACTTTTGACGTGGGTGCTGGGGATTGAACTCAGTCCTCATGCTTGTGAAGCATGCACTCTTACCACTGAGCCATTTTTCCAGCCCCATATGCAATATTTTTCATATGCCCCCCCATTTTTATTGCAACCTGATGCATGAGATCATGTGTGGAATTTTCCATTTTTGGCATCATGTTGCTGCTCCAAAACTTTCAGATTTAAAAAAATTTTTTTAAATATTTATTTACTTACATATTTGTGGTAAAGACAGATAGAGACAGGCAGGCAGAGAAAGAGAGAATGGGCCCACTAGGGCTTCTAGCCACTGCAAAGAAACTCCAGACACATGAGCTCCCTTGTATACCTGGCTTATGTAGGTACTGGGGAATGGAACCAAGGTCCTTAAGCTTCACAGGCAAGAGCCTTAAATGCTAAGTCATCTCTCCAGCCCACTTTCAGATTTTTGAGCATTTAGAATTTCAGATTTTCAAAGAAGAGTTGCTCAATCTATATGATTATCCAGCAGGGTCAAAACTTTTAGCTACAACTACAACTGAGATGTGGAGAAATGTAAATATTTTATTTTGTTTTTACTCTAAACCATTTGGTTGTCCACCTCAGTCTCTCTACACCATTCACCTCACTTGGTGTTGTTTGGAAGGAGCTAAGTAGTTAATCCAGTGGAAATCTCAATGTGTGATCTGATCATCTCAACTTCCCTTTCAGCTAAAGCTTGTTCTCTCAGATTACCCCCTCTCCCTGGGATAGGGTTGGGATTTGTGTAGGGATTTTGTGAAGAAGGGATGTTTTGGAGTCATCGATATAATGTCCTGTGTTTTCTGGAACTATGCCTTTATTCTGTCACTTGCTATCTTAGCACATGTCATTCCCTCCTCCCATGGCCTACACAAGAAGGCCATATTCTTTTTATTTTTTCAATCTTTTTATTAACAACTTCCATAATTATAAACAACATCCCATGGTAATGCCCTCCCTCCCCCCACTTTCCCCTTTGAAACTCCATTCTGCATCATATCCCCTCCCCCTTTCAATCAGCCTTTTTTATTTTGATGTCATGATCTTTTCCTCCTCTTATGATGGTCGTGTGTAGGTAGTGTCAGGCACTGTGAGGTCATGGATATCCGGGCCATTTTGTGTCTGGGGAGGAGAAAGTTGTAAGGAGTCCTACCCTTCCTTTGGCTCTTACATTCTTTCTGCCACCTCTTCTGCAATGGACCCTGAGCTTTGGAAGATGTGATAGAGATATTGCAGTGCTCAGCACTCCTGTCACTTCTTTCCAGCACCATGGTGAAAAAGGCCATATTCTTGACCCTGCTGCTTTCAAAGATCTCTATCAGAAGTAGGAGTCCCACCTTATGTTTTTCTCTCCTCTTTTTTTTTTTTTGAGGTTGTATCTCACCCTAGTCCAGGCTGTCCTGGAATTCACTATGTAGTCTCAGGGTGGCCTTGAACCCATGGTGATCCACTCACCTCTTCCTCCCTAGTGCTGGGATTAAAGGCATAAACCACCATACCTAGCTTTTTTCCTCCTGTTTCATGTCTCTAGTTTGTTCCTCAAGATCTACTCTGGACACAACTCCACCTTCTTAAGACCTTCTGTATACCATAGCCTGCCCACTTCCATTTTATGAACTTCTGGAGGTGTATTATATCTGGCAATCCAGAGCTCTAGTAGTACAATGATTAATGTGTAGTACTTATATTTGGTAAATGATTCTGGAGTTCCTTCTTTTTTTAGTTTCATGAAATTACTTATATTTTTCTTAATTTTTTTTTTTTTTTATGAGAGAGAGAGACTGAATGAATTTGGCCATACCAGGACTTCTTGCCACTACAAACAAACTCCAGATGCATGTGCCACACTGTACATCTGGCTTTACATATGGATCCTAGGGAATTGAGCCTAGGCAGACAGGCTTTGCAAGTAAGTGCTTTTAAGTACTGACCTATCTCTCCAGCCCTACTGATACCTTTCATTATTTAGTGTTCAGAATCCTTTTGGGGACATGAATGATGCCTTCTATCTGGCTAAATTCTTCAAACATTCTAATTGAGTCAAGTATAGAAAAAGATCTGGGACCTCATAGACAAAAGGTTTATTTCCTTTAGAAGCATATGCAGAGCTTCTAAAAATAGATACCAGATGAATGGAAGGGATTCAGGGAAGGGGGACTTGGGAAGGAAAAAGGGAGGATGGTGGGAGGGGATTATGGTCATGGTATACTGTCTATATGTGCAGAGGTTGCCAATAAAAAATTTTAAAACTAAAAAAGGAAAAAACAGTCACATCACAGAAAAATGGACTAGATCTATGGTTAGATAATTTATATAGATACATATTCGTATTGATAATAGAAACTAAGTATGGTGTCTCACACCTGTAACCCACCATTCAGGAGGTTGAGGTAGAAGGATTGCGCTCAATTTGAGGCCAGCGGGAAAAATCCTGGACTACCTAGTGAGTTCCAGGTCAGTCCGAGCCTGAGTTACATTAAGAGATGAGAGAGAGGGCTGGAGAGCTGGCTTAGCGGTTAAGCGCTTGCCTGTGAAGTCTGAGGACCCCGGTTTAGGGCTCGATTCCCCAGGACCCACGTTAGCCATATGCACAAGGAGGTGCATGCATCTGGAGCTTGTTTGCAGTGGCTAGAAGCCCTGGCGCGACCACTCTCCTTATTCTCTCTCTCTCTCTGCCTCTTTCTCTCTCTGTCTGTCACTTTCAAATAAATAAATAAAAATAAAACAACAACAACAACAAAAAAAACATTTAAGAGATGAGAGAGAAAGAGAGAGAGAGGAATGATCTTAATCCTACTAAAAATGCTCAGTTTCGGGCTGGAGAGATGGCTTAGCGGTTAAGCGCTTGCCTGTGAAGCCTAAGGACCCCGGTTCGAGGCTCGGTTCCCCAGGTCCCACGTTAGCCAGATGCACAAGGGGCGCACGCGTCTGGAGTTCGTTTGCAGAGGCTGGAAGCCCTGGCGCGCCCATTCTCTCTCTCTCCCTCTATCTGTCTTTCTCTCTGTGTCTGTCGCTCTCAAGTAAATAAATAAATAAATAAATAAAATTTTAAAAAAATGCTCAGTTTCTTTCATCATAAGAATAAGAAAAGCAACAACTACACAGTTATTATTTCTACCCTATCAGATGGGCCAAACCCCAAAAGTTTTGCAACATACACTTAGCAAGGCAATAGGGAAACAAATACGCACTGCATTAACAGGAAATTAATTATGTTTTATTTTGTAAGAATCTATTGCGCTTGTGCCAGGAGGAAAGATTTTACAAGGTAGTTTACTTTGCTCTTACTTGACCACTTTCCTTGTTCAAATCTTCCCTGAACTTTACAGCCATGTCCATCACTGATGTTGGCAGCAGCACAACCCTTACACATGCATGAGGATGACAGAGCCTCCACTGTTTCCAGGCCTGAGGGCAGGAGATGAAGAGAAGTGAAACCTGGGGCCTGAACAGTGTTACTTAGGAGAGAGGATGCATCCCATTGTGATAGCGCTGAGTGCTATGTCTGAGGCAGCTTGCGGGGGGGAGGGGATTGTGTTGTGTGTATTGATAAGTGCAAGCCTCTAAAGCACAGGGTGTCAGGTAGGGACCCAGGATAAGAACCTCTTTTGGAAAATTTCAAAAGAATTTCTGTTTGGGGGTTAACTCCAACAAAAAGAACAAACTAGAGAAAAGTATGTATAGAATTTATGAAGTGTATGTGTGTTTGCAAATGGAAAGCTATAAATTCTTTATTTTAGATAAATTCTTTTATGAGAACATTATCTATAGGAAAAAAAAGTATCTAGGATAGAGATACAATAGAAACTGTACTTTCTGACTTATACCTTGCTTTGTAAATATGACTTTGGAACCAGGGAGTATTTTATATAACTATCAAGACTCAGTGTTTTTAAAATATTTTATTTGAGAGAGACAGAGAGAGAAAATGGGCCTGTCAGGACTTCTTGCCACTGCGAGTAAACTCCAGATGCATGTGCCACTTTGAGCATTTAGCTTTACATGGGCACTGGGGAATTGAACCTGGGCTGGCAGGCTTTGAAAGCAAGCACCTTTAACCAGTGAGCAATCTCTTCAGCCTCAAAACTCCATTAAAAAAAAATTGTTTATTTTTATTTACTTATTTGAGAGTGACAGACAGACAGAGAAAGAGGCAGATAGATGGAGAGAGAATGGGCACAGCAGGGCCTCTAGCCATTGCAAACGAATTCCAGATGCATGTGCCCCCTTGTGCATCTAGCTTACATGGGTCCTGGGAAATCAAGCCTCGAGCTGGGACCCTTAGGCTTCACAGGCAAGGACTTAACTGCTGAGCCATCTCTCCACCCCTCAAAACTCCAGTTTTTAAAAAAATAGTCATTCCTTTTGCAATTTTTTCCCCCCAGTGCTGGGGATTGAACCCAGGGCTTTATGAATGCTGGGTGAGTACTCTGCCACTGAACTATATCCTCAGCCCTAAAAGAGGTCATGTGGAATGAGGGGTCAACTTCAAGGTGTCTGTGCTCCACCTTCTTTGGAACAAGATCTATTGCCACTGCAAATGAACTGCCAGACTGAAAAGGAACATCATATTACATGGCTCTCCTGGCCCCACCTCCTGTTGTAGATGCATGCACCACTTTGCATCTTGCTTTATGTGGGTGATGGGGAACTGAGCCTAGGCTGACAGGCTTTGCAAATAAGTACTTTAACCATTGAGCATTCTCCCTAGCCCCATCTCCTCCTCCTCTTTTTTTTTTTTGTTTGTTTTTCGAGGCAGGGTCTCACTCTGGCTCAGGCTGTTCCTGGAATTCACTATGTAGTCTCAGGGTGGCCTCGAACTCACGGCGATCCTCCTACCTCTGCCTCCCGAGTGCTGGGATTAAAGGCGTGCGCCACCACGCCCGGCTTACCTCCTCCTCTTATAAAGCCACAGTCCTAAGTCTATATACACATGAGGATCATGAGTTCAAGGCCAGCCTGGGTGACATTGTGAAACTTTTTCTCAAACCCTCAATTTCAACATAAGTTTGTGTGGGAATAATCAAACAATAATAAGAAGGCAGAGAAACATGTAAACATCACCATAGGAAAGCAACCTGAAAATTTCAGTCAGTGAGCTAGGTGTGGTAATAGTGCTTGCCTATAATTTCAGTGCAGTGGAGGCTGAGGCAGGAGGATTGTTTTATGTAGGCCATCTTAGGCTGCACAGACCCTGCTTTTTATAGCACAAAAGACCATTTCTTCAATGCCAAATTGTAATGAAATTAAAGGAAGGGAGAAAGATAGACAAGAGACCTATAGATCAAGATCAGAACATAAACTTTTTTTTTTTTTTTTTTTTGGTTTTTCGAGGTAGGGTCTCACTGTGGCTCAGGCTGACCTGGAATTCAATATGTAGTCTCAGGGTGGCCTCGAACTCATGGTGATTTTCCTACCTCTGCCTCACTAGTGCTGGGGTTAAAGGCGTGCGTGCACCACCACACTCAGAAGAAGATAAAACATTTATTGCCAAACATAATGTATTGATCTTATTTGAATTTACTTTAAACAAATCATTGTAATATAGTGTGTATTTATAATTGTATGTATAATATATGTATAAAGATGATATATCCATATAGTGGTGTGTATATCATTGTGTGTACATATATATAACTGGAAAAATTTGGACACTGGACACATGTTATTGAAATGTTCTATTCTTTAGTAGTTATAATGATATTATGGATATTTTGTTAAGTTCCTATGTAAATATTCATATTAAAATATTTAAGAGAAACTAATATTATGTTTATGATTTATTCAAAATAATCTGAAGGAGTAGGTAGAATTATTGTTGAAGCAAGATTGTCCATGAATTTAAAATTGGAGAGGGAGCAGAAAGAAAGAGCTGAAGGAGGGGGAAGAGTGCTTTCGAATGCTGACTTCTCTTTTTACATTTTATTTTATTTTATTTATTTGAGAGAGAAAGAGAGAAAGAGGCAGATAGAAAGAGAACAGGTGTGCTAGAGCCTCCAGCCACTGCAAACAAACTCCAAATGCATGTGCCACCTTGTATATGTGGCTTTATGTTAGTACTGGGGAATCAAACCTGGGTCTTTTGGCTTTGCTGACAAGTGCAATAACAGCTAAGCCATTTCTCTAGTCCGAATGCTGACTTTTTTTGTTGTTGTTTTTTCAAGGTAGGGTCTTGCTCTACCTCAAGCTGACCTGGAATTCACTATACAGTCTCAGGGTGGCCTTGAACTCATGGCAACCCTCCTACCTCTGCCTCCCAAGTGCTGGGATTAAAGGAGTGCACCACCACGCCTGGCTTAATGCTGACTTCTTGATATGACATGGCCATTACATTGATGAACTCAGAGCATCTGTGTTTTTTTGCATCAGAGTGAGCCCATCAACATTTCGTCATGTATGGAGGAGGGACTCATAAGATCCCACCCCCCACCCCACCGAGAAATGATTGGCAGTTAATACTTGCTAGGGGAGAGGAAGTGATACTCTTCAGTGGTGTAGCCACTGGTAATTTGCCCATACTCCAGAAAATGGCTTCCTACTCATGCTTAACTCAGTAGGTCATACAAAGAAAAGGCATAAAAGTAGGAAAGCGATTAGTTGGGAAGAAGGAAAGTTTTATTGGGAGTGGGAAGGAGACAAGAGAGAATAATGGGGATGAGTGAGATCAAAACATATTAGGTACTATATGAAATTGTAAAAAAAAAATATAGGCTGGATAGATGGCTCAGTGGTTAAAGGCACTTATGTGCAAAACCTGCT
Source organism: Jaculus jaculus (assembly GCF_020740685.1). Classification (NCBI taxonomy): domain Eukaryota; kingdom Metazoa; phylum Chordata; class Mammalia; order Rodentia; family Dipodidae; genus Jaculus; species Jaculus jaculus. Next base: position 41,059,208 of record NC_059113.1, on the reverse strand, counting down.
AGCCCAGGTTTGATTGCCCAGTACCTACATAAAGCCAGATACACAAAGTAGCACATGCATCTGGAATTCATTTGCAGTGGCAAGTGCCTTGGTATGCCCATACTCTCTGCTCACAAATACACAAATAAAAAATATTTTCAGAAAAATGTTAAAAAGAAAATAGGACTTTAAAATCAATATTCCTTGCTTTTTTTTTTTTTTTTTTTTTTTTGGTTTTTTGAGGTAGGGTTTCACTGTAGTCCAGGCTTACCTGGAATTCACTATGTAGTCTCAGGGTGGCCTTGAACTCACGGCGATCCTCCTACCTCTGCCTCCCCTGTGCTGGGATTAAAGGCGTGCGCCACCACGCCCGGCTATTCCTTGCTTTTTAAGTGGTATTCAGGGCTTAGGAATATAGCTCAGTTGGTAGAGTGCTTACCTAGCATGCATTAGACCCTGGGTTCAATCCCTTACACCACACAAACCAGGTATAGGGGTACACTTCTGTAACCCCAACACTTGGGAGGTGAAGGCAGGAAAATCAGGAATTCATGGTCAGCTTGGATTACATATTGAATTCAAAAAAAAAAAAAGAGAGAGAGAGAGAGAGAAAGAAAGAGAAAAAAGGTACCTGGTGTGGTGGTACATGCTTTTAATTCCAGCACTTGAGAGACAGAGGTAGGAGGACACTGTGAATTCAAGGCCAGCCTGAGACGACACAGTGAATTCCAGGTTAGCCTGGGCTAGAGCAAGACCCTACCTCCAAACAATAACAACAACAAATAGAAAACTGAGCTGGATGTGGAGGATCACCAGCATTCTCAAGGCTGACATTGGAGAATCTCTGTGAGTTCAAGGACAGCCTGGGCTATATACAGAATTCCAGGTTAGCCTTGAGTAGAGTAAGACTTTGCCTCAAAAATAAAATAATCATAGGGCATGGTGGCCCAAGCCTTTAGGGAGGTGGAGGTAAGAGGATCGCTGTGAGTTCAAGGCTACCCTAAAGCTACATAGTGAATTCCAGGTCAGCCTGGACTAATGAGATCCTACCTCAACAAAACCCAAAAATAAATAAAAAAAACCCACAAACTATGTGCATTTAATTTTTTTAAATATATATGTGTTAACTTGGTATTTGATTTTTTAAGCTCATAATTTATTTGTATGTGTTTAAAATCTACCTTGAAATAAAACTAAGTTTGCAAGTCCCCCCAAACAGTTTTCTAAAGACAGAAACTTTCGTTTCTTTAGAATGGAGCATCAATGGAGATCATTATCAGATTATAAGGCATGGGTGAATGAAGTCACCTATAAATCTTTAACCATCCTTTCTTGTTACTGGAATGGTATTCACATGATTCCATATGTTTTTCCTGCCCTGAGAAAGGCAGGAAATCTTTGATGTTGTTAAAGTGCTTTTTTCTTTGCAATCTCAAAGGCCCTGCCTATGGTTGAAAGCAAAATTCCTGAATTTCCTCAACAGCTTGGAGTTGGAGGGCTGGTGCTGTAGTTATGTGGTCCAAGAGCCAGGAGAACTGAGAAAATAATTTCTTGGTTATACTATCAAACTTGAATTGATTGGCCTTTGGAGCATTCCATCCTGATGAAGTCACCACTGTATAACCAGGTACAGACAGTGAGACCTAGTGCACCTTTCACTCAGTTGCCTCAGAATGCTGTGGAGGGGAAGATTTTAATCAGTTTGGCTCATGGCTGTCCTCAATGTTTACAACATTGCCCAATATAGCAAATGCACAATGAATATTCCACAAATAAGTGACTCCACATGGTTGCCAGATTGTGTGACTTTTCCTGCTATAGTTCACTTCCTATTTGTTTGTTTGTTTTTCCAGGGTAGGGTCTCACTCTAGCCCAGGCTGACCTGGAAGGGTCAGGGTGGCCTTGAACTCACAGTGATCCTCCTACCTCTACCTCCCAAGTGCTGGGATTAAAGGCCTGCGCCACCACGCCCGGCTCTATAGTTCACTTTCTATCTGTAGTCTTCCGTCCATTTCCACTGAGATTATCCATGGTAGGTAAAAGATGAGTTCAAATTTTGACAATGCTCCCATACAAAAATAAGTATCCCATCCAGGCTTGGTGGCACATGCCTTTAATTCTAGCACTGGGGAGGCAGAGGTAGGAGGATCATAGTGAGTTTGAGGCCACCCTGAGACTACATAGTGAATTCCAGGTCATACTGGGCTACAGCAAGACCCCTCTGGAAAACAACAACAACAATAAGACCCAATCAAACAAAAGTAAGTATCCCAACTCTTGAATCTCAGTAGATTGTAACTATTTAACCAATAACTGTGGCAGAAGTGGGGCTATGCCAATCTATGGGCCCAGGACTTAAGAGATCAGCCATTTCCACTAGGCAATTTCTACTTTTTTCTCAGAACTCTCACTCTGGACAAGATATGAAACACATGGAGAGGGAGAAGGATTCAATTGAGCTCAGCCTTCCAGTCATTTCTTCCAAGATAGTCATGTGAGGAAAGCTCTTTTGGATCCTCCAGACCATCCCAGCCTACTGGCTATCTCAGTGACTCCAGGAAATGTTCTACAGAAGAGAAGAGTCTCCTAGCTCAGCTGTCCCCAAATTCCAAATTGGTACATTGTAAGTTAGAATAAAATTATTGCTATTTTGAGCCATTAAGTTTTTTGTTTGTTTTGTTTTTTTGAGGTAGGGTTTTGCTCTATCCCAGGCTGACCTGGAATTCACTATGTAATCTCAGGGTGGCCTTGAACTCAAAGCCCAGCTAAGATTTGGGGTTTTGATGTTGTTATTTTACTTCATTTACTTTTTTTTTTTTTAAAGGTAGGATCTCACTGTAGCCCAGGTTGATCTAGAACTCAATCTGTAGTCTCAGGCTGGCCTCAAACTCGTGGTAATCCTCTTACCTCAGCCACCCAAGCACTGGGTTAAAGATGTGGGACATCATGTCCAGCTTTTGCTGTTGTTAATTAATCTAACAGATATTTATTTTGTTGCTTGTCATATTCAAGGCTCTGTGGTTAATATAGCTTCTTACAACTTAAGAGACTTTTAGGTTTAAAAAGAATAAACACAGTAAGACAAAACTTGAAGCTTGATAATAAAACTATGTGCCAGTGCTGTAGATTACAAAGTATAATAGGAAAGATTATGTAGGAGAATCATAGCCGGGGGCCCTAGAATGAGGCCTTGAGATTGCTGCACATGTGCGACTGCTACTTCCCCTGTGAGCCAACCTAAACCCTGCCTAAACACCCAACACTGCTTATGCAGGAAACGAGCCAATGGAAAAGAGACAACACACTGCCAAACAACGAAAGGACCAATGGGAAGCAGGGAAGGGGTGTACGAAAGGACCAATGGGAAGTGGGGAAGGAGTATATAGGGATGTCCGCTTTCCTCAATAAAGGAGTCTGCTTTCAACTTCTGGCCTGAGTCCTACAGTCTGTGTCCTTTACACTGCGCCTTCTTACTCCCACCCGCAAGGGGTGTGTGTGTGTGGGGGGGGGGAATCTAGCAGCAAGATTATAGGATTCTATATACCCCAATAATATAGGGGTTTCTGGAGAATTCTCCAGCAAAGCATCTGTCATACTTATTGAAGTTCTTGATAAATGGAGAAAATTAATAACTTTGAGTCACTAAGTTTTGGGATAATTTGTCAATTCAGTGACAAATAACTTGAATATTATTCTACTCAGGACTTTGTGCTTGGAAAACTGATTTTTCAGTCTCCTACCTCTCCAACCACTTGTAAGACCCCCAAAATGAGGACCCCACGCTCTGCCCGGATCACGAGAAGCAGTCTTGATGCAAACTGCAAGAGGATTTTATTCCAAGCGCGCTGGGGCCCACAGTCATACAACGCACAGGGGTAGAGGACTGCAGAGCCCCCAATGCAGGAATGGGACAGTTTTTATAGGGATTCTAACAAAGCCTGTGCATTAGACCAATCAGTCTCCTATGACCTTGGTGGTCAGCATTTGCGCAGGTCCTTGGGTGGGAGTAGCAGAGTGTGGTATCAGTCTCCTATGACCTTGGAGGTCAGCATTTGTGCAGGTCCTTGGGTGGGGGTAGCAGAGTGTGGTATCAGTCTCCTATGACCTTGGTGGTCTGAGGCAGGCTGCTAGGGCTTATGGTGCGGGCTACTAAGGCTTACGGTGTGGGCTATTAAGGCTTATGGTGCAGGATATTTACAGAAACCAAATAAGTGGTTCACTTCATTATTTATTTCCCATCCTTGAGGGCTATCTCATGCCCGTTTTACCTAGTTTTATATTAGAAGTGGGCTCTGATATAATGAGAAGAGGGATTCTTTACTTGCTTTTAACAGAGAGTAAAGCCTGGAGTTTGAGGTGTGCAGGGGCCCACTTAAGCTCCCTTTGGAGCGTGATAGTATTTCTGGGCTTCTGAATTCTTGGGCCTTTCACACTTACTCTATACTCTGCTCAGGTTAGTTTTCATGATGGAATCACTTGGGGCTTCTATTTAAGAAAAACAAAACAAAACAAAACAAAACAAAAAAACATCAAGATACAGCCCAAGTTCTTAGCCTTCCTTTTTTGGCCTTCCAAGATCTTTCTCTGAACCCAGCTCTTCTGTCCTTCCCTTACCTGTCTTCTGACCTAGCCACCTTCAGCTTTTGGCTGACTGCCTTGTCCTTCCATGATTTTGGTTCTGTTTCATGCTTTCTCACCCTGCTACTGGAATGCCCTTCTTCTCACTCAGTGTGATGGCTTGAATCCTTCATAAACTCATGTGTTTTAAAATACTGGGTCCCCAGCTGATGGCAGTTTGGGAAATAGAGCTTGCTGGATGAGGTGTGTTGTCAAGGGTAGGCTTAGGTGTGTTATAGCCAGTGCCCCTTACTAGAACTTAACTAACTCTTCTGCTGCTGTTTTCTTCCTGCTGTGGCATGGAGGTGATGTCAAACCTCTGCTATTACCATGCTTTCCCCTATCATCATGAAGCTCTTCCTTTCCTCCTATCAGTGGCTTTTGGTCACATTCTTTATCCCAACAATGCAGAGGTAACTACAACAGAAAATTGGTACCAGAGGAATGGATCATTAGTGTTAGAAACTTGACTGTGTAGCTTTTGACCTTTGTAAGGAATGTGGAAGGATTTGAAATCTTGGCCTTAAGAGATGTCTTGCAATGCTATAAGCAGAATTTGATGGACCATTCTGGTCAGAGCTTGACAGACCTAAATGCAGGGGGAATTATGGACTGTGCAAGCTTGGCTAATGAGAAGAAAGAGCTTTATCTGGATTGGGCTAGAGGCAGTTGTATAAGAGGCAGGCTAGCTATGCTCTTCCTGTGTCATAAGAACTTGAGCAAGGTTGAATTTAGGAGAAATGGACCAGTGTGAGAAGAATGGCATGGCACAGACTGATATGAAAGTTTCAAGCTGAGACAGTACCCATTCAGTTGTAATTGTTTGAGATATTACCACCAATGAGACTGGGCCAGTTGTTCTGCATTGGGACAGGAGGAAGAATGCTGACTCAGTCCTGATTGCTAAAGAAGTACCCTGCTCTTCAAAGTTGGCTTTATTCCCCCTGGCTTAAAAATTTTTGGTAGCCCACTTGGTACTATTGGAGTATAACAAATATAGGGAAGAAAAGGTCATTGAATGCACAATGCATTTTTGTTAGAAATGGCCATGTAAGCAGGGTGGTTGAAGCCCCTGCATGGAGACCCAACAGAGCCATGAGGATGAACTGTGGGTTGTGTGGAGACCCCAGGATTTGAGATGCTATGACTGTGAGACAGCTGCCAAGGAGAGCTGCCTTCTCAGGATGGATTGCTCCCTTGGAATATAAGCAGGCCACCTGGAGGGATGGAATTAGAACCCCAGAAATTTCAACACTAGTTGCAGATGTTGGACTTCAAACTAAAGGATTTGATGCTTGCCCTGTTTGTTTAGATCTTGCATTGGTTCGATCTTTCCTTTCAATACCATATTTTGCAGTGTGAATGTTTATTCTGTGCCCTTATGTATCTTTGGCTCTAGGAAGTAAATACTTTCCTTCCACCAGCTGCTTTTGGTCAGTTTTTATCCCCCAGCAATGAGACGGTAACTACAACATACTACCTATTTGACTTTGGAAAATATCCATGAATATTCATCTTCCTAGTGAAAATAATCTCCCTCTCCTAAATTTCTACAGCATTTTATATGGGTCTCTCAAAAATTATCATTTCCTGTCTTTCTAACATCATAATTTAAAATATTTTTATATATTTATTTATTTGCAAGCAAAGATGAGAGGGTGTGGGCATATTAGGACCTTTTGCCACTGCAAACAAATTCCAGATGCATGAGCCACTTTGGGTATTGGGGAATTGAACCTGGGCTGTCAGACTTTGCAAGCAAATACCTTCAACTGTGGAGCCATCTCTCCAGCCCTCCCCAACATTTAATTTAGAAATAATATCTTTGACACACCATAGAACAGGGAATATTTGAAGGCAGGATTTGTGTCTTATTTACTAATATTTTTGGTATTTTTAAAAATTTAATTTATATTTTTATTGACAACTTTCATAATTGTAGAAAGTAACCTATGGTAATTCCCTCCCTCCCTCCACTTTCCCCTTTGAAACTCCACTCTCCATCATATCCCCTCCCATTCTCAATCAGTCTCTCTTTTATTTTGATGTTATGATCTTTTCTTCCTATTATAATGGTCTTGTGTAGGTAGTGTCAGGCACTGTGAGGTCATAGATATCCAGGCCATTTTGTGTCTGGAGGAGCACATTGGAAGGAGTCATACCCTTACTTTGGTTCTTACATTCTTTCCACCACCTCTTTCACAATGGAACCTGAGCCTTGGATGATGTGATAGAGATATTTCAGTGCCGAGCACTCCTCTGTCATTTCTTCTCAGCACTATGGTATCTTCTGAGTTATCCCAAGGTCACTGCCGTCTGAAAAGAGAATCTTTTCTAACCAAAAGTGAGGGTAGCATTAATATATGGGTATGAACATTAAGAAAAGTGCTTACTGCAGTTTGATGAGCATAGTATATACATTTAGCCAGAGAGCAGCAGATGTTATACCCCTAGGGCTCATGACTACACCTGTTGTAGGTTTTCAGTATCAAGGATATATTCCCTCCCATGTGGCAGGCCTCCAGTCCAGTTACAGAGTGGTTAGTTTCCCCCATAATAGAATTGTCCCTGTTGGCTCATTTGGCCTGGTTGGCCAATTTAAGGCTTTCAGTGCCCACTATTGAGTATCTTCACTGGTGATTATTTAATCATTTTAAACTCTGTATTTAAGTTAATAAAACAAAAAACAAAAAGATCCTTGTTTGTATGTTACAGATCCTTAATAAATATTTATGGTACAGATAGGTTGATACAGGGTGAAAGGGGCCAAGACTCACTTTGTGATGCTGACTTACCAGAAACACATTCCCAGTGTTAGTTACCTTTCTCCTTGTTCTGATGAAATACCTGACAAAAGTAACTTAAGGAAGAAGGGCATATTTCAGCTCACAGTTCAAGGTTACACTCCATTACGGCAAGGAAGACATGACAGCAACAGCATGAAGCAACTGATTACATTCAGTCCACAATCAGAGATCAGAGAGAGAGAAGAATGACAGTGCTCAGCCAGCAATCTCCCTTTCATCTAGTCCAGGACCCAAGCTCTTGGAATGGTACAGCCCACAGTAGTGGGTCTTCGCACCTTCAACTAACTTAATTAAGATAATTCCTAACAGACATGGCCAGAGGCTTGTTTCCTAGGTGATTCTAGGTCCTTTCAAGTTGACAATCAATATGACCCACCACAGTATCCTTCTAAACTACTAGTTTAGGTTCTTCATCTGTACACTGGGAAAAATAATAATAATTGTAGCATTAGCCTTGCTTCTCTTCCATGATGGCACAAAGATCAAATGAGGTATGAAGGTAAAAAGCATTTGATGCAAGGAACCTACATGAAATTAAGTAAAGCCTTTATCTAGCAAAAGTGGCTGATGACTATTAACCACAGCAGGCCACAAAATTTGAAGAAAGAGCTAGAGCGGTCCCCATTGCTAGCCACATCTTGAGTGGGGGAGATGTCAGGCATACTGAGAAAGACCATCGTAACTCAAACAACCAGCAGTCCAGTCTCTCCCTCCCTCCCTCCCTTCTTTCCTTCCTTCCTTTCCTTGTCTTCCTCTTTCTCCTTCCCTCCTTCTCTCTCTCTCTCTCTCAAGGTAGGGTCTTGCTCTAGCCCAGGCTGATCTGGAATTCACTATGTAGTCTCAGGGTGGCCTAGAAACCATAGAGATCCTACTACCTTTGCCTCCAAAGTGCTGAGATTGAAGATGTACATCATCACACCTGGCTCACTTTTCTTTTTAATAAGATGCTTAAAGGCAAGAGAAGAAATAGAATTGCATAGCCTTTCTACCTGAATCCCTTGGAAACTACCTGGAGTCCACTTCAACCAAAAGATAAGGTGTCTTTGAGCAGCAGCACTGTGGAATCTGGACTCCCACTGCAGATGAGCTGTAGGTGAGAGAAATCCTATCACATCAGCTGAATCAGAGAAAGGCATCCATAGACTTGTGGATTCTGGAACGTGCCCTGGAAGACATGCTAATTGGGCTGGGCCAGATCTACTTGCTCAAGCCATGTCCCAGTTCTCTTCTGCATATCTCAGTTCTGCTCTCTTCTATTTTCTTCAGCGGCAGGCTTTCTCATGTGGAGGCACAGATGGTCCCTAGCAATCTCACACTTACATCCTACAAGCTTAGCACCCTTCCCCCACAGTGGAAAAGAGCACTTCTCTTACCCAATAATTCCAGAAAAAGTACAAGGATTAAGCCTCACTAAACACACAGGAGGTCTTTCCCTGAACCAGTCCCTATGACCAAGGGGATGGGCTCATTGCTGGAACCTCTGAAGACCCTGGCAGGTGAAGGTGGGGGTGGTGGTGTTGGGGATTGTCTGACAGGTAAAGCATGACACTGTTGCCACTATCAGAAGAGGAGTGTGGGAAAGCATTTAGCTAGGAAGAACAATCGGTCCCACCCCACCAGTTATGGTCAAAGCTCAACATGAAAAGACTGCTTTTCTTCAAGGCTGGTGCTAGGTACCTGTTCTTTACTTGACCCTTTAAAAAGACCTATCCTAATGGGCTGGAGAGATGGCTTAGTGGTGAAGGCCCTTGCCTGTGAAGCCTAAGGACCCAGGTTAGATTTCCCAGTGCTCATGCAAGCCAAACACAAGGTGGCTGTGGTGGTTTGATTCAGGTGTCCCCCATAAACTTAGGTGTTTTGGTGTCTAGGTTCCCAGATGATAGAGATTTGGGAATTAACACCTCTTGGAGACAGTGTATTGTTTTGGGGGGGGGCTTATAGGTGTTATAGCCAGTTTTCCCTGGCCAGTGTTTGGCACACTCTCCTGTTGCTATTGTCCACCTTATGTTGACCAGGGGGTGATGTCCAACCTCTGCTCATTTGCCCTCATTTTTTCCCTGTCATCATGGAGCTTCCCCTCGAGTCTGTAAACCAAAATAAGACCCTTCTGTCCCCCCAAAGCTGCTCTTGGTCAGGTGATTTCTGTTAGCAATGTGAACCTGACTGCAACAGTGGTGCATGTGTCTAGAGTTCATTTGCAGTGACTGAGGCCCTGGTGCGCCTATTTTTTTCTTTCTCTGTCTGCCTCTTTATTTCTCAAATAAATAAATAAAATTATTTTTGTTTATTTTTATTTATTTATTTGAGAGCAACAGAGAGAAAGAGGCAGATATATATATATATATGGAGAGAGAGAGAGAGAGAGAGAATGGGCATGCTAGGGCCTCCAGCCACTGCAAACAAACTCCAGACATGTGTACCCTCTTGTACATCTGGCTAATGTGGATCTTGGGGAATCAAGCCTTGAACCAGGGTTCTTAGGCTTCACAGGCAAGCGCTTAACCACTAAGCCATCTCTCCAGCCCTTAAATTATTATTTTAGAGAGAGTGAGAGAGAGAAAGAAAGAGAGGAGAGATAGAGAATTGGTGTGGCAGGGCCTCAGCCACTGCAATCGAACTCCAGAGGCTTGTGCCACCTAGTGGGCATGTGCAACCTTGTGCTTGCCTCACCTTTTGTGAGTCTGGCTTATGTGGGATCTGGAGAGTGGAACATGGATCCTTAGGCTTCACAGGCAAAACACCTTGATTGCTAAGACATCTCTCCAGCCCTGAATGTGACTTCACTTGGTCTCAGATGCTTTGTAGACATAACCAAGTTAAGATGTGTTCATACTGGATTAGGATGGGTCCTAATCCAATGCAACAGTTGTCCTCATGAGAAAAGGAAAAGGGATATTGAAACTGGCACCTAAGAAGAATGTCATATGATGATGGAGGTGGAGATTGGAATGATGTGTTTGCAAGCCAAGGAATGTTCAGGATTGCAACACCCAAAGCTAAGAGAAAGACATGGGACAGACTCTCCCTGAGAGGATCCAGAAGAAACCAATTGGTGGATACCTTGATTTCAGTCTAGAACTGGGTGGGAATACATTTCTATTGTTCGAACCTTATAAGTTTGCAGTCATTTGTCATACCTGAAGAAAATGCATATAGCCTCTCACTTTTTGCATGTTTCGCTTGCCAATGAATTTCCTAGTTGTTCAAGCAAACTTATGTTTCCCTGTACACTGCTGAAGTCTTAAATAATACGATGTGTACACAGTGCTATGTGTGGAAGGTGCAAAGGTGAACTGGACCCTTCTTACCTTTGAGTTACCCATCCTGTAGCACTATGCGCAGCACTATCCAACATTACTAAAGCTAAAATGAGGTAAAAGGACCGAGAAGAAAAGAAGAGAAAAGAGGGCTGGAGAGATGGCTTAGCAGTTAAGCACTTGCCTGTGAAGCCTAAGGACCCCAGTTCAAGGCTCAATTCCCCAGGACCCACGTTAGCCAGATGCACAAGGGGGCGCACGCGTCTGGAGTTTGTTTGCAGTGGCTGGAGGCCCTGGCCATTCTCTATCTACCTCTTTCTCTCTCTGTCTGTCACTCTCAAGTAAATAGATAAAAATTTAAAAAAATAAGAGAAAAGATACTAAAGTCATACTGGGATGGTAACATCTTACCCCTGATAAATGAAGGGATTTATTTATCTCAAGTAAAGTGAAGACTCAAGTCAATAACACTCACAGGGGCACACCCTCCTGTTGATGTTGTCCACCTTATGTTGGCCAGGGGTAATGTCCACCCTCATGCCATTGTTTTCCCCTGCCATCATGGAGCTTCCCCATAAGTCTGTAAGCCAAAATAAACTTCTTTTCCCCAACAGTAAAAAACAAAACAAAAAACACTCATGGCTTCCTAGCTCAAACTTTATATTTTAGCATAGAAGGTCTCAGTCTATATTTCCCTTCTTATCTTCCACTCTTTTCAGCTCTTCCTTTCCACCTCCTTTGCTGTAGTCACATTAAATTACTAATTATTCTCCAAAGACACCATATGCTTTCAAAAGTAGTCACATTTGATCACAGTGACTGTTTAAATAGAATATTTTCCAACATCTCAAAATCTTTCCTGTCAGTACTAGCTTCCCAGGGCTGCCATAGCCAATAGCTATAAACTGGGTGCCTTAAACCCACAGAAATCTGTCCTTTTACAGCTCTGGAGGCCAGAAGTATGAAATTGAGATGGTGGCATGGTCATGTTTTTCATTTATTTATTTATGAGGGAAGGAGAGAGAGAGAGAGAGAGACAGAGATAGAGTATGGGCACACCAGGACATTTTGCTGCTATACACAAACTCCAGACATATGGGCCAAGATCATGCTTTTGCTGAAGGCTTCTTTTCTAGCTTCTACTCACTTCCATCAGTCATGGGCATCCCATAACTTGTAAATACATCTTTCCACTCTTCCCTTTGTCACGCTGCACTCTTCTCTATATCATTGTCTGTGTCCAAATACTCCTCTTTTTATAAATTTACCAGTCACTGGATTAGGTTTAACCCTAATCCCCCAAAGTAGGAGAATCTTAGAATGTTCTGAGTAGTGTCTTTGAGACCCTACCAGTGGCCACTCTGGCTTTGAGACTCAAGAACCGTGATAATCCCTCCTCATTCTCTATGATGTGATGGCAGCTCCCAGCTCCAGATTTTCCAAATTCAAGCTCACATTAGGAAGAACTTCTGTGACAGACCCCCTCAAAAGACAGTGGCTGCCCCCTTGAAATTCATAGAAAAACTGTTGGCTAGTCACTGGGCCTGGGGAGTTCAGATTCCAACACTCAGAGGAAACGGAATGGCTGGCCCTGAGCCTGGGTGCTCCCTCTATAGTCTAAGCATTTGACAGGAGGGGAGCTATTACCGTCTGCCTCCAGACAAGTGAGTTAAGAATAACTTTGCAGAGGCTGCGCTCCACAGGCCTAATCATACCGAAATAGCTGAGACATGATGGTGTGTTACCTTGAGGCCTATCTTTCAGGGAAAGCCATGCAGAGTAGGCCAGGAAAACACAGCATGGTCTATTCTTCTTCATTAGAATGTTTCAATGAGACTCCAAATCAGGCTTTGATGTCAGATTCCAACTATTTGTTAGTAAGAATTCCCCCTTGGTGTTTTGGGGGTTCTTGCTATATTGGACAATTCCCTACATAGGGGCCTTAAAAATATTTATTTATTTGAATGCAGAGAGACAGGGAAGAGAGAAAGAGAGAGGGGGAGAGAGAGAGAAAGAGAGAGAGAGAGAGAGAGAGAGAGAGAGAGAGAGAGAGAGAATGAGCATGGGCATGCCAGGGCCTCTAGCCACTGTAAACGAACTCCAGATACATGTGCCACTGTGCATCTGGCTCTATGTAGGTACTAGGGAATTAAACCAGGGTCTTTAGGCTTTGTAGGCAAGCACCTTAATCACTGAGCCATCTCTCCAGCCTGTAGGGGCTACTTTAAATCAGGATCTGAGAGTAAATGGCCTCCTTAGGAAAACTATCAAATAAATTAAGTTGGGAAAAGGTGTGTTAGAAATAGTCTGCATTTATATTTACGTGGGTTTATTGGGAGCTACTTGAATCACTGTAGGTACTGGAGTAAACTAAATTATTGCCCCAAAATTCTCTGTGCCTCTCAGTAGGAGACATACTAACCCCTTTACCATGTTGACTTGAAGCTTGGTCCTATAGCTTCCTTTGGCCAAAGAAATGTAAACAGAAATGACATGTCATATTTTTGAGGAAGAGGCTTAAGAACCACTGCATACATTCACTATTTTTTTTTTTTTTTTTTTTGGTGTTTTGAGGTAGGGTGTCACTCTAGCTCAGGCTGACCTGGAATTCACTCTGTAGTCTCACTGTGGCCTTGAACTCACGGCGATCCTCCTACCTCTGCCTCCCGAGTGCTGGGATTAAAGGCATGTGCCACCACACTACTATTAACCACTCTTTCCTTGTTGCCTTACTCTCAGGAATATTCCAGATAAGGGCTTCTCCTTAAGTTTGGCACTGGAAGGAAGAGCCCAAGGGGACTTGCATGCTCATGGTGGGCTCCTTGTGATATAAGAAATGAAACTTTGGGGGCTGAAAGAATGGCTTAGCAGTTAAGATGCTTGCCTGCAAGACCAAAGGACCCAGGTTTGATTCCCTAGGACCCATGTAAGCCAGATGCACAAAGTAGTGCGTGCTTCTGGAGTTAGTTTACAGAGGCTGAAGGCACTAGCATGCCATTCTCTCTCTCTCTCTCAAATAAATAAATAAAATCAATAAATAAAAATTTATAAAAAGAAATGAACCTTTGGTGTTTAAGCCACTGAGTTGAGTTATTCAAGTAGAGTACTTTCAGCCTAGCCTGACTAGTGCCATTCCCATTTTGAAAACAAGGAATCAAAGGCATCCAGACATTGTGCAACTTGCCGAAGATCATGCAACCAGGAAGTAGAGCAAGGATTTAAATCCAGTCCATGTTCTTAAAGCATTGCAAGTTTATTGCCTTGGAAAGCATCTCTATTGATTTCCTTGTTTATAAACTCTTTTTTTATATATTTTATTATTTAAAAAATCCTTTTCAGCTTTTTTTTTTGTTTTTATTTATTTATTTGACAGTGACAAACAGACACAGAAAGAGAAAGATAGAGAGAGAATGGGCGCGCCAGGGCTTCCAGCCACTGCAAACTCCAGATGCATGTGCCCCCTTGCGCATCTGGCTAACATGGGTCCTGGGGAATCGAGCCTCGAACCAGGGTCCTTAGGCTTCACAGGCAAGAGCTTAAGCGCTAAGCCATCTCACCAGCCCTATATATTTTTGTTTTATTTATTTGAGACAGAGACAATGCGCACATATCAGGGCCTCCAGGTACTGCCAATGAACTCCAGACACATGTGCCACTTTGTGTATCCATGCATATGTGAGTCCTGGGGAATTGAACCTGGGTCCTTTGGCTTAGCAGGCAAGCTCCTCAACCACTAAGCCATCTCTCCATCCCTCTATTGATTTCCTTTTAAAGCTCCTTTAGCTGGTACCATCTCCATGTATGCTGGTTTTCTTGATTTCTCATGGAGTGATTAGGAACACCCCACAGTTCAGTAGGTGAAGCTGACCATGTAGACCGACTCTGCACGGTAAAACATAGCTGGCTATTGAAGGAGCCTGAGACTTATTGGTATGTAAAGTAGGAAATAACTATTTTTCCCCACACTGTAGGTCTTGTAAGAATTAACAAACGATTCACTGTTAGAGATTTAAAGACTGAGATCAAATCGAATGTCAAACCCATAGTCTCTGAAGTGTCAGACAGCTGTTCTCCTGGCCCAGCTCTGAAATCTGCAACAGAGAAGGAATTCATGGCTGACTGCCTCCTTATTTTTTTACAGTACTCTTCCACACCTCCTCCACGCACCTGACTGCCTCAAAGTCTTGCAAAGTGGGGGTTGGGTAGGGCGAGGGAATAAGAGGCAAGAGATGTCGTATTTGGTTTTAGTGCTCTCTGGATGTGGCAGGTGCTGATTCTTTGTGACAAGGGTCTCCTTTTGGGATTCCCTACAGAATCTTCCACTGAGTGTCACTTTCTGGCCTTGGTAATTTACTATCTGACTGACAACTTATGACTGTCCTCTCTCTTGTTCATATGACATCCTCAGGCAATATGCATCTGCCTCTAGGTACTATTGACTGGTTTTGGTTTTACATACATGGCATCATATAGCATACACTATTTTGAGGGGGTGATACCTACCTTATTTCTTTCAGCATACTGCCCTTTAGATTCAGGATGGCATCCTTTTCCAACATCACTTAAGCTTGGTCACCTTCCATGGGTGCTCAGGGCCTCCGGGAAAGTCCACTCATGTGTGTCTGGTCACCAATACAAGTATACTTACCAAGCAGCTGCCCTGAGTGGCTTTATTTTATTTGGAAGCATGGCAGGAACCAGGGGGTGGCCATCCCCGGCCACACAAGCAGACTGTCTAAGTACTTGCAGGTCCGCTTCACGGAGCTTGAAGACAAGGAAGGCATCCCTGCCTGCCCCTTGCATGGCACCCGATTGGATTGAAGGAAACACTCCTTTTTTCTACCTCCCTCTATATAGTCTATGGTAATTGCTGTTCTGAGAGCCTCACCTCCATTGACTTCTTTAGATTCATCCTTAGTGGGCTCTGAGTTCACAGATTCCTGATGACACATCTTATTCTTAGCTGGGGGCCTCTGCTGAAACAGAAATAAAAGGAAAGGCTGTATGATAACCCTTATTAGAATGGTTTGGAAGATACAGGAGGTCCTTGCTTAGACATACCCCAATGCCTTCAGTTGGATTTGTAACCCGAGTGTCCCTACTTCTTTGGCATATGAAGTCAAACTGCCATTTACTGTCCAAATCATAATAGCTGGGCCCCAGGCTTCTTGGCTTTGCCAGGTTTTCCTCTACAAGTCCTGTGGAACTTCAGAGACGATGCCTACAAGAGCTACAAACTCTCCCTGACCCTGACCCACATCTACTTGGTCAGGTTTGGAATTCTGAGTCACTTCCTCTTTCTTTTTTTTTAATTAAAATTTTTTTGTTTATTTTTATTTATTTATTTGAGAGCAACAGACAGACACAGAGAGAAAGAGGCAGACAGAGAGAGAGAGAAAAAATGGGCACGCTAGGGCCTCCAGCCACTGCAAACAAACTCCAGATGCATGCACCCTCTTGTGCATCTGGCTAATGTGGGTCCTGGGGAATTGAGCCTTGAACTAGGGTCCTTAGGCTTCACAGGCAAGCGCTTAGCCACTAAGCCATCTCTCCAGCTCATCATTTCCTCTTTCTTGTCTCTCAAAGGACCCCTGCTCATTCTCAAAGGTGAGTCACAGGCAGCATGGCTTTACCCCAAGCATGGGCACTGATTCTCCTTCAAGAACAGAGCTGAAGCACACTTGAATATATTTTAAGGAGATTACTGATTACCTTGAGGTAACCACAACAACAACAAAAACCATTATGGAGGGTCATACTGTCTTCTTAGGGTTGTCAAGAAAAACACAGGATACCCAGATAAATCTGAATTTCAGATAAGCAACACATAAGTTTTCAGTATAACGTGTGTCCCATGAAGCACTTGGAAATGTGTAGTGTTTAGAATACGGTTATTCAAATCTTTTGAGTAAGCAGGTAGGCTTTCTAATTATCTAGTAATAGGTGTGGGCACATGTGTGTGTCTGAGTATGCATGGGCATGTGTGTGCACATTTGTGTGAGGCCAGATGACGGCTTCAATATCATCCTCAGGTATGATTTCTACCTCTTCTTGGAACAGGGTCTCACATTGGTTTATAGTTCACCAATTTGACTACACTGCCCAGTTAGAGGGTCAGGGATACACCTGTCTCTGCCTCGTTAGCACTGGGATTACAGATGCATGCTGCCACGTGTGGCACTGTGCATGGCTAAGTGGGGGTCAAACTCAGGTCCTTATGCTTGCACAGCATGCAATTTGCCTACTAGGCCTATTTCTTTCTTTCTTCTTTTTCTTCTTCTTTTTTTGGTTTTTTGAGGTAGGGTCTGGCGTGGAATTCGCTATGTAGTCTCAGGGTGGCCTTGAACTCACAAGTATCCTCCTACCTCTGCCTTTTGAGTGCTGGGATTAAAGGCATTCACCACCATGCCTGGCTATATATATATACACATTGTGCATGTGCAAGGCCCTGGGTTTGATCCCCAGCACTTCAAAAGCTAAAGTGTTGGTTTTTCCTACAGAGCACCATCAAAATCTCACAGGGCTAGGTCTTTAGTCTCAGCCATGACCTCATCCATTCCTCAGTACTCAATGGACAGATGGGAAATCTTTGAACACCTTGTTGGGTTTTTAGTTAAAAACCTAGAGCTGCTTCATTTACGTAGCTTGATTGACACTTAATTCTTCAAACACAAGTGAGCCCTCCAGATTGCTAAAACTTATCTTGATAAAAATCAGCACAAGGTTATTTTATCCATTTTGACTGTAATGTGTAAAAAAAAAAAAAAGTCACAGCACTGTACTATGCCTGCTTAAATTAAAAAAAAATTTTCTCAGTGTTTCTGTCTCCTTTGTCCTCAGGCTACCAGATGGTTTGATATTGCTATGAACAAACAGAACAGAATGTCAGAATGTGTCAGTCTCTAGAAACCTCATCCCCATCTTTTGTTCACTGCTGGGAAGGATGTGTTAAAGGGACTAAAAAAATTTTAAAAAGCTGGTCTGTATACCAGCTTGGATCATTAGAGATTGGAAAAGGACTGAGGGAAGGTAGATAAAAGGAGGTTGGAGTTAACTGGTACATTGAAATATTATTCTGAGGGCTGGAGAGATGGCTTAGTGGTTAAGATATTTGCCTGCAAAGCAGATGCACATGGTAGCACATGTCTGGAGTTTGTAGTGGCTGGAGACCCTGGTGCACCAATTCTCTATCTGCTCCTCTCTCTTATTCTCTCTCTCTCTCAAATAAATAAATAAAATATATATTTTTAAAAAATATTACACTGAATCCTATTAATATGCACAATTAAGACATGTTAATTTTTTCTTTTTTGAGATAGGGTCTCACTAAGTAGTTCAAGCTGGTCTTGAATTTCTCCTCAGCCTCCCAAGTGCTGGGATAAAACCAAGCTTGATTTCTTAATTTCTTTCTTCTTCTTTTTTTTTTTTTTTTTTTCATTTTCTTAAGAAGTCAACAGATTCCAAGGTCTAAGGACTTCCTCTACCGTCATGAAAAACTCTTGTTAGTTTGTGAGGGTTATCCCAATGGCTGGGAATTTTTTGTTTGATTTACTTATTTATTGTTGAAGCAGGATTAGCCCTGTCTAGCCCAGCCCAGCCTAACCTGAAGTTTACTCTGCAGCCTAGACTGGTCTGGAACTCACAGCAATCCTCCTATTTCAGCCTCCTGAGTGCTGGGATTAAAGGTCCCGCCACCACACCCAGCCTCAGAGGATTTTGTTTTTCTTGTGGCTTCATTTTACATTTTCATCTGTCTGAGAGTTTTAAGGGTTATTTCCTTCCTGATCAATGGGATTTTGTGTTCTAATGAAATGTGCATGTTATGGCAAAGGCTGCAAGTTAGAGCTATTGTCAAGCGAATCCAGCAAAAATTTCCTAATGTATAAACCTGGTTATTACATTTAAAATTCAGAGAGCAGCCAATGGCTCCTATTGAGAGAAGGGAAACTCTGCTTTTAACAGGAAAAGTGGAAAAAACATTGGTTTCCCATGGTGAAAAGGGCAATTCTTGAGCGGCCTAGAAGCAAACACGTGAAACAACTATTTCTTTTGTGCTTCAAATGGTGGGAGAAAAGGAAAGCCACGCTGAGAGGTTAGAGGAAGCCCAAAGGGCAGCGGCTCTCTTCTCCACAAGCCTGAGGCTGACCAAACAGGAGAAGGCCCAAAGACCAGAGAAAGTCCAGCCTGTGGTACCCGCCCTTCCTTCCAGCTCTGAAAGAACTAGAGAACCAGTGGTGTATCCTCAAACATCAGGTGAGGGAAGGCCTCAATACTGTTTGCCTTCGTAAAAGAAAGTGAAGCATTGGTTCCCCATAAAGCTCTGGTGGATGCCCAGAATTCACCAGTCATAGGTTGGGGCATGAGAGACTGGGGGAGAGGGTCTGCTGTAAAGTGCAGTATAGCTTGTGTGATGCCCTGGAAAACATACAATGTTAAGGTTGAAGGGTAAAGACATACGGAATTAATCCTTCACTCGCTGACCTGCTTTTGGGACACCACATTGGGCAATAAATAAATAAAACAAAAACCAAAAAAAAACTCAGATTTCAAAAGATCATCTAGTTTTTATTTTACCCCTGCAGAAACTAAGGCCTATAGACGTTGGGAGGAAAGAGAGCCATAGTTCCTAACCCACTAGTTTTTCCTCACTGCATCATCCAGAACAGGGAGATACCTGGAAAATTCAGGAATGTTCTCACTGCATGGTGTTCCCTCAGAACTACCAAGAACTGTGTTTTCACAGAACACTAGCTCAAGAGATCCAACCGTACTTCCGAATTGAAGTGGGGACTCCAACGGGACATGTCGGCCCATGCCTTTAGTCCCAGCATGTGGGAGGCTGAGGTAGGGGATCTCCATGAGCTGGAGGCCAGCCTGGGACTACAGAGTGAGTTAGTTATAGGTTATTCTGGGCTGCAGTGAGACCCCAACTCGAAAACAGCAAAAAATAAAATAAAATAAAATGCACAGCAAAGTGGGGACTTTTATCATATCTGTACACCCTTGCTCACAGCAGCAAAATTCACAAGAGCCAAAAGATGGAAGCAACTCAAATGTCCATCCAAGAATGAATGGATCAGCAAAATATTGTATATTCGTACAGTGCCTAAACCACTCAGCTTAAAGGGAAGGACATTCTGACACTTGTAACATGAATGGACCTGGAGGACATTCTGGGTAGATAAAATAAGCCCCTGATGATTCCACCTAGTGGAGTTAGCTAGACTAGTCAACTTCATAGAAAGTAGAATGATGGTAGTCAGGAGGAGAGGCATGGAGGGCTGATATTATTTAGTAACATTGTTTCTCTCTGGGAAGATGAGAAAGTCCTGTGGATGAATGGAAGTGGTAATTGAACAAAAATGTGAAGGCACCTGGCACAGTAGCCTTTACATGTTATAATTTGAATGTGAAAATTTCCCCACAGGCTCATGTGTTTGAATATTTGGCCCCCAGCTAGGGGAGGGCTTAGAGGTGGAGCTTAGTTGGAGGAAGTGGATCATTGAAGGTGGGCCTGAGGTTTCTTAGCTCAGTCCTACCTGTCTGCCTTTTGACTGTGAATGTAATGTGCCAGCTGCCTCACTCTCTAGCTGCCACGCCTTCCTCTCCATAATGGACTGTCTGCCCTTGAACTGTAAGCCTAAATAAACCCTTCCTCCCTTAAGTTGCTTCTTCTCAGGTATTTGGTCACAGCAATGAGAAAAGTAACTAATGTACATTTTACCATAGTTTTATAAAGACGAGGGGGGGACGGGAAGAGATGCTTCATTAACTATGTGCATACACACATACACACATACACACACACTCACACCTTGGAAGGTCACAGTGCACATTCAATGAAAGACCCAGAGACACCCTAAATCAAAGACTCTTGGGTTGGAGAGAGTGGTTAAGGCACTTGCCTGTGAAGCCTAAGGACTGTGGTTCAATTCCTCAGGACCAATATAAGCCAGATGCACAAGGTGGTGCATGAGTCTGGAGTTTGTTTGCAGCTGCTGGAGGCCCTGGCATTCCCATTCTTTCTCTTTCTCTCAATCTGCATCTCTTCTGCCCTCTCTCTCAAATAAATAAATAAAATATGTTTTAAAAAGACTTGGGCTGGAGAGATCGCTTAGTAGCTAAGCGCTTGCCTGTGAAGCCTAAGGACCCCAGTTCAAGGTTTGATTATCTAGGATCCACGTAAGCCAGATGCACAAGGGGGCACATACATCTGGAATTCATTTGCAATGGTTGGAGGTCCTGATGTGCCCATTCTCTCTCTCTCTGCCTCTTTCTCTCTCTGTAACTCTCAAATAAATAAATTAAAATAAACAAAGAAAATATTTTTAAAAATTGCTAAAAAGACTCTTAGCCAAGCACTTCCTCAGCTAAGTGCAGAACCCTGTCCGTTTTCACTGGACCCTATTAACAACATGCATCCGAGGGAAGCTCTGATAAAGAATTCTCTCTTGCTCAGAGTACTTCTTCTACTCACACCTCACTGGATAGTTCCTCGTGGTCTAAAAGATGACTGTCCCCAATTATGAGATAATCAGTGACCTTCTTTGTCCACATTTTACCGATGGAAAACCAAACCCAGCAAGGTCAAGCCCTGGCTGAAGGGCGTCACACAACTACTTGACCAAGCCCATTTCAAAACCCTGTTCTGGGCTCTGTCCCGCATCCCACGACTGCTCTCCTGTGGCTCCTTGTTTGTCTCCAGACATGTTGTGGCAAGTTCACACAAGCCCTGGGGCTGTTGAGGAGCAGGTTAGGCCACAAAAGGACCAAACAGAAAGACTCAGGTATCATGGACTCCATATGGGCCAGTGCTCCGAGGCTCAGCCTCCCTTCCTGTGTCCTAAATAGGGAGTTTCCAGGCTATCTGGTACCAGCAATTCCTGAACTTTACTTATGTAAGACTCATCAGGGTGCAGATTAAAATACAGAACCCCTAGGCCTATTCCCCCTGGAGACTCTAACTGAGTAGGTCTCGAGCAGAACTTGGGAATGTTTAAAACAAACATCTAGGGAATCCTATCTTGGAGGAAGTGGAGTAGTCCTGACCTTAACAGAATTCCTTCTGGCTTAGCTCCCTGTCCACAGTTACTGCAGCTGAGGCTCAACAGAGTAGACAGGGGTGTCCATGTTTACATAGCTATTTCTTAAATGTCTTTAAAACACAGAAACATAAACCAAATACTCATTTTCTTGAGGAACGAGGTGGGTCTGTAGTTTTTTTAAATAAAAAATTGATATCCGTGCTCCTCTCTGTCCCAGCAAACCTTGCCCTATTCCACTCCTTCCTGTCCAGGGAGATCAGTCTGGTCCTCCTGCCCCTGACCTGCGCAATGGGGCAGGTCCAACCTCCCCGGAAAACTTCCCAGCTGCCAACTCCCTTGCTATAGACCCAATTCTGACGGCAGTGCTGGCCCAAGTTGCTTTCTGAGTCTTGATGGAGACCAAATGGTGTTTGGCTTTCCTGCCCACCCCCTTCCTTCTGAGCACATAGCCGATCTCAGGCTCCAACTATGCGGTAGAGGAAGCTGGCAGTCTCCGAGTGTCCCTCCCCCTGAAGCTCCCACTGCCCGCTGGAGAACCAGCCCAGCTCTGCGGAGAAGAGAGATGAGCGCAGACAAGGCCGGGCGCGCACACAGCATTCCCTTGTCATTTGGCAGGTCTTTGTGGATGAGCAGATGGAAAAATCTTAGGACACTCAATTCCCCAAATTCCTTTTCTGAGAGTGAGCCCCTAGTGATTAGAATCTTTTCAAACCAGTTAAAACTCACTCCTCCCTACCCACAAATACACTAATTTTCTTTGCTTCAGGTCCCAGGAAGGGGACATGTAAGAGCTCTGTAGTCTGGGGATTACCTGCCTGCTTCCCCATGAGGTCACTGCTCCTAACCAAGAGGGCTCAGGATGGCAGCGTCTCTGTTAGGGGAAGGAGTTCTCTTATTGGATGCAGGCTCCCTACAAGAGGACTTCAGTGCTATCTGCGGTCCAGGAATTCTTGCCTATGACAGATCACAACTTGGAGTCACATCCCTGTTGTTTTGGCTGCATCATGATAGCTCTGAACTTGGACCCTGGTTCTGCGCCTGTAAATGGAGAATATTATCAATGAGTCTGTGAGAATGAAGGGGGATGCTGAATGTGGAGTGCTTGGTACACAGCTTAATAACTGTTGGGTAAATGGCAGGGGTTATGATGTCCTTGAGCCCTCAAAACACTGCTTCATTTTTGCATGGCTCCCTCATGACATGAGAAAGTCACCATATACATTGACATAAGACCCATATCATGACGATCATGGAGCCAAAATCAGATCTTAATGTAAAATAAATATAAAAGATATAAGAACACCTGAAATCAGACCTGAAACTGTGTGATTTTGTCCTTATTAAATTGCTCTCTAGAAACATCTCATCAGTTTACACTTGTTCTTACAATTTAAACTTTCTTATTTATTTATTTATATTTATATATTTTTTTATTTTGGAGAGAGAGAGAGAGAGAGACAGAGAGAGAGAGAGAGAGAGAGAGAATTGGCCTGAGTCTCAGTCACTGCAATCAAACTCCAGATGCTTGTGCCACCTAGTGGGCATGTGTGACCTTGTGCTTGCCTCACCATTGTGCATCTGGCTTATGTGGGATCCAGGGAGTCAAACATGAGTCCTTAGGCTTTGCTGACAAATGCCTAAACCGCTAAGCCACCTCTACAGTCATTTTTTATTCTTTTAAATTTAATATAAGCTTTTTTAAACCACAGCCTATACATCCTAGGTAAGCCCTATACCACTAAACTATATCTCCTAGTTCTATAGCATCATTTTTAAGGCAACCTCAGTTGGAACTCAGTGTTAATTGGATTGATACATTTGTGACTAGTATTAAGGGTAAATTTTCTTCATGTTTATTGGTCATTCAGCTTTCTTTCTTTCTTTCTCTTTTTTGTTTTCCAAGGTAGGGTCTTTCTCTTTAGTCCAGGCTGACCTGAAATTCCCTATGAAGTCTCAGGGTGGCCTTGAACACCTACCTCTGCCTCCTGAGTGCTGGGATTAAGGGTGTGAGCCACCATGCCCGGCTCTGTTTGCTTTAAGGCAGGGTCTCAGTCTACTCAAGGCTGACTGGAGCTCACTCTATAACCCAGGCTGAACTTGAACTCATGAGAATCCTCCAACCTTAGTCTCCCAAGTGCTAGAATTAAAAGCATGCACCACCATGCTTGGTCATATTTCTTTTATGATTTTCTTATTCATATCCTTTGCTTTTCTTTCAAGGCCCCTTCTTCTATTTTTATCAATTCACAATTCATACATGAGTTAGCAATCTATACCTAAAAATATAGCTCCTTTATTGGTCCTATGTGAGGTACATTTTTGTTTTTAATTTGTTAGATTTCATGTACTCTAAAGGTTTACATTTTGAAGTAGTCAAAGCTGTTTTTTTTTCTTTTATTACTTTTGCTTTTGATATTATGTTACAAATGACATTTTCAGGGCTGGAGAGATGGTTTAGTGGTTAAGGCGCTTGCCTGTGAAGCTTAAGGACCCATGTTCAACTCTCCAGGCCCCACATAAGCCAGATACACAAGGTCACACAAGCATGCAACATTGCACATGTGCACAAGGTGTTACAAGTGTCTGGAGTTTGATTACAGTGGCTGGAGGCCCTGGCACACCAATTCTCTCTCTTTGTCTCTTGCAAAAAAGAAAAAGGCTAGTCTGTTGTGCTTGCCTCAAAAATAAATGGCATATGGGGAAGGGATATGATGGAGAATGGAATTTCAAAAGGGAAAGTGGGGGGAGGGAGGGTATTACCATGGGATATATTTTTTTAATCATGGAAGATGTTAATAAAAATTGAGAGAAAAAAGAAAAAAAATGGCATTTACTTCAAAATTATATAAATATCTGGTTGGAGAGATGGCTTAGCAGTAAAGTCGCTTGCCTGTAAAGCCTAAGGACCCCTGTTCAACTCCTAAGATCCCACATAATCCCAACCAACAAAAGGTGAGGCAAGCACAAGGTCACACATGCCTACTAGGTGGCACAAGTGTCTGGAGTTTGATTTCAGTGGCTGAGGCCCTGACGAACCAATTCTCTCTCTTTGTCTCTCTCTCTCTAAAAAAAAAAGTTTAAGGAAAGATTATGTAAATATTAGGGCTGAGGAGATGGCTCAGTAGTTAAAGATAATTGCTTGAAAAGACTTCCCAGTCACCCACATAAAGCTGGACAAGCATTCCTTGAAGCAGCAAAATACCTTTGCATGACTAAACACACTTATGCTTCATTCTAATGGGGTTTCTTTCTTCCTTCCTCTCTCTCTCTCTCACTCCCTTCTTCTTTCTTTTTTGAGGCATAGTGTCTCTATGTAGTCTAGGCCTGCCCTAATCATCCTGCTCAGTCTCTCATGTGCTGAGATTAGGGTTCTACCATTATGCCTGGGGCTAGTTGTTTTTCTTTCCTACATTAGATCTATTATTTCATCTAGACCCATATTCTTCAATGTGGTTGACACTAACAACAAATAATTTATTTAGTTATGAGGAAAGAGAGGAAGGGAAGAGAGAGAGAATTAATGGGCACCCCAGGGCCTCTTACCCCTGCAAATGAACTCCAGACACATGCTCCACTTTGGGCATTTGGCTTTATGTAGGTACTAATCGAACTGGTGCCAGCCAACAAGCTATGCAAACAAGCACCTTCAACTGCTGAACCATCTCTCTAGCTCACAAATGACTTTTTAATTTTAAATTTCAGTCTATTAAAATTGAAAATGTGGGGGCTGGAGAGATGGATTAGCGGTTAAGGCACTTGCCTGAAAAGCCCAAGGACCTTGGTTGGGTTTCCCAGAACCCATGTAGGCTAGACGCACAAGGTGGTGGATGTGTCTGGAGTTTGTTTGCAGTGGCTGGAGGCCCTGGCATACCCATTCTTCCTCTCTCTCTCTGCTTCTCTCTCTCTCAAATAAATAAATTAAATTAAATATTAAAAAAAAAAGAAAATATGGTCTTCAGTATTATAGCTCCTTTTAAAATGCTCAAAAAAAAAAAAAAACCTGGCTCAGAGTTAGATTACTCGCCATATTCACAGCACAGATAATAAACAGCTTTACAAGATGCCACTGACCTGGAATTACTTTGTGAATGATGAGAAAAGGTCAAGAATTTGACATCTTTTCCAAATAGTTCAGATTGTTCCAATACTGACTTTTGAATAACCCACCCCTTGGACCCTGATTTAAGAGCCACATTTACATTCATGAGTCTAGGGATCACTGCTTGGGCTGACGTCCATGCTCTCTTCATCTGTTTCTTTACCCATCTTTCAAATCCCTATCACAACTACATTGCTTCAGACACGGTGACTTTGTGATATGTGTTAATGTTTAGCTAAGATTTTTTTATATTTTTGTTTATTTATTTCTTCAATAGAGGGTATGGGTGTGCCAGGGCCACCTGCCAGTGCAGAAGAACTCCAGATGCATGTGCCACTTGTGCATTTACTTTATGTGGGTATTGGGGAATTGAACCCAGACTGGTAGGCTTTGCAAGCATTGAGCCATTTCCCCAGCCCAAGCAGCTGTTAAATTTTTTAATATTTTATTTTTATTTATTTATTCGAGAAAGAAAGATAGAAGGAGGAGATAGAGAGAGAATAGGTGTGCCAGTGCCTCCAGCTGCTGCAGATGAACTCCAGATGCATGCGCCACCTTGTGCATCTGGCTAATGTGGGTCCTAGGGAATTGAACCTGGGTCCTTTGGCTTTG
This sequence comes from Jaculus jaculus, assembly GCF_020740685.1. NCBI lineage: Eukaryota > Metazoa > Chordata > Mammalia > Rodentia > Dipodidae > Jaculus > Jaculus jaculus. Next base: position 41,032,792 of record NC_059113.1, on the reverse strand, counting down.
CAAGCAAGTGCTTTAACTGCTAAGCCATCTCTCCAGCTCCCAAGATTTTTTTAAAGATTTCATTTTTTTATATCATGAAATTCTTCCACTTCTGTTTCCAGACAAACATTAAAATTATATTGTAGTGTGGAGTTGGAACTGTATCCATATAACAAGTAAACTCATGGAGGATTTTTATATACAGCGTCTGTTTTCTCAGCTTCTTGCAGTGCCTATCAAATACCACACTTCAACTTTGTGTAGCACCTTGCCCATCTATGAAGGCACAGCCTGTCCCCTTGTCACTGTGTACTGCATCCTCTGCTCAGAACTCTCTCTCCTGGCCAGTCTGCTTGGGACCTTGAGTTATTCCCTCAGCCCAGAACTCTCCCTCTGGATGAAGCCTTTTCTGAGGTCTCAGATGCTGAACCTATGTCTGCCTCAAATCATCAGCAATGTCTCATGATTTTGCATTGGACCACAGATCTGTGCTTTGGCTATGATACACAGTTCGAAGACAGGGGTTATGTCCTTTCAGTTTTGAATTCCCACAGTATGCTAACAGTACTTGGGCTTAAGGTAGTCTTTTGGTCATTGTGTTCGATTAAAGAGCATAACTCAGAACACTCAAAAGGCTGGAGGTGTGTGTATGACATGCCACACAAGGTCTTGAGCATAGGCTTTGTGGGGCTTTGGGCTGGTGAGGGCTCAGACAGTTATGCCATGTTCACTGAATCTCCCAATAATGTGATAAGTGAATTGGAGTGGGAAGTGACAGAAAGCCAAGGAACTACTTAAAAGGACATTAGAAGAATGCAAGGCAGACAGAAATAGAGGCCTGAGAAAGGGTAGTGGCCAGGGCTTGGAAAGGAATGGACATTATTAAGAGATGACGTGGGTTTAGAAGTGGAGATTGTAGGCAGATAGAGTGAAAAATAATGTGACTAGGAACCTAAAAAGATCTTTGTGTAATGTATCCTGTAAGTGGTTGTGTCATTCACAATATTTCAATGAGATTTTTTTTACCATAAAATATAAATGAATGCTTATGATATTACCATTGTTTTAGAAGTAGCCATGTTCACTCAATCGAGTCTCTTGAGCTCTTTGTAACTGTTCCTTCATCTGTGAAATAGGTATCACAGTGCTGCCCTTAGAGAGCTGTAAGGGGAGTTAAACAAGTTCATAGTAGTTGACATGCTTAAGGCACATGCAAATGCTCAACAATTACTGGCTACTTTAAGGATTATTACTCATACATTCCTATGCATAGAAATTCCATTCGCTTCTGCTCCTAAGGTAGCTTCCTACCTATGACCTAAAGAGACCAGCCATCCAGTGACTCATAGAAAACTCATGTACATAGGCATATGACTGGAAAAGAGACCACTTTTACCCCACCAGGTCAGGTTGTTTTAAGAATATGGCAACTTCGCCGGGCGTGGTGGCGCACGCCTTTAATCCCAGCACTCGGGAGGCAGAGGTAGGAGGATCGCCGAGAGTTCAAGGCCACCCTGAGACTACATAGTGAATTCCAGGTCAGCCTGAGCCAGAGTGAGACCCTACCTTGAAAAAAAAAAAAAGAAAGAAAAAAAAAAGAATATGGCAACTTCATTCTGTTCAGTGGTGTAACTGGTAAAAACTGGTCTCTGTTTCCCTGAGATACACTAAGGGAGGACAGAGCTTTTGGGGTGATCAGGAGAGCCCAGGCCAAATACTTGATAAGAAAAAAACTTAGGGGAGGAAAACTGTATTTTTAAAAATATTTTTGCTCATTTTTATTTATTTATTTGAGAGTGACTGAGAGAGAGAGAGAGAGAGAGAGAGAGAGAAAGAGAAAGAGGCAGATAGAAAGAGAGAAGGAATGGGCACGCCAGGACTCCAGCCTCTGCAAACAAACTCCAGACGCGTGCGCCCCCTCGTGCATCTGGTTAACGTGGGTCCTGGGGAATCGAGCCTCAAACCAGGGTCCTTAGGCTTCACAGGCAAGCGCTTAACCACGAAGCCATCTCTCCAGCCTGGGAAACTGTATTTTGTCTCATGGTTTAGTGTTCAAAGTCCGTCATGGGGGGAAGGCATGGTAGCAAGAGTAGCTTATGACTGTGGTAAGGAAAACTTGCTCACATCTTGTTGATCAGGAAATGGAGAATGTTGGTCCTCCATGGGCTTTCTTGCTCCTTTTTTTCTTTCTTATTCAGTCTAGTCTGCAGCCCATGGTGGTGCTACCCACACTCAGGGAGGCAGCTCTTGTGTCTCCTTCTTCTAGTTAATCCTCTCTGGAAAAGACCTTACAGACACACACAAAGCTGTTCCTCCTTAATGCTTTAGAAGAAGATCCTTAATCCAATCTAATTGATTATCATCACACTATGCAAAAGAAGACATGAGAAGAAGTTGTACCAGGGAGACCCACTCTTGTTCCAGGAGCAGGGCAGAATGACATTTTCCCACATGGCTCCGGTAAGCTATGACAGGGAGAATGTGATTTGGAGAGAGAGAAGTTGGACGTGAAGGGTGTCTTGTACTTAGCCCAGAGAAGGATCCAGGAGGACATGTGAAGCCACTATTAGCCAGAAATGGCTATATTCAGCAGATGGTAACCTCAAGGGTTTCAAGTCTGCTCTGTATAATCCTTCATCACCCATTCTTTTTTTTTTTTTTTTTCCTTTTAGGTAGGGTTTCATTCTAGCTCAGGCTGATCTGAAATTCACTATGTAGTCTCAGGGAGTACCTCTGCCTCCCGAGTGCCGGGATTAAAGGCTTGTGCTACCAAGCCCAGAGGATCATTTCACCCATTTGTGTGTGTGTGTGTGTGTGTGTGTGTGTGTGTGTGTGTGTGTGGTGAGTTCTCACTGTGTTGCCTAGCTGCTTTTGAACTGCTGGGCTCAAGCAATCCTCTTGCCTCAGCTTCCTCAGTAACGGATAATACAGGCATATGTCACCACACATACTTACTTATTATTGATCTTGTCATCTTTCCTATAAAGAAAGTAAAATGGTTACATGTTCTTTAAAGAGTTACTGTCTTGTGAGAAACAAGTGAGATATGCCTGGGTATCTGTTACAGATCCCACCAACTTACTCATATTGGGAGATGCACCACAGAGTGTATGAGTTGTTCTGTCTTCCTGCCCTAAACAAGGATGGGTGGTGAGGTCTTTATCAAAGCTATGGGCCTTTTTAGTGAATGAAGGTTAAAGTTAAGACAACACCCAGTTCAGCAAAATCTGCTGAATGTTCTGGAACTCTCTGCATTCATTCAACCTTGATCTTGGCCTTCTGCCTTGCCTGTCTCTGTCCTCCAAGACAGGACCCTGACTTGAAGGGGTCTTGTTAGTATTGTCATGCCCATGAGGGTCACACTAACAGTTAATGCCTTTGTGCAGGAACAAGGTCTCTACTGTGCTTCTCAGGGTGAAAACAAAGTCCCTGGACACAGGCCTGACTTCCAGAAAAGGCTCCCGTGCTAAGTCAGCCAACAGACTCCAGAGCTAATCAGAACCAGATGTGAGTTCTTTCACTTAAATATATTACAGGTCACAGCTTTATTTTTTGAAAGCACCTATAATAACAATTAAAGTCATAAAATGTGTTTTCCCTAGATATTTTCTCCTAGTCAACCAAGCAATATAGTCTGATATGTTGGGGCAAATCCATGCCAAAGTCAACATATTTGCTTTGTTAGAAATCTGCAGAATGTGTCTGTCTGCAGAGGTGTGTGCTCTGGACAGCCTAGGGACAGCTGCCAACATACAAACTATTTCCTAAAATACTCTGCATACAGGAATGATAAGCAGACCCCATAGATTTGTGGCTGAGAGGTGGAGGGAGAAACCCTGGGGGAGAGACACAGAACAAGGGGCGTTAAGCATAATTCGTGTAATGTGGCGGATACTTCCTGTGTTTAAAAACAGAAACTTCCATAGGGTTCAGCAGCAGCTGGCTAAGTTCTCCTGTCCCTGTCACCACCAGTTACCCTACAGAGGTGTGCGGCTGCCTGTGAGAAGAGCTTCTAGTAAATTCATAGCTCTTCCATGTAACATGTCTTACCCAAATTATTTTTGGGAGTTGTCAAAAGTTGTCCTCTGCCCTCAGCTGGGGCTGCATTTGTTTATACCTACCTGATCTCAATTCCAGGACCACAGGACCATAGGACCCCAAGAAACTGTATGGCTTCTAAATGCTAACAAGCAGGGGCCTTTCTGTCTTGCTAAATACCCTCCAGTTCCAGGCATGGTCATTTTCTGGCTGGCATTCATTCCAAGGAATCTCTTATTTTCCAATGCCAGATTCTGAATGCCCTCTGGTTGTTGCCTCTTTCTGTGTTTTGTTCTCATATTTGCTCTGAGAACTCTTCTCTTTCCATTTTTCTTATCACCCATTTCCATTTGGGGAAATTTCCTCCCCTCTTTCAATCCTGGATCACGCACAAATTGATAATACTGCACTCCTCAGCTTCATTCCCATACACAAGCAGGGAACCTCGGGTCAAAGGATGATGGATTTGGTGAAGGGCCAAAGCCAGTGGGTGATTTCCACTTCAGGTCCTTATCTTTTTTAAAAAAATTATTTAATTTAATTTATTTATTTGAGACAGAGAGAGGAGGCGGAGATGGGCACACCAAGGCCTCTTGCCACAGCAAACAAACTCCAGATGCATGTGCCACCCATGCATCTGGCTTATGTGGGTGTTGGGGATTTGAACCGGGTCCTTAGGTCTCACAGGCTAACCTCTTAACTGCTAAGCCCCAGGTCCTTATCTTATAAAAATTAGTTTAAATGGGAATTAATGCCTCCTGGAGGGAGTGTATTGTTGGGGGCAGGTTTATGGGTATTATAGCCAGTTCTCCATGCTAGTGTTTGGCACACTCTCCTGTTGCTATTGTCCACCTTATGTGAGCCAGGTCTTAAAAAAGTTAGTTAACACATTCACATGGTCAACGCACCCCCTCAAAATGTACGAAGTCACATAGTGGACTGAAGAGATGGCTCAGGGGGTAAAATGCTTTCTGTACAAGCATGACTGCTAGAGTACCAGTCCCCCAGAATCTTCCTAAAGTTCGATGGGTAATGGTTGTGTCTGTAGTCCCAGTGCACCTACTGGGAGAAGGGAGATGGAGACAGGAGAATCCTGAAGCTCAAGGGCCAGCTACCATGGCTAGTGCAGCTGCAAACAAAAAGAGAGGTGCTGCATCAAGCAAATGGAAATGAGGTCCAACACTCAAGGCTGTCCTCTGACTTCCACAGGTGCTCTGTGGCATGCCTGCATTTACACACACACACGCGCACACACCCTACATAATTTTTGTTTGTTTTTCTGAAGTAGGGTCTCACTCTAGCCCAGGCTGACCTGAAATTCACTATGTAGCCTCAGAGTGGTCTCAAGCTTATGGTGATTCTCCTACCTCCGCCTCCCAAGTGCTGGGATTAAAGGGCATCACCATCATGCCCGGCAACAACACATAATTTTAAAAGAGAAGTTGTATAGTAATAAAATAGAAAACTACAAGTCTACATATTGAAAAATGAATAAATTAGAATTTCAATACAGAATAAAAATTGGCAGTCTCAGAGAGCTTCCCTACAAAATATTCACTGGTTTATAAAGAGAAAAGAGATTGGAAGGCAGTCCTCCAGGGGTGACATAGCTGTTAGAACTTGAAGTCAGAGTAACTTGACTACCTGTAGGAGATCTTCATAAGCTAAGGCTGTGGTGGTTGGATTCAGGTGTGCCCCATAAACTTAGGTGACCTGAACGTTAGGTTCCCAGCTGATGGATATTTTGGAATTAATGCCTCCTGGAGGGAGTATATTGTTGGGGGCGGGTTTATGGGTATTATAGCCAGTTTCCCCTTGCCAGTGTTTGGCACACTCTCCTGTTGCTATTGTCCACCTTATGTGAGCCAGGGGGTGATGTCCAACCTCTGCTCATGCCATCATTTCCCCCTGCCATCATGGAGCTTCCCCTTGAGCCTGTAAGAAAAATAAATCTCTTTTTCCCAGAACCTGCTCTTGGTTGGGTGATTTCTACCAGCAATGTGAACCTGACTGCAATAGTAAAGTGGTACCGAAGAGTGGGATTACTGCTAGACACTGACTATGTGGCTTTGGCCTTTTGGAGTTGATTTTCAAGAGGAATATGGGAGGATTTGAAACCTTGGCCAAAGAGATGCCTTGTAGTGCTGTAAATACAGCTCTGGGGCAATAGGAAGAATGTCTTTTGAAGGGGCTTGAGTGCTCAAGGAGTGTCCTGTTCTTCAAAGTCTGCTTTATTCCCCCTGGATTAACAAATTGGCAACCTACCTGGTATCGTGGAGTATAAGAAAGGCTGGAAAGAGGGTCATTGAGTTTTCAACACGGTCTTGTGTTTTGGAAATGGCCATGGGCAGTATGAAGCAGGTTTGCTGGAGGCCTGCATGGAGACCCCATGGGCCATGCCTTTGTTTTCCCTTGCCATTGTGGAGCTTCCCCCTCGAGGCTGTAAGCCAAAATAAACCTCTTTTTTCTCACAAGCTGCTGTTGGTTGTATGATTTCTACCAGCAATGTGAACCTGATTGTAACAGTAAAGTTGGTACCAGAGGAGTGGTGTTGCTGCTAGATGCCTGACTGCACAGCTTTGGCCTTTTAGAGCTGATTTTCAAGAGGAATGTAAAAGGATTTGAAACCTTGACTTAAGAGATGCCTTACAGTGCTGTAAGTACAGCTTGATGGACTATTCTGGTCAGAGTTGAAAGACCTGAATGTAGTAAGAACTATGAACTGTGAGGTTTGGCTTATGAGGGTAAGAAAAAGTTTTGCTTGAACTGGGCTAGAAGCAGTTTGTGTGTGAGGCTTGCTGTTATGGCCTTGTCCTGAGAATTTGTGCAGGGTTTCATTGCATGGAAATGGACTGGTGTGAGCAGTGGGATATGGCACAGAAAGAAATCTTTAAGCCAAAACTGCTGCCTGTTCAGCTTCAATTGAGAGCCTACAATCTTTGATATTGGGCCATCTGACCTGCACTGGGGTCACAGGAAGAATGAAGACTCTTTTGAAGAGGTTTGAATGTTCAAGGAGTGTTCTGGTCTTCAAAGTCTGCTTTATTCTCCCCCTGTGTTAACAAATTGGCAACCTACCTGGTATTATGGAGTATAAGAAATGCAGGAAAGAGAGGGTCATTGAATTTGCAACATGGTCTTGTGTTTTGGAAACAGCCAATGGGCTGTGTGAAGCAGGTTTGCTGGATATCTGCATGGAAACCCGATGGAGCAGTGAGGATGAACTGTGGATTGCAATAGAGACCCAGTGGAGATGTTGGGAACGTGAGATGGCTGCTAAGGAAAGTTGCTGGTCCCCTGGTTGAAGTTTTCCAGGACTGTGAGTAGCCTAGCTGGAGGGGTGGAATTGGGAACTCCAGAGTTGTTGGATTTGGAGTCACAGTTTGATGTTTTCCCTGGTTGTTTTAAATCTTGTGTTGGTTGAATATTTCTTTGCTATGCCCAATGCCATCTTTTACAGTGTGAATGTGTATTCTGTGCCATTATGGTTTTTTTGGGGGGGATTTTTTTGTATTATGGCCCAGTTAAAAGACCTTGGATTATGGGGATGTTTGAACATCATTAAGATTGATAAAAAACATAGGGATTTTTTTTATTTTTATTTATTTTATTTATTTATTTTTTTTTTAATTTTTATTAAAAACATAGGGATTTTTAAAGTTGGACTGAATTCATTGCATTTTACATCATGTATGGCTATCAGTTTTGGGGGGCCAGGGACAGAATGTGGTGGTTTGATTCAGGTGTCCCCCATAAATTTAGGTGCTCTGAATGCTAGGTTCCCAGCTGATGGAGATTTGGGAATTAATACCTCCTAGTGTGTTGTTAGGGGCAGGCTTACGGGTATTATAGGCAGTGCCCCCTTGCCAGTGTTTGGCACACTATCCTGTTGCTATTGTCCACCTTATGTTGTCCAGGGGTTGATGTCCACCCTCTGCTCATGGCATCATTTTCCCCGCCTTTGTGGAGCTTCCCCTCAAACCTGTAAGACAAAATAAGCCTCTTTTTTTCTCACAAGCTGCTCTTGGTTGGGTGATTTCTACCACCGATGCGAACCTGACTGCAACAAAGGCTTAGTAATATTCCCACATAGAAGGAGTTGGGGGAAGGTCATGAGATCTTCATCTGAGATTGCAGCCACTCCCTTCCTCCTGCTACCCCTACCCACCAGTGCACTGGTTCTCGGGAGGGTCTAGTGCATAGAGGAGATGAAAAGAAAATGAAGCTGAGGGACCTATGCAACTTTCAGGAGGTAGTCACCCATCCTGGGGTGGGACGTTTTAGTGTTGCAGCTGTTTTGGGGTTACCCATGCTCCGGTAAGTACTTCTTTGCCAATGCCTCTGCAAGCTCCATAAACTCATTGGTCCAAACCAAGCTAGACTTGATAAAATCATTTTTTTTGTCTGTCATTGGTGCTCTTTCTAGGCCAAAAAAAAAAAAGGTGTTTATTCACATTTCCTTACAGAAACTTACTGTGCAGAATCTTGGCAGACAGCACATTAATAAAGTGATCAATGTTATATCATCAGTTATCCCCAAAATGTGTGTCAACAGATTCAATGAGATGATCATATATAAAACTTCTGTATAGTTTCTATCAGATTCATAATCTGAATTTAACCATGAGAAAAAGTAGACAAACTTGAGTTAAGACACATCCTATAAGATCATTGGCCTGTAGTCTTTGTGATCAGAAAGGCTGAAGAAAGACTGATCTAGTCTGAAGGGAACCAAAGGCAACATGTGGTTATGAATTGCTTTGCTCCAAAGGACTTTAGAATTGTTATTTTACTTATTTAAAAATATCATTTATTTGTTTATGAGAGAAAAAGAAGTAGAGAGAGAGAGAGAAGGAAAGAGGGACTTATAGCCTCGCCAGGGCCTTGTGCCACTGGAAACTCCACATGTATGCACCACATTGTGCATTTGGTTATTTGTGGTTATGGGAGAACAGAACCTGGGCTGGCAGGCATTATAAGCAAGTGCCTTTAACCACTGAGTCATCTCCCCAGCCCCAGAGAGTTCATTTTTAACTTATACATATGAATGAGACAATGCCCACAGCTTATAAGTCACTCTCTGTTTTTATTTAAGTACTTATGGTGCTGGGGACTGAACTTGAACTTGGTAGGCAAGTGCTCTACTATTGAGCTATAGCCCAACTACAACAAGAGGGAGGGCCCTTTTAATGCAGAGGCTTTTGAATCAATGTTGGCTAGAGGATCTTGAAAACTTGCCAAGGCTCAAATTACAAATTATAAGGTGCCCCTGTCTTTGGACCTTGTCCCTCATTCCAATAGCTGTCAGTGATCCTAGCCTGAGGGTATGGAACATTGTAGCCCACAACTGACTCCATCCAGATCAGCAGCTTGCACTCGGACTGCTAGCAAGTTACACTGCTTTGCAGAAATAAAAGGGATTCTACTGTAGAGTGGGCTGAGTATAGCTATAAGCAACATACTGATGCCTGAAAATTACTAGGACAGTAGATCTTTAAGGGAACAGGGATACAGTTGGGCAAAAGGAATAACTTTTAATGTTCTACAGAACAGTAGGATGCTTATGGTTGATAACAACACTAAATAGCTTATAGGAAGGGTCTTGACTGTTCCTGGCACACACACAAAAAAATGTGATATAGAGCTGGAGGGATGGCTTAGAGATTAAGCTGCTTATCTGCAAAGCCAAAAGACTCAGGTTCAATTCTCCAGGACCCATATAAGCCAGATGCACGAGGCAGTGCATGTGTCTGGAGTTCATTTGCAGTGGCGGGAGGCCCTGGTAAACCCATTCTCTCTCTCTCAAATAAATAAATAAATAAATTTTTAAAAAGTTTAAAATGTGCCAGGCATGGTGGTGCACACCTTTAATCTCAGCACTCGGGAGATAGAGGTAGGATAGGAGGATCACCATGAGTTCGAGGCCACCCTGAGACTACATAGTGAATTCCAGGTCAGCCTGGGCTAGAGTGAGACCCTACCTTGAAAAAACAAACAAAAAGTTAAAAAATGTGATCATATATGTCAGGTATCTTGAGAAGATCCTTATGTATTATATATATATATTGGACTCTAGAATAAGTATAATTACTATTGACCAATTAAAAATAAAAATATGTTTTAGAAAAAGAGATTATATCTTAAATGTTCTCATCACACCTGTACAAAAAGCTGGTAATTAAATGAGGAGATATATATGTTAACTAGCTTGATTGTGAAAATAATTTAAAAGTGTATATGTATATAAAGCTCCATGTTTGCCATAAACATGCATTTCATATTTATCAGTTTTTCTCAGTGGATAAAGCATTTACCATGCCACTCTGAGTTCCTGAGTTCATATCCAGGCCTCACAGAAAAGCTGAAAGTGATGTGGCTTTTAGAATACTAGTATACCTACTGCAAGAAAGGAGGTGGAGACAGGAGAATTGCTCCTGAATGGAGTGGTGGACAACAATAAGAGACCCTGCCTCAAACCAGGTGAAAGGCAAGGACAGACCCAAAAGTTGTCCTCTGATCTCCACTTGCGTACCATGACACACTCACATCTGCAAGTGCACATGAACATGCATAAACACACACACACACCAAATAGGTAGCTAAGAAAGCAAGCTTGGATTTTTAAAAAATTATTTATTTATTTATTTATTTGAGAGTGAAGACAGAGAAAGGAAGAGGCAGAGAGAGAGAGGAGAGAATGGGCACACCAGGGCCTCCAGCCACTGCAAACGAACTCCAGACGTGTGCGCCCCCTTGTGCATCTGGCTAACGTGGGTCCTGGGGAATCGAGTCTTGAACCGGGGTCCTTAGGCTTCACAGGAAAGTGCTTAACCACTAAGCCATCTCTCCAGCCCAGAAGCTTGGATTTTTAAAATAAACAAATCAAAGAGATTCCTCCTCAAATAGATCATCTACCAAATGCCATTAATCATGTGAAAAATCTACTATGTAAGACCCTCAACTGGGGCCGTTTATACTGTTTTTGCAAATATTTCAGAATATTCTTTTTTTATGAGGCAAGGTATATCTAGCCTAGGCTGACCTAGAATTCACTATGTAGCTCAGGCTGGCCATGAATTCATAATCCTTCTGCTTCTGCCTCCCAAGCGCTAAGATTAGAGACATGCACCACTGTGTTTGGGATGCACATTATACCTTTAGATGCAGTCCTGTGCCATGTAAGGCAGCATAGACTCCACTAACAGCCATGGTCCTGTATGCTTGTAATGGAGCTGAAAATCCCCACTGTCCAGTGGCATCTGAGCCACTGAACATCATAGCACAATGCATTGCTTATACGCTTGTGGTGATGCTGGTGAAACAAACCTATTTATGCTGCCAGCCATGTTAAAGTAGAAAACATGCAATGATGTACTTTAGTACTTGATGGTGAGAATAAATGGCCATGTTACTGGCTTATGTATTTATTACATTGTCTATACTGTTTATGTATTTATTATATATATTTTGAGACAATGTCTGAGGTAGCCCAGCTTGGCCTTGAGTACCACAAGGGGCCTCTTGTGCACAGCTAAGGATGCCTTAGTTCACCCCCTTCTTTTTTTAATTTATTTATTTTTATTTTTTTGGTTTTTCGAGGTAGGGTCTTACTCTAGCCCAAGCTGACCTGGAATTCACTATAGAGTCTCAGGGTGGCCTCGAACTCACGGCAATCCTTTGCCTCCCGAGTACTAGGATTAAAGGCATGCACCACCACGCCCGGCTCAGTCCACCCCCTTCTTTATCCCTCACAAACAGGCTCACTTTGTCTATCCCTCAGGTCTAGGGTTGTGTGTACTCTGGTGTAAGATCCTGAATGTCTTAGAAATGGACTTAGGACTAGTGAGGCAGGGAGTTTTGGGGGTCTACTGTTAGGAAGTAGAGTCAAGGGAAGAACAGGAGACAAAGACAAATCACCCTGGCCTGGAGCCCTTTGTTATTAGGGGTTAGCCTCAGGAGCAGGGCAAGGGAAGGGAAGGCCCTGTTGCCCAGGTCCAAGGGCAGTACAGATTGTTTTGATAAATTGCATTACTAGATTTTCTGATATTCATTCATCCTTGTGATTCTGGAATAAGTCCTGCTTAGTCATGCTTTTTACATACTGCTGGCTTCCATTTGCTAATGTTCTACATAGGAATTTTCCATCCATATTCATAACTGAAATTGATCTTTCGTCTTCTTTATTTGCACTTCCATTGCAGGAGTTCAATGTCAGAGTTATGCAAGTTTTGTAAATTGAATTGGGAAGTTTTCCGTCACCTTCTGGGTTTTGTAGAAGTTATTTTGTTTCTTTTAAACATGTGCGGTATTTATAAAAACATTCTCACAAAGTATTCAAATCATACAGAAAAAGCAACCACTCCTCTGGGTGTGCCCCTTTACATTCTAGTCTTTCACTTAGAAGTAATCACTGTTACCCATCTTCTGGGTATCTTACTGATATTGCCATGCTCTTATATACTTGTACATGGGTATAATTTTGTGCTTTTATTTTACATAATGGCACTAAACTACAGACTGAATTTTTAAAATTATTTATTTGAGAGCAACAGAGAGATAGAGAGAGAAAGAGGCAGATAGAGAAAGAGAGAATGGGTGCGCCAGGGTCTCCAGTCACCACAAACGAACTCCAGATACATGTGCCACCTTGTGTATCTGGCTTAAATGGGTCCTGGGGAATCGAGCCTTGAACCAGGGTCCTTAGACTTCACAGGCAAGTGCTCAACTGCTAAGCTATCTCTCCAGCCCCTACATCCTGACTTTTTTTAAAATGATTTGAGTTTGTTTAATATTTATTTGTGACCAGAAAGAGAGGAAGAGTATGGGTGCTCTAGGACCTCTTGCTACTGTGAACAAATTCTAGGTGTATGTGCCACTTTGTGCATCTGGTTTACATGGGTACCAGGAAATTGCATCTAGGTCAGCAGGCTTTGCAAGCAAGTGGCTTTAACCACTGAACCATCTCCCCAACCCTGAGTTGGACTTTTTTTTTTTTTTTTTTTTTTGGTTTTTCGAGTTAGGGTCTCACTCTGGCTCAGGCTGACCTGGAATTCACTATGTAGTCTCAGGGTGGCCTCGAACTCTCGGTGATCCTCCTACCTCTGCCTCCCGAGTGCTGGGATTAAAGGCGTGCGCCCCCATGCCCGGCTTTGAGTTGGACTTTTAATTTTCTTTTTTTGTTCTATCTTTGCCTGGTTTTGGTATCAGGGTAGTGCTAGCTTCATACAAGGAATTTGGTAGAATTCCTTCTTTTTCTATTTCCTGGAAAAGCTTAAGAAGCAATGCTGTTAGCTCTTCCTTGAAGGTCTGGTAAAATTCAGCAGTGAATTCATCTGGGCCTGGGCTTTTTTTATTTGGGAGATTATTGATAACTGTTTGGATCTCCATGCTTGTTAAAGGTCTATTTAAGTGATTAATCTCATCTTGATTTAATTTAGGTAGGTCATATAAATCAAGGAAATCATCCATTTCTTTCAGATTTTCATACTTTGTGGAGTATATGCTTTTATAGTATGTCCCTATGATTTTTTGAATTTTCTGAAATCTGTTGTGATGTTACCTTTTTAATCTCTAATTTTATTAATTTGTGTCTCTTCTCTCTTTCTTTTGGTCAGATTTGCTAAGGGTTTATCAATCTTGTTTATCCTTTCAAAGAACCAACTCTTTGTTTCATTAATTTTTTTTTGTTCCTATTTCATTAATTTCTGCCCTAATCTTTATTATTTCTTTCCATCTATTGATTTTTGGTTTGCCTTGTTCTTCTTTTTCCAAGGCTTTAAGGTGAAGCATTAGGTTGTTTACTTCTGACCTTTCTAATTTCTTAATATAGGCTCTTAAAGCTATAAATTTACCTCTTAGAACTGCCTTCATTGTGTCCCAGACATTTTGGTATGTTGTGTTCTCATTATTGTTTGACTCTATGAACTTTTTGATTTCCCTCTTGATTTCTTCATTGACCCATTCATCATTTAGTAGTGTATTGTTTAGTTTCCATGATTTTGTGTATGCTCTATAGCCTTTCTTGCTATTGATTTGTAGTTTAATTCCACTGTGGTCAGATAGAATGCAAGGAATTATTTTAATTTTCCTGAATTTGTTAAGATTTTCTTTGTGTCCTAATATATGGTCTATTTTAGAGAATGTGCCATGTGCTGTTGAAAAGAATGTATATTGTGCAGCATTTGGATGAAATGTCCTGTATATATCTGTTAGGTCCATTCCTTCTATGACTTCATTTAGTCCAGATGTCTCTCTGTTTATTTTTCTGGGATGACCTGTCAATTGATGAGAGTGGGGTGTTAAAGTCACCCACCACCACTGTGTTTGGTGTTATCTGTGACCTTAGTTCTAATAGTGTTTGTTTGATGAATTTGGGAGCCCCCATGTTAGGTGCATATATGTTTAGGATTATAATGTCCTCCTGTTGGAGTGTGCCCTTAATCAATATAAAGTGACCTTCCTTATCTTTCTTGACTAACGGTGGACTGAAGTCTACCTTGTCAGATATTAGGATAGCAACCCCTGCTTGTTTTCTAGGCCCATTTGCTTGAAACACCATTTTACACCCTAAAATAATGTCTATCCTTTGTAGAAAGGTGAGTTTTTTGGAGACAACAAATTTTAGGATCCTGCTTTTTAACCCAGTCTGCAAACCTATGTCTTTTCGTTGGGGCATTGAGGCCGTTGATATTAAGAGATATTATTGAAAGGTGTGTACTTATGTTTGCCATTTTTTTGTGGTTCTGGTTCTACCTTTGCTCTCTTGTGTTAACTAGTATTTGAGTATTGCTTGTTTTTTCTAGGTTCCTTATATGTGTGCTTTTCCTTTTCTTCAGCATGGAGGATTCTATCAAGTATTTTCTGTAGAGCTGGTTTTGTCTTCAGATACTCCTTTAACCTGCTTTTGTCATGGAATGTCCTTATTTCTCCGTGTATTTGAATGGATAGCTTTGCAGGATAAAGTAACCCTGGTTGACAGTTGTTATCTTTCAGAACTTGGAATATATCACTCCAAACCCTTCTGGCTTTTAAAGTTTGTGTTGAATAATTTGCTGTCCTGATGGGCATGCCTTTGTAGGTAACTTGATTTTTCTCTCTAACTGCTTTCAATATTTTTTCTTTGGTTTGTGTGTTTGGTTGTTTGATTATAATATGGCGAGGAGAAGTTCTTTCCAGGTTTTTTCTGGCAGGGGTTCTAAAGGCTTCCTGTATCTGCATTGGCACCTCTTTCCCAATTTGGGGGAAGTTTTCTTCTATGATTTTGTTGAAGATGCCTACTATGCCTTTGGAGTGAAATTCTTGTCCTTCTACTATGCCCTGAATTCTTCTTATGTTTGATCTTTTCATAGTGTCCCGAATATCTTGAAATTCCCATTCATACTTTTCTATTAGTTTGTCTTTTTTTTGTTGGACTGTATTAGATCTGCCACCTGGTCTTCTAGCTTAGATATTCTGTCCTCTCCCTCATCCATCCTACTGGTGAGATTTTCTACAGAGTTTTTTATTTCATTAACTGTGTTCTTCATTGCTAGTAATTCTGACTGGTTTTTCTTTATTATTTCTATTTCCTTATTTATGTCTTGTATTGCCTTCTTTATTTCATTAAATTGGTGTCCTGCATCTTCTTTGATTTCCTCTTTAATTTCCTCTTTGACTCCTTTGATTTGTTCTTTGACTTCTTTGAACATATTTACAATCATCCTTTTGAAATCTTTCTCAGGCATTTCCTCTAACTTGTTCTCACTGGAGGTCATTTCTGATGCATTAATACTTTTAGGTGGATTTATATTGTCTTGCTTTTTAGTGTTTCTTGTGTTATAATGTATATATTTTTGTATCTTGAATTAAGTTAAAGCTTGGATTTTCTAGCCAGCTGGGTATTCTTAGCTCTATCAATTGATCTGATGTTATATATCTTTAGGGTAGGAGCTTAAGGTGTTAGGTGTGGCTCTTAAGACTCTCAGAGTATATACAAAAGTGTTCCTAGGGGTTTAGTTTGCCTGCTATGGGAGTATTCAAGTAGCCTGAGTTGAATAAAGTGGAATACAGGTAGATTCTATAATTTAACTAAACACTGTACACCTTCAATCAAAAACAGCACTGAGTATTTATATAAGAGTATGTATTGAAACAACCAGATCCTCTATCAACAAAGAGGTTAAGATTTCTGGTCTGTTGAGGGATCAAGTCAGCTTGTGACCAAGTGAGACCCTTCCCTGGTGCAATCCTAGTTACCTTTTTGGACGATTTTGGTCTCTGTCAAGTTGCTGGCTGGGTCATTGGGCCACTGTTCTGATTTCTGAAGCTGGGCACTGGCTTTTCCTGTGGGGCAAACTGAGCCTGGCAACTGTGGACTTGCAGATCGGCACCCCCGCTGCTGGAACCACTACTGTTGCTGCTGCTGCTGCTGCTGCTGCTGGATCTGTCGCTGCTGCTGCTAAAGCTGCCACTGCTGGATCTGCTGCTGCTGCTGATGAAGCTGCTGCTGCTGGAACCACTGCTGCTGCTGCTGCTGCTGCCGCTGAAGCTGCCGCTGCTGGATCCGCCCTTGCTGGGGCCGCTGTTGCTGGTGCCAGAGCCACTGATGTTGCTGCCGGATTCTGCTTCTGCTTTGGTGCCACTGTCAGCTCAAGTTGGCGTGGCCGGGTCCCCAAGTTGGACTTTTAAAAAAGATTTAAGTCTTGGAGAATTATGTTAACCCATATGAACTTATTTTATTCATTTAAAAATGACATATAATATCCCATAGAATGGAAATTGTATATATGGAGAGAGAGAGAGAGAGGGAGAGAGGGAGAGAGGGAGGGGAGAATTTTTTTGAGACATTCTCACTATGTAGCCCAGGCTATTCTCAAACTTAAAGTCCTCCTGCCTCACTCTCCTTACTGTGTTACAGTCATGTGGGCTTCATGCTCAGCTTAGAATGGATTTTATTTAACACTGTTTCCTTTTCAAGAAATATTTGAGTTCCATTTTTTCCTCTTAACATGGTTTACTGAATATTTTCTTATAGTACTTACTACTGCCTGTTTTTATTCTACTTAGTAATTTGCTTGTTTATTTGTTTACTTGTTGTGGGGGGGGGGCGGTTGAGGTATGGTATCGCTCTAGCCCAGGCTGATGTGAAATTCTCTATGTAGTCTCAAGACTGGGCTAAAACTCATGGCAATCTTCCTACCTCTGCCTCCTGAGTGCTGTCATTGAAAGCCAAGCTTTGTTTAATTTTTCTTGCTTCCTCTCACTGGAACTTCAAGTACTTCCAAGCAAGAGATTTTTCTGTGCTGGGTGTGATGGCACATGCCTTTACGTCTGGCACTTGGGGGAGCTGAGGCAGCAGGATCATGAGTTCAAGGCCAGCCTGGGCGATTCAGAAGGAATGGACATATGCTCATGGTTTTGTCCTGTTCTAACATAACACCTGGGCCTGGGAGATTCTGAAGGAACATACAGGTTGTTCTCATGGTTTTAGAAGCTGGGAAGTTCGAAATCAAGGCACCAGCAGGTTTTTCTGTCTGGTGACGTTCTGGCCTCCGATTCTAAGATGGCATTTGGACATTTTCTTCTCACATAGCAGAAGAACGATCGCCTCCCTCCCAGAAGCCTCATCTCCCAGCACTGATGCATTTCCGCCCAGCGAGTGCTGGTGGGAGTGCTCCCATCCTAGCCAGCATGCCTTGCTTCTTGCTGTTGGGAAATCCTTTTCTGTGTTGTGTTTATATGTTTTGTCACTGTTCCCCCACTTGTTGCTTGGATTTTACAGATTGGTTTGTATGACATTTTTTATTCATTTTGATAAAAAACTTGTCAAACATCTGGTCAATATTTTCTTCCAAATTGTTGCTTTTGACTTAATTTTGCTTATGAATTTCTTCAGTCTGCATTAGAAATGAATCAAACTTACTCATTTGTTTCTTATGGATTTTTTTTTCCCAATGAGAAATTTATCATATTCAACCATAAGGGTTGTTCTTTCAAACTGTTAGTCTTCTTGTTGTTTGTTCTTCTGAGACAGCCTCATTCTGTCAGACTGTCACTCCCAGCTGGCCTCAAACTCTCAGTGACCTTCCTGCTTCAATCTCCCTTGATGTTAGACTTACGGGCATGAGCCATCATACTTGGCTTCAAATTAGTATCCTTTAAATATTTGTCAAACACTTAAAATGATGGCAGTAAGCTATTTTTGTTTTACCTATGGTGGAATATAGCTTTGTAGAGCATGTTACATTAGGGATTTATCCCACATGGTGCCCTTTAAACTGTTTGGCATTATGTTTCATTTTAGTTTCTCTAAACAGTGACTGTCCTGTCGAGTAGAATTCATCTTTAAGACAGAGTTTCAAACTCAGACAGACAGTAGAGCCCGCAGGCCCCAGGAGGGCAGATTCTCATCCTTGGTACGGGTTCATTCCCTTAGGTGATCTCGATGTCTCCTTATGTTTGTTTGGGAGGACCAGGGCCTAAACCACTGGCTGGTCCTTGTACCTGAAGTCTTTGCATTTTTAATATTTATTATTATTATTAATACTATTAACAACATATTTCGTATGGATACATCATGTGTTGGTACTCTCCTTTCCCTCATCCCTGTACTCATTCTGCTGGGGATGCTCCACAGTGGGGTTGAAAGTCTTTGCATTCTTATAGTCGGCAGTTTGGTCTCCCGGTCTAAATATATACACCTGTAACTTGAATTCCTTGCTTATCTCCCTGATATTAGCCATCTCAGGCTAAGTCATGCCGACCTGATTTAGTGCTCTGCAGTCAGCAAATACTGTTGCCTCTGCCTCCTCTTCTTTCTTCTCCGTCTCTTCCTCTTTCCCTCTTCTTCCTCCTGTCTCCCTGCCGTCTCCTGCCCTCCTTCCTTCTTCTCTCTCCTTAATTCCTCCTCCCCATCTTTCTCCTATGTCCTTTCTGTTCCTTCTTTGTCCTTTCTGTCTCCTCCCCCTTTTGCTTCTCCTCCTTTTCTTCCTTCTATTTTCCCCTTCTTTCTCTTTCAGCTCCTCCACTTCTTTTTTCTCTATCTTCCGTTGGTATTATTATTTCTGGATAATCCGTAGCCCTTTGAGAAAGATCCCACAGTCAAAGTCAATAATTCCTAACTGAGGAATAATGCACATCAGAACCGCTAGGTTTGCTTTAAAAATTAATTAATTAATTAATTCATAATGCTCCTGGGCTCTATCCTAGATTTGAGAAATGGAATTGCCAGCCAGGAGGCCAGGAATCTAAATGCTGACAATCTGTTCAGGTAATTCTGTTGTATACCCAGAATGAAGAATACCACCCAGAGACTTAACTTTTGACATACGACCTTAGCTTTGAAGAAGTCTTATCCAGCCCCCTGGGGATGCAGACAGTCAATGTGACTAATTCTATAGGACAAATGACCCAGTTTCTTCAACACATAAATGCAGTGAAAGAGCAGGGGAGTGAAGCTGGGATAAATGAAGACAGAGAACTGTCAACCAATGCAGTGTATAAATGGTGTTTTGATCCTGATTTGAACAGATCCAAAGTGGGAATTTTTGAGACAAGGAGGGAAATCTGAACACAGATGATTTGATATTAAGGAATTATTTATTTTGGGTATGATATTGACATGATAGTTGTATTTAAAAACAAATTCTTAGACATTGGTGGTGTTATGGTTAGTATAGTTGCATGTCAAAAACAAAGTCTTTTTTTAAAAAAAAGTTTTATATTTTATTTATTTGAGAGAGAAAGGAGGGAGGGAGAGAGAGGAAGAGAGAGAGAGAGTGCATGCCAGGGCCTCCAGTCACTGCAAACGAACTCCAGATGCATGTGTCCCCCTTGTGCATTTGGCTTATCTGGGTCCTTGGAGAATCGAACCAGGATCCTTTGGCTTTGCAGGCAAATGCCTTAACCTCTAAGCCATCCCTCCAGCCCCCAATTTTTTTTTTTTTTTTTTTTTGCTAGCAATCAGTATTGATATATTTCTGGGTGAAATAGTACATCTGCAAATTCTTTTAAATGTTCCAGTAAAAGAAAAAAAAAACATATAGGAAGAAATGACAAAATGGTGTTTGTAACTGTGAACATAGAATGGTGAATATGAGGGGAATCTGTTCTATTTTCCTTCTACATATGCTTAAAAATTATAATGAAAATATTTTAGGGTTTTTTCAAGGTTGGATCTTACTATGGCCCAGTCTGACCTGCAACTCACTCTATAGCTCCAGGCTGGCCTTGAACTTATAGTGATCCTCTTACCTCTGCTTGGGCTCAGATTAAAAGCATGTACCTACCATGCCCGGCTACGTATTAAGAGAATGACATAAACCATAAAGATTTGAAAACCCAGCCCCAGATTTTAAGCCAAGTGTGGTGGTTTTATGTTATGTCAGCACTCAGGAAACTAAGGCAGGAAAGTTGAGAGTTAGAGACTAGCTTGAGCTATGTAGTGAGACCATTTCAAGAAACAAACAAGGGGATGGAGAGATGGCTTAGCAGTTAAGTCATTTGCCTGCAAAACCTAAGGACTCAGGTTTGATTCCCCAGTACCCATGTGAATATTTTTGGCATTTCTGTCACAAATCAGATGGCTGTAGCTGCCTGGATTTATATCTGGACCTTCTATTCTGTTCCATTGAGCTACATATCTGTTTTTTTCTTTTTTTTTGGTGTGTGTGTACTAGTACCATGCTGTTTTTGTTACTATGTCTCTGTAATATAGCTTAAACTCAGGTATGGTGATACCACCAGCCTTATTTTTCCTCAAAATTGTTTTGGCTATTAGAGATTATTTTGTGCAGCCCTTCTAATTTCTTAATATAGGCACTTAAAGCTATAAATTTCCCTCTGGACTGCCTTCATTGTGTCCTAAAGGTTTTGGTATATTGTGTTGTTATTATCCTTATCATTTGAGTCTATGATTTTTTTAATTTCCTTTTGATTTCTCCAATGACACATTCATCATTCCGTAGTGTAAAATGTTTAGTTTCCATGATTTTGTTTATGTGCTATAGTTTTTCTTGTTATTGATTTATACTGTAATTCCATTGTGATCAGATAGAGTACAAGGAATTATTTCAATTTTCCTGTATTTGTTAAGATCTGTTTTGTGTCCTAATATACAGTATATTTAAAAGAATATTCCATGTGCTTGTGAAAATAATGTGTATTCTGCAGCATTTGGATGGCATGTTCTGTAGATATCTATTAAGTCCATTTGTTCTATGATCTCATTTAATCCAGTTGCTTCTCTGTTCATTTTTTTTTTTTTTTTTTTTTTTGGACAGGATGACCTATCAATTGATGAGAGTGAGGTATTGAAATCACTCTCTACAATTGTGCTTTGGTGTTATCTCTGACCTTAAGTCTAATAGTGTTTGATAAAATTGTAAGCACCCATGTTAGGTACATATATGTTTATAATTGTAATATCCTCCTGTTGAATTGTTCCTTTAATCAATATAAAGTGACCTTCTTTATCTTTCCTCACTAATGTTGGTTTGAAGTCTACCCTGTTATATTAAGAAAGCAACACTTGCTTGTTTCCTAGGCCCATTTGCTTGAAATACTGTTTGCCATCCATTCACTGTAAGATAGTGTCTGTCTTTTATGGAGAGGTGAGTTTCTTGGAGGCACAAATAGCAAGATTCTGCCTTTTAATCCAACCTGCAAGCCTGTGTCTTTTGATTGTGGCATTGAGGCCATTGATTTTAAAAGTTTTCATTGAAAGATATGTATTTATTCTTGCTATTCTTCTTGTTTTGTTGTCCTGTTTTACCTTTACTCTCTTGTTTTAAGCGTTATTTGAGTATGGTCTATTTTTTCCTATTTCCTCATGTGTGTGTTTTCCTTTCTCTTCAACATGGAGGATCCCTTCAAGTATTTTCTGTAGATCTGGCTTAGTTGTCATGTATTGATTTAGCCTGTTTTTCTTTCTTTTTTTTTTTTGTGGAATGTCCTCATTTCTCCATCAATTTGGGTGGATAGCTTTCCTGGATAAAGTAATCATGGTTGACAGTTATCTTTCAGAACTTGGAATACATCATTTCAAACCCTTCTGGCTTGAAATTTGTGTTGAGTAATCTGCTGCATCCTGATGGGCTTACTTTTATAAGTGACATATTCTTTCTCTCTGCTTTCTATATATTTTCTTTGGTTTGCATGTTTGGTGTAGTTCTTTCCAGGTTTTGCCTGTTTGGTGTATATGCATTGGCATTTCTTTCGCAATTTGGGGGAAGTTTTCTTTGATTTTGTTGAAAACACCTACTATGCCTTTGGAATGAAATTCTTCTACTATACCCTGGATTCTTATGTTTGATTTTTCATAGTGTTCTGAATATCTTGAAATTCCCATTCAAAGCTCCCTATTAGCATGTTTTTCTCTTTGTTGGACTGCATTAGATCTGCCACCTGGTCTTCTAGTTTAGATATCCTGTCCTCTCCTTCTTCCATTCTATTGATGAGACTTTCTACAGAGTTTTTTTTTTTTTTCTACATGAACAGAGTTTTTTAAAAAAATTTTTTGTTTATTATTTATTTATTTATTTGAGAGCGACAGACAGAGAAAGAGGCAGAGAGAAAGAGAGGAGAGTGGGCGTGCCAGGGCTACCAGCCACTGCAGATGAACTCCAGACGCCTGCGCCCCCTTGTGCATCTGGCTAATGTGGGTCCTGGGGAATGGAGCCTTGAACCGGGGTCCTTAGGCTTCACAGGCAAGTGCTTAACCGCTAAGCCATCTCTCCAGCCTGAGAGTTTTTTTTTTTTTTTTGACTTACTGTGTTTTTAATTTTTAGTCTCATGTCTTTATTGACTTCCTTATTTCATTCAGTTGGTTTCCTGTGTTCTCCATCAGGAGTTTATTTTATTTTATTTATTTGAGAGAGCGAGAGAGAAAGAGGCGGGGGTGGATGGGCGTACCAGCCACTGCAAAACAAATTCCAGACACGTGTGCCACCTTGTGCATCTGGCTTATGTGGGTCCTGGGGAGTCAAACCAAGGTCCTTTGATTTTGCAGGCAAATGCCTTAACTGCTAAGCCATCTTTTCCATTCCTCTTTCAGGAGTTTGTTTTCTTCTTTGATTTCTTCCTTTTTTTTTGAACATAGATATAAGAATTCTTTTGAAATCTTTGTCAGGCATTTCATCTAAATCAGTCTCTCTAGAGGTAATTTCTGATGGATTTATAATTTTTGGTGGAATTATGTTGTCTTGATTTTTTGTGTTTCTTGTTTTATAATGCAGAGTTTTTTTGCATTTTGGGTTAATTTGATGCTTGGGTTTTCTAATTATGTGCAATATTCTTAGATGCATAAGTCTGATATTATATACCTTCAGGGTAGGAGTTTAAGGTGCCAGGTGTGGCTTTTATATTATTCCCAGAGTAATAGCAGAAGTGACCCTGGTGTTGAGTTTGCCTGCTATGCAAGTATGCAAGTAGGCTGATTGGAATAATACAGGAAACTTCTAAAATTCAACTGAGCAATATACACACTCAATCAAAACCAGCAGGGAGTGTTTATGTAATAGTGGGTATTAAAACAGAAAATCTAACAAAGTCAAAGACCTAAGGGTGTGTATTGCCCCACACCCTTAATCCTATCTACTGGGCGACATGAGGCTGTTGCCTTTTCTGCCGTCACATCTGAGATTCAGCTGCTCCTGTGAGCCTCTCCAAGCTTACCTGTGCAAGAGTTGGTCAAGCTTTGGGTTTGCAGCACTGCCCTTGCTCCTCAACAGTGCTCCATCATCTGACTTGAAGCTCCGGAGAGGATCTGGGCCTACAGGTGTACACTTTGGAAATCCTGACTGCTTCAGGATAGGTAAGAGTTTGCCCAATGGATGGAGTCAGCAGATGGTTTTTAATAGGCCTTCTGGGGAGCCTCCTCATACTGATTTGGGTCTTTAAGAATCTCAGTGTTTCATACTTGGTCTGCAAGGCCACTGAGAAATCCTGCTGGAACTGAGCTGATAACCTCCTCCATGTAGACCAGCTGGAAGAAAGCTAGAAGAAGCCATTCTACATGCAGTTCAATGGGAGAAAGAGATACCACCAGTGAAGATACTCAACAGTGGATACTTCAAGCCCTATAATTGGCCAGCCAGGCCAAGGCCAAATGAGCCAACTGGTGCAATAGTGGTACATTTGCCATGGTGGAAACCAACTGCCTGCCAATTGGACTGGAGGCCTGCTTCATGGGAGGGAATACATCCCTGATACTGAAAACTTAAAACAGGGGTAGTCATAAGCCCCAGAGGTATAACATTTGCTGATGTCTGGATAAATGTATATACTATGCTTATCAAACTGCCCAGTAAGCACTTCTGTTAATGTTCACACCCTTATGTTAATACTACTCTCACTTTGTGTAGAGAATCTTCTCTTTTCAGATGGCAGTGACCGTGGGACGACTCAGAAGGTATCGTAGTGCTGGAAAGAAGTGACTGGAGTACTCAGTAACATCTTGATCACACCTTCCAAGGTTCAGGGCCTAATGCAGAAGAGGTGGCAGAAAGAATGTAAGAGCCAAAGGAAGGGTAGAACTCCTTACAATGTGCTCCCTCCAGACATAAAATGGCCTGGATATCCATGACCTCATAGTGCCTGACACTACCTACACAAGACCATCATAAGAGGAGGAAAAGATTATGGCATCAAAATAAAAGAGAGACTGACTGAGATGGGGAGGGGATATGATGGAGAATGGAATTTCAAAAAAAAAAGTGGGGGGGAGGGAGGGTATTACCATGGGGCATTTTTTATAATCATGGAAAATGTTAATAAAAATTGAGAGAGAGAAAAAAAAGAATCTCAGTGTTTGGCCTCCTGCATTGCCAAGTTTGCTGGTTTCAAGTTAGGTCCAAATGTACCCCAGAAATACTGGTGTCAGCAGCTCTTGCCTGGCTAGGCCAGGTGGGAAGTGTGAATGCCCAACTGGATGGCAAGAAAAGGTTCTGGGAACTGGGGGAATATTGTCTACTGTGACCCCACTCTTCTTCGAATCCTACTTAGCCTCAGAGGCTCTGTACCAGGTTAGCTTTAACTGGGCTGGAGTTGAGCTTGGGGGAACATGGGGATGATGTAAGGACAGAAAGGAAGAGAGTTTGTTAGGGAGCTTTCTGGGGTGGAGATGAGGATGGGCAAGAAAGACTTCAGGATGCCTTAAATGAGGGAGATTCGAGGGGAGGGAAGATGGGAGGCTGGGAGATCAAGGGAGTGAGAGGGCCAGGAGATCTCTTCCCCCACATTCCTCCCCAAATTTTTTCTGGTTCCCTTGGTTATAGAAGAATAGCAATTAGCAAATTCAGTAAAAAGAGCCAGAAATGGAGATTGTTTTCACATTTGGGGGCCAAGATACATTATCAAAGGAATGTGACCAGAACTATATATAACTCCTTGGCCCACCCACCTGTCCGGCTGGGTGAGCGATGGTCTGTTTGCTTGGAGCTGGTATGTCGCGCATTTCACTCTGGGAGCCCACCATCTGGGCCTGAGCCTCGCTGCCAGTAGCTTGCAGTGACCATATATGGCAAAATGATATATGTTATAATTTAAGAAGCCAAATTCTCCAGTTGCGTCAGCCCCCGGAGCATGCAGCCACTGGGGCTCAAAACCCTTGCCAGCCCCTCTCCAGCACCCCCACCCTGCGACTCCGGAAACCTAAGGAGCTCAGTGATTGGCTGAGGGAGGCCAAAGGCGGGGCTGCCTCTCGGTCGCGGTCTCCTTCCGCCAGCGCGGACCAGAGCTAACTTTGGGGTGGGGAGTGTGACTAATAAGGGTCTACACTGCAAGGGTGTTTGACCCTTGCCTTAAAACCAGGAATGCTAAGAACTGCGTGATAGTTCACATTCTTGCCAGCAAGAAGCTTGGTTAGGTGCGGCTATGCAGGTGGGTATGCATCTGGTTTCTGCCCACCTCCGTTCTAAATAACCCCGCACGAAACATACCTTCAGTTTCCTTGAACCTCCCATTGTGATAAAAGCTCAAACCAGATAACTTAGCTGGGGCAAGGGTGCTTAACAGCCCCCTTTTCTTCTTTTGCTCTAGCAGCATTCCTACCGAATGCCCGTCTGTATGGAATACCCTGCAGCTGATGTCCGCTCTTGGCCGGGCACTATGGGTATGCTGGAGAAGGGGAGCAGCGCACTCGTGATCCACTTTCAAGCAGCTCGCCCTGGAGGAGTGGGCAGCTGCCACGTGGGCATCTAGCCAGATACAAAGGTTCAAAGGGGCTTCTGAAGGAAAGGACATTTGAGCTGTGTTATAAAGGACAAACTGTAGTTAGTGCCATGATGGATGGGCCTTAGAAATGGAAGCCCCAGGCTGAGGAGAGGCTATGAGCAGTCATTTGGGCAGAAAATAGGCAGAGGGCAGAGACAGAAGTCTTAGCTGAGAGGTGTCAAAGGATGCAGACCTCTGCTCGCTACACGCTACACACACACACACACACACACACACACACACACACTCACTCACTCAGGAATCTGCCTATTAATACCCCATGGCATAATCAAAGCAATTTAGCAAAAGGAAAGAAAAGAACAATGGCTTTCAAATGCGAACTAGAGAGGGAAGGCAGGCCTGGGTGAAGGCTGGTTCAGGAAGAGGTGCTGAGTCGGAGGGGGTGGGGTGGGGGGTGGTGAAGTGCAAGGTGTGAGAGCAAGAAGGTGGTTGGGAAGATAAAGGCATGCCAGAAAGCTCTGGGTGCCTCCTGGCTCAGGATGGCACAGACAGGAGAGACAGCTGGTCAGCAGAGGTGGAGGGGAGCATAGCATAGGCTTTGCCCAGCCTCCATGCCTAGCTCAGCTTAGGAAGTGTGTGTCTATGTGTAACCAGGGTAACGCCTCCTTGGCAATAGCAAGTCCCTCACTAACACCCTGTGGGAAAACTGTGGCTCCCTTTTCAGCCCAGCTTCTCTGAGCAGACCATAGATGTTGGGGTACTGTATGCAGTAGGCCCCTGAGAATATGCTCCAGTGTGGCCAAGGAGGGCAACAAGGCCTGGCTTCTTGTTGGGCTCTCCCTTTTAGTGTGTATATTGGTCTGTGCGTCCCTGGACACTTTGGAAGGCTGAGAGCCTGTTCTAGAAGGGTGTGTGAGTAAGCTTTCTGCTGCTGTAACAGAATACCTGAGATAAACAAAAGGAGGAAATATTTATTTTGGTTTGCTGTTTCAAAGATTTCAGTCCATGGTCACTTGGATCTCTTGCCTAGGGTGAGGCCCTATGTCATGGTAAAGGAGAGAAGAAACAGAGGGGGGAGAGAGAAAAGAAGAGAAAGAGGGAGGAGGGGGGAGAGAAGGGGAGAGGAAAAGGACAGGAGAAGAGAAAAGAAAGGAGGGGAGGGAAAGAAAGGAGAGGGAAGAGGTATGCCCTTCAGGGACATACCCCCAGTGACCTACTTCCTCCAACCAAGCCCCACCTCCTGAAGTTTCTATCATTTCCCAGAAGCCCATTAATTTATGATCAATAGATTATTCCACTGGTAAGGTCAGAAGTCTTGTGATCCAATTATTTCTCAAAGCACCCCCTCCGCGCCCCTGTCCCCGCACTGGCATCTAAACCTCCAAGTGAACTTTTAGAACTTTCATTGGGCACTTCAGTCTAAACTTTAACAGAGTGAATGTTGTTTCTAAACTACACCTTCAAAAACCTGCTGAGAGGGAAGGACAAGATTTTTAGACTCCAGTGGAGACATTGCTCCTATAGGAAATCTTCCATGGCTCCTCAGAGATAGGCCAGGTGCCCTCTTGTGTGCTCGTTCGGAAATCATCACGCAGTGCAGCAGACATGGCCAGGGCAAGTAAGGTACATGCACCGTGTCACTACCATTACATTCCATTTAGAGCAGCACTGGTACAAACTGGGAGGAGCTGAGCAAGGGCATGAAACCAGTAGGCAAGGCTCCTTGAGGGCTGTTCTTAGAAGATGGTTACTAAAGTTGTTAAGTTTGTGAGTAATTTGTCACAAACCCATAGTTGATGTCCTAGAAAGGATGCTTGGTCCATAAATGGCAGCCAGGATTTAGCCTCGTTCTGTGTGTTAACAGGATTCTTCCCACTACATGAGGCTGTTACAAAATTATTTCAAACTGACATTGTTTTGGGAAACCTTGTAGGTTTCTCTGATCAAAAGCTCATTGTGGATGGTAGCCCCAAGCTGGTAGTGGGGGTTACAGGTCAGTGCCCACTAAGAAATTGAGGAAAAACATAACTAATATACAAGAGTTAGAGAGGAGAGAGAGAGGGGGGGAGAGGGGGAGAGGGAGGGAGGGAAGATGTAGAAGATTTAGGTTAGTCTTGATCCTACCCTCTCCAGTGTCTTGTGGTTCAGGTGTTTCCTTTTTGAAAGAAATGTGTTGCCCACCCTGTATTAGTCAATTGTCTGCAACCAAGACAAATACCTGAGAGAGAGACAACTTAGGAAGAGAAAAGGGTTATTCTGGTTCAGTTTCAGAGTCCAGAGTTGGTGCCCATGGCTTTGGGCCTGGGGTGATTCATGATGGCAGGAACAAATTGCTCATCTCATGGAGGCCAAGAAAAGAAAAAGAGGAAAGGAAGAGGCTGGGATTCCATTGTCCCTTTCAAGAGTACATTGCTAATGACCTATAGACTTCCTACCTCCTAAAGCCTCTGCTGGCTGTCCAGTCTCCACTATATGTTCCATTTAAAAAAAATTGTCTTTATTTATTGGAAAGAGAGAAAGAGGAAGAGGCAGAGAGAAAGAGAGAATGGGCGTGCCAGGGTCTCCAGCCACTGCAAACGAACTCCAGACGTGTGTACCTCCTTGAGTATCTGGTTTACATGTGTCCTGGGGAATCGAACCAGAGCCCTTAGGCTTTGCAGGCAAATACCTCAGCCACTAAGACATTTCTTCAGCCCCATGTTCCTTTTTTTTTTAGTTTTTTATTTTTATTTATTTATTTATTTGAGGATGACAGACAGGGAGAGAAAGAGGCAGAGAGAGAGATAGAGAGAGAGAGAGAGAAAGAAAGAATGGGTGAGCCAGGGTCTCCAGCCACTGCAAACGAACTCCAGATGCATGTGCCACCTTGTGAATCTGGCTTACGTGGGACCTGGGGAATCGAGCCTCAAACCAGGATCCTTAGGCTTCACAGGCAAGCCATCTCTCTAGGTGCCCCCTTTCTTCCTTTTAATGACACAAGGTTCAAAGTGTAGCACAACTGTAACAGAAGTCTAGAAATACTGCTGGTTTCAAAGGTAGCTGAAACCAAGATTTTGTGAGAAAGTATATGATTGTTTGTTAAAGATGTTTGGAGGGCTAAGAGCCCAAGAATGATGGACAGTGGAGCTTCACGTACTAGAGGTGTTTGGAGGGGAAAGAGCCTGAGAATGACTGATGGGTGATGGAGATTCACATACTAGTCTCTCTGTTTTGGGATCTTTTCAAATTTCTGCAACAACAACAACAACAACAAAATAAACAATAGAAACAAGAGACCAGTGTCAGTGTGCATGCCAGCTTTCCCCTTTCTCCGTCTTTGTAACAGTGGGAGCACATGTTGGGATGGGTCTCATCAGCCTGAGTGTCTAGGAAGAGCAAAGCTGTTGTTATGTGTGATTTTCTTTGGACATGAGGCATGACAAGAATTGGGTCTTGTTGAATTACTGAGACTTGAGATTATCTATTTGTAATGCCTCTGTTATGCTTTGATAACAGTTATTATTAATAAAGCAAAGTGGAAACTCCTGCTCTGTTTTCTGAAAGAATTTGGGTAATATTAATGTTATTTCTTCCTCATGTGTTTCATAGCACTCACCAGGGAAGACTGTCTTTGCTTGGAGCTTTCTTTCTTTTCCTGAATAGTTTTATACATAAAAATTGACACATATGGGGCTGGAGAGATGGCTTAGCAGTTAAACGCTTGCCTGTGAAGCCTAAGGACCCCGGTTCGAGGCTCAGTTCCCCAGGTCCCACGTTAGCCAGATGCACAAGGGGGCGCATGCGTCTGGAGTTCATTTGCAGAGGCTGGAAGCCCTGGCGTGCCCATTCTCTCTCTCTCCCTCTATCTGTCCTTCTCTCTGTGTCTGTCACTCTCAAATAAATAAATAAATAAAAATTTAAAAATTGACACATATGTTGACACATAAAAATTACATATTTGATGTACAACTTGATATCTTGATGTGTTAACATCCCAAAACAGTTGCTACCATACAGGTAATTAATGTGTCTATCATTTCTAAATAGTGTGTGTGTGTGTATGTGTGTGTTAAGATCAATTTAAGATCTTAAGATCTATCTACTTTAGGCTTGGAGTTTCTCTGATAGTTTAATGTCTTCAATAGATAAAATGCTTTAGATTTTCAATTTTATCTTGCACTAATTTTGATAGTTTTTCTTTGGCAAGCAAGTTGTCCACTTTGTACAAACTGTTAAGTTTCTTAGTAAAAAGGTGGACATAATTTTATTTTTCTTCTAACGTTCACCCTCTGTGGTGTTATCTCTTCTTTCATTCTTAAATTTATCTCTCTCTTTGCCCCTGCATTCCATTTCCTTCCTTCCCCCCTTCCCCTCTTCCCTTTCTCTCTCCCCATATCCTTAGCCAATTTACCTAGCTAATAGTTTACCAGTTTTGTCATTATTTTCAACAAACTATCTTTTGTTATTGTTAGCTTTTTTCTGTTGTTTCCTATGTCTCAAATATTTGCTCTTAGCAATAACTTTTTCCTCCCACGTTAAGATTCCTTTGTTCAGTTGGGCATGAGAGTGTACACCTTTAGTCCTGGCACTCTGAAGGCTGAGGTTGGAGGATCACTGGGAGTTCAAAGGCAGTTTGAGGCTACAGAGTATGTTCAGTCCAGGCTAGGGGAAGACCAAAAACAAACAAGATTCCTTTGCTCTTCCTTTTCTAGCTTTTGTTTGTTTTGAGACAGTCTCACTATGTGGCCTAATTTGGCCTCAAATCTGTGATCCTCCTGCTTCTAACCTTCTCTTAGGTGGTGAGATTATAAGCATACATGACTATGCTTTGCTTTTTCTAGCTTTTTAACGTGGAACCTTAGGCAGAGTGTGGTGGTTAACACCTTTCATCCCAGCACTCAGGAGGCAGAAGTAGGAGGGTCACTGTGAGTTCAGGGCCACCCCGGGACTAGATGGTGAATTTAAGGTCAGCCTGGGTTAGAGTAAGACTACCTCATAAAAGCAAATAAAGTGGTACCTTAGATCATTGCTTTTCTAGTAAAACTAAATATTTTCTTCTTTTTTTTTTTTTTTGGTGTGTGTGTATGGCATATGTGTATACACATTCTTGTGTGTATGTGTGTGTAGGTATATGAATGTGTGTGTGTGTGTGTGTGTGTGTGTGTAGTGTGTGTAGGCCAGAAATTGATGATATTGGGTGTTTTCCTCATCTGTTTTCCACCTCATTTTGTGAGACAGGATCTCTCACTGAGCCTGAGCTCACCAATTTGGCTAGGCTACTTAGCCAACAAACCTTCCCAGCACTGGGATTACAGGTGTGCCACCACAGTCAGCTTCTTACCTGAGTCCCAAGATCTGAATTCAGATCCTCATGCTTGCTGAGGCAAGTACTTGACCCTCTGAACCATTACCCAGCCCCCATATTTTCCTTTTAAGTACTCTATTAATCCTATGTCATAATTTTTGATAGATTACATTTATATTTATCATTTAGTTCAAAATATATTTTTTTAAAATTTATTTATTTATTTATTTGAGAGTGACAGACACAGAGAGAAAGACAGATAGAGGGAGAGAGAGAGAATGGGCACGCCAGGGCTTCCAGCCTCTGCAAATGAACTCCAGACACATGCGCCCCCTTGTGCATCTGGCTAACGTGGGACCTGGGGAACCGAGCCTCGAACCGGGGTCCTTAGGCTTCACAGGCAAGCGCTTAACCGCTAAGCCATCTCTCCAGCCCCAGTTCAAAATATTTTTGAGCTTACAATTTTCTGGTGATTTCTTCTTTAATCTGTTGGTTGATTTTAGAAGTATGTGCTTAACTTTCAAATTTTTGGGTTACTTTAGATGTCTTCTTTTATTTATGAGAGAGAGAGAGAGAGAGAGAGAGAGAGAGAGAGAGAGAGAGAGAGAGAGAGAGAGAGGGAGGGGCAGGCCACAGTCTCTTGCCACTGCAAACCAACTCCAGACAGGTGCACCATTTTGTGCATCTGGTTTTCTTTATATGAGTACTAGGGAAATGAACCCAAGCCAACAGACTCTGTAAGGAAGGACCTTTAACTGCTGAGCCATTTCCCCAGCCCCTTCTAGATATTTTATGGTATAATGTGTTATTGAACATGTGATGAGCAGATGGAGTATTCTTCAAGCATCAATTGGGTCAAGAGGCTGGTAGTGTTATTCCAAATCCTCTGTCTTTACAGAATTTTTTTTTGTTAAGAGAAGAATGTGTTGGGCTAAGGGTGTAGGTCAGTTGATAGAGTGCTTGCCCAGCATGCATGAAGCCCCTGGGTCGGATCCCAGCACTACATAAACCAGTTGTGGTAAGACACACTCATGAGATGGAAGTGGGTAAATCAGAAGCTCAAGATTGTACTTGGCTATAAGATGAGTTCAAGACCAGCCTAGACCCTGTCTTAACAACAATAATAATAATTGTGAATGTGGTGGCTTGATTCAGGGGTCCCCCATAAACTTAGGTATTCTGAATGTAAGTCTCCTCAGCTGATGGCAATTGGAAATTAAAGCCTCCTGGAGGCAGTGTATTGTTGAGGGTGGGCTTATGGGTATTAAAGCCAGTTTCCCTTTGGCAGTGTTTGGCACACTCTCCTGTTGTCCACCTGATGTTGGCCAGGGGCTGATGTCTACCCTCTGCTTATGCCATCATTTTCCCCGCCATGATGGAGCTTCCCCCTCAAGTCTGTAATCCAAAATAAACCTGTTTTTTCCCCACAAGCTGCTCTTGGCTGAGTGATTTATACCAGCAATGAAAACCTGACTGCAACAGTAATGTTTGTACTGAGAGTAACATTGCTGCTAGACACCTGACTATGCAGCTTTGGCCTTTAGGAGCTGATTTTCAAGAGGAATGTGGAAGGATTTGAAGCCTTGGCCTAAGAGACACCTTGAAGTACTGTAAGTACAGCTTTATTGACTATTCTGATCATAGCTGCAAGACCTGAATGCAGTAAGAACTATGGACTGTGAGGTTTGGCTTCTGAGAGTGAAAAGGAGCTTTGTTTGGACTGGGATAGAAGCAGTTTGAGTGAGAGGCTTGCTGTTATGGCCATGTCCTGAGAATTTGTGCAGGGTTGCAGTATATAGAAACAGACTGGTGTGAGCAGAGAGATATGGCACAGAAATAAAATCTTTGGGCTGAAGCTGCTGCCTATTCAGCTGTAATTGAGAGATTACAACTTTGAGATCGGGTCACCTGACCTGCACTGGGGCAACAGGAAAAATGTAAACTCTTTTGAAGGAGCTTGAGTGCTCAAGGAGTGTCCTGTTCTTCAAAGTCTGATTTATTCCCCCCCCACACACACTGGATTAACAAATTGGCACCCTATCCAGTATTGTGGAGTATAAGAAATGCAGGATAGAGTGGATCACTGAGTTTGCAACATGATATTGTGTTTTGGAAGCGGCCATGGGCAGTGTGAAGCAGGTTTGCTGGATGCCTACATGGAGACCCACTGGAGCCTTAATGATGAACCATAGCTTGCAGTGGAGACCCAGTGGAGATGCTGGGACCACAAGATGGCTGCCAGGGAGAGCTGCTGGCCCCAATGAAGTTTTCCAGGACTTGTGAGTGGCCTAGCTGGAGGGGCAGAATTGGAACTTCAGAGACTTGTTGCTGGTTAGAATTAAGGACTTGGAGGCTTATCACTGGCTAGAGTTGTTGGACTTGGAGCTACAGAGCTTGGTGCTTGCCCTGTTTAAAGCATGTATTGCTTGAGTATTTCTTTGCTATGCCCAATGCCATCTTTTGCAGTGTAAATATTTATTCTGTGCCATTATGGGTTTTGGGGGGATTTTTTTTATTTTTGTTTTTGTTTTTGTTTTCCAAGGTAGGGTCTCATTCCAGCTCAGGCTGACCTGGAATTCACTATGTAGTCTCAGGGTGGCTTCGAACTTTTGGCAATCCTCCTACCTCTGCCTCCCAAGTGCTGGGATTAAAAGCGTGCACCACCATGGCCAGCTTTTGGGGGAATTTTTGGTATTATGGCTCAGTTAAAAGACCTTGGACTGGGCTGGAGAGATGGCTTAGCAGTTAAGCGCTTTCTTGTGAAGCCTAAGGACCCCGGTTCGAGGCTGGTTCCCCAGATCCCACGTTAGACAGATGCACAAGGGGGTGCAGGCGTCTGGAGTTCGTTTGCAGAGGCTGGAATCCCTGACGCACCCATTCTCTCTCTCTCCCTCTATCTGTCTTTCTCTCTGTGTCTGTCACTCTCAAATAAATAAATAAAAAATTTAAAAAAAAAGACCTTGGACTATGGAAATGTTTGAACATCATTGGGATTGATAAAAACTATGAGAGCTTTTAAAGTTGGATGAATCGGGCTGGAGAAATGGCTTAGCGGTTAAGTGCTTGCCTGTGAAGCCTAAGAACCCCGGTTCGAGGCTCGGTTCCCCAGGTCCCATGTTAGCCAGATGCACAAGGGGGCGCACGCGTCTGGAGTTCGTTTGCAGAGGCTGGAAGCCCTGGCGTGCCCATTCTCTCTCTCTCCCTCTATCTGTCTTTCTCTCTGTGTCTGTCGCTCTCAAATAAATAAACAAATAAAAAAAATTTAAAGTTGGATGAATACATTGCATTTTAAATCATATATGTTTATCAGTTTATGGGGGTCAGGGGCAGAATGTAGCGGTTTGATTCAGGTGTTCCCCCATAAACTTAGGTATTCTGAATGCTAGTCTCCCCAGCTGATGGCAATTGGAAATTAAAGCTTTTTAGAGGCAATTTATTGTTGGGGGTGGCCTTATGGGTATTATTTATTTGAGACAGAGAGATGGAGGAAGAGAGAGAGAGTGTGTGTGTATATGAGAATGGGCATGCTAGGGCCTCTAGCCACTGCAAACGAACTCTATACGCATGTGCCCCCTTGTGCATCTGGCTAACGTGGGACCTGGAGAATAGAACCGGGGTCCTTAGGCTTTGTAGGCTTGAGCTTTAACAGCTAAGTTATCTCTCCAGCCTGGCTTATGGGTATTAAAGCCAGTGTCCCCTTGCCAGTGTTTGGCACACTCTCCTGTTCCTATTGTCCACCTGATGTTGGCCAGGGGGTGATGTCCACCCTTTGCTCATGCCATCGTTTTCCCCTGCCATTATGGCGCTTCCCCTTCAAGCCTGTAAGCCAAAAATAAACCTCTTTTTTCCCCACAAGCTGCTCTTGGTTGGGTTATTTCTACCAGCAATGTGAACCTGACTGCAACTCTGATGATAATAAATAATAATAACCAATGCTAGTGTAGCTTGGTTCCTAGAGTTCACAACTTTCTTTTTATTTATTGGTTTTTGGTTTTTTAAGGTAGGGTCTCACTCCAGCCCAGGCTGACCTGGAATTCTGTATTCTCAGGGTGGTCTCAAACTCACAGTAATCCTCTGCCTCCCAAGTGCTGGGATTAAAACTGTGCCACCACATCCAGCACAAATTTCTTTTTTTTTTTTTTTTTTTAAAAAAGTTTTTATTTGGAATGGAGAGTTGAATCAGCAGTTAGAGACACTTGCTTGCAAACCCTGACAGCTCTGGCTTAATTTTCCCCAGCACCCACATAAAGCCAGAAGCACAAAATGGTGCATGCACTTTGGAGTTCATTTGCAGTGGCAGGAGGCCCTGCTGTGCCCACACTCATTATTATTGTATCTCCCTCTTTCTCTTTCTGTGTATGTCTCTCTCAAATAATAAGTAAAAATATTTTTATCTATTTATTTTTAAGCAGAGGGAAAAAGAGAATGAGAATGGGTAAGCCAGGCCTAGTGACACTACAATAAGAGACATGCACTGCTCTGTACATCTGGCTTTTATGTGGATACTAAGGAATCAAGCTCAGGCTATCAGACTTTGCAAGCAAGTGCCTTTAATCACTGAGCTATCTCTCCAGATCAAGTTCACAAATTTTTATCTCTAGCTTAGGATTTTTGAGATGTAGACTCATATCTGACCGTCTACTGTACACCTTAACTTTGATATCTTAAATATTCTTCAAATGGAGTGTTTTAGAGAATAAAACCATGGCCTTTGATCGGAAAACAGGTGCTTTTCCTAAGTTTTTCATCTCAGTAGATAATAATTCTCAACCATCCAGTTTCCCAAACCCAAAACCTGGAAGTTGTCCCTTATTCCTTTTTCTATCTTTTCTTTTTGCATATATAAATGTATTAATATGCATGTGTGTATTTATGTTCATGTGTGTGTGCACATGTGTTTGCATGTGTGTGAAGGTCAGAGCAAGCATACTTGCACAGTAAGCACTTTACCCATTGAGCCATTTTCCCAGGTCTCTCTGACCTATTTTCTGTCTTACTATCCCTGTAACCCACTATAACTCTAGTCTGAGCATTAGCTCCTCAGTAGATTTCAAATCTATCTGCTTGTCTCTATCTCTCCCAATACTGCCCTAGTGCAGACCACTATTGTCTCCCACCTAGACAAATGATCCCTCACTGGTCCCTCCATTTAACCTGGCTTCCCTTCCTATACCTTCTCTTAGTAGCCAAGATTAATTGCAAAATCTGCAACTTGGTTATTTACTTTCTGTACCTCTGCCCACTTAAAATAATTCAGTAGCTTCGCTTGTTCTTCAGATCATCTCAAAAATCTTTCTCAGCCAGGTATGGTGGTGCACGCCTTTAATCCCAGTGGTTGGAGGATCGCTGTGAGTTTGAGGCCACCCTGAGATTACATAGTGAATTCCAAGTCAGGCTGGACTAGAGTGATACCCTACCTTGAAAATCAAAACAACAAAAATCTTTCCCATGGCCTTCAGGATTCTGTGCACTCTGGCATGACCTACGCCCCAATCTCCACAGTCTCCCCTCCCTCACTGCACTTCAGCCATAATTGCTGCCTTCCACCACAGGGTTGTTTTTTTAAATAATATTTTATTTATTTACTTGTAAGCAGAGAAAGAGAGAGAGAGAATGGGCATGCCAGGGCCTCTAGCTGCTGCAAATGAACTCAAGATGTAGGTAGCACTTTGCACATCTGGCTTTATGTGGGCACTCAGGAATCAAACCCTGGTCATTAGACTTTACAGGGGAGTACCTTAAATGCTGAGCCATCTCTCCAGCACTACCACCATAGGGTTTTTGCACATTCTCTTGGCTCTAAATTTAAGGTTTCCTTTCTATTTCACTTATTATAAAGATTAATTGGAGCCGGGCGTGGTGGCGCATGCCTTTAATCCCAGCGCTCGGGAGGCAGAGGTAGGAGGATTGCCATGAGATGGCCACCCTGAGACGACAGAGTTAACTCCAGGTCAGCCTGGACCAGAGTGAGACCCTACCTCGAAAAACCAAAAAAAAAAAAAAAAAAGATTAATTGGAGAACTTTACTGTAAGAACATGTTTTATATCACATATTGGTCCCATTTCCATAAGATTATACTCTTAGGTTTCCTCTCCCCCACTCCCATTCCCTGGAGGACCCTCCTCTGTGATATTATCAGTATTCACTGGGGTCATGAATGTACCAGTCAGTCTCTGTGTATGAGGGGGGAACAGTACCTCAGAATACACTTTTATACCCTGTGGCTCTTCTGTTCTTTCTGCCTCCTCTTCTGTAATGTTCCCTGAATCTTGGAAGGCATGTTCTAAGTCTCCTTGAGTGTTGAGCTCTTAGAAGCCTCTGAATTTCTGCTTTGATTAGTTTTGAATTTCCTTAGTGTCTGCCACCATCTCCCTAGAGGAGGTTCTCAGATTACCCATGAGAGCAGAATTCAAACTTAATCCACTATTTCCTCTAGTGTTTCCTGGGCCATGGAACATGGAAGAGAGATGAAGAGATGAGTTGTCCCATACTAGATAGTCAGCTTTCTTTTCTTATACTGATGGGTCTGGGGTCTCCCTGGTATTCACTGCCATCTGTAAAAAGTAGATTCACTAGCCAAGAGTGAGAGAAACATGTATCAAAGGGAATAGACATAGATGTTTAGAAAGCGTTTGGATGGGCGTACCCTCTCCTTTTAGCCAAAGAACAGTGGGAACTTCCCTCTAGGGTCTATGATTTTCCAACGCATAGGCTTCTGACTTGGTTCTCAGTATCAGATGTGACTTCCCTCCTACTGAGCAGGCCTCATATCCAATTAGAGAGCAGTTGGTTACCCCCATAGCCTGTGTACCATTATTGCACGGGTATGTAATCTTGCCTGGCTGGTTGATTTTGTAGCTTGCAGGATTCCCTGCTTGTTCATGCTGGAGGTGACCCATTATCCACCAGCAGCTTGCACAGCACTTTCCAGCACTATGAAAACTAGCCAGCAGAGAGCTGGCTTCTATCTCAGTTCCATCTTGATCTCTCCATGTCATTTAACCAGAGCCTGTTCCACCTATTTTTGACTAGCCACCTTCTTTCCCTAACTCAAGTCCTCTTATGTCTCTGCTGTTAGCTTTCCCAAAGAGTATATTTCATAACCCCAGTTTGTTTTCTTTGAGAAGTAAACAACAAAATGGAACTGGATGGTCTAGAGATTCATTGAGGGTGGGTAACATTTGTTGGGGAGAAGGGCCTTCAAGTCTGATACCCATGAGGACAGGAGAGAGGGAAGGAAGGAGGATTGGCTAGGAAGAGCTTCAGACTGCAATGCAGATCTGAGAAGGGGGTCAGTCAAGCATACAGAGAGCCCCAGAGCAAAGACTGTTCCCTGGAGTAGTCCTGTGCCAGGCAGAGATAATTCCACCTATAATGTCCCCATGGTCATTGGGTTAGTATACCTAGGAAGGAAGTAGCCTTGGTGTGACATTGTGGTGAATTTGAAATCATGACAGTTGGAAATTTCTTGCAAAAAGGTCTCTTTAAGGAACATGTGTGCAGTACATCTCCATGACCATATGATACAAAGCCAGATGATGTCCCTTTGACGCTATGATAGGACTATATTCCTGCTTTTCAGAGAACTTATCTGGGCTGTAATAGAACCACTCATGAGCACTATTTTTTTTTTTTTTTTGAGGTAGGGTCTCACTCATCCCAGACTGAGTTTGAACTCACTCTGCAGTCCCAGCCCCTCAAACACTGATATTAAAGGCATGTGCCACCATGCCTAGCATGAGCGCTATTTTATTTTAAGGTCTGCCTATCTGTCCTCCAGAACAGGGATTGTGGACTTTCTTGCTACTGGGTTTCCTGTTTGCATAACACAGTGTGTTCAGTTTTTGTTTGCTGGAGAACTTAAAGGTGTGAGTGAGTAGCTTCAAATCCAGTTTTTGAATTCTCTGGTTCAAATTCTCAGAATAGAAGTTGACAGCCAGCTTACCTTTTCCACCTGGATGATGGTGTACCAGGCAGCCAGCAGACCAGGCATGAAACTGTGGTTGATGTCAACCCTGTCCAGTCAGTTATGCTGGGGAGGAGAGTTGCATAGTACAATCTGGTTCAACATGTTTTTCTAGAATAGATATTTCTGGACCTGAGAAGTCTTTGAGTATCTTTTCTTTGTAAAGAGGATGACACGATGACACCTAATTCACTGCAGAGACTGGTTAGAATTGTGAGGAACAGTGCCAGGTATAATGACACATATCTGTAATCCCAGCTGTAGGGAGGCAGAGGCAGGAGGATTGCAAGTTTAAGAACATCTAGTCTATATTGCAAGACTTTGACTTTAAAAAAAAAGTGAGCAACAGTAGATGCCTAAGTGTGTCTGAAAGGCCCAAGAATTCAGAAGCCCAGAAATACTATCACACTCCAAAGGGAGCTTAAGCGGGCCCCTGCATACCTCAAACTCCAGGCTTTACTCTCTGTTGGAAGCAAGTAAAGAATCCCTCTTCTCAGCCGGGCGTGGTGGCGCATGCCTTTAATCCCAGCACTCGGGAGGCAGAGGTAGGAGGATCGCCATGAGTTCAAGGCCACCCTGAGACTACAGAGTTAATTCCAGGTCAGCCTGGACCAGAGTGAGACCCTACCTCGAAAAACCAAAAAAAAAAAAAAAAAAAAAAAGAATCCCTCTTCTCATTATATCAGAGCCTGCTCCTAATATAAAACTAGGTAAAAAGGGCATGAGATAGCCCACAAGGATGGGAAATGAGTAATGAAGTGAACCACTTATTTTGTTTCTGTAAATAGCCTGCACCATAAGCCTTAGTAGCCCACACCATAAGCCGTAGCAGCCTGCCTCAGACCACCAAGGTCATAGGAGACTGATACCACACTCTGCTACTCCCACCCAAGGACCTGTGCAAATGCTGACCACCAAGGTCATAGGAGACAGATTGGTCCACGAGGGGCTTGAACAAATTAAACTAATTGGCTTAGAAACTATGGAGTGGCACAAACTGACTGGCTCGCACCCCACGGGCTCCTGATGTTAAAAAGATGATTGGTCTAATGCACAGGCTTTGTTAGAAACCCTATAAAAACTGTCCTGTTCCTGCATTCGGGGCTCTGCAGTCCTCTACCCCTGCGTGGTGTACGACTGTGGGCCCTAGCGCGCTTGGAATAAAAT
The DNA here is from genome assembly GCF_020740685.1 of Jaculus jaculus. Taxonomy (NCBI): domain Eukaryota; kingdom Metazoa; phylum Chordata; class Mammalia; order Rodentia; family Dipodidae; genus Jaculus; species Jaculus jaculus. Next base: position 40,992,208 of record NC_059113.1, on the reverse strand, counting down.
CCTCTTGCAGTTTGCATCAAGACCACTTCTCGTGAGTGATTTGGAGTGTCGCCATATCCGGGCAGAGTGTGGGGTCCCCATTCTGGGGTTCCTTCATGTCCTGCCTGAATGAGTTGTCCCAGGACACAGCATACTCCAAGAGGGCATCCTCTTACCATCCTCACCTCTCCTACAGAAACCTACTCCTTTGCCCATCTCCCCTGAGGTATTTCATCAAGAACAACAGCAGCAGCTCAGGAGTGGTAACTTCTTCCTGGGGCTGATAATAATTAGAAAATATAGCATGGAGCTAGGACCATGGGCTTTTCATTCAGACTAGACCTGAGTTAAAATCCTATCATCTTAACTTCAAGGCTGAAGGATTCCAGGCAAGTCATTCAACCTCTAGGAGCCCCTTGTTCTCATCTGTAACACAGAAAATGGCAAAGTAGCAAAACTAAACAGGCTTCTATATGAAGGTTAGGTGTCGTGTCTCTAGTATATGACTCTTAGTTCAAGGTGGATTTGCCTGGTCAAAGCTCTGAGAAATCCTCCAATCAAGAAACCTAGCTTTCCAATCAGACGTAGTGGCACAAGCCTTAATCCCAGCACTTGGGATGCAGAGGTAGGAGGATCGCTGTGAGTTCAAGGCCACCTTGAGACTATACAGTGAATTCCAAGTCAGCCTGGGCTAGAATGAGACCCTACTCGAAAAACCAAAATAAATAAGTAAATTAAAAAAAACAAACAAACCCTAGCTGTCCCCAAACTTTACTTGGCAATAGATTGTGAAACATACGTTCACATGAGATCCTGGGGTTCTATAGAAAGCAATTTGGGAAACACCATTCTAAGAATTTTTCTTTTATCTTCAGATCACTATATACCTTCAAAACTACCACAAATGAGATCCAGATGGTTCTTGTCTGAAGAATCATTCTGAGTCTAGGGATTATGTGCCTGGATTTCACTGAGGCATGCTGGAACTCCCTAACATGTTCATGACTGTACTCCCTGAATGACATTGCTCTGTCCTAATGTTAAAGGAACATTTCTCCAGCAAAGTGTATTCATGGGCAAAGAGGCGCAGACCACTTACAGGGCATTTAAGGTTATTGCACTTAATGGTAGATACTGGTTCATTCCACATCCTCATTTTATTGGTGGGAAAATGAGCCCAGCTAGAAAGACAAGCGACTTATTGAGGGAGATGTGCAAGTGAGGGGCAGAGCCCAGAACTCAGAACAGGCTGCTGTGCTTTCACTGGATTCTCCTGGGTTAGAACTGAGCATAGGGATGACCACCCGGTGGGCTCTGGGAGGCTCTGTGCCTCTTGGCTCCTCCTGATTTGGAATTATGAGGCAGGCCTATGGCTGAAGGTCAGGGGTTAATAGGCCTGAGTCCAGATGGCAAGCAGCTGGGGTGAGGAAAAAGCCAAAGACTGCTTCCTCCTCTTTCTGGTGATTCCAGGGACAAGAGGAAAGGAACTTGCACCAGATGGAAGGAAGACCAGAAAGAATTTGGAGTGGGACCAAGGGTCCAAACACTTAGAAAATGAAGGAGAAATGTTTTCTGTTTGGAGAGGACATTATTTACCAGAAAAGAACGGGCATAGGGCCCCACCAGGGTAGATGGGTGGGCTCTGGTTCATATTTCTTGGTTGTGACAGATCATACCAATACATGTTTCTAAGACAACCAGGGAACCAAATAGGAACAACAGCAATGATGATAAGAGGTGGCTGCTGCAGCCAGGGCCAGCCCAGACAAGTTGAGCTCAAAGATCAGAAGTTTTGAGGCCAATGCTAAATTTAGAGTCCAATTTTTGAGGAAGCAAAAATGAGCACTCCTAGTAAGAAATGTGTCAGAAAAATAGAAGCTACAAACCCCAAAGGGAGGCTAGCAGAGAGGGGGCGGGGAGCCCCTTTGCTGGCAGTGAAAGTTAAAAGGAGATCAACCAGGCTTTTTCTTTTTAACTTTTTTTTTTTTTTTTTTTTTCAAAATAGGGTCTCACTCTAGCCCAGGCTGACCTGGAATTCACTATGTAGTCTCAGGGTGGCCTTGAACACAAGGCAATCCTACATCTGCCTCCCAAGTGCTGGGATTAAAAGCAAAAGACACCATGCCCTGCTTTTTCTTTTTAGCTTTTTAAAGATGTAGTATCTTTTCAAACTAAGAGCTTTCTTAGTTTCTTAGCACTGCACATCACATCATCTTTTCTCTTTCCCCAGCTGCTTTTTAAAATTTGTCTTGCTCAGAAAGACATTTGGATCAAGTCAGGGTTTATATGGAGGAAGTAAAATGCAAATGCTCAATTCTTCCTCCACCTCGAGCCCCAAGCTAAATCCACGAGCTCCAGGCCTCACTCCCTTCTCCGAGTGCATTTCATGGCAGGAAGAATGCGGACAACTGCCCCCGGCCGGCACTTTGTTAGGCCAAACCATGCAACCTCTTCAGTAAACGGCCCTGAGGATGGACACTAGGATGGCTAACCTTCATTAGCAACTTGACTGGATTCAAAGTCACATGGGAGATTGGTGAGGCACACTTGCATGTGTGAGTGTTTGTAGGGATGTTTCCAGAGGAGGTTAACTCAGAATGGAGAAAGTGTGTGGTACCATCCCGTGGGCTGGAGGTCCCAAACAGAATAAAAAGTGAAGAGAGAGAGAGAGAGAGAGAGAGAGAGAGAGAGAGAGAGAGAGAGAGAGAATGCCGACTCAGCACCAGCATTCCCCTTCTTTCTGCTCCCTGTGTGACATGAGATGAAGAATTTCTTTTGCACATGCTCCTGCCAACATGATATTCTACCCAAGGGCATAAGGTCAAGCAACCATGGGCTGAACCCTCTCGAATCATGAGCCAAAATAGATCTTTCCTCCCTTAAGTTGTTTTTGTCAGGTATTTGGGCACAGCGATAGGAAAAGTAATTACTAAAAACACCAACACCATCTTGAAGCCAATGGGTTCCATAAGTCATTGCAGTCCCCACATTTTGTAGCTCTCTACCACAAATAGTCCTGTTGTGCTTGAATGGACAAGGGCCCAAAGAGGTGCATTTCAACCTGAACCACACCCTCCACTTAACTCTTTAACAGGGTGAGTGCTTACCATCTGCGTTTGCCCTACATTCAGCTAAGAGATCTTGGAAGGTTAACCTCTCAGAGCTGTAATTTCATCTAGAAAATACCAAGTGTGTTGAATCCACCCATGTCATGTTTTCTGCATTTCTGTCCACCCCTTGTTCCCATGGGTGCTATTCAGGTCAGGTCTTTGTGACTCTTGCAGGGACCTCCTCATTTATTGGGTTGACTCCATTCATCCAGAGTACATGGCTAGGTGGTCTTTCTAAATGACAATCTTGATCAGTTCACTCTGCTTAAAAATTTTCCTGGCTCCCCACAGCCTGTGGAATCAACTTTAAATGGTTTAACCTGGTGTTCAAGGTCATCTGCCCTCTGTCCTGAGATTTGCCTCAGTTTTCTCTACCAATTGTTTCCAACAAACTGAACAATCGCGCTCCAGGTCTTCATGCTGATGGTTCTCATCTACACGCACCATTTAACCTGAAAGGTCCTGCCCTTCTACATTACTGCATGTCTGAACTTTCTCCTACAGATTCCCAGAGACTAATTATTAGCTTTATGACCTCGATTGAGTTATTTAAACCTGGTGTCTGGGAAAGATTGTTTCCAGTGATGGCCACTGTGATCATCTCCATCCTGCATGCCCTTTGACTGTGCCAAACCTCCATGTCACTTTTCCTTCCATTTGAACCTGGGCTGGTTCTGTGACAGTCATTGACTAATTGAGTGTGATGGGCACAATACTCTGTTATTTGCGGTGTCTATTTTGGCACTGGGGGAATCAGCCTGTATAAAGAAGTTCTTGCTATATACTGCTAGAGGAAAACTGAAATGCCTCAAATAGCAGTGAGCTTCAGGGTTTCAGTCTAGCAAGATCATCTTGGCCAAACATATTGTCTCACACTGGAGAACAGACAAGCTGCCTTGCTGAGCCCTGCTTCAGTTCTTGACTGTCCAAATTGTGAAAAAGTAAAATGATTATTTTAAACCAATCAGTTTAGGGGCTGATTGTTACACTGTAATAGTTAACTCTAACAGTCTTCTCAACTACAAAATGGGGATATAATGGTTCCCTGCCTTCTAGATAATAAATTACCTGCCATCAGCTAACCTCCATCTCTTCCTCCCCCAGCCCCCTATGATGCTATCTCAAGACCCCCCCCCCTTTTTTTTTTGAGGTAGACTCTCACTCTGGCTCAGGCTGACCTGGAATTGACTGTGTAGTCTCAGGCTGGCTTCCAACTCACAGTGATCCTCCTACCTTTGCCTCCCGAGTGCTGAGATTAAAGGTGTGCACCACCATGCCCTGCTTCTCAGGACCCTTTCTATAATGTAGATTAAATTCAGCCTTGGGCTCTCCCAGTGAGCTCTTTGAAGAAAATTATCATGCCCATATTAGGCAGTAAATATTTATTGAATGAATAAACGAAAGATGAGAACAATGCTTTCTCTTACCAGACTCTCCAGTCTTATAATACAAAAGAAAAGATGGAAGGAGACATGCTTGGAGAACTCTGGGCTTCTCCCCAGTGCAAATCTAAGTGGACATTTGCTGTTTCTGTATCTTCCTGTTTCATCTGTGTGACCCTTGTCCTACAAGGAAGGAGTAAACCTAACAGAGCATTCCTAAAGGAAGTCTCCCTATTTCCTGTCCTAAGAGTGGCTTGAACTCAAAGGCCAGGGAGATACAAGGTGTGATGTTAGAAACCTGGGAAGGAACCAATGACCCCTTGAATTTGTTCCCATGGCTGACAGATGCCTGAAGTTCTACCACATGGTGAAAAATAGCTGATTAATAATTCAATTAAATGTCATTTTAATATCTCTAAAAGGTGTGTAGTCTAAAGAATTGGAAGAGTATGAAAAAAGGCAGAATCCGGGCTGTAGAGATGGCTTAGCGGTTAAGCTCTTGCCTGTGACACCTAAGAACTCCGGTTCGAGGCTCGATTCCCCAGAACCCACGTTAGCCAGATGTACAAGGGGGTGCATGCATCTGGAATTCATCTGCAGTGGCTGGAAGCCCTGGCGCATCCATTCTCTCACTCTCTCTGCCTCTTTCTCTGTCACTCTCAAATAAATAAATAAAAATAAACCAAAACAAAATTTTTTAAAAAAAGGCAGAATCCTATCTGGTTCAAAGGTCTTTAGTGTTATAAATAACCTTAGCAATCTTAAAAGCCAACACACGCAAAATCAAATCAGGTGACAGAGCTTCCTGGGTATGGGTAATATGCAACTTAAATCTAGGTGTCATGGGTCCTGTGACACCATCTTTGAATTAGTGGGTCATTGGCACAGCAATGATAAACATGTCAGAGTGGGTGTTATGTAATCTCAGGAGAGTCAGAAAGCAACCCCTCAAACTGGAAATGATATTACAGTTTTATTGGTGGGTGATAATCTCTTAAACCCATGGAGATTTAATATTCAGTAGAGAAGTCAGGCTTGGTGTCATATCCTTATAATTTCAGCACTTGGGATGCTAAGGCAGAAGATTTGCAAGTTTGGGGTCACCCTGATCTACATAGTGAATTCTAGGTTAGACTAGGCTATATAAAGTCCTTGTCTCAACTCCCACCCAAAACAATAAAAATAATAAAATTTAAGCTTAGCCATGATATTAATGTTTGTATGTAACTGTATCCATGTACATTTACATATTCATAATGTTTGAATTAAGCCTATTCTGACCGAAAACCTCAAATTTCAATTGAACAGTGTTAAGAATCTAATTTATCTAAACCCATGATTTTAAACTAAAAAGTTTTCTAAACATCTGAAAAATACATGCCTTGGAATATTTAAGCAAACTCCAAGTTTCCCATATTTATGTTTGATTCATTGAATGAATAATCAGAATTTAAATACATGGAAAGGTGCTATTTGTTAAGTCAGACTACTAAAGTACATAAATGAAAGTGAATACAATAAATCTTTGAGTGTAATTTGAATCTTTAAAAGGAGTTTAACTTTGTAATTAGGCTCAACCATTCCAAACCCTCTTAAAAATAATAGTTAAAATATGTTGGTCATATATAGAATAACTAACATAAAGAAGAACTAGGCTTTTAAAATGTAATTTAAATAAATTAAGTATTAATGTTAAAAGTCAGCCAAATCTTCGAGTCATCTTGTCTTGGTCTACAATTAAGATATGTGGCAACAGCTGCTGCCTTGTAGGATTATTGAGAGGATTAAAGGGTTTGGCACTGTGTCTCTAGGACTAACATGCAAAATAGCATATTTTTAATTCATTTCATGTATTTTTATTTTCTCTTTATTTATTTGAGATAGAGGAGAGACAGAAAAAGAAAGAGGCAGATAGAGAGAGAATGGGTGAGCCAGGGCCTCCAGCCACTGCATATGAACTACATGTATGTGCCACCTTGTGCATCTGGCTTATGTGGATCCTGGAGAATTGAACGTGGATCCTTTGGTTTGCAGGCAAGTGCCTTAACCACTAAGCCATCTCTCCAATCCGATTATTAGTATTTTGACTCCTCTGAAAAGATTAGCAAAATTTACTGTAAGGAGGAATATAGAATGTGATATAGAACCCTTGACACCTTTCACCCTGCATTCCTCTGTGGCTAGGAGAGCTTACCCATATCTTATCCAGGTCTCCCCCCAAAGTAAACACCATCAACATCAGCCAGTGTCCCCTTTGCAGTTTCCATGGGAACCATTTTTGCCTGAGTCACTCCTTCATCCATAGAACAAGCATCCATCATCCTGGGCAGTGGGCATCCTGCAGCCAACAGCACAGATGAGATGAAACTCCAGTAGAGGAGACAGTACATGAAACCATCAGGTAAATTAGGTTGGAAGATGATACATTCATGGAAAGAAAAAGATGCACAGGTTGGGAATATCAGGCTGAGGACTAGAATTTGAATAGCTACAGCAGAAATCTCTGGGAAGCTGCCAGAAAAAATGTTGGAAAGCTGTCTACACACTGGGGCCAGGCCAGCGCTGGGGCTGTAATATAACAATGTGCCTGCTTAGAGGCTTCGAGAAACGTGGAGGAGGCCAGTGAGGCAGGAGAGGAGAGGAGAGAGAAAACACGAGTGGAGAAGATGAGATCTGAGGGATGATACAACTGTTAGTTCACTCTGGGGACAACTGGAGAAATTCAAATATGAAATGTAAGTAGATATTTAATCAATATTTGCCAACAAACTAAAATTCCTATGTTACTAATTACTTCTTTCTTCTTTGGTGTCCAATTTTTTCTGCTGTTACCCCTCCAATACCCTGATTTGGATGAATATTCCTCACTTGTGTAAGAGCTGACCCCCAGACTGGCACTATTTGGTGATGATGGAACCTAAGAGATGGGCCCTCAGGGGTGGTCCTTAGGTAATTGGGAATGTGCCCTTGGCAGGTCTTGTAACACTTCGTTCTCGTTTCTCTCTGCTTCCTGGCTTAAGAGGGGGACACTTGTTCTGACATGCATTCTAGCCAGGATGCACTACCCTCACCAGAAAACAAAACCAATGGGGCTGCCTGATTTTGGATTTGAAACTTCAGGACAATAAGCCACAAGAAATCTCTATTTGCATCATACATAACCTGTGTCAAGTACTCTGTTAAAGTAACATGAAGCTCACTTGGGCAACACAGTGTGCATCCACTGTCTTCAGCAGTCTCACCTGGTGCCTCACATGTCACATTTGTGATCACTGTAGGTCAGTCTTTGATGCTCCTGGTGGTGGTGATGAGGATGATGAAGATTCTCCCAGCTCAGCGGACTACTCTTTCCTGTCTGTGTGTTCACTCTTCTTGCCTGTTGATTCATGGATGATCACAGTTTTGATGAGGTGAGCATGAAAATCCAGGATTCACCAGGATTCTCATGAGCACAGTGAGTCAGAATGATGCTGTGGACTCATTTGATCATTAGAATCATGGTAACAGAAAATACTAATATTTAACATGCTTCAGATACTGTCCTAAGGAATGCATAAATATCCTAACTGACTTAACCTTCAAAGCAACCCTATGCAAAAGAGGTTGAGTCTGATTCCAACATCATATTCTTAAAGATTGCCTCTAAAACTGTACATGAGGCTGCAAAAATTGCACAGTGGTTAGAGGCATTTGGTTGCAAAGCATGTGTTCTAATTCTCAAGCCATCCATGTAAGCTGGTAGCAAAAAGTGTCACAAGCACAAGCATTTAGTCTTCATTTGCAGTGGCAAGAGGCCCTGGTGTGTTCATACATACACACACACATACACACACACACACACGCACACACACACACACAATTTTAAAAAAACTCACACAATTCATGTTTAATATTTCCTAATACCTGAATACAAGAAGGAGGAGGAACTTTAATCATACAAATGATCGAGAATAAGAGGAAAATCAGGTCTATGGAGATGGCTCAGTAGATAAAGTGGATGTGCAAATTTGAGCATCAAGAACAGAAAAGCCCACTGGATATTGTGGTCCCCTGTAAACCCAGCACTCAGAAAGAGAAGACAGGGTATCCCCAGGGTAAGTGGCGAGTTAAACTAGCTGAATGGCTAAGCTCTGGGCTCCTGTGAGAAATTCTGCCTCAGTAAATAAAGTGGATGTTGGACTGGAAAGATGGCTTAGCAGTTAAGGCATTTGCCTGTGAAGCCTAAGAACTCATGTTCAAATCTCCAGGTCCGCGGAGCCAGATGCACAGCGACACAAGGCACGCAATGTTTCACATGCGCACAAGGGAGTGCATGCATTTGGAGTTCGTTCACAGCAGCTGAAAGCCCTGGAACACCCATTCTCTCTCTCTTTGCCTCTTTCTTTCTCTCTCTCTCTCAATAAATAAACAAATAGTAATAAAATAAAGTGGATGTCAATTGAGGAAGACACCTGATGTGAACCTCTGGTCTCCACATGTACATGGAAAAAAAAAACAGAGGAAGATAGAAAGTTCAGGTAAGATTGTGTGCTATGCAGGAGGAAGTCTATGGAATATCTAAGCTGATGTTTTTAGTTGGATTCTGAAGAGTCCCAGGTTCTCATGCTGTCTCTGGATCTGTTAGTCAGGAGCCAAGGAAGCCTTTGGTCCTTATCATCCCAGTTCACTGACTGCACCTCACTCACATTTCATTCCTCTGTACAAGCCCAAGATTACCTGGACCATGACAGCGACCTTAGGCAGTCAGGGAATTTTGCAAAAGGCTTTGAAATAGACTGGGTTCCTCTCAAATGTGTGGTCTCTAGGTTAGTACCTTTCTTTCTATCTGCCTGTCTGCTTTAAAAGCCATGTGCAACTCTTTAGAGATGGAAGTTAAGTATGGAGATGGTGCAGCTGATTGCTGTGGATAGAAATTCAAATGAGTTTTGTAAAGGGAAGATGCAGTTGATTTCTACCCTGGGGAAAATCATTTCTGCATCGATTAGCAAATTCATTTTAGTATTCCAGATTGTCTATACATATACATGTCTCTTTCTTGGATTTTGCTTTGAACCATGTTTATGACATATTGGTGCTGTCATTAAATGAAATACATGCATATTTTATATTTATAGGGTAGTCATAGTCTTCCTTTTGTAAAAAAATAAGAAGAGGTCTTGCTAGGTAGTCCATACTGGTCTTAAATTTGTGATCTTCCTGCCTCCCAAGAGCTGGGATTAGATATTGTTAGGAAAGTGGAAAAGAAATGAAAGAAATGTTGGCTCAACAGCAGAGACAGAGTTTATTCAGAAAAAGCCTGAGAAGGGCTCTAACCAGGCAAGAAGCCACTTCTCTTACAGACTAGAAGATAATTAGGTGTGGGTGGGGTCATTGGAATTCCTTGGTTGCACAGCAGCCCACCTTGCCCCAGGGCTTGGGCCACTGCTGGACCGTGATAATGAGGATGGGTGGTTGGGTCACTCTTGAGAAACAGAGGGTTACAATGAAATGTCAGAGTCCAAAGGTGGAGTCATTCTGGTTCTAACAGATATGATCATTATACCCAGCTTATAAATTCATATTAAAAAAAATTATCCTTTAGTCAACAATCAGAAGGCTGAGGTAGGAGGATCATTCTGAGTTTGAGGCCAGCCTGAGATTACATAGTGAATTCCAAGTCAGCCTGGGCTATAGTGAGAGACCCTACCTCAAAAAAATTATCCTTAAAAAAAGGAGGGGTGGAGAGATGGCTTAGCCGTTAAGGTGCTTGCCTACAAAGCCTAAGAACCTAGGTTCAATTCCCCAGTACCCATGTAAACAAGATGCATGAGGTGGCACATGCATCTGGAGTTCATTTGCAGTGGCTAGAGGCCCTGGCACACCCATTCTCTCCCCCACTCCCTGCCAAATAAATAAATACATAAATAAATATTATTTTTTTAAAAAAGAAGAAGAAAAAGAAAACCTCTCAGATTCCTTTCTTTGTCTCTTATCTACTTCTTGGTTTCCCCTCCCTTTTCTTGGGAAGGGGGAGAATTTCTTTTGGCTTGGGTGCTTTCCTTCTTTGCTTTCCCTCCTGTCTTAACTCTCCCTAAAATAAATCTCATAATTTACTCTTTTAAAAACCCTCAGGTAACATGAAAATAGAACAAGGACTAGTTGGAAAGAAGAAGGGATTAATGAGGGCAAAAGAGAATGGAGGGAAGGGATGGTGAGCACGGTAAATTGTGTATGTGTATAGAGGTTGTCCATAAGAAGTTAAAAACAGGCTCTTAACAAGATGGTATCCCGGTGTGCACTCAGACTTCCTTCTGATATGGGAATTTGGGGTGTCTTTGAGAGCATCAGAGCTTTAACTTGGCTCTTAGATGGCCAGTAACTCAAGAGCTAAGATCACAGAAGATGGTGGTCACACAGAGATTACACTGAGTCAGTGGCCTTTTGGGATTCTTGTCATAAGAATTTTGACAAATAAAATCCAAACCCCAGGAGATGATTTAGAAAGATTTTATTAGATTATAGATAGAATTTAAGAGAAGGAAGGCAAAGCTCTTGCCCAAGGAGGCAAGAGGGATTTCAGGACATGAAACACCCACCCGGGACCCACGCTGGGCTCTTTTATGGGATTTGTTAGTCCAGTCCTGATGTAAGTTGTCTGTGGTTAGGTTTCCTGGGAAAGGCTGATCTTCCCAGAAATCTTAATCCTCCAGGAAGGGCCTTCTCAGAAGGGTGGTGGAAGGTCTCCTCTGGGGAGGTGGGCAGAGATAAGAAAAGCCAGACCCTCCCGGCATTTCTGACCTGTAGCAAAGTGGAATGACCTAGATTTTCCCCCTAGAGGCTCAAAGACATTCCTCACTTTTATTTTCCGGGGTGGGAGGGCTGTTACCCATAAACTGCCTCTCTTCCTTTCTTGAAGGCTACCTTTTACTGTAGTTTGGATCTTGAGTATCCCCTAAAGCTCCGAGTGTTGAAGGCTTGATCCCTAACCAGTTGGGAGGTGGTGAAGTCTTTAGTAGGTGGAAGGAAGTTAGGTCATGGGGCACATCTTTGAAAGAGATTTTGGAACACCAGTCCCTTCTATCTCTGCTTTTTGGCCATAATAGGTGGTGGGCTTCTGCCATGATCCACCCCTTCCAGACCCAGGCTCTTCCCATTTTGTGCTAGGAGTCCCTCACTCCCTCTCTTTCTACTCCTCCTCCTCATTGTCTAGATAATCCTTTATTCTCTCAAGTCTTCTAAATATTCCATCCTTGGCACTCTCAGAGAGACTTGGTTAATTCCCCACCCTTTTCCCCATACAGCATCCCATTGACCCAGCAGTCCAGTTTGTTTTGTGTTTGAGATAGGGTCTTGTTCTAGTCCAGGCTGACCTGGAATTCACTATGTAGTCTCAGGTTGGCCTCAAACTCATAGTGATCCTCCTACCTCTGCCTCTCAACTGCTGGGATTAAAGGCATGCACCACCACGCCCTGCTTGACCCAGCATTTCTTGACAGCCAATTTGATGACTTAACTATTTAGAACTATTTAGTGTCTGTCTTTCTTAACAGCAAATATGCTTTAAGAGAAGGGAAATCACATCAATTGTTTACTGTCTTGTTCCCTTGGCTTTACTTGGTGTGTGACATCCAAGAAGCCTAACAACCAAAACATTACTGATTGACAGCTCTGCAGTCTAGAGGTAAGGGTACAAGTGGGCATTGGAGGCTGTGAAATGACTCTTTGATCTCAGACAGTGAATTATGGGTTGGAATATGATGCTTACCTGGTCTCTTTCTCATGGTCCAGTCTCCTTCTCCCTGAAGTCTGAACAGTCTGTAATTGAATATTGTATTCATCCACCCTGAAATGTCCCTAATTATTGCTTCAACAAATCCTGAGTTTCCTCCTATTTCTTGCCAAATTGACCTTCCTGTTTTACCAATCCGATGTTAATTTTTGGAATGAAAATGTCCTCTAAGTATCTCAAAATGTAGAGTTTGATAGTTTTTCAAGAGGTTAAGCATAGACTTAACATATAATTCAGCAACTGCGCTCCTAAGTAGATGCTCAAGAGAAAGAAGCACATCCACATAAAAATGTGCACAAGAATGCCTACAGCTGCATTACCCACAGTCGCAAGAAAGTAGAAGCAACCTGAATGGCCCATCAATGGATTAGTGAATTACCAAAACATAACATATCCATCCAGCAAAATATTATCCACCTGTAAAGACAACAAATATAGTGAAATACATGCTATATCATGGATGGGCCTTGATAACATTTTGGTTTGTAAAAATATTATGCCAAGCTCAACATTAAAGACCATAAGTTATGTGAAACCACTTAGATGAAACATTCAGAACAGGCAAAGTCATAGAAAAAAGAAACATTGATACTTTCCTGGAGTTGGGGGTTGGGAGAAAATGGGAGTAACTATTAATGGAAATGGAGATTTTGGAAGGGTGATGAAAATGTTCTAAAGCTGATTGTGACTCCACAATGAATACCATAGCCCAACTAAGGAGAGCCCCTGGGGTAATGGGAGTCAGGGCAAGGGAATAAAAGATATAACCTATTACAATGTGTGTGTGTGTGTGTGTGTGTGTGTGTGTGTGTGTGTGTGTGTATATATATATATATATATATATATATATATATATATATATATATATATATATGACTGCTGGGTGTGGTGGTGCACCCCTTTAATCCCAGCACTTGGGAGGCAGAGGTAGTAGGATCTCCATGAGTTCGAGGCCAGCCTGAAACTACAGAGTGAATTCCAGGTCAGCCTGAGCTAGAGTGAGGCCCTACCTCCAAAAAACAAAACAAAACAAAACAAAAAAAACCCTGATTGCATTGATGGTTGGACAACTTTGTTAATATACTAAAAACTACTGAATACTGAATTGGTCTATTTAGTTATTTACTTACCTATTTATTTCAGTCTTTGAAACCAGAACATTTATGTATGACTAAGCTTTGGCGTTATCAAGATGAACTGGAAGCTGCAGCCACTGCCATGTGGCTTGAGGTGGTGTTCCTTTACAGAATCCATGCCTGAGTCTAAGAGAGACACCTGTCAGGTGCCTTTCAATCATCTCAGTAGTATTTCATCTTTTGTCACTGACACGCCAGTTATACTCATGCCACATTTGCCACATGTTGGCTTCTGAACATGACAGGCTTTAAGAGCCAGCGTGGTGCTACACAACTTATGTGCCTTGCTTAGGTGGGACACCGTAGAAATGGTGAGAGACTCATGATCCTCCCCCTTCAGCTTCAAGTGCTAGAAATACAGCGATGTGCCACCACCCCCAGCTTGACTCCTTTTTGGTCAATGTGGTGGGCAGAATTTGAGGCTGGTATCTACTACCCGCCACTCCCCGATGTTATTCGGCACTGCAGGGCAACAGGGAGCTTATCCGGTGGCCTTAATCTAACCACATGGGCTCTTCAAAGCGGAACGCTGTCCTGGCTGGTATTTGCAGAAGCAGATCCAAAGCCCGACAAGGACTCCATGTGCTATCCCGGTCTTTGAAGATGGAGGGGGCCCTGCAATGAGGAATGCTGTTGGCCTCTGGGAACAGAGAGCCGCACCTGGCTGACAGCCAGCCAGGAAATGGGGAACCTCAGACCTACAGCTGGAGGAGCTGCATTATGTCCTCAGCCTGAAAGGGTGGGGAAGTGGAGTCTTCCCTCCAGCTCCGGACGAGAGCCCATCCAGGCGACACGTCCATTTCACCCCTGAGCAGGACCTCCGCACAGCTGCCGGGGCTCCAGATCCACTGCTGTGAAACATGAAGGGTGTTGGTTTTAGGACTCCATGGTCGTGAGAATTTGTTACGCAGGCTTCAAAACTAACAGGATCAGTTCCGCATCACTGTGCAGCTAGCTGTCATTCTGTTGGGTGTTCCTAGATCTAGGGTTTTTTTTTTCTTCATAAAGTTCCTAAAATGGCTACTTTTTCTGATTCCCCTCCACAGGGTGATGTCACACCCTGGATGCCTCTGAGCCAGGCTCTTATTTCCTCCTCCACATACTGTGCTGCCCCATTGAGTTTCACAAGTTAAAGCAGAGACCTCGCTTGGTTAGCGCAGGGAGAAGTCTGAGGGGAGGCCAACACTTGGCTAGCGTCACAGCTCTTTTCCTTCCAGGAGAAGAGGAGCTGGCGGGGTGTCTCTTGGGGTCTTTCTGTGGGCCTCAGAACCTTGCTATCCATCCAGGAGACTCCAGCCCCTGAAGGGTTTCTCTACTACCCGTGTCTCCTTTTATCCATAAAACACCCCAGCCCTGCTTCCTGCCTTGGCTGAGGAGAACCACTCATCTCTGGAACCAGTTACTTCTGCTCTAATGAGCTCATGTCTTTTTTTTTTTTTTTTTGGCTGGGAAATCTCCAATCAGGCCCTTAACTTTGCCCAGTTCTTGGAATGTAATCTCATCCATCTGGGAGCTTAAGTCTCTTTCGACTGGCCAGACTTAGGTTTTAAGTAGATGCAGGTCCAGAGTAGTGGTTCTGTGGGACTGAGAAGGGGTGGGGCCACGTGGTGGCCCTCGCCTTTAGTCCCAGCTCTTGGGAGGCAGAGGTAGGAGGATCACCACGAATTCAAGGCCATGCTGAGACTACATAGTGAATTCCAGGTCAGCCTGGGCTAGAGCGAGACCCTACCTGCGGGGGGGGGGGGATGGGGGGAGCAGGGTGTCTCTAAGCACCTGTGGCAGCTGCCTGTTGCTCCTACTCATGCCAATAGGAAACCTTTTAACTTCTTTTCACTTTTCACTCCCCCCCACCTTCTGGATTTGCTCTCCTGCTTGGGAATGAGTTGGTGGTATCCCTGGTACTCAAGAATTCTGCCTAGACACCTAGAATTTCTTTTGCCCCAGGACTGGGCATCATTTTAAACCTGAAAAGAAAAAATGCCATAGGGCTGGAAAGATGACTTAGTGGTTAAGGCCCTTGCCTACAAAACCAAAGTACCTAGGTTCAATTCCCCAGGACCCACATAAGCCAGATGCACAAGGTGGTGCATGCATCTGGAGTTTGTTTGCACTGGCTGGAGGCCCTGGAGTGTCTATTCTCTCTCTCTTTGTCTCTCTCTCAAATAAATCAATAATATTTTTTTTAAATGCCACAATACCAGAACAAGTTATACCCAGGGTGTAAATGCACATGAGTTATGATGAGCATGTGATATGTGATCAGAAGCATTCCAAGTTGTCAGTCTTCTCCATCTCCCACTGTAGGCAAGCCGGGAACATGACGCTACAAGGCAGTGGATTGGAAGACCGAGCACAGAGGAGGGAGCTAGAGAGAATGCCTGTGGCTCCTGGCACAGGGCCTCAGGAGTGGGGCTGAGGGGTCTGACCTGCCAAGAAATGTGCTCATTCTTAACAGACAGGGCTTCTCAAACACCACCTCACAGGAACAGCAGAAGGTTGGCGGGGTTGGGGGGTGAGTTGGAGGAACTGTCTGTGCTTCACCCTGTCCAGCCTCTCTGAACCAGTCTGGGCCCAGTAGTTAGAGAAACTATTTCAGAGGCACAGCCTTCCATGCTCTCAAGCCATTTCAGGTGGGCTGTGACTCATTCACCTCTGAAAGGTGCCCATTCTGCTTTGGGAGATGACCTCTGACATGCAACCCATTTCATCTGATGGGACAGGCCAACTCAGCTGCAACCTTCCAGGCTGTACAATGGAGAAAGTGATCATGTGGAGGCTTGTAGCGTGTCAGCTTGTCTAGGATGAGCTACATCGTTCAGACTCCTTTTTCTGAGTATTTCCGTGAATGGGTCACGGAGGACTTCTCCTGGGAGATCTGATGGCTTGAGGGAAAGAGGCAGCCGTGTTGTGGCTCACATAAGTTGCTGTTCTCTCAGTCGTGGGGTGTACAACTGTTTCCTCTTCTCCTGGCTCCTCACCCAGCCACTTCCTCCTCCACTTTGGGTCTGGAGTGTGTAAGTATGTGGGAAGGCAGTGTTCAGCTCCATAGCCAAGGAGCAAGAACTTGACAGGAGTTTCTGTCCATCGGTGGGGTGGACTTCCCAAGGTTTTTATTTTGTTCTTGATCATCCCTGCTTCTCCTTTGTGTCTCTTTCCCAACTACCTCCCCGGTAACTTTCAGCGCTAACATCAGATGTGAAGATAGCAAGCCTTACAGAGACTGCTTGACCAGCGCCCACAGTTACCTATGGTCAAATCCCCATAAGAAAGCCGTACAAATACATGTATGTGAATAAGATAATGAGATTTTTATGTTTCTATCTATCTACATCTGTATCCAAGTTGAATATCTTCAATTTGAAAATCTAAAATCTGAAGTGAGGAAAATTCCACACCTGGCCTCATGACGGGCCACACAAAATTATTTAAAATAGTTTATAAAATTGTGTCCAGGTTACGTGTGTAAGGCATATATGATACACAAGTGAATTTCATGTTTAGACTTGAATCCTATCCCTGCCCTGTGTCATTATACATATGATGATATCACACATTCTGAGAAGTGCTCAAATCTGAAACATTTCTTCTTCCAAGCATTTTTGGTGAGTGCTACCTAACCTATATAGCTTCTTCTTGTCTGACAATGCTGACTGATACAGGGAGGTGGTCTTTTGTAGGGGGAGATAATAATCCCAGCATTCAGAATGTAGAGGTAGGAGGACCATTGTGAGTTCAAGGCCAGCCTGGGACTATAGAGTAAGTTCCAGGTAAGCCTAGGCTAGAGTGAGACCCTACCTCAAAAAAAAAAAATCTAATAAGTAAATGAATAAATGTATTTGGTCCTTGTAAAGTAGTGGTTCCCTACTTTTTTCATTGCCAGGGATGGGATCTCTTCAAGTGAGTTGTTGGCCAGGGAGGTCCCTGATGCCCCCAAAACATCAGAGGCCATTGTTGAGGCCCTTGGTTTCCCACCAGGAATAGATGGTAAGACCCTATTGCTGAAGACTCCATATACTTGGGCTGCAAGGCCACTGAAAAATCCTACTGGAACTGAGCTGATAACCTCCTCCATGTAGACCAGCTGACAGAAAGCTGGAAGAAGCCATTCTGCATGCAGTTCAATGGCAGAAAGAGAAATCACCAGTGAAGATACTCATCAGTGGACACTGCAAGCCTTATAATTGGCCAGCCAGGCCAAATGAGCCAATGGGTGCAATAGTGACACTGCATTTGGCTTTACGTAGGTACTGGAGAATAGAACCCAGGTTGTTAGGCTTTGCAGGCAAGCGCCTTAATTGTGAAACCATCTCTCTAGCCACCCTACTTTTTTTTTTTAAACAATGATAACTAACTGCACTGTCTTGGTTGGCTTCAAATTCCTGGACTCATGTGATCCTCCTCCCCTCATTGACTCTTGCCTATGAACAAAATACCAAAAAGACAGAAAACTTCAGAACAAGTTTCTTGTAACATTTAATGCTATCAGGGTTGGGGTGGACTGATGCCTGAGGCAGAAATTGCAACGTGTTCAGCAGCAGAAAGCCACCAGGTTCTCAGCAGGTGGAATGGGAGGATTCTTATCAGCAGCTTTACTCTCTCACAGTCTCTATCTCAGAATATTCTGGAAACATTCTACCACCTTACACCCGGACTTGCTGCTGTTCTTTCTTCTTCACCTCTGCCCAGATGTCTGACAGATCTTGGATAAACTGCTGAATCTGACAAGACAAGGAGACCAGCATTAACCTCACCGAACCACTGCCCCCCATCCCAACCCCAAAACGGAGCATCTCCTTGGAAGGAATTGATCAGTCTCCCATGCCTTTCCAGAGGTGGCCACAATGCCTCACATGAAAATTTTCCTAGGTGAACACGAGTATCAGGTTTAGCATGTGTATTTGTTACTTCTCTGCCACTATGGTCAAAATACCTCACAGGAAGTAACTTAAGGGAGGATGCATTTAAAGGATTGCAGTCTATCATCTGGGGAGGCATGATGGATTGGCTCAGTCTGTGGTGGGAGGAGCGTGTGCCAGCAGCTGTTCGTGTAGCATTGGACTAGGAAGCAGAGTGTGTGACTGGAACCAGGGGCCAGTTATCATCCTCAGGATCCTGTACCTTTGACCTACTTGTGCCAGTCATGCCCCAGCTCCTAAAGGTTCCACAGCCACCCAAAACAAAATGCAATCTAGAGAGCAAGCATGAACAAAACATGAATCTGTGGAGACATTTCAGATTCAAATCATAACAGGAGCCAGGGTAGAAATGGAGCTGGAGCCTGCTAGAGGCGGATACAGTAAGAAGTACAGGAGGAAGAAGCAAAGAGGATCACAAATGGGACACAGAGTTAAGGCATCTTATAGGCAGGGCCCTCAGATGGCCCTCCACAACTTCATCTTGAGGTGGTCATGAACTTGGAATCCAGACCTGAAGCTCATTAAGATAATCTTGAATCATCACGGGAAATTAAAATCCTATTCACTAGCTTCTGTTTGAAGAGCTTGTGGTCAGCATGACACAGCATAGCTTCACAGGTCAGAAGACCCAGCGGGGTTCCACAGGCAGCAGCTCATTCAAGGATCCTTCTCTCTTTCTCTCCTTCCTCCCATGTTTTTCTACAATGCTGGGGAGGGAACCCAGGACTTACATATACTAGGCATGTGCTGTACCACTAAGGTATATCACAAGCCCAGTTTTTCCACCTTTAAAGAAACACCTCTGAGGTAAAGTGTGTGCTCTATCCTTGTCCCCTGTGCTGGTTTAAATCAGATGTCCCCCATAAACTCATATGTTTTCAGTGCTTGGTCACCAGTTGGTGACAGTTTGGGAGGTGGAGGCTTGCTGGAGAAAGTATGTTGCTGGGGGCAATTGTAGCCAGCTCCTCCTTGCCAGGGCTCCATTCACTCTCCTGCTGCTGTTTTCCATCTCCTGTGGCAAGGAGTGATGTCCAGCCTCAGCTCTACTATGCTTTTCCTGCCATCATGAAGCTTCCCCTTGAGACTCTAAGCCAAAATAAACTCTTTTCTCCCAATCAGCTGTTTTCAGTGGGATGTTTTGCCCTAATAACATGACGGTAAGTACAACAACCTCCTATTTTCACTTATACTTTCTCAGGTCTTCATGTTTAATTTTCTTCTAGCTAGTTAGCCATTTGTATTTCTGTTAATAAGCTTAGATCCTATGAGAATGGAAAGGGATATTTTTTAATTTTTTTTATTTTTATTTATTTGAGAATGACAGACAGAGACAGAGACAGAGAGAGAGGGAGAGAGAAAGAGTGAGTGGGCGCACCAGGGCCTCCAGCCACTGCAAACGAACTCCAGGTGTGTGCGCCCCCTTGTGCATCTGGTAACATGGGTCCTGGGGAATCGAGCCTTGAAACAGGGTCCTTAGGCTTCACAGGCAAGCGCTTAACCACAAAGCCATCTCTCCAGCCCCAAAGGGATATATTTTTTAAATTTTTTATTTTTTTTTAATCTTTTCACAATTTTTATTAACATTTTCCATGATTATAAAATTTCCCATCTTAATACCCTCCCTCCCCCACCCCACACTTTCCCCTTTGAAATTCCATTCTCCATCAAATTACCTCCCCATCTCAACCATTCTACTTAAATATATACAATACCAACCTATTAAGTACCCTCCTCCCTTCCCGAAAGGGATATCTTAAGACAACCTTTGGGCTGTGTGAATACTCCCACCAAGGAAAGTCAGAGATGGGATGTTCTGAAAGTTTCCGAAAGCTGTCTGAGGAACAGTGTCCTGGCTGTGCTGACCTACAGCTCTCAGCCCCACCCAGCCTGTGCAGTCCCTGCTCAGCTTCCAAGTCATCCGCTCCAGACTCTGAGCTTGCTGAATCTCTCAGAAAATCCCATCTCTGATGTTCCTTAAATAAATAAAATTTTTAAAAAGAATAAGCAGGTGCAAAAAAAGACGGTTTCCACCTATAGTGTGATTTTAATGATATGCATTAGTTGGAGAACTCTTTTTTTTAAGATTTTTTTTTAAATTTTTTGTTCATTTTTTATTTATTTAAGAGCAACAGACACAGAGAGAAAGGCAGAGTGTGGAGAGAGAGAGAGAGAGAGAATGGGCACGCCAGGGCCTCCAGCCACTGCAAACGAACTCCAGACATGTGTGTCCCTGTGCATCTGGCTAATGTGGGTCCTGGGGAATTGAGCCTTGAACTGGGGTTCTTAGGCTTCACAGGCAAGGGCTTAACCACTAAGCCATCTCTCCAGTCCTAGAGAACTCTTAAGGTACTTTTTACTGAGCCATTCTCCCAGCTAACACTGAGGGGCCTATACAGCGATGACCATGGGTGAGGATACTGCTGAAACAAGGATGCCTGAAGTAGTTGAAAACACTGTTCCAACACATTGGGCATAGTTACTCTGCACTCTCCTACAAACTGCGAGGGCCAAAGGTCTGTGGAGGGACAGAAGTAGTATTTTAGGCTTTCCAGGCTAGTATCTATCAGCCATTCAGCACAGAAGTACTCCCCACCCTGAATAAACAAAGATAAGCATGGCTGTGTTCCAGAAAAATTTCATTCAATTTAAAAATTGTATTTTATTTATAGGGGGTAGAATTGGGGCACCAGGGCCTCTAGCCACTGCCATCAAACTCCAGACACATGCACCATCTTGTATGCATGCATCAACTTGTGCATTTGGTTTATGTGGGTTCTGGGGAGCAGAACCTGAGTCCTTAGGTTTCATAGGCAAGCTCTTTAACTGCTAAGCTGTCTCTCCCTGTCTAGGATTCCATTTATACATACTAAATTTTATATTAATTTTTACATCACAGTCTTAAAAACTATACAATTCTTTGTGCACAGGCAGTGGTCTGGATTTGGCCACATCCCATTTTTGGTGATCACCTATGTAGGCTTTTATATCTTATGTAAAAATGTTTCAAGTTTTTTACTTTTGGGACTCATTTTTTGTTTGCATTTAAGGATTTTTACCACATGAGCTTTCTTTGTGAACAAATATATTCACATGAAAGGCAGTGAATCAGGAAAAAGGAAAGTACAATTCCCTGCTTTTTCTTCTTCTTCTTCTTTTTTTTTTTTTTAATAGGCTCACCAGGGCTTTTAGCCACTGCAGATGAACTCTAACTACATGTACCACCTTGTGCACCTGGCTTTATGTGGGTACTGGGAAATCAAACCTGGTCCTATGACATTGTTGGCAAGCACTTTAACAACTAAGCTATCTCTCCAGCTACTTTCTTTCTTTTCTTTTCTTCTCTTTCTTTCTTTCTTTCTTTCTTTCTTTCTTTCTTTCTTTTCTTTTCTTTTTTTTTTTTTTTTTGGAGGCAGTGTCTCAATGTAGCCCACGCTGACCTGGAACTCACTCTGTATCCCCAGGCTGGCCTCACAGTCATGGTGATCCTCCTCCTACCTCAGCCTCCCAGTGCTGGGATTAAAGGCATGTGCCATTATGTCCAGCTTTAAATTTTTTTTAAAATTTTCTCATTCTCTGCTTAAAAAAAAAGAATTTACCAAACAAGAGTTTTACCTTAAAATACAAAATTCACCCCTCAAAACAACTGACTTCTCCTACAATACATATGCCACAACCCATAGGGAATATCTGCAACACCACTGAGGAGGGTCCCCAGGGGAATGAGGGCAGGGACGAAGAAAAAGAGAGTGCCACACATGATGTATCCATATGAAATATGTTGTTAAGAAGAAGAAAAGAAAAATTCAAAACTCAGGGATGGAGTGATGGCTTAGAAGTTAAGGTGCTTGCCTGTGAAGCCTGAGGACCCAGGTTTGATTCCCATTACCCACATAAGCCAGATGCACAAGGTGGCACATGCATCTGGAGTTTGTTTGCAGTGGGTGGAGGCCCTGGTGCACCCAATTTCTCCCTCACTTGCTCTCTCTCTCTCTCCTTTTCTTTCTAATAAATAAGTTTTAAAAATACAAAATTCAGCAACATGTAAAATAAAAATTTAGAACAGCTATTCTATGTGATGTAAAACAATATACATAGACTTGGAACATAATTTCTTAGCTCACACTTTAAGAAAAAGAACAAGACCATTTACAAAGATTTATAAATCTGTCGGCCTTTTGTAAATGTTGTTACTAAAACCAATAATCACTTTCATGAACAAGCATTAATGCTAATAATAATATGATCTATACTTGGAAATTACATTTTACCTAGACAAGTTCTGGCTGCTTGATTTTTTTTTGTTGTTGTTTGTTTTTTCGAGGTAGGATCTCACTCTAGCCCAGGCTGACCTGGAATTCACTATGGAGTCTCAGGGTGACCTCGAACTCATGGCAATCTTCCTACCTCTGCCTCCTGAGTGCTGGGATTAAAGGCATGAGCCACCATGCCCCGCACTGGTTGCTCGATTTTTAAAGAAGAGCCACATAATTGCATTATGAATACTATATTTACTATTTTGAAAAGAAGCTCCAGCTTCTATAGGAAACAAGACTACTCCATGCTATCATTTAGTATAAAAATACTTCACATTCTAGTTTACCTTCATCAAAGGTAAACTGGTTCACCACTACATCTGCATGAAATATTTTGATCTTCAGTAGGTTTTAAGTACAAGATAAAGTTCTGCATGAATTTCATTTGCTTGGGTTTTCAAAATAGTAATATAAAATGTATTCTACTGGCAAATGCTTATGGGTGAAAGAAAAAGGAATTGAATATAAAATGTCTATCAACTTTATCCTTTCTATTTTTATAACTTCAGATATTGAGGCCTAATTGGTTTCTTGTGCCCAACCTGAATACAACTTGTTTTTCTGTTTTCATGCCTATCAGTGTCATCTTTTGGCTGTTCCTTCATTTTGTGACATGCAAGATCATTTCATCCAACTTCAATCATTTGTTCTTTCCAAGATTTCATTTCATTATCATAATGGATTTTTATCATCTTTAGCAAGTTGAATATATACTTGTTTTGTGAACTAGACAGATTTTTCCATGCTTCATTTACAGTCTTCAGCTGTGCCTATGATAAACTATTTTTAGTTTTTTAGAAACTCAGATTTTTTTTTTAAATGGTATAGCTGAGTGAGATCTTTTTGTTTTTCCAAGTGTATTAATTCCTTTTCTCTTTGCTGTGATAAAATACCTGTTAAGAAGCAACATTAAGGGAGGAAGGACTTATTTTGGCCCATGGTTTGAGAGTACAATCCAGTACGGCAGGGAAGGCATCATGGAGAGAGCAACTCAAGGATGGAGTAAAAAACTTCTTTTTCCCACTGCAGTGGACCAGGAAGCAGAAACAGGTCAGGAAGTAGAGCTGAGTCACAAGGCTCAAGGCCCATGCTGCAGAGATCCACTTCTCCCAGCCACCTCCCACCACAGCCTTCCAGAACAGCACTACCAGCTGGGGACTGAGTGTCCAAATGCATAAGCATAAGCGGATCATACCCAAATCATAACACCAAGCATTGTATTAAAAAGATATTTCCTGGGCTGGAGAGATGGCTTAGCAGTTAAGGCGCTTGCCTGCAAAGCCAAAGGACCCAAGTTTGATTCCCCAGGACTCATATAAGACAGATACACAAGGTGGCACTGGCAAGTGGAGCTTGTAGCAGCTGGAGGCCCTGGTGCACCCATTCTCTTTATCTGCCTTGTTCTGTTTCATTCTCACTCTCTAATAAAATTTTAAAATGTTACAACAACAACAACAACAACAAAATTCAGCACTTGGGAGGCAGAGGTAGGAGGATCACTATGAGTTCAAGGCCAGCCTGAGAATACATAGTGAATTCCAGGTCAGCCTGGGCTACAGCGAGACCCTAACTCAAAACAAACAAACAAGCAAACAAACAACAACAACAAAAAAAGCATTGCTTCTTAAAACATTTTCCCAATTTCTTTTCCGAAGGGTATTATCTGACTTGGAGTTAGATGTTCCTGAAATCCCTGTCTCAGTCCTACAAGTATCAAGTATTTTTTTTTCCCTCTGAATCAAGACATTCCCCTTAATAGTTCTACAATTTTTCTAATTAGTTTTGAATTTTGCATCTGGGTTCTGGGCTTTAAATATGCACAGCTATTGTTTAGAAAATTTAAGGAATGAGGTCGTAGGTTTCTAGCTGAAAACCACTTCCGAACATAACACTGAAGGGTGAACACCGTCAGCTTCCAGGGCCACTGCACAGCTCTGCTCCAGACCTTTGGCGCCCTTGGTGCTGAAGGAACTCCATAGCACTGCCACAGAAGTTGTATTCAGGCCCTATCTCGCACAGCGTCCGTCGCACAACAGCATGGCTCCAACAATGACAAGCCTGCCTGAGAGCCTTCTGGACTTGTCATGCACCGCCGATAAGACTGTAACTAAAGGACTCAGTGGTGGGCGCCTGTTCTTGTGCTATGATTTGAGGCCAGAGAAGGTCTAGGCTAATACGGTGGTTCTCCACGTGTGACACCCCAACCAGCAGCTTCACCTGGGAACCTGTTGAATATGCAAATGCCTAGGTTCCCATCCCAGACACCCTGAGTGGAGGACTGTGGGATGAGGCCCAGCAATCCCCCTCCTTAACTCACCGAGTGATGCTGATGCTGGGAACGTTTAAGAGCCACAGCTCTGCCTGGTTCATTCCCTCCATCAACCAATCCAGAACCTCCCTGGCCCCACCAACCCGTCTGCTCCCAGCTCCACATTCTCCTCCTACCATGTCCAGTTGTTTATGGGTGTCCTCCAGGGACACGGAACTCGTCTCCTTCAGCTGCTTGCTCACGATCTGGAAGAGGTTCAGGGTCGCCATCTTAATGGTACCAAGAAGGAGGGTCTTTTTGGCGGCAGTGTTCTGAATGTGTGCCCAGCGAGATTCCTGGGGGAAGGGATTGGGGGTGTTGGAGACCAGGTGTGAGCACAGAACAGGCAAACGAATTGTGTGTGTGTGTGTGTGTGTGTGTGTGTGTGTGTGTGTGTGTGTGTGCGCGCACACACACACACACACAAGTGCGCTCATGCACCCAGAGCCAGTGGCCCGAGCATCTCACCCAGAAGATGACGTCGCTGCGGGCGCGGTCGAAGCGCATCTGCAGCCGCGCCAGTTCGTTGTTGTGCTGGAGGATCTCGTCGTCCTTCTCTTCCATGTAGCGGGACAGGCGTGCCTTGGCGCGCTCAATCTTTTCCTGGCCCTCTTGCGCCGACTGCATAAGGTCATGGTGCATGCTCACCAGCGTCTTGTAGCGCGCAATCACCTCGTGGATCTCCTCGAACTGAACAGGGAGGGAATGGGGACTCAGCTGGGGTCACTGCTCTGCCGTCTCCCAGGGGCCTGGTGCAGCTGTCTCAGCCCTCCCTCCAACCTCTGACCTGGATGCCTGAATACCAGGGCAGGTAGATGGGTGCCAGGCCACAATCAATGACACAAGCTATGAAGATCTTGGAGTCCCACTACTTGCTTCTGATGGATTAAAATGGTTGATGGTGTCCCCTGTGTTAGAGGAAAGCACAAGGTTCCCAACAGTAGCTGCATGTTAGAATCATCTGGGGACCCTCTAAAAGACAGCTGCCAAGCTCCATCCTCAGAGATGCGAATTAATAATACTTCTAAATTATGAAACGGTATCCTTTTGGGTGATGATTTTAGGCCCAATCAAGGTTGCAAAGAATAGCTGCTGGGAGGAATCTTGGGATGTGTGACAGGGCAATAAGAATTCTGAAGAAGAGGGCTGGAGAGATGGCTTAGCGGTTAAGTGCTTGCCTGTGAAGCCTAAGGACCCCGGTTCGAGGCTCAGTTCCCCAGGTCCCACGTTAGCCAGATGCACAAGGGGGCGCACGCGTCTGGAGTTCGTTTGCAGAGGCTGGAAGCCCTGGCACGCCCATTCTCTCTCTCCCTCTATCTGTCTTTCTCTCTGTGTCTGTCGCTCTCAAACAAATAAATAAAAAAAATTAAAAAAAAAAAAGAATTCTGAAGAAGAATGCACTGAGAACAACTCACAAGCCTTGAGCTGTGCTAAAAGGCTAGTGACGGAGCCAGAGATAAGAAGGCCAGGCACTTCGGGAGTCTATAGCTCCAGGAGTGGTTAGGGATGGTGGGGGGGGGGAGGGGTTAAACAGGCAAGTGAACAGTCAGTTACAACACAGAGTGATAAAACTTCTCTGGGTGGGGCTGCACAGAGCCTGGACACAACTCCTTCACAGTGCTTTTCAGCATTTATTCAACTGGAGAAGTGGGGCTGGACAGGGTCAGCCAGTGGGGCAGGTAGCCGGCTAAGCTCAGCTCACCTCCTCCAGGGGAGTCCGGACTGCATTCAGCAGATCAAAAGCCATGCTGAAGCCCCTTCAGAAGGCAATGTGAACTCCAGTACCATGACACCAGTTCACTTCCCTAGAGGCTTATCAAAGCGTGCCTGCCAGCCACCCAGGGGACACTCCCTGTACATGTCTGCATATCATGACATTTTCCAGTAACAGATTGGGTGTCCAGCAGCTGCCCTGCCAGCCTTTCCAAATATGCCTCTGGGGGAAGACTACCCAACCCAGTGGGTAAGAAAAGAAAAGGGTTCCTGGGAGAAAGCATGGCTGCAATGAGACTGGAGGCATGACTAGAAGACAGCCAGGCAA
Organism: Jaculus jaculus; assembly: GCF_020740685.1. NCBI lineage: Eukaryota > Metazoa > Chordata > Mammalia > Rodentia > Dipodidae > Jaculus > Jaculus jaculus. The sequence continues at coordinate 40,965,255 of NC_059113.1, read as the reverse complement.
AGACAGGTAGAGCAGCAGTGTCACTGGTAGAGCGAGCAGTCTGAACAGACACAAAGGGGCTTGAGGGAGCGTCTAGGGTACTCATGGTAGTTTAACACGAATGGTCTGAGGTTCAGATAGGGAGGGGAGATGGGCCTAGAAGCCCCCCCTTTTTATTTTGAGGTAGGGTCTTCCTGTAGCCCAGGCTGACCTGGAATTCATTATGTAGTCTCAGGGTGGCCTTGAACTCATGACGATCCTCCTACCTCTGCCTCCCAAGTGCTAGGATTAAAGGTATGTGCTACCGCACCCGGCTTAGAAGCTTTTTGTTTGTTTTTTAGTTTTTCAAGGTCTCACTGTAGCTCAGGCTGACCTGGAATTCACTATATAGTCCCAGGATGGCCTTGAACTCACGGTGATCCTCGGTGATCCTCCTACCGGTGATCCTCCTACCTCTGCCTCCTGATTGCTGGGATTAAAGGCGTGCACCACCACGCCTGGCAAAGCTTTTCTTTGTTTGTTTATTTAAGTGTCCACCTTTGGGACTTGGGAGGCTGACGGAGGAGGATTGCAAATTCAAGGCTTGCCTGGGGCTACAGAGTGAATCTCAGGCCAATCTTAGTGATCAAGCTAAAATTACAAAGGTCTAAAGATGTAGCTCAGTGGTAGTGTTTGCCTGGCATACAGCAAGGCCCTGGGATCAATTCCTAGCACCTTCAACAACAAAAACAATGACAACAACAAAGCAAAGTGTCTAGGAGGCCATAGGAAGAAGTGTGAGCATTATCCAGTGAAGGGTTTTAAGAAGCAGAAAGATAATGTCATGTTTGTATTTCCTAAAGTACTTTCAGCAATCAATGCAACATCCAGCAGTTAAAATGAATGGATTGGAAAAAAAAGTATGAATGTCTTGCATAGGACCTACTGGGCAGGAGTCTTGAAATCATATTCTAATATCAAAAGAACTCAGGTACCAGGTTAAAATGGTTCCCACTGTCTAGAGAGGGACAATTTGAACATCAGTAAGAATAAGTACAAAGGACTGAGACATGGATTAAACATCCATGAACTTATAATAATACTAAAAACATTTGTGGTCATTTTGGAGGCTGTTGAAAATACCAATTCATTATTGTGAAGGCTGTAAAGAATCAAGGGGTTTAATGTTTGGGAGGCAGAGGCAGGAACATTTCGAGTTTGAGGCTTGCTTGGGGGATGGATAGTAAGTTTCTGACACCCTCCCCCCCCCCACACACACACAGATCAAGTAGCCAAACAAGGAAAAATTCTATTTACAAAGTCCTTTTCTTTCTGGTACTGTGCTATCTGATAAATAAAGAAAGGGTGCTAACTACTTCTGCCCCTCTCAGTCAGTACTAAAGAGACCAGTATTCTGACTTTTGTGAACAAAGACTAATTGTACCTTGGGTTCAAACATATCAGTGAGTCACCCTGCTCAGTCTTTTTTGAGTCTGGCCTTATTTTGCTTTGTATAATGTCTATGACATATAAAAACACATGCAATGTAGGGTACTTAGCTTGTACCTTGATTGGAACAAGACAAGTACACAAAAGGCATTGTTGCAATTATTGGGAAAAACTTAACATTGATTCTTTCATATTTGCTATTTAGGATTAGCTTATAACCAGGCATTACAATGGCATTGTGGTTATGTTAAGACAAGCTCTTGTCTGGTAGAGACATACTGAAATACTTATGGCTGAAAAATATTTGCTGCAAGGTGGTGGGGGTGGGAAGGTGTAGGGGGGTTACAGTGATAATTGCTGGAGCTAGATGATGAGTAATGAGTGTTCAGTAGAATGTTCTCTCTACTTTGTATATGTCTGAAAATTTTTCATAATAAAAAGGTTCTTAAAATATCATTAACTGGAAGGTAGGGCAGATGGCTCTGGGTATAATGATGCATGCCTATAGTCCTAGTGCTGGAGAGGCAGAGAGAGGAAGGTCACTGAGGCTCTCTATCTAGCTAAGCTAGCCAAATCAGTGAGCTCCAAGCCAATGAGAAAGTCTGTCTAAAAAAATAAAGTGGAATCAGGCATGGTGGCGCACGCCTTTAATCCTGGCACTTGGGAGGCAGAGGTAGGAGGATCGCCGTGAGTCTGAGGCCAACCTGAGACTACATAGTGAATTCCAGGTTAGCCTGGGCTACAGTGAGACCCTATCTCAAACAAACAAACAAACAAAAAAGTGGAGAACAATTGAGGAAGATACCTAACATTGACCTCTGGCCACCATATACATATGCAAACATATATGTGTCCACACACATACAGACAATCATACACATATGTGTGCAAGCCATACATACATGTGTGTACAAAAATATCATTGACTGGTTCAGGGCAGTTAAATGGGAAGAATAATTTCTAATCTATATAGCATGGTAGAACAACTAAGATTGACATCAATTAATTATATACTTCAAAAAAGCTAGTAGAGAGTATTTTCAATGTTTCCCATACAAAGAAATGATAAATGTTTGAGGTGATGGATATGTCAGTTATCCTGACCTAATCACTATGAATTGTACATACATATCAAAATATTCTGCCAAACTTTAAAAAGAAAGAAAGAAAGAGCTGGAGAGAAGATTTAGTGATTAAGGCATGCCTGTGAAGCCTAAGGACCCAGGTTCAATTCTCCAGGTCCCATGTAGGCCAGATGCACATGGTGGAACATGCGTCTGGAGTTCATTTGCAGTGGCTAGAGGCCACCCATTCTCTCTCTCTCGCCTCTCTAATAAATAAAATAAATAAAAAAGTTAAGAAATAAAAAGTACTTGCCAATGTGTACAATTATTATGCATAAATTAAAAACAGGGTTGGAGAGATGGCTTAGCTGTTAAAGTGCTTGCCTGCAAAGCCAAAGGACCCAGGTTTGATTCCCTTGGACCCACGTGAGCCAGATGCACAGAGGCACATGTGTCTGGAATTCGTTTGCAGTGGCTGGAAGCCCTGGCATGCCCATTCTCTCTCTATCTACTTCTCTCTCACTCTGTCTGCTTCTCTCTCTCTCTTTCAAATAAATAAATAAATAAATAAAATATTGAAAAAAAACAAGGATGGAGAGATGGCTTAGAGATTAAGACGCTTGCCTGTGATGCCTAGGAACGCATGCTTGAATCTTTAGGTCTCATGTAGCCACATGCTAAGCAACACAAGTGTGCAGTGTTGCACATGCACACAAGGGGGCGCATGCATCTGGAGTTTGTTCACAGAGGCTGAAAAGACCCTGGGGTGCCCATTCTCTCTCTCCCTCAAAAGTAAAATAATCTAAAAAATTTAAAAACAAAAATATCCGGCTGGAAAGATGGCTTAGCGGCTAAGCGCTTGCCTGTGAAGCCTAAGCACCCCTGGTTCGAGGCTCAATTCCTCAGGACCCACGTTAGCCAGATGCACAGGGGGTGCACACGTTAGGAGTTCGTTTGCAGTGGCTGGAGGCCCTGGTGCACCCATTTTCTCTCTGTCTCTTTCTCTCCCTCTCTCTCTGTCACTCTTAAATAAAGAAATAAAAATGAATAAAAAATATATATATTTTTAAAACAAAAATATCCAAGTGTGGTGGTGCACACCTTTAATCCCAGCATTTTGGAGGCAGAGGTAAGATTGCTGTGAGTTTGAGGCCAGCCTGGAACTATAGAGTGAGTGCCAGGTCAGCTTGGGCTAGTGTGAGACCCTACATGGAAAAAACAAAAACAAACATATAAATCAGCGATTGAAAAAAGAAACTCACAGAGGGATATGTATAACATGATTCATGGTTTATGAGTAGGCAATATGTTTCAAAATAATAAAAACAGGCATAAACATGAGAACTTTTAAAATTAGAAAACCGGAGAAAGGGAAGAATGAGATTTGCAAGGACACAAGGGTTTTCAATTAGCAGGAGTTTTTTTCCCCCCAGATAATATAAAGATTTGACAAAGCTGTGTGGTGAGTGCATAGGTACTGTTAAGTGTTTCTCTATATTTTCCAGTATGTCTGAGAAAAAATAGGGAGGGGCTGGGGCCGGGAGAAGCTAGCTGCAGAGCACGGAGCAGAGTGGCCGGGAACGGCTGAGTTCACTCCAGATGAAGTATACCAGCTGAAGAAGGGGCAGGGGCTGGATTCCAGAAATACTTAAGAGGCAGAATGGACTAGATCTGCTGACCGTTGACTGCAGGACTGGGGGCAGGGTAAGAACCAAGCTGAGTTCTGATGGGATTGTGGACCAGTAGCCACGTACTCACTAGCATAGGACACACCAGTCGCAGGGCTGGCCGGGGAGCAGCAGGAAGCAAGGACTAGTGCTTAGGATGAGCAGGGGCTGACACTTAGGGACAGTCCAGCTAGTTAGCGCATTTCTAACCAGCTCTGATTTGGGGACATGGCATACAGTTTATACACTGCTTTAATGTGACGGTCTTTACTCCCCTGCCCCTTCAAAAACAAAAACAAACATAAAAACCAAAGTCCAATCATTTAGTGAACAATTTTTCTTGCAGTAGGAAATGCCTTAGAATGGAGGAAATTACACAGATTTGGGTTTCATGCACCAAAAAAAAACGAGAAAGGTTAGTGTTTGTACATGGAAACTGCAAGGACTTTCAAAAGCTCTGCACCTTCTGTCTCCCTGAGCCCCTCACAGGACACTGGTCCACACCCCTGGAGAAGTTCTTATTGTACCCTGTCGCTGGTCACATGAGGAAGAGAGTTGGTGGCATCCGTAGGAAGGCCCAGAAATTGTCAAGGGTGAAAAGTGGGGTGTTTGTAAGGAAGCACCTGGGAAGAGGAGCCTTGGAAGGCACAGGGCAGGAGTAGGAGAGAGGAGGAGTTGCCATGGAACCAAGGTAAAGTTAAACTTCATGAGGGAGAAATAACAATGCCAAGTGCTATAAGAGGCATAGTGAGAAGGCGGCTGTAAACTCCCTGAGCCCTGAAGGCCGGGGTCTGCAGAACAGTGAGTGGTCTATGGAGGAATGGGGAAAGCCACAGGCTCCGTATCTCACAAGCTGTGAGACCCTGAGTAGGTGCCTTAATGTGTCCGAGTCTCCATCTCTTCTGTAAAGGGGTGACTTCTTTCCTCTCCCAGAGACTAATGAGAGGACAGAACAAAGGCCATCATGCAAAGCCCGCGGCCAGTCCACAGTGCATCCTACCCATGCCAGCCCTGTGGGAGGTTGAATGTGTTTTCACTTTGCCTCCCTTCCTCTCCCCAGTTTACTTCCAGTAAACAAAAGCTACCAAGAAGAGAGGGAAGCAGGCCACATGTTGATGCAGGTAAAGTTTATCATTATCATTGGTGCTCAAAGACCTCACTCCAACACACACACACACACACACACACACACACACACACACACACACACACACACGTGCAGAAGCAAACACAGAGCTCACGCTACAGTTGCTCTCCAGAACACACCTCTAGGGAAGAGGAGGAGCCCTGAGGTGTGCTCCCTGCCCTTGGACCTACCTCTGAGTTCTCCACCACCTTCTCCAGATACTTGTTGAAGATGGAGTAGTCCTGCAGCTTGCTGGTGAGCCGTTGGTGCTCCAGCCGCAGGGCAGCCATCTCCTGCTTGGCCTTGGCCAGCTCTCGCAGGTGCTGCCTCTTCAACTCCCGCTCCTTGTTGGCTTTCTTCAGGGCGCGGATCCTTTTCTGGTCGTTCTCCTGGGGTGAGGGAGGGAGCGTGGATCAGAGAGGCTCCCTGAGGCCCCAGCTTGCCTGGGCCTGATCACACCCTCAAGTCCTTCTGCCTGCTTAGCCCTGACCATCCAACAGATGGGCAGAGTTTGTTGGGTCACCCATCTTGGAGAAGGGCAAAGGAAAAGGTTTATTTGATTTGAAGATACTTGGCGAAGCTCAAGGATTTCTGTGGCCTGAAATGGGGCTCAGGAAGGATGTGAGCATAGAGGCTTTAATTCAAGGTCAAGAAGTGGTCTTGGTGGGGGGGGGGGACTGGAGAGATAGCTTAGCTGTGAAGCCTAAGGACCCCGGTTCGAGGCTTGATTCCCCAGGGCCCACGTAAACCAGATGCACAAGGGGGCACATGTATCTGGAGCTTATTTGCAGTGGCTGGAGGCCCTGGCGTGCCTATTCTCTCGCTATCTATCTGCTTCTTTCTCTCTCTATCCCTCTCAAATAAGTAAATAAAAATAAACAAAAATTAAAAAAAATAAAGAAGTGGTCTTGGGAGGGACAGGCTACAAAAGCATTCTGAGGGCTGGAGAGATGCCTTAGCGGTTAAGCACTTGCCTGTGAAGCCTAAGGACCCCGGTTCGAGGCTCGGTTCCCCAGATCCCACGTTAGCCAGATGCACAAGGGGGCGCATGCGTCTGGAGTTCGTTTGCAGTGGTTGGAAGCCCTGGCGTGCCCATTCTCTCTCTCTCCCTCTATCTGTCTTTCTCTCTGTGTCTGTCTCTCTCAAATAAATAAATAAACAAAAAATATTTAAAAAAAGAAGCATTCTGATTTTGTGGGATTTGGGCTCTGGACTTCAGAGAGAGTGGGTGGGAGTGGAAGGGTACACAGAAGAAACGAGGGTGGAGGAAGACACATATTGCATCAGAATCAGTGTTGCGAGAACTGAACTCCAGGAAGGCCGATGAAGTCCAGGAGTGGGAGTAGGAAGGGCTCTGACAAAGCGTCTATTGTTTCTGTGTTTAGTGGTGGGCATTTGCCACGGGGCAAATGGCTAGACCAGAAATGAGAAGCCCAGATTTTTCTCCAAATGTCGACTGTGAGGCGGTAACCCCTCTCCTCCATACAAAACCCAGAGCAACAGTACTAGAACTACATGTGTGGAAGACATGTGCCCGGGAACTCACACTGGCACCCACCAGGTTAGAAGAGATGGTGCAGACAATTCCGTGCCCAGAAAGCAATGGCAAAGCGAGGCTGCTGCATCTGTGGGACACATCTTCTTCCCTCCCTCAGGATAAGTAGCAAGCCCACCCCATGCACTACCCTGTGTGGGTCCTTACTCCTCTTTGGGGGTCCCTGTAATTCCACATGGATAGGTACCTGTGGTGGTAGAATTTGGAGGACATGGAGATTGACCCTGGTGGAATTGAAACATGTCCCATGACACCCAAGATGACTAAGGAACCCTAAATCCATGGTGGTTACCTGTGTAGATCTGGCCCAACTTGAGATCTACTGGAGACAATGAAAGGAAAAGCTCTGGGCTCCAGAGTCTCTATGGGCTTTGACAGCTCCTGGAAGTCATTTGGAGAATTGTTCACCCCTTAACTGCTCCTGCCACCCTAACCACTCCACCAGCTTTTCTCGGGTTCAGATGGACTGGACTTCAGAAGACAGTGTCCTGCGTGGTTGGGCATACAGTGTGATGAAGTAGCTTAAGGGCAGGGCTCCTCTGTAGGAGAAGACAGCAGCCGCCCCCTTGCCAGGGGCCAGTCCCTCAAGGGCTCCCATAGTGATGGTAGAGAGGGTTGCTGGCCAATAAATCTGGCTTGAGGATGGTTACATCATTTCTGTAGGGACTGGTTAAAGGGGTGTGTCTTCAAAGGTTTTCTGCTGCATGGGCCTCCAGTGGTCCCTGGATTTATGGGTTTCCCACCTTCAAGGCAGGGGCAAAGATGGAGGGATATGGTGAGTGAGGGGACTAAAACCCTGTCTTACACATTGGCCTAACCCCAAATACTTAGCCAGCCATGCTCCCACCTACCTATCCATTCATCCATTCACTTGATAAACTGACCCAGGTACTAGCCAGGAAATAGAAAAGAGGCAGCTAGAGGGCAGACCCTGGTAGGTAAATATGACAAGACAGCATGATAAGTGGGATGCACACGATACTGGAACACTGAGGGTGCTTTTAACCCAGAACAAGGAGCTTACAAAATTTAGGAGAAGAGGGCTGGAGAGATGGCTTAGCGGTTAAGTGCTTGCCTGTGAAGCCTAAGGACCCTGGTTCAAGGCTTGACTCCCCAGTACCCACGTAAGCCAGATGTCCAAGGTAACCACCATGCATCTGGAGTTTGTTTGCAGTGGCTGGAGGCCCTGGTGAGCCCATTTTGTCTGGCTCTCTGCCTCTTTCTCTGTCACTCTCAAATAAATAAAAATAAACAAAAAAATTTTTTTAATTAGGAGAAGAGACAGCCCTACTGTAGTGTGTAGATTCTCAAGGCTTCTGTAGTCTATACCTTTTTGTGTTTTTTGAGGCAAGCCCAACAGACTGGCCTTGTTTTTTTAATGTGAGAGTGAGAGTGAGAGAGGAAGAGAGAGAGAATTAGCTTGCCAGGGCCTCAAACCAGTGCAGTTGAACTCCAGACGCGTGTACCCCCTTGTGCGCATGGGCGAGCTTGTAGGCTTGTGTCACTGTGCATCTGGATTACATGGAACCTGGAGAGTAAAACATGAGTCCTGAGGCTTTACAGGCAAGCACTGCTCCCCCTTTTGTTGAATTAGGGTATCACGAAACCCAGGCTGGCCTTGAATTCACTATGTAGCCATCCCTGGACTTCTGATCCTCCTGTCTCCATCTCCCGAGTGTTCGGATGACAAGTTCATCACCATGCCTGGATGTGTGGGGTGCTGAGGATTGGACCCGGGCATCACACATGCTAGGCAAGCAGGCTCCCAACTGAGCTACGTCTCCAGTGCTAGCCCCGCCTTCTTCATACCTGGATGAATTGCTCGAACTTATGGATGTGAGCTTTCAGCTGTTCTTCCTTCACACCCAGTTCCTCCCAGCGTAGGTTCAGGGTTTCCATTCTGCGCTGGAATGCCTTTGAGGGTGTGGGAGCAGATAACTCAGTAAGACCTCTGGTGGGGGGGCCCAGTTCCCCTGCTCCAGGATGTCTATCCTTAAGCCTCCCACCCTGTGCCTGGTTTAGAGTACAGCATCCCAGGTCACTGGGCCTCTCAAGATTCAGATCTTCTCTGTTCTTCCTAAAGAGACCAGATCCACCATGCGGTACTCCGGTTCTAATCACTTCCACTCACAAAACCAAGGAGTGCTAGCTGCTAGATCTGGGCCCCAGCAGGGTCCTTGCCCGTCTAGTGCTTCTGCCCTGTCTCACTCCCCTTCTCCGGGCATCACCTCCTTTTTCTTCTCCATGGCTTGGTGCATGACTTTGGCTTCCTTCTTCTTCTCCAGGAACCGGATAGATGGGGAATATGGCTGGTCCTCCACATTTGGGAACTTTCTGCTCAAGACACAAACAAGAGAGATCACTGCGTTCTCAGGGCTGGGGGCAAACTGGGCAGAGTGACCCAGGGAGACAGATCTCCACGGGGAGAGAAAGGGAAGCTCTGCCCCACTTTCCTGAAAGGAAGAGTGTGACGTGGAGAGGGGGCATTCGTGGAGCAAGCTAGGGCAGGGAGATTGGAAGAGCTGGGTTACAGAAGAGGGGCCAAGTTGGAAGGTGGGGTATGGGTTTGGGTGGCACCAGGCTCAGGGGGTAGGGACAAACCAGGTCCTCAGACACGCACTGCAGAAGTTGCAGCAGCCGCTCTCCATACTGGAGCCGGAAGTATTCTGCCAGGTCTTCCTCTTCCATGATGCCTAGACTCATGGTAGCAGTCACCTGATAGCCCAAGTGGCCTAGTCTTCACTCTGAAAGCAGTGTGTGGCAGAACCACGGGGGGATCAGTGATGGTGGCTGGGCTCTCGCTCTCTGCTCCTCCTGTTTTCAGGATCCCAAAAAGGGCTGGTGCAGAGAGAGACCCAGCAGAAGCCGACCAGAGGCGAGGCGAGACTGCTCAAGATACAGGAGATCTGGTTACCTAGCAACCTGGCGCCCGGATCTGTGGACCACAACTGAATTCCAGGCTTTGCCCTCTGACCCCGCTGTGTCCACTTGTGCCGAGGTCCACTCTTTCTGTTCCTGCCCTCACCTTTCGGGGCCTCTGTGAAGTTAGGCCTGCGTGTGCTGCTGATCGCCGCAGCGTGATGCAGGGAGGCAGGCTATGGGCGTTCTGGCTGAGAGGGGAGATTTGGGGTCGAGGAATGGGACACGTGGAGCCGGATCCTGGGGCTCCGCTGCCAGGTTTTGCTGTACATGATGGTGAAAACGAAAGCTGGGCCTCAGACAGAGGGCAAAAAAGATCGGGAGGCAGAGGTAGGGGGATCTCTGTGAGTTCTAGGCCACCCTGAGACTACATAATGAACTCCAGGTCAGCCTGGGCTAGAGCGAGACTCTACTCAAAAAACAAAACAAAAACAAAAACAAAAGGCACAAAACAAAAGCGAGGAGGAAAGGAGGCACTGAGCTAAGGAGGGGGTGGGGTGGGCAGAGAAGGCGACATGAGAGGACGCTCAAGTTAGAACCAAGTAGGGACAACCATATGTGATGGGCAAAGTCTCTCAGACAATGAGAAACTTGGGTGAGGCGAAAAAAGAAAAGAGAGAGAGAGAACCTGACAAAATGCTGGTACAAGAAATGCTCCCTATGCAAACGATTTGATGCTGGTTGCCATCCCTGATTTATTTCACGGAGCACACGCATAAAGACTTGAATTTAAATGGTGTAAATTTGGACCCTGTGTGAGGCAGATGCCCTGGAGACTTGTGCTCGGCGCCTGTCCCGGGCCGTGACCCGGTTCGCTCCGCCTCCGACCTCCCACAGCTGTCTGAGAGCCAGAGCTGAGGTGCTGGGGTGGGATCACTGGGGTTTCCCACGTCCGGAGGTCTCCACGCCCATGCCCGCCACCTGGCGGCACCTGGCAGGCTCCTCCACCCCATCCCTGCTAGGGACGAGAGAAGGCGTGGTGCGGGGCGCTGCCCACTCCTGCCCTGCCCCTCTACCCTCTGTGTGAGCTTTCTCCCAGGGCCCGTCCTAACACGTGCCCTGTCACTCATCAGGGGCGACAGGACAAACCCCACCACATTCAGAACATACCCACCCATCTTTTCAACATTGCCACCCCATCCTAAAATTTATTTTAAATATATTTTATTTATTTGAGAGAAAGAAAGAGAGAGAGAATTGGTGCACCAGCGCCTCCAGCCACTGCAAAGGAACTCCAGATGCATGCACCCCCTTGCGCATCTGGCTTATGTGGGTCCTGGGGAGTCGAACCAGGGTACTTAGGCTTCGCAGGCATGTGCCTTAACCACTAAGCCATCTCTCCAGCCCCCATCCTAAATTTGAGATATACTTCATGGTGTTCCCAAGCGACAGACACAGCAGGTGGAGATAAGAACAGTCGTGGTTTCAAGCTGCCCGCTGGGGTATGACATCTCCTCTTTACCCACCCAACCTGACACAGTCCATGAGGGTCTCCCCTCCCCTCCAGGTGGTGGCTAGGTTTGGGGAGAGGTTAGATGCCAGCCCTTGAGGAATAGGGTGTGGGCTCCTTGAAATCACTAGTCACCCTGCTTCATAAGACACATCCTTGCTTGTCTGTGATATCAGGTGGGCCAAGGCCAGGTTAGTTCATATAGGGTCTTGCTAAGGCCTCCCCTCTTACTCATGAGGACTCGTGTGTCTGGAAGCTCTTTTTTGTTTGTTTGTTGTTTTGTTGGTTGGTCTGTTTGTTTGTTTTTGTTTTTCATGGTAGGGTCTCACTCTAGCCCAGGCTGACCTGGGATTCTCAGGGTGGCCTCGAACTCAAGGCGGTCTTCTTAGCTCTGCCTCCCTAGTGCGGGAATTAAAGGCATGCCTGACCCACATCCACCTGGAGCTGTTTTCATTTTGTGTTTTGCATGAGTCATGAGAACCTTGGTCCTCATCACTACCATCCTCTGAGGGGGGCTCTCTGCCTTCCCACGCCTGTGATCTCTCTATCTCTCCTCTGCCTCCCTGCGTGAGCTCCACTTTCTTTCCTGTCCCTGTCCCTGTCCTTCTCCCATCCCATCCACTCACTGCGCCCCTTTCTATCCTGATGTTTGCCTCTGAGATAAAATCTACTGGGCTTAGGCATCTGGTATGCAAGTTCAACCTGCAGGATGCGTGAGTCCAAGGGTAGCTACTGGAGCCCAGTAGATTTGTAGGTGAGCTGAGCATTGTAGCACACACCTCTAATCCCAGCAATGGGGAGGAGATGTAGGATTACTGTGAGTTCAAGGCCATGAGAGTACATAGTGAATTACAGGTCAGCCTGGGCTGGAGAGAAACCCTACCTCAGAACCCCCCCCCCAAAAAAAATTAGATATGTATATGATAAGGTAATGTGGCATTGTCAAAAGGTTAGGTACAGGGCTGGAGAGAGGGCTTAGCGGTTAAGCGCTTGCCTGTGAAGCCTAAGGACCCCGGTTCAAGGCTCGGTTCCCCAGGTCCCACGTTAGCCAGATGCACAAGGGGGCGCACGCGTCTGGAGTTGGTTTGCAGAGGCTGGAGGCCCTGGCGCGCCCATTCTCTCTCTCTCCCTCTATCTGTCTTTCTCTCTGTGTCTGTTGCTCTCAAATAAATAAATAAAAAATTAAAAAAAAAAAAAGGTTAGGTACAGCTGGTGGGTTTAGGCTGGTGGACACCAATAGGTATATTTTGCTTTCTGCTCTGTCCCATCCTCCTTCAGGAAAAGTTACCTGCTTAAAATGAGGGAGGAGACCTGGGCTGTGGCTCAGTGGTAGAGGGCTGGTCCAGCATGTATGAAGATCTGGATTTGGTCCTCAGCAATGAAACAGGAACAAGGGGGAGAGGAATAATAACAAGAGAAAAAAGAGCTGTACGTTAATATCCCCAAAGTACTATCCTAGCACAGTGCTGGGCATGCAGTCTCCCAGCTGTCCAGAGGATTATCTTCCAGGCCAGGTCCATGTGTGTGAGACCCTTTCATCTTGCAGCTCCTCTCTGTTCACCCAGACTTCACAGGTCACTTTGGGATCATACAGGGAAGGTCTGTGTGCTCTTACATTACTGCCTTTGCTCTTTGACTTCTGGTGGGAACACGTCACATGGCTACCTATACTGCAAGATGCTAGAAATACTGTTTTGCTGTGTCCCCAAGAAAAGAAAATTTATTTTGATTAGCATCAAACAAATTTGTGCTGTCCCCTTTTTGAGTGTTAAAAGGATATTTGGAAGTAAGCTGAAAGCAGAGCTTAACAAGGGACCTGACGAAAGACAAAGAAGGAAAATAGGTCAACCATGATGTCACATATGAAAATCTTAATGAAAACTATCAACTTTTTAATTTCATTCACACGGTCTCCCAAATTTCCTGGGAGAATCTCTTCCATGTGGTTGTCAGGGTACTACGTCTCTTCCAATTTGCAGCTCCCACATATTTGCCATGACCTCCAACTTAAAAGAATAATGAAAAAAAACTCACCAGGACCATGGATAAATATAAAATCATTTAATTTTAGGCAATCTTTTCACGAACTTAATTCTATCAATAAGTCTCAAGAGAAAGGTTCAGTAATTCTGATAGATACCAAAGTGGCATCCTTCCTTTAAAAAGCATTAGTATACAAAAGCACCTTATTAACATGCTGAAAAACTATCTGAACCTGACACATAGTATTAACTTATGCCAAAGGCATTCTTACCAAACCTAGCGATGTGACAGGCTTTCTGTTGTCGCTACAACTGTTTAACATTGTTTTGGATGCTCTAGCTAGTGCAAAAAAAAGACAAAAAATTTAAGCTATTTTTTTTTCTTTTTTACACAATGGCAGATGCTGTGATCATGTACTGTGAAAATCTAAGAGAATGACTAATTTAAAGATTTGAATTTAATGTGATAGTATGCAATTTCCAAAAAGAAAGACATTTATTTGTATGCTTGGACATGGAAAAATATCAGTGCTAAACTGAATAACCAAAGCAAGCTGCAGAGCATTACATCTAGTGGGATGCAGTGAGTGTGCATGTGTGTGTCAGGGGGTTAAGTGGAGAACAGTGTGGAAGGAGGTTACTAGAGCTCTGAGGTAGGGACGGCATGAGGACAGGGAGCATCATTTTGAATAGTTGTTTGATTTTTCACTCATATTGCTTTGTAATGCTTGTTTTTTTCACAAATATATATATATATATAATATAGGTTTTGTAATTTTGAAAAAAGTAAAATAAAAATATATCTGTTTGTATATCAGCAACAAAAGAACATTCTTAGGAATAAATTTAACAAGAATTGGGGCTGGAGAGATGGCTTTAGCGGTTAAGGTGCTTGCCTGTGAAGCTTAAGGACCCAGGTTCAATTCTCCAGGTCCCACGTAAGTCAGGTGCACATGGTGGCGCATGCATCTGGAGTTTGTCTGCATAGGCTAGAGGCCCTGGAGTGCCCATTCTCTCTCTCTCTCTGTCTCAAATAAATAAAAAAAATAAAATCTTTAAAAAAATTTAACAAGAATTATGCAAGATGTTTTGAAGAAAATATCAGGTATCTCAGTGGTAGACCACTTGGCTAGCATATACGTAGCTGGGTTCCTTCTCCCCCACTGCCAAAACAAAGAAGAGGAAGAAGAGGAGAGGGAGGAGGAAGAGGAGAGGGGAAACCATGGAGTTAGAGGCATAGTTTAAGTTTGTGCACTAAAAAGGGAAAATATTTTTATTAAATTATGTAAAAGAAGACTTGAATAGAGGTTTCTGAGTGATGTCTCAATATCATAAAAATGGAAATTCTATCCAAATGAATAAAGAAATTTAATATCATTCCAATCAAAATCCCCAAGAGCTTGTTCTCTCAGAAGCTAGATTGTAAAACATGTTCTAAATATGAAACATTATGGGTTGCTCAAATCACTCCAGGCAGGGAAAAACAAGCAAAACAAAAAGAAACCAAGCCTCCAATGCCCTAGATGCATGGACAAGTAACTGGGTCTAAGGCAGGCCAGATTCACAATCCCCAAGATTGTTAAAGTTGACAATTTGGAGGCTGGAAAGATGGCTTAGAGGCTAAGGCACTTGCCTACAAAGCCTAAGGACCCAGGCTCAACTCCCTAGTAGCCATGTAGGCCAGATGTACAAGGAGGTGCATTCGTCTAGAGTTTGTTTGCAGTGGCTGGAGGCCCTAGCATGCCCGCTCCCTATCTGCCTCTTTCTCTCTCAAATAAATACAAATAAATATTTTTTTTAAAGATTGACAATTTGAAGAAACATCTCTGGCCAAAGAGAAAACACATCTTGAAGCAATTGGGATCACTGGACCCTAGTTGACGGTCCTTTTGATACAAAGAAACAGAACAGAAAGCCCAGATAGAGAGCCAAGTTTATGTGAGAACTTGTGGGCTGGGTGTGGTAGCGCACACATTTAAACCCAGAGCTCAGGAGGCAGAGGTGGGAAGATCGCCATGAGTGCCACCCTGAGACTACATAGTGACTTCCAGGTCAGCCTGGGCTCTGGGCTAGAATGAGACCCTGCCTCAAAAAAACAGTAAACAAAACAAAAGCAAAGAATGTGTTGCTACGGTGGTATTCATCCAGTGGAGAAAGTGTGGCTTATTCAACCCACAGTGCTGGGATATCTAGCTAATTATGTGTGTGTGTGGTGCTGGGCGGGGTGGGAGGAGGAAGATATGTACAGATTAAATTCTAAATAGATTCAAGTTAAATACGAAAATAAATTATATAGCAGGATAGCCAGTGAAATGTTATTTTTCAATTTTCTGCCCCTGGTGAGAGAGCTTTTATTCATTTATGTTTTTTTTGTTGTTTGTTTTTGTTTTTGTTTTTCGAGGTAGGGTCTAGCTCTGGCCTAGGCTGACCTGGAATTCATTATGTAGTCTCAGGGTGGCCTTGAACTCACTGAGATGATCCTCCTACCTCTGCATCCTGAGTGCTGGGATTCAAGGCGTGCGCCACCACGCCCGGCTTGAGAGAGAGCTTTTAGAATATAGTGTTGAATCTGTCAGGCCCATATAACTCAGCTGGGTCTGAAACTTTACAAGCCTTTTAAAAAAAATATTTTATTTATTTATTTATTTATTTATTTATGAGAGACAGGCAGAGATAGAATGAGCATGCCAGGGCCTCTAGCCACTGCAAAAAACTTCAGATGAATGTACCACCTTGTGTCTGTGGCTCTATGTGGATACTGGTGAACTGAATTCTGGTCCTTAGGTTTTGTAGGCAACATCTTAAACACTGAGCCATTTCTCCAGTTTCAAGCCTGACTTTAAAGCTATTTTTAGCCATGCATGGTGGCACAAGCCTTTAATCTCAGCACTCGGGAGGCAAAGGTAGGAGGAGCACCGTGAGTTCGAGGCCACCCTGAGACTACATAGTGAAGTCCAGGTCTGCGTGAGCTACAGTGAGACCCTACCTTTTGGGAGCGGGGGTGGGGGGGAGGAAGCTATTTTTATTTTATTTATTTGAGAAAGATGGGGGTGGGGACCTGAACACGTGTGCTACTTTGCATCTAGCTTTATGTGGGTGTTGGGGAATTAAAACCAGACTGGCAGTCTTTGCAATCAACCTTTAGCCACTAAGCTATCTTCCTAGTCCAAGCCTAACTTGTTTTGTGTGGTTTTTCGAGATAGGGTTTCACTCTAGCTCAGGCTAACCTGGAATTCGCTACGTAGTCTCAGGGTGGCCTGGAATTCACAGTAATCCTCCTACCTCAAGCCTCCTGAGTGCTGGGATTAAAGATGTGAGCTACCATGCCCTGCATCAAGCCTAACTTTTTTTTTTTTTTCTTTTTTTGAGGTAGGGTCTCACTCTGGTCCAGGCTGACCTGGAATTAACTCTGTAGTCTCAGGGTGGCCTTGAACTCATGATGATCCTCCTATCTCTGCCTCCCGAGTGCTGGGATTAAAGGTGTGCGCCACCACGCCCAGCTCTGGCCTAACTTTTAAGTTTAGATTCTGACTAAAAATAGGTTGACTTCATTTTGCTGTATCCTTACTTGTTAAATTTATAAATAAATTTTTGTGTGCCTCCAAAATTCATGTTAAAACCTCAGTCACCAATATGATGGTATCTGGAGATGAGTTCTATAGGAGGTAGCTGGGTCATGAGCGTGGGACCCTCATCATGAGGTTAGTGTCCTAAGGAGAAGAGACCTGCAGATCCTAAGAATGCTTTGAGCCCTCAGGCTCAGTGCCTGAGGCTCTTATTTTATTCATGAGTCCATCCCTTTGTGAATTCATTCTTCTTCTTATGAGAGAGAGCGAGAGAAAGAGCGAGAGTGCGCGCGCGCGCACGCGAGAGAGAGAGAGAGAGAGAGAGAGAGAGAGAGAGAGAGGGAGAGGGAGAGGGAGAGGGAGAGGGAGAGGGAGAGGGAGAGGGAGAGGGAGAGGGAGAGGGAGAGGGAGAGGGAGAGGGAGAGGGAGAGGGAGAGGGAGAGGGAGAGGGAGAGGGAGAGGGAGAGGGAGAGGGAGAGAGAGAGGGAGAGAGAGAATTGGTGTGCTGGGCCTCCAGCCACTGTAATTGAACTCCGGATGTGTGAACCACCTTGTGCGTCACCTTGCGCGTGTGGCTTACGTGAGATCTGGGGAGTTAAACATGGGTCCTTAGACTTCGCAGGCAGGTGTCTTAATTGCAAGACCATCTCTCCAGCCAGTGAGTTCATTCTTTTCTGCACAAATATTCCCCAAACTCCTCTCAGGCCAACCCTGTTTGCCTCATTCCATGTGGGTTATGGTATCAGCTCTGTGAAGAATGGTTCTGTAGTGAAGGTGATGTGGAATGGCACGTACGTATCTCCATTTGCTGGAATTATAGTTACTTTTTCTTAATTTTTATTTATTCATTTATTTGATGTATATGCATGCACACATGCATGTGTGTGTGAGAGAGAGAGAGAGAGAGAGAAAGAGAGAGAGAGTTTGAGGACTCACTTGAATCAAGGTCTCTTGTTCACTGTTCTGTGGGGATTCTCTTGTCTCCACCTCCCTTCTCCCTGTAAATCTACTGGAATTACAGAACCCCATCCTAACTTCTGGCTTTTATGTAGGCTCTGGGGATCTGACTTCAAATGGACTTGTGCAGCAGACAGTTTACCCACTGAACCATCTCCCCAGTCCCATAATAGTTGCTTTGACTTGGCCACGCTCGTAGTCACACAAACACCCGCATTCTTCAGCCTTCTGCTGAATTTCCTTTCCTCCAGTGGCTCCTCTCAGTTCCGGGACAGCAATCATTTGATGTCCACTAACTAAAGCCCCCACGCTTCTTTCCTCTCATACAATGTTTGCCTTTACGATGACTACTGCCCTTTGTATGTTTACAAATACTTTCTCACCCTGCTATTTGTCTTTTAATTAGGTATTTTACCACAGACATTTACCTAGTCAAATCTGTTGAGCATCATTCCCATTTTTTCTGAACTCTTTTTGCTTAAAAAGTCTTCCATACTCAAAATTGTAAATATACCCTAACCCATTACTTCAACAATTGTGAAATTTAAATGCTGGGGGTATGGCTCAGAGGTACAGCACTTGTCTAACATGCAAACCCTATGTTCAATCCCAACTAGTGCAAAAAACAGTCTTTAGAATTGTGTTATTTCAATTTTATTTATTTATTTAAATTATTTATTTATTTATTTATTTATTTGAGAGCAACAGACACAGAGAGAAAGACAGATAGAGGGAGAGAGAGAGACTGGGCGTGCCAGGGCTTCCAGCCTCTGCAAACGAATTCCAGACGTGTGCGCCCCCTTGTGCATCTGGCTAACATGGGACCTGGGGAACCGAGCCTCGAACCGGGGTCCTTAGGCTTCACAGGCAAGCGCTTAACCGCTAAGCCATCTCTCCAGCCCTTATTTATTTATTTTTAAGCTAGTTTTAAACTTAAAAAATTATTTATTAGAGAGAGAAAGAGAGAGAGAGAGAATAACACACCAAGGCCTCCAGCCACTGCAAACAAACTCCAGATGCATGCACCACCATGTGCATCTGGCTTATGTGGGTCCTGGGGAAATGAACCTGGGTCCCTAGGCTTTGCAGGCAAGCACCTTAACTGCTGAGCCATCTCTCCAGCCCCAATTTTATTTATTTTTTAATATTTTATGTTTATTTATTTACTTGAGAAAGAGATACAGAAATAGGCAAGTAGAGAGAGAGAATGGGCATGTCAGGGTCTCCAGCCACTGAAAATGAACTCCAGATGTGTGTGCCCCCTTGTGTATCTGGCTTACGTGGGTCCTGGGGAGTTGAACCTGGGTCCTTTGGCTTTGCAGGCAAATGCCTTAACCACTAAGCTATCCCTCCAGCCCAATTTTATTTATTTTTAATTGTAATAAAATATACATAACATGAAAGCAACCATCTTAACTGTTCTCAAGTGTACTGTTCAGTATTGTTAAATATATTGATATTATTGTATAATGGCCAGTTTCTAGAAAATACTTTTATCTTGCAAAACTGAAACTCAATGGCATTTATCAACAACTAGCTATTCCTTCCTCCTCTGTAATCCCCAATAACCACTACTTAGCTGTCTGTCTTGGTGATTTTGACTACTGTAGAACTGCATATAAGTGTGAGGAGGCATATAACTTTTGTCATTTTGTGATTGGCTTATTTTATTTAACATAATGCTCTCAAGATTAATCTATTCTGTAACAAGTATAAAGCACTTTTTTTCCTTTTAAAAAATGTTTTATTTATTTGAGAGAGAGAAAGAAGCTGAGATAGATAGATAGAGAGAGAGAATGGACTTGCTAAGGCCTCTAGCCCTGCAAACAAATTTCAGATGTTTGTACCACCTTGGGTATCTGGCTTATGTGGGTCCTGGGGAATTGAACCTAGGTTCTTTGGCTTTGCAGACAAGAGCCTTAACTGCTAAGTCATCTCTCCTGCCCACTTTTTTTTTTCCTTTTAAAGGCAGAATAATATTCCATTACATCACATTTTATTTCTTTATTTGTGGATATTTGGGTTGATCTACCTTTCAATTGTTGTAAACCATGCTTTATGAATATGAAACTCGGACACTTGGGTTCTTTGGTTGTGTACCCCGAAGTAGAATTGCTGAGTAGTCTGGAAATTCTGCTTTTAGTGTCAGAGGGTCCATCATAGTCTTTACTGTGTTGGTTTCATCATTTTACATTCTCACCACAGAAGTGCAAGTAAGATTTCTTCTCATCCTTCCCAAAACATCTTACTTATGGTGTTTTCCCCTTTATTGTAGCCACACTGATTGGTGTGAGGTGACACCTCCTTGTGAAATGGTGTTATTTTTTAATTATAAGAGTAATAAGCAAATCCATTCGAGTTATATATCATTTGAACCACATAGATGTATCTGGAATTCTATTTGCTCAGTACCTGGTCCCATATCTCAGGAATAACCATGCATACAGCAAATGCTTACATTCAGTACCTATGACATGCCTGAACCTCTGCCAGGCTGGAGCTATAGCAGTGAGCAATGCCAGGTCACTTCATTTAGCGAAGCCAGGAAGAAGAAACAATACACAGATTCTGCGACTACATGTGGGGATATCTTCAAGGGACTGCCCTTGCTACCACAAGAGAGCATGGGTAGGGAGGCAGGGAGAATGAGGACAAGAGCCAGTTGGTACTATTGACCCGGGCAGCTCCCATACAAACCTTTCTCTTGGTTGCTGATCGTCCAGGGCCTGTGAGCTTCCTAGGAGTCCACAACCAAGTCTGAAGCTTGAAAATGATTATTGGTTCTAAAACACAAACTCCCTGAGCACAGCACGCCAGCTTCATGAGTAGCTTCCTTTAGCATTTATACCCATTTCAAAGCAACCTGTATATTTGATTTCCTCACTTTTCAAGAGTTCTCAATGATGCACAGCTTTTTTTGAGGGGGGGGGAGGAAAGCAAATTGTAAATTAAATGACTTACTCTGACATGTAATTTCGAAAGCAAAATTACAAAAAAAATGAAATCCTTTCATTTTTCCCTCCAAATGTTGATGGAAGTGTGCTTTAATCTGTTACAGTGACATTTAGAGCTTAGTTATGTTCCCTGTAGGGCTAGGTTGTCTAAAAGTGGTGGGTTTCTATGACATGGGCCTTCTGGAAACCAGCCATCTTCTTTATTATTATTATTGCTGTTGCTTAAATTAAAAACCAAACCACCACAACAAAGCCCTTTAACTCAGCACATACCTCCAAGTGACCAAGGTATCAGCAGAACCAGGACGCATGGCACCATGTCTCACAGCTTCGTTTCACAGAATGATTGGGTTGTTGCATTTGGCAGTGGGCTAAGGCTAAGGATGACAGACGCCACTCAGAAGCAGCTTCAAGGGCCCATTCTAGGCACAGGATGAAGGGTAACTCATTCTATTCATCTCTCTAGCCACACTCTCCGGCTGACCTTGATCTTGGACACTGTCCCAAGCCACAGCCTGCTTTGTGGTTTGTCCCTGAAAGTTTAAATGGTTTCCTGATTTCCCAATGCTGGGGTTTCTGAGAAGAGAATTTGCACTGGTCCAAATGAACAGCTGAACTCACCACTTTTCTCCTGAGCTGGAATGTTTGAAGAGGGTGGTTTTCCTGTGTCATATGACAGATGTCTGCACCTACCTAGGCAAGCTGCTGCCAGTCACTTCATCACACAGGAGAGATCTAAGTGAGGAAGAGGTTTTCTCCTGCTCTGATCAAATTATTTCATGCATTGTATTCTTCTCCTTGTCTATGCCCTTCAGCAAGGACATCTTGCTTTGTCTTGAGTAGTCATATTTTGTTTAAAAATATCTAATCCAATTTAAATTATTTTTATTTATTTCTTTATTTGACAGAAGGAAAGAAAGAGAGAGAGAGAGACAGAGAGAGAATGGGCATACTAGGGTCTCCAGCAGCTGCAAATGAACTCTAGATGCATGCTCCACCTTGTGCATCTGGCTTCCGTGGGTCCTGGGGAATCAAACCTGGGACCTTTGGCTTGGTGGGCAAGTGCCTTAATTATTAAGCCATCCCTCCAGTCCCCAAATCCAAATTTTAAAAAATTTATTTATTTATTTATTTATTTGCAAAGACAGAGAAAGAGAGAGAGAGAGAGAGAGAGAGAGAGAGAGAGAGAGAGAGAGAGGGAGAGAGAGAGAGTGACTGGGCACAGAAGTGCCTCTTACCACTACAAATGTACTCCAGATACATGTGCCACTTTGTACATCTGGTTTTATGTGGGTACTGGGAAATCAAACCCAAGCCAGCAGTATTTGTGAGCAAGCACCTTTAACTGCTGACCCATCTCTCCAACTGTTGTAATTACCTTCATGTTTCTGGAACAAAATACCCTACCAAAAACAGTTGATGGGAAGTAAGATTTTATTCTGGCTTACAGACTCAAGAGGAAGCTTTGTGATGGCAGGGGAAAACATGGTAGCCCAGCTGGAGGGGCAGAATTGGAACTCCAGAGACTTCATTGTGGGTCTCAGCTGGACATCACCTCTGCCAGAGCAGGTGGGAAACAGCAGCAAAAATGTGAGCTGGAGTCTAGCAAGGGGGACTGATTACTCTTAAGCCCATCCCCAATAACACACCTCCCAATTCACCATCAACTAGGGTCCAAGCATTCAAAACATATGAGTTTTATGGGAGACATCTGATTTAAGCCACCACATTCTGCCCTTAGCCACTATAAGCTGATGACTATCCATAAGATAAAATGCAACACATTCAGTCCAACTTTAAAAATCTGCATAGTTTTATTAACCTAAACACTATTCAAACATCCCCATAGTACAAGGTATCTTAACGGTGAGCTGTTAAATGAAAAGAAAAGCAAAAGCAATAACAAAAATAAACCATAATGACACAGAGTAAACAGTCACATTGCAACAGATGACATTGGACATAGCAAGGAAAGATTGAATCAAAGCAAGATCTAAAACAAACCCTGAAGTTCTGTGTCCATCTGGGACCCACAGTGAAGGCTCTGGGGATCTGATTCTACCCCTCCAGCTGGTCTGCTCACAGCCTGGGGAAAACTCCCTCCTGAGCCAGCAGCTCTCCTTGGGAGCCATCCCACACAATCCTGGTAACTTCAAAATCCACTGTAGCCCATGGTTCATCCTCATGGTACCCCACACAGCTATTCCAACAACCCTGCCTCACATGACACAGTGGCCATTTCCAAAATACAAGCTACCTTGCAAATCAAATGATCTTATCTTTCCTGCACTTGTTATAATCCATAGCAGCAGGTGGGCTAACAAATTTGTTAATCCTGGGGGGTGGTAAAGCCAATTTTGAAGAGCAGAAAACGCTTTTAGCTCAGGGCCCCTACTTTCAAGAGTCATGACGAAGAGTGCAAACTCTTTTGAAAGAAGATTACTGAAAAGAAATTAGCTCCTCAAGGTCTCAATTTATTTCCAACCTAGATTAAGAAATGGCTGCAGACTGATATTGATTTTGGAAGCATGAAAAATGCATGGAAGTGGCTCATAAAGTGCACAAGGTTGTAAGAGCTACTGCTATGCTGGGCATGGTAGCACACACCTTTAATCCTTGAACTCAGGAGGCAGAGGTAAAATGATTGCTGTGATTTTGAGGCCAGCCTGAGACTACATAGTGAATTCCAGGTGAGCCTGGGCTATAACAAGATCCTATCTCAAAAAAAAAAGAAAAACTGTTGGTCAGGAAGCAGAATGAGAATGCCAAGATCAAGATCTGCTGCTGAAATGTATCATGGGAAGCAGGGAGATATCCCCTATGGAGGCCAGTGAGACCATTGCAAGGTGGACTGTGGTTTGCAATGGAAACCCAAAGATGTTTTGGACATACCAGGACTATGCAAAGGTTATCATGGGGCTCTGTTAGCTCAGGATGGAAGTTTTCCCTGGCTACTCAGCCCAGTTGGAGGGATAGAAATTGCAAATCCAGAGACTGTTGTCACTGGTTATGGATGAGGGATTAAACTGCAGATATTTGATGTTTACCTGATAATTACTTATTTTGCATTGGTCTAGTCTCTCCTTCTTATGCCTTATGGTGATGTAAATATTTACTCTGTGCCATTACTTGTTGAAAGTGTGTAAGTTGTTTTGATTTTGCAGGACTCACATGGATAGTCATAAAGTTGGTAAAGATTATGGTAACCTTTGAAATGGGACTGAATGCAAGTTGCAATCAGTGTGAGATGATTATGAGTCTGGGGGTATCAGGGGCAGCATGTTGTGGTTTAAATGCGAATGTATGTCCCTCATAGACTTAGGTGTTTTATTAAGCTTCTAGGTTGATTCTCTAGCTACCTGGCTGGAGGAAGTGTCAGTGGGGATTGATCCTAGAATCCAGCCCAAATGTGTGTTTGGGGGTGGATCTGATTCCAGCCCAAAGGTATGAAGAGCAGACTGAGCTCTGATAGGTTACATTCTTGCTACTTTTTGGTGTTTGCTGGTTGATGGTGGTTTGTCTCTGCTTGGATCTGTGAAAGAGGCCAGCTTCTTCAGCCACTGATGGAACTTCCCTTGGATCTGTAAACTTGAAATAAATCCTTTCCTCTCATAAAAAAAGAAAGAATCAGCATTCTTCCTACTGTGCCAATGCAGAACAGATGGCCCAATCTCAGTGATGATAATTTCTCAAACAATTGCAGTGAAAGCTGGCTGCTATCCCCTGCCAAAAAAACTTCATTTCTTTCTGCACCATATCCTTCTGCTTACACCAATCCATTTCTTCTAAACTCAACACTGCTCAAGTTCTCAGGACATGGGAAGAGTACAGCAAGCCTTTCACACAAACTTTCTCTATCCAGTTTGAACACAAGCTCTTTATTCTCCCCATAAGCCAAGCTTGGACAGTCCATAGTTCTTATTGCATCTAGGTCTTCTCTGAGCAGAATTATCCTTCAAACTCTACTGCAAGACATCTCTTAGCCCATCTCTTAGCTCATTCCTCCCATAAATCAGTTCTACAAGATCAAAAGCCACATGGTACTTTTTTTTAGTATTTTTATTTTTATTTATTTGACAGAGAAAGAGGGGGAGAGAGAAAGAAATAGGGGGTGTGCCAGGGCCTCCAGCCACTGCAAACAAACTCCAGAAGCATGCACCCCCTTGTCCTACTGGCCAATGTTAGTTCTGGGGAATCAAACCTGGGTCCTTTGGCTTTACAGTGAAATGCTTTAACCACAAAGCCATCCCTCCAGCCCTGGTACAATTTTTTCTTGCAGTTACCTCTGTGTTGCTGAGCCAAAGCATCTGACCAAAAGCAGCTGATGCAAGGAAAGTTTTTATTTTGACTTACAGTCTGGAGAGGAAGCTTCATGATGGCAGGGAAAAACATGGCATGGGCAGAGACTGGACATTACCTCTGCTACCATGCCAAAGGAAAGCAAGAGAGTGAGTCAAACTTTAGCAAAAGGAAGCTATAGCATTCCTAAGCCCACCCCTCAAGAACACACCTCCCAGATTGCCATCAGCTCAGGACCAAAACATTCAAAACACACGGGTATGAAGAGATTGCTTAGGGGTTAAGGCACTTGCCTCTGAAGTCCAAGGACCCAGGTTTGACTCCCCAGTACCCAAGTAAGCCAGATGCACAAGGTGGTGCATGTGTCTGGAGTTTGTTTGTAGTGGCTGGAGGCACTGGCACACCCATTCTCTCTCTCTCTCTCTCTCTCTCTCTCTCTCTCTCTCTCTCTATATATATATATATATATATATATATATATATATTTATTTATTTATTTATGACAGGTTAGTGCAAGGCCATAGATCTAGTCCCATGCTAGTTAATCACTCTCATATGCTCAAGACTTGCTGTTTCTC
The DNA here is from genome assembly GCF_020740685.1 of Jaculus jaculus. Lineage (NCBI taxonomy): Eukaryota > Metazoa > Chordata > Mammalia > Rodentia > Dipodidae > Jaculus > Jaculus jaculus. The sequence continues at coordinate 40,939,731 of NC_059113.1, read as the reverse complement.
CTGTAAACTGATTTGACTCTTTTTAAATTTAATTTAATTGAAATTTTTTACTTATTTTGAAAGAGAAAGGGAGGGAGGCAGAGAGAGAGAGAGAGAGAGAAAAGAAAAGGCATGCCAAGGCCTCCAGGCATTACATACGAACTCCAGATACATGTGCCACTTTGTGCATCTGGCTTTATTGGATACTGGGGAATTGACTATATATATATATGTTATATATATATATATATATATATATATGACTATATATATATATATATATATATATATATATATATGTATGTATGTATGTATATATATATATATATAAATTTTAGAGAGAGAGACAGAGAGAGGGGGAGAGAATTGGCATACCAGGTCCTCAGCCACTGAAATGGAACTCCAGATGCTTGCACCACCCAGTGGGCATGTGAGACTTTGCATGTGCCTCACCTTTGGGCATTTGGCTAATGTGGGATCTGAAGAGTAGAACATGACTCCTTAGGCTTTGTAGACAAGTGCCTTAACTGCTAAGCCCTCTGCCCAACCCCCAAACTTTTTTATTTAGCCAAGGCTGGCCTCAAACTCACAACTCCTAAGTCAGCTACCAGAGTGCTGGGATCACAGAGATGCATCATCACACCTGGCTTTTCCTTTTCTCCTGCAAACACCTGCCAAAATCCTTCCTTTCCTCTAGGTTCCTTGAATATTGATTGACATGCCACCCTCTAAACCTGACATCATTTCTTGCTAATAACTCTTCCTTATCTGGTAATCCCCCCGTTCCCATGTCTTTTTATCTCCTTGGAAATTGTGTAGTCTTACAGTATCACAACATCCTTACCTGCCACCTCTTCATTTACCAAGAGGAATCACAGGATTATAGAACTAGAACAACCCAAGGTCATCTATTCCAAACTTTTTGTTAAATAAAAAACAGAAAGAAAAAAGGAAGACCGGAAGTTAAACTTTAGTGGCAAATCTGAGGTTTGAAACAAGACTAACTTCAGGTTTCTCACAAAACTACAAACCAGGAAAGGATCTTGGCTCTGTCCTTGGAGATGCTGTTGAGGTGAAAGGGAGGTGGGAGGGTATGGGATCTGAAGAGAAAAACTAAAGATACCATAGGGAGGCAGACCATAGATGCATGCGAGCATGTGTGTGCGCAGTCTACAGCAGAAGAGAAACAGGGTCAGACACAGCAGATGGGATAGGAGTCAGACTGTTCAGGTTTTCTCCTTCATTTTGTCCTGGCACAACTACTGTTTATATAACCTGTCACCACTGGGTGGCACCAAACAAAACCAGCATCAGCTTGGTGTCACCTTAATGCCAGCCCAGAGCAGCAGGTGAGAAGGGAGCAGAACCAAGTCAGATGCAAGGGCAGTGAGGAAGTTTTTGTGTTCATATGTCCTATTGCAGGGACAAACCCAAGTGTTCCCTCTTCTAGGAGTGCCATGGGATGAACTGTGTCCCATTCAAATTTATATGTCAAAGTCCTGTCCATTTAATGTGACTTGTTTCTCCTCCATTTCATCCAACCACTTGTTCACAGACATTACATGTGTCGAATATACTTATAAAACTTGCATTTTGGAATTATATGTCTGTAGTCTCCTCTAAGTAGTTTTAAAATTTTTTTTATCATTTTTTAAAATTTTTTATTTATTTATTTGAGAGCCACAGACACAGAGAGAAAGACAGATAGAGGGAGAGAGAGAAAATGGGCGCGCCAGGGCTTCCAGCCTCTGCAAACGAACTCCAGACGCGTGCGCCCCCTTGTTAAAAAATTTTTAATATTGTATTTGTATTTATTTATTTGAGAGAAATTGAAGCAGATAGAGAGAGGGAATGGGTGTGCCAGGGCCTCCAGCCACCACAAATGAATTCCAGACACATGCACCATTTTGTGCCTCTAGCTTATGTGGGTACTGGGGATTCAAATCTGGGTCCTTAGGTCTCACAGACCAGAGCCTTTACCACCAAGCAGTGTTCCTAGTCCCCTTCTAAGTAGTTTTTATTGGTGGCTTCCACTATAGGACTAGACATTCTTGGTGGGGATATCTTGCCTTGGGTTCTTGTGTTACTTATTTTGTGTTGTGATTTGCCCATCTTGAGATAGTCCTTTTGTTTTGCTAAAAATGTGGAAACAGCAGATTTTGTGGAGTCTTTGTTGAGTGGCCCCATTAGCCTTGATCCATGAGGGCATGGAATGGCAGTCTGCCCACAGGTTTGGGCTGTGAACACTGAAAGCTGAGCAAGCTCCACCTTGGGTATGCAGTTTCCAGGCAGGTCTGGGTGGACCCTGGTTAGCCAGGTCTACTCAGTGTCCAGGGCTGAGAAGTGCAATCAGCTCACGAGTCCTACTCCAGTGGTGTAGGCAGGGGAGTGAGGTCAGTACCATATGGGGCTTATCCCCCTCATGAGTGGACTTGGGGCTGTACCCATGGGGGAATGGAGTTGGGGAGAGGGCTCACCTGGGCCCTGGATGGCCTACTCAGTGACCAGGGCTAGGGAGTGACATCATCTCAGAAGTCCCTTCTTTGGCAGTGCAGGTGGGAAGACCAGGGAATGAAGTCAGCACCAAGTTGACCTGCTCCCTAATCCAGGCAAGGGTTGTGCCAGTGATACTGACAGACTGGGGCCCTGGGCATCCTACTTAGTGCCAGCTTTTGGGAGTGGAATCAGCTCCTTGCTCCTATCATACATGTTGGAGGTACAGGTGGTCAGGTAAGGGAGTGAGGTCAGCCCCAAAATTGTGTGTTAATTCTTTTTTATCCCATCCCTCCTTTTTTATTAAACTTTTTTTCATTGACAATTTCTATACTTTTTTTTTTTTTTTTTTGGTTTTTAGAGGTAGGGTCTCACTCTGGTCCAGGCTGACCTGGAATTAACTCTGTAGTCTCAGGATGGCCTTGAACTCATGGCGATCCTCCTACCTCTGCCTCCCGAGTGCTAGGATTAAAGGCATGCGCCACCACACCCGGCAACAATTTCTATACTTATAGATAATAAACCATGACTATTCTCTCTCCTCCCCTCTTTCCCTTTCACAAATCCACTCTCCATCATATCTTCTCCCCCTCTCAATTAATCTCTCTTATTTTGATATCTTTTTCCTCCTATTATGAGGGTCTTGTGTAGGTAGTACGAGGCCCAGGGAGGTCATGGATATCGAGGCCAATTTGAATCTGGAAGATTGCATCATAAGCAGTTTGACCTTTCCTTTGGCTCTTACATTCTTTCGCCCCCCCCCTTCCACAATGGACTCCGAGCCTTAGAAGGTGTGATAGAGATGTCTAAATACCCAGTACCCCTCTGTCACCTCTTCTCAGCAGTATGGTGTCTCTTGAGTCATCCCAGAGGTCACCACCATCTGAAAAGAGAAGCTTCTGTAAACAAAAGTGAGAGTAGCATTAATATATGGGTATGAATGTTAAGAAAAGTGCTTACTGGAAAGTTTGTTGAGCATAATATATGCATTTAGCCAGACAACAGCAGGTATTACACCCCTAGGGTTCATGGATTCCCCCACAATAGGCTTTTGACTAGGTTTTCAGTCTGAGGCATGTATTCCCTCCATTGGAACAGGCCTCCAGTCCAATTAGAGAGCTCTTGGTTTTCCCCATAACAGATATGTCACTATTGCACCTGTTGGGTCATTTAGCTTGGCTGGCCAAACTTAAAGCTTGCAGTGTCCACTGTTGTTTATCACCACTGATGACTTCTCTCTCCCATAGGGCTGCATGCAGCTTATCTTTTACCAGCTGTCTGTCAGCTTGTCTAAAGGGAGGTTTTCAGTAGCAGCAGCTTGATTTCTCAGTGACCTTGTGGCACAAGCATGTGGACTCTTCAGAAACAGGGCCTTACCATCTATTTTTGGTGGGAAACCAAGGACCTTGGCAATGGCCTGTAATGTTTTGGGCAATTCAGGAACTTCCCTGATAAACAATTCACGGGAAGGTATCCCATCCCTGGCATGAAAATTTTCCTAGTAACAGCCTATGGCTTCTGGGTGCACTATCATCCAAAAAAGTAGGTTTCCATATGGCTTATTCACACCATCTTAAATTTTTTTTTTAAATTTATTTATTTGAGAGCAACAGACACAGAGAGAAAGACAGATAGAGGGAGAGAGAGAGAATGGGCGCGCCAGGGCTTCCAGCCTCTGCAAATGAACTCCAGACGCGTGCGCCCCCTTGTGCATCTGGCTAACGTGGGACCTAGGGAACCGAGCCTCGAACCGGGGTCCTTAGGCTTCACAGGCAAGCGCTTAACCGCTAAGCCATCTCTCCAGCCCCCATCTTAAATTTTTATTAACTCTCCCCCTACCCTTCCTATACTCAATCTTATCCCCTGATCTCACGTAGGCCTTTCCACCCCCAGTAATCTGTTCACCTACTTACATGTATGCAATACTATCTCCTTAAGTTCTCCCCTCTACTCCCTCCCTTATAGCCCCTTTCAAGATTACTTGTCTCTGCTACCAAGTTTTACTTCAACTCACATAAAAGTCCAAACATTTGTAGCTAGAATCTACATATGACAGAGAATATGCTGTGTTTGGCTTACTGGGCCTGGGTTACCTCTTTTAGTATAATCCTTTCCAGATCCATCCATTTTCCTATAAATTTCATCATTTCATTTTTCTTTACCACTGAATAGAACTCCATTGTATAAATGTTCTACATCCTCATTATCCACTCATCAATTGAAGGACACATAGGCTGATTCTATTTCCTAGCTATTGCGAATAGAGCAGCAGTAAGCATGAATGTGCAAGTATTTCTAAGGTAGTGAGAACAGTCATTAGGATATATGCCTAGGAGTGGTATAGCTGAGTCATACGGTAAATCTATTTTCAGCTCTCTCAGGAACCTCTACACTGATTATCACAATGGCTGTACCAGCTTACATTCCCACCAACAGTGTAGAAAGTTTCCTCTTTTTCCACGTCCTTACCATCTGACAGGAGTGAGAAGAAATCTCAAAGTAGTTTAATTTGCATTCCCCTGATGGCTAAGGATGTAAAACATTATTTTAGATGTTTATAGGCCATCTGTGTTTCTTCTCTGAGAACTTTCTATTTAGCTTCATAGCCCTTCTTTTTAATTGGGTTTGATATCTTATTGTTTAGTTTTTTGAGTTCTTTGTATATCCTGGATATTAATCCTCTGTCAGATGTATAATTGGCAAAGATTTTCTCTTCTGTAGGTGCCTCTTTGCTCTATCCACAGTGTCCTTTGCTGTACAAAAGCTTTGTAATTTCATGAGGTTCCAGTGGTTAATTAGTGATTTTATTTCCTGATCAACTGGGGTTATATTCAGAAAGTTGTTGCCTATGACAATATGTTAAGGTGTTTTTCCTGATTTTGCCTCTAGCAGTTTAAGAATTTTAAGTCTGATAATAAGATCTTTCATCCATTTGGATTTGATTCTTGTGCATGGAGAGAGATCTGTTTTCATCCAGCTACATATAGATACTCAGTTTTTCCAGTACCATTTGTTAAGGAGGCTATCTTTTCTCCAATAAACATTTTTGTTGAAAATAAGATGGCTGTAGCTGTCTGGGTTTAAATCTGGGTCCTCTATTCTCTTTCATTGATCTACATGTCTGCTTTTTGCCAGTACAATGCTGATATATTTTTTTTTAACTATGGCACTATAATATAGCTTAAAGTCAGGTATGGCAAAACTTCCAGTCTTATTTTTGTTGCTCACAATTGTTTTGGCTATTCAAGGTTTTTTGTGCTTCCAAATGAATTTTAGGACTTTTTTTATATTTCTGTAAAGAACACTGGAATTTTGATGGGGATTGCATTAAATTTGTAGACTGCTTTTGGTAAATTGACATTTTCACAATACTGATTCTTCCATTTCAAGAACATGAGCTGTCTTCCCATTTCCTAGTGTCTTCTGCAATTTCTCTTGTGAGTGTTTCAAAGTTTTCATTGTAGAGATCCTTCACTTCCTTGGTTAGGTTTATTCCAAGATACTTTATTTATTTTTCTGAGGCAACTATAAATGGAAGAGATTCCATGATTTCCTCCTCCGCATGTTTGTTGTTAGTATATAGGAAGGCTATTGATTTCTGTGTATTTTGTATCTTGTTATGTTGCTAAAAGTCTTTAATAGTGTTGGGCATGGTAGCACATGTCTTTAATCCCAGCTCTTGGGAAGCAGAGGAAGAGAATCTCTGTGAGTTCGAGGCCAGCCTAAGACTACAGGGTGTGTTCCAGGTCACCCCTAGCTAGAGTGAGACCCTACTTCAAAAAAAAAAAGTGTTTATCAGATCTAACAGTTTACTGTCAGAGTCTTTAGGGTATGTTATGTATAGAATCATATCATCTGCATATAATGATAATTTGATCTCTTCCTTTCCAATTTGTACCCCTTTTATGTGTGTTGCTTGCCTTATTGCTATAGCTAAGACTCCCAGTACTATGTTAAATAAAAGTGTGGACAGTGGACACCCTTGTCTTGCTCCTGATTTTAGTGAAAAAGATTCAAGTTTTTCTCCATTTAGTATTATGTTGGCTATAGATTTGTCATAAGTAGCCTTTATTATGTTGAGATACCTTCCTTTTATTCCCCATTTCTTTAGGACTTTTTCCATGAAGGGACGTTGGATTTTGTCAGATGCCTTTTCTGCATCTATTGAGATGACCATGTGAGTTTTGTGCTTCAGTTCATTTATATAGTGTATTATATTTATTGATTTGCATATGTTGAACCATCCCTGCATCTCTGGGATAAAGCATACTTGGTCGGGATGAGTGATCTTTTTGATATATTCTTGCATTCTGTTTGCCAGTGCTTTGTTGAGAATTTTTGCATCTATGTTCATGAGGGAGATTGGTCTATAATTATCTTTTTTTTTGTTCTGTCTTTGTCTATTTTTGGTATTAGGATACTGCTGGCTTTGTAGAAGGAGTTTGGTAGTATTCCTTCCTTTTCTATTTTATGGGAAAGTTTGAGAAACATTTGTGCTAGTTCATGTTAGTCTGTGAAGGTCTCATAAAATTCTCTTGTGAATCCATCTGGGCCTGGAAATTTTTTAGTTGGGAGATTTTTTTATAACTGCTTTGATCTCCGTGCATGTTATAGGTCTGTTTAAATGGTTTATCTCATCTTGATTTAATTTTGGTAGGTCACATAAATCTAGGAAATGATCCAGTTCTTTCAGATTTTTTAACTTAGTGGAATATATGCTCTTAATATACTTCCTTTTAATTTTCTGAATTTCATTGTTATCTGTTGCAATGGTGCCTTTTTCATCTCTAATTTTATAAATTTGTGTGACTTCTCTCTTTCTTTTGGTCAAATTCGCTAATGGTTTATCAATATTGTTTATCCTTTCAAAGAACAAAGTCTTTGTTTCATTGATTCTTTGAACTTTTTAATTTATATTTTTGCCCTAATCTTTATTATTCCTTCTCATCTACTGATTTTTGTTTGCCCCGTTCTTCTTCCAAGGCTTTAAGTTGAAGCATTAAGTTGTTTGCTTGTGACCTTTCTAATTTTCTAATATAGGCACTTAAAGCTATAATTTCCCTCTTAGGACTGCCTTCATTGTGTCCCAAAGGTTTTGGTATGTTTTGTTATCATAATTTGATTCTATGAATTTTTAAAAATGATTCTATGAATTTTTTTATTTCCTTTTTTATTTCTTCAATGACCCATTCATTAATCCATTGTGGACTCTTTAGTTTCCATGATTTTATGTATGCCCTATAGTTTATCTTGCTGTTGATTTGTTAAGCCCATTGTGATCAGATAGACTACAAAGAATTATTTCAATTTTCCTGTATTTGTTAAGATTTGCTTTGTGTTCTAATATATGGTCTGTTTGAGAGGATGTTCCATGTGCTGCTGAAAAGAATGTATATTCTGAAGCATTTGCATGGCATGTTCTGTAGATATGTTAGGTTCAGTTTTTCTATGACTTCATTTAATTCAGATGTCTCTCTGTTTATTTTTTGCCAAAATGACTTGTCAAGTGATGAGAATGGGCTATTAAAAAAACCACTACAATTGTTTTTGGTGTTGTCTGTGACCTTAAGTCTAGTAGTATTTGTTTGATGAAATCGGAAGCACCCAAGTTAGGTGCATATATGTTTAGAATTATAATGTTCTCCTGTTGGATTTTTCCCTTAATCAATATAAAGTGACCTTTACCTTTCCTCACTAATATTGAAGTCTGTTTGGTCAGATATTAGGATAGCAACACCTGGTTGTTTCCTAGGCCATTTGCTTGAAAAATCATTTTCCATCCTTTTACCCTAAGATAGTGTCTTTTATGGAAAGGTGAGTTTCTTGGAGGCAACAAACAAAAGGATCCTCCCTTTTAGTCCAGTCTGCAAGCCTGTGTCTTTTAGTTGGGGCATTGAGGCCATTGATATTGAGGTGTGAATTTATTCTTGCCATTCTTCTTGTTTTGCAGTGCTTCCTGTTCTTCCTTTACTCGCCTGTGTTAGCTATTATTTGAATTTTTTTTTTCCTCATTGGTGTGCTTTTCTTTCTCTTCAGTGCGAAGGATTCCTTCAAGTATTTTCTGCAGAGCTGGCTTGGTGGTCATATATTCCTTTCATCTGTTTCTTTTTTCTCTGCCAATTTGGGTGGATAGGTTTGCTGGATAAAGTAATCTTGGTTGACAGTTGTTATCTTTCAGAACTTGAAATGCATCATTCCAAGCCCTTCTGGCTTTTAAAGTTTGTGTTGAGTAATCTACTCTTATTCTGGTGGACTTGCCTTTATATGTGACCAGATATTCCTAACTGCTTTCAGTATATTGTCTTTGGTTTGTGTGTTTAGTAGTTTAATTATAATATGGAGAGGAGAGGTTCTTTCCTGATTTTGTCTGTTTGGTGTTCTAAAGGCTTCCTCTATCTGCATTGGCATTTCTTTCTCTATTTGGGGGAAATTTTCTTTTATGATTTTGTTGAAAATACCAACCAAGCCTTTGGATTGAAATTCTTCTCCTTCTATTATACCCTGAATTTTTATGTTTGATCTCTTTGTAGTGTCCCGAATGTCTTGAAATTCCCATTTATATGTTCCTATTAGTCTTTGTCTTTATTGGACTGTACTAGATCTTCCACCATGTCTTCTAGTTTAGAAATTCTGTCCTCTCCTTGATTCATTCTGCTGGTGAGACTTTCTATAGAGTTTCCTATTTGACTTACTATGTTTTGCACTTCTAGTATTTCTAATTGGTATTTCTTCAGTATCTATATTTTCTTACTCATGCCTTATATTGACCTCCTTATTTCATTCAGTTGGTTTTATGCTGTTTGGATCAGCTGTGCTGGATACTGTGTGGCCAAGATCCCTTGGAGTTCTCCACTGGTTGCTGGTGCTGGTGGTTGGGGGAGGGGTGGCTGTGGAGACGGCCAGAAGTTCCTGGGCTGCTCAGCTGGCCCTGTTGTCTTTTCCTTCAGGTTTCTTGACTTTGCAGGGCTGGTATGAGTGGTAAATCCCTTCCCTGTGATTCTGCTCAAGCAATTCAGGTAGAGCTGGTCACGGACAGCTCTTCCCAATGGACTTGGACCACCCGTGCTGCAATAGGAGCCGATTCTGGCTACTTGTGTGGTTGCTGGAAGCTCCGAGTCTCTCCTGCTGTGGTTCATTCCTTATCCACCTTCACGTTTTGGTAGAAGAGTGTATTGTGCTGTTTTTCTGCTTATTCTCCCCACCCAGTCTGCTTCAGTATGGCTCCTACACCATCATTTTTACCAGAAGTTTTTGTGCTATTTCTTGTTGTTGTTGTTTTTCAAGGTAGGGTCTCACTCTAGCCCAGGCTGACCTGGAATTCACTATGTAGTCTCAGGGTGGCCTCGAACTCATGATGATCCTCCTATCTCTGCCTCCCAAGTGCTGGGATTAAAGGGGTGCACCACCATGTCTGGCTTGGGCTAATTTTTGATTGAGACTTTTTTTTTCAACATTTTGAAGATGTCATTCCACTATCTTCCCATCTCCATGCTTTCTTGTGAAAAGTTAGCTGTTAATCTTCTTGAGATGACTTCATAGAGATAAGTTCTCTTCCTCCTGCTGTTTTCCAGATTTCTTCCCTGACTTCCTTTTCACCAGTTTGCCTGTGATGTGTCTAGGTGTACGCCTCCTTGACTTGTTCTACTTCATTTGCTAAGCTTTTTGTAACATATACTTACTTTTCACTAAATTTTTCTTGCAAGTACTTTTAATTCCTCTTTATATATCTCTTTTCCTTTTGGGAAACCCATTGCATGTGCGCTGGCATGCTTGGTGATATACCATAGGTCTCTGAGGCTGGGTTTATTTTCCTTCACTCTTTTTTTTTTAAATTTTGTTTCTCAGATTGAACAGTGTCTACTGATCAGTCTTCAAGTTTGCTGATTCTTTATTCTGATTGATCAGATTTGGTATTGATAGACTTTAGTAAATTTCTCATTTCAGTTTTTGTATTTTCAATTCTAAAATTTCTGTCTGGTTCTTTTTTATAATTTCTATTTCTTTGTTGATAGTGCCTATTGGAGGAGATATTATTTGGGTCATACTTTCCTCAGATACCTTAGGTATGGCATCCTTTAGTTCTTAGAAAATATTTGATTTAAAGTCTATCTACCAAAATAGATTTATGTGCCCTTAGGGTATGTTCAGTTAGCTTATTGATGTTACTGTCTGTGGCATGCTTTTTTGCCTTTTTGCAAATATTGTAAGTTTTTGCTGAAAATTGGACATTTTATGCATTTAATGTACAGTGCGATAACTTTTTATCTCTCTCCTTGAGTTGTTATTGTTTTTGTTTGTGTGTTGACTTATCTAGATTATTTCTGTGCATTTTGTATTCTCTGCAGTATGCAGGCTTTGGGTTCTCTGTTATCTTTTTTTCTTTGTTCTTCCAGGTAGGGTCTCACTCTAGTCCAGGCTGACCTGGAATTTACTATGTGATCTCAGGGTGGCCTCAAACTCATGGTGATGCTCCTACCTCTGCCTCCCGAGTTCTGGGATTAAAAGCGTGCACGCCTGGCTTCTGTTATCATTTTTTAAAGTGAAGTTCTTATATTTATTTTTAAGTATGGTTTTTTAGAGTTCACTCCTAGGTCAGTATAGTTTAGCAGTCAGCCAATAGTGGGTCTGAAGATTTTTCTAAATGCCTTGTCTGTGTATTCAATCCTTTACCAAGGAGATATATATCTGAAGGTACAGTTTCCAAGTTCAGGCTGTACACAAGATGGCCTGAGCTTTCACTTTCATTGTGTAAAAAACTCAAGGTCAGGCAGAGGTGAGTGATTGAGATCTTTTTTTCTAATGTCTTTCCTAAACATTCTTTATACAGAGCCTTCTAGACCACTAGATCCATTGGAGATTTTAAAAGTTTCCTTCAGGGCTGGAAAGATAACTCAGCTATAAGAGTTCTGGCTGCTTAAGCATGAGGTCCTGGAAGGGCCTGAGACCACTTGAGTTTAATTCCTTTGAATCCACATAAGAAGCTATGCATGATCATGCACATCTATAACTCCAGTCTGGGAGTGGAGGTGGAGATCAGAGAATGTCTGGGGCTCACTGACCAAAAACAATAGCTCCAGCTTCAGAGAGGTATGTGGCTGAGTGATTGAAAAGGGCACCCAAAGTCCTCTTCTGATTCTACACACATGTGCGCAGGGTGTGTGTCTGCATGTACCACACATAACATACCATACCACACATACATGCAAAAAAAGAAGAAAGTTTCCTGCAGTTTTCTATTTCTCAGAGATCTCCTTTTAAGCTTTTATTGTTGTTGGCTCTGCTTTTGTTTGCTGCAACCAAATCATAGCCTTAGGTAGTTGAGATGTTGCCTAATGGCTATTGCTTTTGGTGAAATTTTGTGGTTAGTTTTCTACATGTCCCTCCCAAACAGCTCATCTGTGAGTCCAATAAAACAGCCACTACACTCTAGGAATGGCGATTTTCCAGTAGCTTCTACTTTGAACCAAGTATTACTTATGCTATTGGAATGCTGTCTTTGATACAGCCCCTAAAAATGTCATTCCTGCGGCTAGAGAGATGGTTCAGTGGTCAAAGGTGCTTGTTTGCAAAGCCTGTCGGCCTGGGTTCAAGTTCTCAGTATTCACGTAAAACCAGATGCAAAGTGGCACATGCATCTGAAATCTGTTTGCAATGCCCATTCTTTTTCTTTCTCATTCATTCACTCTCTCTCCTTGAAAATAAATAAATAAATATATTTTTTGAAAAGTTGTTCTTGGGCTGGAGAGATGGCTTAGCGGTTAAGCGCTTGCCTGTGAAGCCTAAGGACCCTGGTTCGAGGCTCGGTTCCCCAGGTCCCACGTTAGCCAGATGCACAAGGGGGCGCATGCGTCTGGAGTTCGTTTGCAGAGGCTGGAGGCCCTGGCGCGCCCATTCTCTCTCTCTCCCTCTATCTGTCTTTCTCTCTGTGTCTGTTGTTCTCAAATAAATAAATAAATAATTTAAAAAAAAATGTTGTTCTCCATTAGTATTGAAATTGCTAGCTTCCATGGCTACTCAGCTACCAAGCTACAATGCAACAGCCACTATCGACCTACTGAGGCCATTTTCTATTTGATAGATGATTTGCAGTTCAATTCGTAGCTCTGGTACATTTCCATGGTCCTGAAATAGTTTCATTTTGCCAGTATTTTTGTTGTTTTTAGGGACTAAGGGCTCACAAATGTTCTCACTTCATTATTCCAGAGGTATATCTCCCTTGAAAGCACTTTGAAAGGAGAAACCCCCAGTAACATGGGAAATGAGTCCAGGAGGAGGCATGAGGTTTCCAAAACAGAGAGGAACATGAGCTCCTTATCACATGTATGTTTTTGTGACATTTTCTCCAGCTGTGCAAGCTGCCCTATCACTCTGTTGATTATGTCCTTTGATGTCAGACCTGCCTCTTTGCTGTTTGTCATTGACGTATTATTACCCCAGCACTTGTTTATGTTGGTGGTGGTTGTGGTGTGGAGAGGGTCCCCTATATGAATATTGTTAGTGATGGTACCTGATAGCTTGTCTTTCTGAAGATGCTCTTGCTTAGATTCCTTACTTGCAATGTGTGTTAGTTAATCTCTGATCATCAATTTGGTAGGATTTAGAATCACCATGGAAACAGATTGCTGGAAATGTCTATGAGGGATTTTCTAGATTAGGCTAATCCACTCTAACTGTGGGCTGTCTTCATGGCCAGGATGGACTATAACCTTGAACTATATGCTGAAATAAATCTTTCCTATTTTAAGTTGCTTCTTGTCAGGAAGTTGGTCACAGCAAGGAGAAAGTGACTCATATGCAATAAGACAAAGAAGCACTGTTTTGTGTCTCTGGTCCTTGTCCTAGACAATGCTAAGCTATATGCCTCTGGCTTTCTATGTGAGGCAAGATTTCTGTCAACACAAAACATACAGCTGTCAGAGGTGGGGAGATGGTTCAGTGGTTAAAGACATTTGCTTACAAGCCTGGAAGCAATTCCCCAGCCACCCATGTAAAGCCAGATGCAAAAGTGGCTGCTGCTGTTACCTTCGTTTCTAGAACAAAGCACCCAATCAAAAACAGCTGATGGGAAGAGGTTTTTTTATTTTTTATTTTGGCTTACAGTCTTGAGGAAAAACTCCATGATGGCAGGTGACAGCAAGGCGTGAGCAGACGCTGGATACCACCTCTGCCACAGCAGATGGACAGCAGCAGGAGAGTGATCCAAATGTAGGAAGGAGGAGCTGCCTATAATACCCCTAAGCCCACCTTCAACAGCACACCTCCTCCAGCAAGGCTCCACCTCCCCAAATGAACTGGGGTTCAAGAATTCAGAACATATGAGTTTATGGGTACATCTGATTCAAACCACCACAGTGGCACAAGCATCTGGCACTGGTTTGCACTGGCAAGAGACCCTGGCATGCCCATACATACATACACATGTGCAAAGAAAGCAACAAATTAATTAAATTTAAAACAACAAAACACAGCTCTCAGCTCAAAGGAAATGAGATAATTTTCTCTGGAGTCAAATATGAGTGACCACATCCCAGTTTATCTCAAATTCCATGTTTCAGTGTGTTAACAGTCATGAAATTTTTATAGTAACAGAACAAAGAAAGTTATAAATCAAAACACTCTTCAAGTACATTGGTAGGCAAGTTATAGTGAAGTGGGGAAATCTCTGCTCCGCCTCCAATACTACCTGATGACTTTCTTGGGGTTGGTGGAAGCTGAGGGATCTGTCCATACATTCCAATAGGGGTTACGTAATAGTCACAAAGACATTAGGTCATACACTATCTAAGGGACTAAGACAGCCCAAGATAATTTGGTTCTGAATCTGCAACATTCCAACTTCCTAAATGCTTAACACAGGTGTGGATTCATTTCAGGAATGTTAGTTTACAATCCTGAGTTCACAAGTTGGTCTGGTTTGCTATTCCCAGGGTCAGACATAGTTATTACCTGGAGGCAGCCAAATTCTGGCATCGTGAGACAGTTGTTGGCAAGGGGAAAGACATTCAGATCTCTCTCACAACTTGTCTTAAAAATGCTGTGACCCTGGCAGCACCACTCACAGCTTTCTCCTCAGGCTGGTTTGGTGGTGCCATCCAGGGTAGCCCGCCTAGCTGATTCCCTGCCTGGCTCAGCCTCTCCTTAGACAGAAACTAGAAGAGCCTTCAAGAAAAGAGCTTTCCATCAAAGCAGACACTTGTCTGTCTTTCCTGGAAACGCAGTCCCTTTTTCATTTTATTATTGCATTGTATTGTATTTTGAGACAGAGAGAGAGAGAGAGAGAGAGAGAGAGAGAGAGAGAGAGAGAGAGAGAGAATGGATATTCCAGGGCCTTTCAGCCACTGTGAACAAACTCCAGCTGTGTGTGTCCCCTTGTATACATGTGCAACATTGCACGTCTGTGTCACTGTGCATCTGGCTGTATGGAACCTAGAGTTTCAAACATGCGTTCTTACGTTTTGCAGGCAAGTGCCTTAACGGGTAAGCCATCTCTCCAGCCCTATCTTATTTTATTTAATTTTTTTTTTTTTTTTGTGGTGGGATCTCATTCTAGCCCATGCTGTTCTGGAACTCACTCTGTAAAGCTATCTGTTTACCTAACAAAGAGACGGGACTTTTAACATGGTAGTAGCAAAGGCTCTCAGGATTATCTTCGTGTTCTTTGTCAATAAATCTCATCTGTTCCATCACAAGAGGGGGAGGTCAGGTTGAGATCAGATTCATTGTTAACACTGTGAGGACCTCTCTATAGTCATTCACAAACAGCCTGGTGAGACAGGCAGACAAGATGAAAAGGGTTTGGGGGGTGACAAGGAACAGAAGGCGAGCATCTGTGAAATTGGTTGGTTATTTGTAACTCTTTATCTTGTGACCCCCTTATCCATGTTGGGAGAGTTTTGGGAAAACCTGGGCGCAATGAGTATCCAAGAGTGTTTGGTGCCCCCTGGTGGAAATCCTCCACATCACTGGTCCAGCCCCCTCTCCCTGCCCTGATTGTTTCCGAAGCTCTCTTCAGTCCACTTGATGGCCCTCCCACCTCTGGAATATGTAGAAAATGGCTTCCCAGCCCCAAAAGGATTCTCCACCCCTTGCAAAGGGGCAGAAGGCTGTAGATGTTCAAGGCGCAACTTAAGGGAAGGCAGAATGTTATAGGAAGCAGTCCACACACTGAGGGTCCCTACCTACACTTCCCCTCGTATAATAGCCACTCTGCTTGGACCCTACCCACAGGCACAAAGTTCTAACCCCCACATGTTGCCCCTCGGGCTCACCCTGCCACTCTGTGTGCCCCAGCTTTGAGGGCAGGTGGCTCAACTTATGGGCTGTGCTTGGGGTCCGATGTGGCCATAGCACACATCAGGGACTTAGTACCAAGTTGAAGGAAGAGAAATGACCATGTTTGCAGTGACCTCCCTCCCCCCCCCCCAGGTTCCAGAATGACATGCTATTCTCCTGGGTGAGAGGTTCTGAGACAGGCTGGCCTAGCCTCAAAGAAAGGAGTCATGACAAGGTCAAGCAACACTGCGTAGGAGGCCACAGAGACCAAGGCCCTCACTTGTCAGACATAAACCTGAAGCCAATGGGGTGAATGACTCGGTCAAGGGTCGTGTCTTCTTTTAAAATATGCTTGTTTATTCATTTGAGAGTGTGAGACCGAAAGAAACAGAGAAATTGAGAGAGAGAGAGAGAGAGAGAGGGGGTGGGGGGGAGAATGGGCTCACTAGGACCTCCTGCCCCTGCAAACCAAACTCCAAATGCATGCACCACTTTGTGCATCTGGCTTAACGTGGGTACTAGGGAATCAAACCTGGGCAGCAAGCTTTGCAAGCTAGCACCTTTAACCACTAAGCAATCTCTCCAGCCCAAGGGTCATATCTTAAGGCTTACTTCTGTGGCAGAAAACATCTTACAAATCATGTTCCTACCACAGGTAGGCTCCAGGGACTAGAAAGATCTTCAGTCCATGTGAGCTCATGTGTCCAAGTCATTTCACAGACAGGCTTGAGCAACAATAAAGGATTCATAAACATGGCCATGGAAAAACTCTGGACATTGGGAACGCCTTCTGCTTTGCCAGATCATAAGAATTTTGAGGATTTGTTCTCAGCGACAGTCAGCAATTGAAGTAAGTTAATAGAAGCTAGCGGGGACTGAGTGTGCTATCTCTGATTCTTGTGATCTATGCATTAGTTTCAAATTTTGGACTGATGGCTTCAATAGTTCCTGGGATTTGTCATTTGTACACATTTTTCATCACTAGGTAAAATAGTCCATGACCCTTGGACTTCTAATTTTTTAATCTTCGTTTTCATAATCCAGTCAATAACCAAGCATTACATTTTGATTGTCCCTGTGAAACTTTTTTCTTTTCTTTTCTTTATTTATTTATTTTAAAATTTTTATGAACATTTTCCATGATTATAAAAAATATATAAAAAACATATACCATGGTAATACTCTCCCTCCCCCCCTTTTTTTTCTTCAAGGTAGGGTCTCACTCTGGCCCAGGCTGACCTGGAATTCACTATGTAGTCTCAGGTGGCCTGGAGCTCATGGCGATCCTCCTACCTCTGCCTCCAGAATGCTGGGGTTAAAGGCGTGCGCCACCACACCCGGCTTCTTGTGAAACTTTTATTTGCATAAATTTTATTGTTATTTAATCTTTACCCTGTTTTGGGATACAGCCCCTTCTCTTCTGGACAATTGCAAGGGTCTGTCCAAAACGAATGTCTCAGCCCCCAGCACCTCACGAAGTTCACACTCATTCACAATACAACCAGCAAGAGAGAGCAGAAAAATTTTAAGGCTTCTCCTCTGGCTGGTACAATCGTCACTTCAGTACAGGGGCTGGAGGAAGGCCAATGTCCCTACACCACATCCCTGCTAGGAACAGCCTCTCACCAGAACTGGAATAGCAGAGCAGTTGAAAGGATGGACTCCTAGGTCAGACATACGTGGTTTTTGAGTTTTCACCTTTCTGAATCTTGTCCTGCCACTTGTTACAAAAAAAAAAAAAAAAAGAGGCCATAGGGCTGGAAAGATGGCTTAGTGGTTAAGGCACTTGCCTGCAAAGCCTAAGGACCTGTGTTCTACTCTCCAGATCCCACGTTAGCCAGACACACAAAGGTAAGGTAAGCACAAAGTTGCACATGTCCCCGAAGTGGTGCAAGCATCTGAAGTTTTGATTGCAGTGGCTGAGGCCCTGGTACTCCAATTCTCTGTCTCTGTCTCTCTCTAAAATAAAAAAAGAGGTCATAATCACACTTCATCTCATATAGATCCTGCCCTGACTAAATGAGATAAGTCTTGTCGAGTTCTTAGCATAATGTCCAAGATCTTGTCAGTGTGAGCACCAAGTATGCTGAATTGGAAAGGTCACCTGAGACATGCTAACAATGAGATTTTCCAAAATGTCTCCTAAGGAGCACTGGCTGTGCAAGTGTTGTATGGGAAGAGGTTGTGATTCCAAGTACATGAGGGACTCTGTGGCCAAACTGAGCTAAACAAGGTTGTTGGCTATAAGGCTTCTGAGAATATTCAGTTGCAAATACATATTGTAAATTTCTAAGGTGTGGCAATGTGATCATCATTTTCTATAGTTGTCTGGCCAAAGAATCCTTTTTATTTATTTGAGAGAGAGAAAGAGGGAGATAGATAGAAAGAGAATAGGTGCACCAGGGCCTTCAAGCATTGCAAACAAACTTCATACATATGTGCCATCTTGTGCATCTGGCTTATGTGGGTCCTGGGGAATTGAACCGGGGTCCTTTGGCTTTGCAGGCTAGTGCCAACTGCTAAACCATCCCTCCAGCTCCACAGAATCCTTTTTGACTGGTCTCTCCAACCTTCCCCACCCCACAGTAATAAGTATTCTACAAAACTCACTCAGGAAACAATGGTCTAAGTAAATATGAGCACAACAGCTCCTGGCTCATTCAATATTTACTCTCCTCTTAGCCAGCACCGAGAAATATCAGAATGTCAGGCTTACACTCTCTGAGAGCCACCGGGCTGGAAGCTAAGAATCTCATCGACTTTGATTTTGTGACACTTACCTGACCAACTGCCTGGAGTAGCTGACAGCGAGAAAAAGAAGCATCACAAGTCGAAGTCCAAGTCTTTATGACCCAGCCTTCGACAGGCATGGTTATTTCACAAGCTCCGTGAGGCTTTTTCAGAGCATGCCTGCACTCATCCATCACAGCTGCCCCGTGTTTTTCTTTGCACGTGACATTCGGTTTCTGCAACCTCCGCTTGTGCACCTGTTTTGGGCTCAGCCTTCTCTTCTAAATTGTCACCTGTATTCCAAGCCAGCCTTTGCCATAGTAGCAAAGCCTGTTCCAGGTTTGCTATTGGCACAGAGTGGACATCATTGGCCCCATATTCCAGGAAGTGTTTCCATTGGTGTGACTCTGATACACGGCTTAGTTCACCTGCTCTGCCCTACCTGACGCTGCTGCCGGCTTGGACCTCAGAGTTCCCATGTGTTCTGAGGGATCTCCCCCTGCATGGTGCCTTCATCTTGACATCTTTACCCCAGGCTGCTCTGCCAGGTTCACTCCAGTGCATCACTGGCAAGAATATAGAGGCCTGAAGGCCAGACAAGGGGCAGCAGAGAATCAAGATCTCTGGGAAGAGGTTATGAGAGCAAAATGACTGATCCTGGAGTAAAAGGAAGACAAAATTAAAAAAAGAACTTTTGCGTGAGAAGGCAAATACTTAGTAGCAGAGGCCAGTAAGTTAAAAAGGAGACATAAAGGATAGAGAAAGGAAGGGAGGAGGATACTTAATAGGTTGATATTGTATATATGTAATTACAATGATTGTAATGGGGAGGGAATATGATGGAGAATGGAATTTCAAATGGGAAAGTGTGGGGGTGGGGAGGGAGGGAATTACCATGGGATATATTTTATAATCATGGAAAATGTTAATAAAAAATAAAAAAGAAAAGAAAAGAAAAGAAAAAAAGAACTTTTGCTGGGAGTGGTGGCACATGCCTTTAATCCCAGCACTTGGGAGACAGAGGTCAGAGGATTGCTGTGAGTTCAAGGCCACCTGGACACTACATAGTGAATTCCAGGTCAGCCTGGGCCAGAGTGAGATCCTACCTCAAAAAACAAGAAAAAAAAAAAAAAAGAAAGAAAGAAAGAAAAACTTTTAAAATTTGGAACATAGGCAGAACAGTCTGTTTCAAACAAGTGAATCTGAGGCCAGTAAATGTTTTTCTATTGTTTGTTTGGGGATTTGTTGCTGTTATTATTATTATTATTAATCTTTGAAATGTGATTAGCATGGAAAATATGATATGCAAATTTCAGTGCAGAGCACTTATGACATTCATCAAATTATTATAAGGGGTTCTAAAACCCCAAATGTTGCAAACCTCTTCTCTAGAACAAGGTTACAGGAATGGTAGACCAACTTTGGGGGACAGCAAAACATGAATGGTAATACAATATAACCAAACCTAATTCTTTGTATGCTAATAAAAAATAAAATATATTTTAAAAAGTGGATAGTGGACAGGAAAGTCTTGGGATTCTTACAAGGTGTGCCTGTCAGAAAGACCAGCATTTACACACACTTGCTAGATACCCATGATTAAGCAAAGCAATTTGAACTATTGCCCACCCTGTAGGCTTTTAGAAACTCTGAAAGGAGTCAGTGATTTTAACATTTCTCACAAAGGCCATGTCCAATGGATAGAAGAGAATTCACTCCAGCGCCCCAAGATCACCTGGCTTGATTCTACATCTTGAGGCTTGTGGGTCTGTAAAACTATCCCAGACACAGAGTCATCAAGGTAAGATTGGTTTCTTTAAAACACTCCAGGAACACTGTTCTGACATGGTCACCTGAGGTGGTTTTAATTTCTGCTCTTTCTTCCTTTCTTTTTTTCTTTCTTTCTTTCTTTCGTTTTTTTTTGTTGTTTTTTTTTTTTTTTTTTTTTTTTTGCTGCTGATTAGTTTTCAAATGTGCAGCCCAATGATGAAGTGCTCAACATTGGGGAAATGTGGATCAAAACCAGAGTGAGCCGGGCGTGGTGGCACACACCTTTAATCCCAGCACTTGGGAGGCAGAGGTAGGAGGATCACCATGAGTTTGAGGCCACCCTGAGACTACATAGTGAATTCCAGGTCAGCCTGGACTAGAGTAAGACCCTACCTTGAAAAAAACAAAACCAAACCAAATCAAACAAACAAAAACAACAACAACAACAACAAAAAAAACACACCAGAGTGAAAAGCCAGGTGTGGTGGTGTGGTAGTATTCAAAAGACTGAGGCAGGAGGATCACCATGAACTCAAGAACAGCCTGGGCTACTCGTGAGACCTTGTTTCAAACAGAAAGAAAACAAACAGCAACAACAAACCTACAATGAGAAGCTACAGTACCTATTAGGGTGGTAAAATTAGAAAGATCAGTCATCCTGATACCACTGAAGCTGCAAGGGAAGTGGCTTCTAGTGCCCTGTTGGCAGGACTGTGAAATGGTGCAAACCCTGTGAAAGTAGTTTCTTAACATAGGTAAACACCTACCATCCCACCAGCTACTCCAGCCCTAGAAATGAGCATATATGGCCACATGAAGACATCAACATAGTCATAGAAATATTATTTCTAGTAGCCTAGACTGAAAGTTATCCAATATTCACCAATACTTGAATGAATAAATATTTTGTGGTAAATCCATACAACAGAATGCTATTCAGAAACAAGAAGGCATTAACTACTGATATATAATTTAAAATAGTTATCCCATGTAATAACAAATTTGGCCCTTGTCCTTGGTTCCTAAGAAGGTAAATCTGTAAATCCTTGGAATCTTCTGAGTTAGAAGAGGCCTTTGTTATTCATGGTGGGGGCCTCATACCACATCTTGAATTTATGTTGATGAGATGACTCATACTGGACACCACTAATTTATGCTAATGGCTTGGGACAAGTCATGTCATAAAGATCAACCATGTGATTAGAAGGTTTGGACTTTGAACATCTGTGAGTAGCCTGACTTCTGGGGAGAGGCAAGGGGCTGAAAATTATCCCAGGCCAATGGATCCACAGAAACACCTATGTAAGAAAGCCCTTGCAAAGCCAGGTGTGGTGGTGCACGCCTTTAATCCCAGCACTTGGGAGGCAGAGGTAGGAGGATCACCGTGAGTTCAAGGCCACCCTGAGACTCCATAGTGAGTTCCAGGTCAGCCTGGGCTACGGTGAGACACTACCTGGAAAAAACAAAAACAAAAAAGCAAGCCCTAGCAAAAATTAGGCACATAGAAATTTGAGTGAGTCTCCTTGGTTTGTGATACTCTGTGTATTGTCACACATGGATATGCTGGGAGAGTGACAAATCCTGACGCCAGGTGAAAGTAAAGGAAAAACAGGAGTGCAGTCAGTTAGGGGCAGAGGCTCAAGGAGAGAGCAATGAAATGCCACCCCATCTGCCCTGGCAAAACTAGAACTCGTAGTTTAAACCCGTCTCATCCAAGATGGCTACAAGCAATTCCTCAGCAACAACAGCCCTCCGTCTTCCCCAGTCTAGCACATCTAGGTGGGCTAGCCCTTCCTGAGTCACCCCCCCCCAGTCTACCAACCAATCAGATCTCTCCTTTACATACCTGCGTCTGGTTGCCATCCTAATTGGATACCTGGGTCATAAAAGGGGTCTTCCAAGTGTATGATCTCTCTCTCTCTCCCATTCTGGTCCCATGTCCTGTGACTTTTTCACCTGGAGACCAGGGTGTAAGTTACCCACCCACCTCTTCTAGCCTGGCTGGGAGAGGGGAGGGCTATTGTTATCTGCCTGGGCATTTTTCTGCTTCTTACACTTCAGATATTTTCTTGCTTTGTTACATGTGTAAGTTTCCTTTAAACTCTGGGTCTGCCATGTGTGTAATAACTCTTGGAGTTCCCTGCTTTGTGGCTTTCTCATTCTGCTACATGCGTGATCTCTCTTTAAGCCCAGAGTCCCGCACTGTCCTATTTCTTAGTCTTTGCTGATCTCTGTGTGATTATAAAGGTGAAGGGTGAAGGGCCTGCATTCTCAGGCTCTGCTTCCCACGTGTGTGTGTGCGTCTTCTGACTCGTTTGGTCTGGGCTCCCACGCATTCCCTTTCCATGAGATATCTCTTGGGGATTTCCCTAACTCTTGGTTCCCTCATCTCCCCTTCCAGCTGGGCAAGGAGGGGAACTGCCTTCTGGACTGAGTCTTTCTTGCCTTCCAGTCTCCCCCAAATAAACCTCTAAATTCATAATCTCTCCTTAGATAAACTATAAAATCATAATTTACCCTTCTCAGAGTTTATTTTCTCAATTCTTTGTTAAATAGATAAAGAACCCAAACATTGGGACTCACAGGCCTGGGGGAACCCCCGTCCCTGGGCCCCAAAATCCTGCATCAAAAATACATGGAAAGCTGGGCGTGGTGGCACACACATTTAATCTCAGCACTCAGGAGGCAGAAGGAGGAGGATTGCTGTGAGTTCGAGGCCATCTTGAAACTCCATAGTGAATTCCAGGTCAGCCTGGGCTAGAGTGAGACTCTACCTTGCAAAAACAAAACAAACAAACAACAAAAAAAAAAAACCCAGAAACCTCTGCTAGAAGTTGGAACCTAGAGCTAGCAGCTGGTGTCTGAATTGAAGGTGAGGCAGGAACAACAGGGAAAATTAAAGGAACATGGGAAGGGAAATGAGCCTCTTCACCTCCCTAGAGTCGAGTCTGTCACCAGCTGAGTCAAGACTGCCAGCCCATGGGGCTGGAGACATGGTTTAGTGATTCAAGCATTTACCTATGGGACCTGACCACCTGGGTTCGATTCTCCTATATCTACGTAAAGCCAGATGCAAAGGGTGGCACATGCATCTGGAGTTCCTTTCTAGTGGCTAGATGCCCTAATGTGTCCATTCTCTCTCTCTCTCTGCTTGTAAATAAATACTTTTGTTAAAAAGCCCAATTCACAAAATTTGTGACCATATTCTTTTTATAGAGAAATAGTTCAATTAAGACTATTTAATATAGGGCTGGAGGAATTGCTTAGTAGTTAAGGTGCTTGCCTGCAAAGCCAAAGGATCCAGGTTCAATTCCCAAGGACCCACACAGGCCAGATGCACAATGTGGCACATGTGTCTGGAGTTCGTATGCAGCAGCTGGAGGCCCTGGCATGTCCACTCTCTTTCTCTCTTGCTCTCTCATCTGCCATTCTCTTTCTCTCTTTCAAATAAATAAATAAATATATTTTTAAAAAGAATATTAAACTAGTGATGACCATGCTTAAGGCCAAAGCATATATGCTCTTCAATAAATCTTTACTCCTTTCCCAGATATAAAGCTGTAAGTTTTTGTGAATCCTACAATGAAGTTTATAGTAAAACAAACAAACAAACATATCTTTACTACTTTTTGACTCATGGTTTCATTTTATCAGATGTAATCCTATCCAAGACACCTCAGGCACTACCCTATGATTGCATTTACACACACACACACACACACACGTGAGAGAGAGAGAGAGAGTTCCTTTAGAAAGATCCTGAGCACCAGGTGTGGTGGCACAGGGCCTTTAATCCCAGTACTTGGGAGAGAGGTAGGAGAATCACCCTAAGACTACATAGTGAATTAATCCTGAGTTGTAAGTTCAAAAGCCACCAAAATCACATATGTGGCTATTTAGTTATTATTATTTGTAAACTTTGCTATATATATGAACATACCTATGTGTTGGTTATATGGCTATTACAAAGATACTTAAGGTGTGATTCTTTTATAATTTTTTTTAATTTTTATTTATTTATTTTGACAGTGACAGACAGAGAGAGAAAGAGGCAGAGAGAGAGAGAGAGAATGGGCATGCCAGGGCCTCCAGCTACTGCAAACAAACTCCAGACATGTGCGCCCCTTGTGCATCTGGCTAATGTGGGTCCTGGGGAAGTGAACCTCAAATCAGGGTCCTTAGGCTTCACAGGCAAGCGCTTAACAGCTAAGCCATCTCTCCAGCCCAAGGTGTGACTCTTGAGAAGCCCATATCTACATGTGTGTAGTATTCTTTTCCTAAGCACCTCTCTATTAATGTCTGTGTTTAAATCTGTTAAGATGTCTTCTTCATAAACTCCAACTGTTTCATATTGACTTATCCTGAAATTCTTTTAAAAAATTTTTTTGTTCATTATTT
The DNA here is from genome assembly GCF_020740685.1 of Jaculus jaculus. Classification (NCBI taxonomy): domain Eukaryota; kingdom Metazoa; phylum Chordata; class Mammalia; order Rodentia; family Dipodidae; genus Jaculus; species Jaculus jaculus. Next base: position 40,915,089 of record NC_059113.1, on the reverse strand, counting down.
ATTTATTTGACAGTGACAGACAGAGCGAGAAAGGCAGGTAGAGAGAGAGAGAATGGTCACGCCAGGGCTTCAAGCCAGTGGAAAGGAACTCCAGATGCGTGTGCCCCCTTGTGCATCTGGCTAACGTGGGTCCTGGGGAATCGGGCCTCGAACTGGGGTCCTTAGGCTTCACAGGCAAGCGCTTAACCGCTAAGCCATCTCTCCAGCCCCTGAAATTCTTTTCTGTGGCACAGCCAAGAATCGTTAACTTCAGGACTGGGGGAAATGGGACAGTGGAGTGAGGAGTAGAGTTCAGATCCCCAGCATTCATGTAAGTTCAAGAAGGCATGGTGGCGTGCCTGTAATCCCAGTGCATAGGAGGCAGAGATGGGGTCCTCGGGGCAAGCTGGCAAGAATGACTCTCGGTTCAAGTGGCAGACCTTGCCTCAGTAAGTAAAGTGAAGAGCAATCAAGGAAGACATCCAACATCAACCCCTGGCCTCCATACGTGACTGCACACACACACACACACACACACATGAGCCAACACATAAGTGAACATGCATAACACACATCACACATACATATGCAAAAAGGTAATTAAATAAAGAGCCTGGTTCCATCTTTGCCAGAATGGAGGTCTCTGAAATGAGCTCCTCTGGCTGCTGCTGGTGGCAGCATGGTTCTGTCCCCTGCCCTGCCCCATTGCCATTTACAAGGGTAGTCTTGGGCCTTTTGCCTTACGCCTAACTCTGGGTAGTTGATATCATGAGTTTCTGCAATTATACATAGTCCCAGCCTCAAAATGTATGAAATGTGTACAATTTGGATTATGCAGTTGACAATATACCAATCAAGCTTTTTTTGCTTGTTTGTTGGTGTTCTGAGGTAATGTCTCACTCTAGACCAAGCTGACCTGGAATTTATTCTGTAGTTCCAAGTTATTCTCAAACTCACAGTGATTCTCTTACCTTTGCCTCTTGAGTGCTGGAATTAAAGGAGTGTGCCATCACTCCCAGCCAATCAAGCTACATATATATATATATTAACAACTCAGTATAAACGTTAACTGTCTAGAACCTTTCATAATTTCCCCTGTGTCTTCAATGACTATCAAGGCCCTTTTTAATCTGGTCCCAAGCTATCATTGCAACCTTGCCTTTCAACCCTGTCCTTTTGCTACAAATCCTTTTGCTACAGCCAAACAGTATTTCTCCATGTGGTTTCCACCTTTGTAGTTTTGCTCAGGGTTTTAGGGAACCATCTTCTGTGTTACCCCACGCTCCTACCTGCTAACAGCTTGTCTTTCCTGGAGGCTTAGACCTGAATGCATTTTTTTTTCATAAAACCATTGTGTCATCAGAAATGTCCCACGGATGGAAGAGAGCATGAGTCCTACTCCTCTTCGAGGTGGTACCGAGTAGGGATGCTAATGGGTGGGGGGTGGAAGACACTGTCTTTAGTGGTGTAGCCACTGGTCAGAAGTCTCACATGCTCTGGTAAATCATCCCCCTCCCATGCTCATACAGAAAACTCTAATTAAACTCGGTGGTTTGCACACAAGGAACAAAAAGGGCATCAAAGTAGAAGAGGGACTGTATAGAAAGAGGATTCAGGGCTGGAGAGATGGCTTAGAGGTTAGGTGCTTGCCTGTAAAGCCTAAGGGCCCTGGTTCAAGACTCGATTCCCCAAGATCCACGTTAGCCAGATGCACAAAGGGGTGTATGCATCTGGAGTTCATTTGCAGTGGCTGGAGGCCCTGGTGTGCCCATTCTCTCTCTATCTGCCTCTTTTTCTCTGTCACTTTCAAATAAATAAATAAATAAAAATAAACAAGAAGATTTTAAAAAAGAGGATTCAGTGGAAGGGGATGGGGACAAGAGAAGATAATGGAAGGGAATTATGATCAAAATACACAATATACATGTACAAAAGTTATCAAAATAAAACCCCAAGCCATTTAGAAAAAGACAGAGAGAACTGCTCGGTCCCTTCCTTGGATCCCCCCCCACCCCATCCTTCTAGGTTGGCGCTTACATATTGGCCTGCGTCTTCCTATGTGTGTGTGCTTGTACTTAACTAAATCCACTGGACAGTTGGCTTCTTGAGGCTAGGGCTTTGCATTTTCTTCATCCTTACTCATTCCCAACGGAAAGTTGCACATTTCCTTAGAGATGGAAGATAGTCAGATGTTGACTAAATATCCCAAATCAAATTTCTCAGCATTCTTCCCATAAAATCTTTGTATCCTTCAGTCACCAGGTCCAAGAAGTCTTCCTCCCTCCCTACCTCCTCTTCCTTCAGTTCATCCTAATCAAAGCAGATGGCAGCACAGGAACCACACCAAAGCAGCCTAGGGGGTGAAAAAACCAAAGAAAACAAAAACAAAAACAAAACAGCAAAATACACTACTAAAAAGTGAGGTGTATAAGAAATTATCAACTGTGGCAGAGAAGTAGGAGAGATCCAGAGTGTCTAGAGCCCCCAGAAGCAGGCAGAAGTGGCAGAGAAGGTCGGTGTGGCACAGCCACAAGACTCAGCCTGAGCCACAGGACAAGCCAGGTGAGGGGATTCTCCACTCATATTGGCCTCCACGCAAACTTAAGAAACGTGGTGGGAGGACCACAACGACCAACGGAGGAGCAGTTTGTGAGGCAGAGGATCACGCAGACCAGCGGGAGGACTAGAGCCACCACCCACAGCCTCCCCTCCCCCACCACCAGCGCAAGCACCAGCAAGTACCAGAGACCTGGGGAAGGGAGCACACCTACCCAGCACCTGGCACTGGCAATCAGAGCAGTGATCCAGTGACCCAGCCAGCCTACCTGAGTCCACAGCACAGCAAAGAGGGACCCAAGCAGGAGCGCAGCATAACTGAGATCAAAACCATCCCAAAAGGTAAATGGGATTACACCAGGTCAGTACCCACCGAATAAGCCTCGTATATAGGCTTGAATCAGAAGTGCTAATTGGACCTTCCATGTCAGGATAAATTATATGTTAAATCTGATGGATGGTTGGATCTGCCATTCTTAAATAAACTATATTTGGGGCTTGTCATTTGTTGCTTCCTGATTTATGGTGTCTTTGTTTCCTCTTCTGTTGTTCATTAGGGAAGGGTCTCACTTGGACACAAGCTGACTTGGAACCCTCAACCAGAAATCTTAGTCTCCTACTTGACAGGATTAAGGGTATGGGGCAACACACATCCTAAGGAACTATGACTTTGCTAAAGGATCTGGTTGTCATAATACCTACTCTTCCAAAATACTCTGTGCTGTTTTTCATTGAATGTGTACATTGTTTAGTTAAATTTTAGAACCTGCCTATAGTTTGCTCCATTCGGCCTACTTGAATACTCTCATAGCAGGCAACCTAACATCTAGGGTTACTTTGGGAGATACTCTGAGAGTCTTAAGAGCCACACCTTGCACTTTAATCTCCTACCCTGAAGATATATAAGATCAGATTGATTGATACATATAATAATACTGAAGATAATTAGAAAATCCAAGCATTAAATTAATCCAAGATGCAAAAATATATACATTATAACACAAGAAACACCAAAAATCAAGATAATATAAATCCATCAAAAAGTATTAAAACATCAGAAATGACCTCCAGTGAGACTGATTTAGAGGAAATACCTGAGAAATATTTCAAAAGAATGATTATAAATATGTTCAGAGATCAAAGAGGAAATCAAAGAAATGAAAGAAGACACAGGAAACCAATTTGCTGAAATAAGGAGGTCAATAAAAGACATAAATATAAAAATAATAAAGAAAATCCAGTCAGAATTACTAGAAATAAGAACACAGTCAATGAAATAAAATACTCTGTAGAACATAGCACCAGTAGAATGGATGAAGGAGAGAACAGAATATCTAAACTAGAAGATCGGGTGTCAGGTCTAATACAGTCCAACAAAGAAAAAGACAAACTAATAGGAAAGTATTCAGGGCACTATGAAAAGAGTAAACATAAGAATTCAGGGCATAGTAGAAGGAGGAGAATTTCACTCCAAAAGCATAGTAGGCATTTTCAACAAAATCATAGAAGAAAACTTCTCCCAAATTGGGAAGGAGGTGCCAATGCAGATACAGGAATCCTTTAGAACACCAACCAGACAAAACCTGGAAAGAACTTCTCCTCGCCATATTATAATTAAACTACCAAACATACAAACCAAAGAAAATATATTGAAAGCAGTTAGAGAGAAAAAAAGGCAAGCCCATCAGGATCACAGCAGATTATTCAACACAAACTTTGAAAGCCAGAGGGGCTTGGAATAATATATTCCAAGTTCTGAAGGATAACAACTGTCAACCAAGGTTACTTTATCCTGCAAAGCTATCCATTCAAATAGACGGAGAAATAAGGACATTCCACAACAAAAACAGGCTGAAGGAATGCTTGAAGACAAAACCACCTCTACAAAAAATACTTGAAAGGATCCTCCATGCTGAAGAGAAAGAAAAGCACACATGTAATGAACCTGGAAAAAACAAACCATATTCAAATACTAGTTACTACAAGAGAGCAAAGGTAAAACCAGAAGAACTACAAAACAAGAACAAACAGCAAAAATAAATAGACACCTTTCAATAACAATTCTTTTTTTTTTTCTTTTTTTTTTGGTTTTTCGAGGTAGGGTCTCTCTCTGGTCCAGGCTGACCTGGAATTAACTCTGTAGTCTCAGGGTGGCCTCGAACTCACGGCGATCCTCCTACCTCTGCCTCCCAAGTGCTGGGATTAAAGGCGTGCGCCACCACGCCCAGCTCAATAACAATTCTTAATATTAATGGCCTCAATGCTCCAACCAAAAGACAGGTTTGCAGACTGGGTTAAAAAGCAGGATCCTTCAATTTGTTGCCTCCAAGAAACTCACCTTTCTACAAAAGATGGATACTATCTTACGGTGAAAGGTTGTAAAAAGGTGTTTCAAGCAAATGGGCCCAGAAAACAAGCAGGGGTGGCTATCCTAATATCTGCCAAGGTAGACTTCAGTCCTACATTAGTTAAGAAAGATAAGGAAGGTCACTTTATATTGATTAAAGGCACAGTCCAACAGGAGGCCATTACAATCCTAAACATATATGCACCTAACATGGGGGCTCCCAAATTCATCAAACAAACCCTATTAGAACTAAGGTCACAGATAACATCAAACACAGTGGTGGTGGGTGACTTTAACACCCCACTCTCATCAACTGACAGGTCATCTTGGCAAAAAACAAAACAAAACAAAACAAAAACTCCACACATGGTTGGGCATTCCTATGAGTCAGAGGCATTAACCTAATTCCATAAAAGCCTTGTGGTCAGGTACAAATAACAGGCCTTCCTTCTTTTCTTCCTTTTCAGGCTAATTAACCTTACAACCTTAGCTTTTTCCTTGTGCCACTTCTTCTCTCCCCCTCCTCCCTTTCCTCTTTCTCCCCATTCGTCCTTCCCTCCCTACCCTCCTCCTTTTTTAAAAAAAAAAAAAAATTATTTATATATTAGAGAGAGACAAAGAAGCAAACAGAGACAGAGAGAGAGGGTGGGCAAGACAGGGCCTCCAGCCACTGCAAATGAACTCCAGACGCATGCACTACCCTGTGCATCTGGCTTACGTGGCTCCTGGGGAGTCAAACGGAGGTCCTTTGGCTTTGCAGGCAAACACCTTAAGGGCTAAGCCATCTCTCGAACCTTTTTTCTTTCTTTCGTTCTTTTTTTTTTTTTTTAAGACAGTTTCTCACTGTAGCTCAGGGTTAGACTTGGAACTCACTCTACAGCCAAGGCTGGCTTCAAACTCCTACTGATCCTCCTATCTCACCTCCAGGCGTGGGCACCACCACACCAGATTGTTTCTTGTCCCAATTCTTGTTCCTCATTCAAGAGGCCATCTGTAGGTTTCTTTGTATTTTGGTATTATTGTGTGTTGTGTCTGCTACTATCCAGTGAATTTCAAGTAGTAACTACCTTAAACTTTACTATTTTTTTCCCCCCTATCCCCTACCCAATTCTTGGTCGGAGACAGCAATAATTAAAAGCTCAGGCCTGGAGTAATACTCAGCGAGGGGCCCAAACTGGAGCGCTCACCCAGAGAGCGGGCCCATCACCCCGAGCTGGGAGGGGGCGGAGCGAGGGGGAGAGGGGCGGGGCTAAGATACAGAAGAGGTAGCGCGAGGGGGTGGAGCTAAGGGGCAGGGGCGGGACGAGGGGCAGGAAGAGGGGCGGGAGTGAAGCGCGGTGTGGCCCCGGCCCAGCCGGTCTCTGCAGCCCCTTCCCCTGGCAGGCTAGGCGCGGGGAAACATCCTCTGGCTACCTAGGCCTCAGCATTGCCTAATGGCTCCGCGTCAGCAATGGATAGGGGCTTACAAATACAAATACAGCTCCAGGGACACGTCTGCGCTCTGTAGATGAGCGTGGCTGAAGGAAAGCAGGTGGGCAGGCAGCCCGCGTCCCGGCCAGGGTGGGGTCCCCGGGGATCGCGTCGCCAGATGCGGTCGTTGAAGCCGCAGAGACCCGGGCGAGGGAAGCACCAACCAAGCACCTTGCTCCGGCCTCCGAACACCCTCCTCCACCCCCCGCCTGCTCCACCGGCCGGGTGACCTAAGGAAAGCAAAAGAGTACGCCACGACCTTACCACCACCAAAGAAACACACCTGAGCCACAAGGAAAAGGAACCACTTTTTGGAGAAGAGAATGTCTCCTACCATTTAGAAACTTAACTGCAGAAGGAAAATGTGAAGTTTTCCCAGTTGCCTGTGATCGTGGGTCTGCCTGTACAGATCGTCATAGGAAAGCATCCTTTCTAGTTTCAGCAATTACTAGCTTTATATTTTTCCCCGGTTTTGACCGTTTCAGTCATGTGAATTGAAGGAAGAAATAATAATACATGAGACCAACCAAAGGCATCTGAAATAGTCATGCTTTTTTTTTTTTTCTTTCTTAGTTTGGATACTAGTTGTAATGAATGTTGTGGAATATTGTCCTAAGGCATGGCATGGCTGTTGCCATCTCAACTCTCAGCAGTTGTGATTACTTGAAACTAGATCTGCATAACATGGGGCCCATTCACATCCCATCTTGGATCCCCAAGAATAGGCAGTTAACAGAAGCTGGGGGGAGGGGCTCACAAGGCCCCACCCCTGCCTCAGGTTATTTGGGCAGTTAAAGGTTGCTGGGAGAGAGACGGTTTCTTTACTGCTGTTAGCCACTTGTAAGATTTCCATGTTCCTATAAATATTCCCTCATGCTCCTCATAAGCAACCCTAACTACACTCATTGGTTCATCAAGCTACACTTGAAATTTTTTGTCATTTGATGCCTTATCTGAGGTGAACAGATGTCTGTTCATCTCCCCCAGGAAAAGTTCTACACAATATTTAAAGCGAAATTTTATGCTCTCATTTACTTCTAGAATGAGGAGAGGAAAGGTCTTTGCTTCTGTTGGTCTCTAAAAACATGTAGTCACATTTTTACCATTCAAAGGAAAAAGAAAACTCAAGCTTTGGGGCTATCAAGTTGGATCTGAAGCCTGATTCTGCCACTTTCTAGCTATGTGACCTCCAGCAGCTCACCCCTCAGCTTTGTCACCTGGGAATTGGAAGTGGTAATAACGACTACAGTCATGATGTTTTGAAGATAAAATGAACTGCCACATGTAATGTGTTTGAAGACAGCTTGTCCTGAAGTAACCATTCAGCTATTCTTTCAGTGTGCTTTAGAAGCATTTGGTATAGATGTGAGGAGGGAGACAGTTCTAGAAAGGGGAACTAAGTGGA